>NC_064920.1:791144498-791769498 GCF_023897955.1 Schistocerca gregaria | reverse complement strand
ACTGCACGCAGTCTGCGTTCTTCAAAGACGCAGGCCCTTGATCAAACCATAACGAAGGCGCCATTTTTTTTTCTTGGAAATCTAAAATAAAGTACATAGCCTAATAATGATAATCTCCAAACAAATCCTTTGTATCTTTTTTTATAGTCTCAAAAAATTTCAAAGTTTGCCACTTTTTTGCTCACTTGAATGAGAACCTGGCCTTAACTCTTTTATTGATAAAATGATTTTCCTCTTCTCTCGCTTTAAGAAATCTATTTGAGAACTTGGGCAAGTAGATGCTTTGGGTCCCGTTGTTCGTCATGTGTTTTGACTAAGCTTCATTTTGCTCTGTAACCATTTCGTCGTCGCATTCGTGAAATATTTTATTGCTTCTGGACTGTGGTTGACTTTCACATAAGAGTGCCTGCTTGTCAGTGAGTCCTTAAGTAAGTAAATACTGCAGGAATTCGAACCCCGGAGGACAATACTTAGGTTCTCGCTCTGTTGGTCGTAGGAGAACTTTGCTGTAATGTTCCAGAGCCAGTTTCCTAAAATTTACGGTAGCTACTTTCACAACATGAACTGACTATTTTGTTTCAGCGTGAGAGAGAACTCATGCTCTAAGAACGCATGTAACCGTAGAAATGAATAAATAGGTGAGAGATGATACGTTTGGATAAGACGAACGTTTTAAGGTGACATATTCTCGCTCGTGTTTTCGGATAATCCGTTGCATACAGAGTGTGGTACGAGTGGCTGCTTGACTTCCGCGCTAGAGGGACGAGCCCGCGCAGAGGTGGCCGTAATTTGCCTGGCCAGCTGATCATTAAGCGCAGCAGCTGCGCCCGGCCACCCCTGCAGTGACTTTTTTTTCCCTACCAGTTGCTGCGTATAATGGTGTTTATATATCTGAAGCACGCGACGAAAGAGGGGAGAAAAATTTTCTGGGCGAGATTTTTATCACGCGAGCGGGGAGTGGCGTCAATTTGGCCATTAACGAGCCAGACAAATAGCGGCGAGCGCCGGCGTCGGCCCTGGCGCCCACGATGACCCGGCATTGCCTGCCAGCCGCAGCTACTCGCTGCTGTCTGCCGTCTGCGCCGGTTAACCTGGGGGCACGTTGCCACGTGTTTTACTTGTCAACTGATTGAGAATGAACATAGGCTTTACATGTAATTAAAAACAAGAGTGTCAAGTCCACTAAACTGCTCATGATGCCATTATTCGGAGATTAATCACTGAAGAGGTTTTTTTTTTTTTTTTTTTGCTGAGCATAAGTACACTTTATATAGGTGCAATATTTCTAATCATCGTGCTGATAGATTAGCTCCTTGTCCCACTTCCTTGTTACCTAGGCAAAAATGTATCTGAAGAGATCATCTCTTCGAAACACAATTGTTGTGCATTTGGTCCATGTTTCACGCGGTGAAGCGTCTTAAGTGAATGCTACGTTTTTAAGTCTAAAATTTTGGTTGAGACATTCTTTTTTTTTATCATCAGCGTACTGACTGGTTTGATGCGGCCCGCCACGATTTCCTTTCCTGTGCCAACCTCTTCATCTCAGAGTAGCACTTGCAACCTACGTCCTCAATTATTTGCTTGACGTATTCCAAACTCTGTCTTCCTCTACAGTTTTTGCCCTCTACAGCTCCCTTTAGTACCATGGAAGTCATTCCCTCATGTCTTAGCAGATGTCCTATCATCCTGCCCCTTCTCCTTATCAGTGTTTTCCTTTCCTTTCCGATTCTGCGTAGAACCTCCTCATTCCTTACCTTATCAGTCCACCTAATTTTCTACATTCGTCTATAGCACCACATCTCAAATGCTTCGATTCTCTTCTGTTTCCGTTTTCCCACAGTCCATGTTTCACTACCATACAATGCTGTACTCCAGACGTACATCCTCAGAAATTTCTTCCTCAAATTAAGGCCGGTATTTGATATTAGTAGACTTCTCTTGGCCAGAAATGCCTTTTCATCCATAGCGAGTCTGCTTTTGATGTCTTCCTTGCTCCGTCCGTCATTGGTTATTTTACTGCCTAGGTAGCAGAATTCCTTAACTTCATTGACTTCGTGTCCATCAATCCTGATGTTAAGTTTCTCGCTGTTCTGATTTCTACTACTTCTCATTACCTTCGTCTTTCTCCGATTTATTCTCAAACCATACTCTGTACTCATTAGACTGTTCATTCCGTTCAGCAGATCATTTAATTCTTCTTCACTTTCACTCAGGATAGCAATGTCATCAGCGAATCGTATCATTGATATCCTTTCACCTTGTATTTTAATTCCACTTCTGAACCTTTCTTTTATTTCCATCATTGCTTCCTCGATGTACACATTGAAGAGTAGGGGCTAAAGGCCACAGCCTTGTCTTACATCCTTCTTAATACGAGCACTTCGTTCTTGATCGTCCACTCTTATTATTCCCTCTTGGTTGTTGTACATATTGTATATGACCCGTCTCTCCCTATAGCTTACCTCTACTTTTTCAGTATCTCGAACAGCTTGCACCATTTTATATTGTCGAACGCTTTTTCCAGGTCGACAAATCCTATGAACGTGTCTTGATTTTTCTTTAGCGTTGCTCCCATTATTAGCCGTAACGTCAGAATTGCCTCTCTCGTGCCTTTACTTTTCCTAAAGCCAAACTGATCGTCACCTAGCGCATTCTTAATTTTCTTTTCCATTCTTCTGTATATTATTCTTGTAAGCAGCTTCGATGCATGAGCTGTTAAGCTGATTGTGCGATAATTCTTGCACTTGTCAGCTCTTGCCGTTTTCGGAATTGTGTGGATGATGCTTTTCCGAAAGTCAGATGGTATGTCGCCAGGCTCATATACTCTACACAGCAACGTGAATAGTCGATTTGTTGCCACTTCCCCTAATGATTTTAGAAATTCTCATGGAATGGTATCTAAAAAAAAAGACATTTTGTCTTAAAACTAAAATATTTTTTTTTCTTTTAATACTTTATCTTTTATTTGCAGTTACAATGTCAGTGAAGCCCTACTTAATTATTTCAAGCACTTACAAAACTATGTAGTAGCATATGACAAGCTGTAAAAGCTTAAAATGTAACGACATCCACTAAAGATGCCTCATAAAAATTTCAATAGTCAATGAAAGGTGATAAGTTTTCCAAACATTATTTTCTGTTTTACAGTAAAATGTATCCTTTTCTATTAAAAATTATTCTCCAGCTAGTTTTCAGGCAATTAAAAAATGCCAGTCATCAAGACTGAAATTACTTACCAAGGAAAATCGCCAAACACTCGTCTTTTTTGAGCAGTAACTTTATTTAGACAACCAGTTTCGGCATCTCAAACACGCCATCTTCGGGGGGCTAAGCACTCCATACACAGACAGTCAGATATGTCGATCCTTGCGTATTGGAGCCATCAGCATCTGGATTCCACGAATTCGTCTTATAAGCGTTTACTTCGAATACTTAACAACAGAGTCGTTGTCAGATCTTCGAAGTAAGCACTCAAAAGACTAATTCACGGAGTCCAAATGTCGATCGCTCCAGTACACAAAGATCGATATATCTGATTGTCTGCATGTGGAGTACATAAGGACCTGAAGATGGCATTATTGAGATTCCGAAACTGGTTGTCTAAATGAAATAACTACTCAAAACTTACGACTGTTCGGCGATTTTCGTTTGTAAATATTTGACTGGCTGCAGTCGCCATCCCACAGTGGATCAACAGACACTGAAGTTATGTTTATCAAACCCAGCCATTAACAAATACATAAGAATTATTCACTTTTTAATGTAGCTGAATCAAACAAGTTCTTTGCATCACCTTTATACATTTATAAAACTAAACAACAAATGGTGTTAATAGATATTTTCCAGTAAACGACATATATGTGTTTTCTGTGGCTGTGTTATCAGATATATTAGAAAAACACCTACCAACCACTAACATGATAATATACTTCTTTAACATATTTTATTGTTCCTTACCATTATTCTTTTTATTAAGCCGGTGATTCGTTGAGAAAAATTCCTGGTCCTATTCGTTTACGTTAATGTCGCGTAGTACTGCTGATAGACTGCCATCCTACTGTTTATGACTCGTACTATTGAATACTTACACAACCAGATTAGATCCTACAATTATATCAGTTCATACATTTCTAGTAACCTTAGCTTTTTCTGCGTAAGAGTTATTTTATATTATTTCAAAGGTTTTTGCAACTGGTATATTTGGGTCAAGACTGCCCTGGAAGTCTAATATTGCTGTTGGTGGTATGTGTATATCTTTAGTGTTTCCAATCAGTTGGTAGCCGTGTTTCACGGTATACGTCTTTTCCGAGGTGACACTGGCTGCAAGATGTTCACTTTTTTGTTGAGTTCCCGTGAAGGTCTTCTTTTTGAAGTTCACATTGGCTGTTATGGGATACTCTGCCTTGTCTATTGTGCGTTGCTCAGGACGCCTTGTGACTGTAGGGTTCACAAAATGCAGTCCCATATTTCAGTCTGTGTGAGCAGAAAGCTACAATTGTTTAGGGAGTTTTTGAGCTTATATTGAAATTTATGCGTTAAATTAGAAACTATTACAGGAATAGTGTTGCTGTTGAAAATGTCCAAAGTTTTGTCACTATTGGCTTATTCAGACGTCATATTTATGGTGTTACCTTTGTCTATTTCTACTTTGAGAGGCTTATTTTCTAACAGCAATTGGTTTACTTCTTTGATGACTTTAAGTTCTTAACTAAATTTGCTTCGTACTTGTCTGTAACACTGTTAGCTTAAAGTCAACCACTAACTTCATAACATTTTTCTTTAACACAATTCATTGTTTCTTACGCTTATTTTTTATTAAACTGATGATTTGTTTCCTTACTGACTCGAGTTGACTTTTGCTACATCAAATACTACCTTTATCTACGCAGTTGATGTTTTTATGTTTTCACTGTTTAGTCTGGCGTGAGGTTATTTTGTGGCCTATGTTTAAGAGCTTTACTTCTTAATCATAAATTGTTGTGGTAATAGAATTAATGACTCTGTCATAGATTTTGTAGTAATATATAACTGGAATTTCAAGGGAATGGTTACACTGTTTCGCATTTAAAGCTTTTAATTTTATACTGCGTCTAATTAAAATTCATTGCTGCTGTTTGTCAGGTAGACTGAGGAGAAAATAACAGTGGGGACTAGCTGTAGAATAAAATTTGTTAGAAAATCATCAGTTAATGGTTGGTAGCTGTTTCATAATACGCCACATGGTGTTTACATTCTGTGATTCTCTGATTCTGGTGGGGCATTCTGTTCAGTTGCTCCTGTAGCCTTACTGTTTTGTAGGCCTGGGTAAATCCGTCCCAGGCGTCATTTCTACACTGTGATTTGTGTCACAAGTGGTTGCGTATTGTAAGGGTATGACACTGATACGTAACACAGGAGTACTGGCTGAATCATACGATTGGGCTCCGTTTTCGAACTCCCTTATTAGTTGCAAGTTTAGTGATGGTATATTTCCCCCTTCCCGATTAAATTGACCCATTTACTACTGGAAGCTGTAGCCCGTTAGGTTATCTTAACGCAACTATATGCAGTGATTACGTCTGTACGACGTTAACTTAGTCCACGAATGTTTGCATCTCTGGAGAAGCTGTTGTTTCACTTCTTTCTGTCCAACACTTCGTTTGAGGAGTCATTCCACGAGAAACTACCACTTACCAGTGGCCTTTTACGTCATATTGACCCGTGACCGAGTCCTCTAGGCAACCCGTGTCTCCACAGCCTTTTTGACTGATGCCCGGATCTGTGACTAATAGCGCCAGACTGTTCATTCCCTTACAGCTATTCTTCTGGTCAACTTCGCAGCCAACCAGCCATTGTTATCGGACCGCTGGATGCTCTTGCTGGAGTGAGAGTAAGTAGTACACTTCTACAACCAGTAGGAACCAGTCAAATGGTACTCGGTCGTAAATAACGCTATTTCATTGCGACAAGCAGACTGATGACGCGTGCACCTTTCCCCGCCAGTTAACGCGAGTACATCGCAGACATACATAGCCCTGTGCATTGTATAACTGGTAAACATAATCTTACATAGAGGCTGTTGACTTTATAGATACCTGATAAAATCCTTTTCTTCTTCTTATTTTTCTTCTCCAGTTCAAGGATTAGATTCCTCGCCAGTTCTGATCACAGCCTAGCCAACTCATCCGTTGTATTCTGAGACCTCGTTTCCCTTGTTGTTTTTTGTTGATACTCGTTTTGTTATTTTTCCTTCACGTGCGCCACCTTATATGATCTAGTCATTTTATTCTATTTTGTGCCATTAATCTGTTAAATGAACTCGGATGCCTTCATTCCTTGTCTGGAGCTGTATAAATAATTACAGTGGTCTGTATTCGTGTTTCGTCTTGCTGCCGTATGTTTTTCTTTCTACACTTTTTTGTCTATTGTTCGGTGTATTGTAGCATAAATCTTCGTCTATTTATTTGACTTATTCTATGTGTCATTTTGGTAGATGACGTCGCAACCTAAAAGTTAATATTTGAAACTTATTCTAAAACAAGACCGCTTAGCGCTGTTTTGGAATGTACAGGATTCCTTCCGTTAAAAACTATAGTCTTGGTCTTCCTGTAAAAAACATTAAAAATGTATTCCGTACATATCTGGTCTACGCAATATATTCCCCTTTGTAGATCTTCCTTCCTCACTTGTAAAATTATTTTTCTGTCAGAAAATATCGTGGTCTTAATCCATTTATCTGGTCCTACATTTTAATACCTCGCTTGGCCTTGGTTTTCTAATACTTAACAATGTCGTAGGTATACATACTCAAAGCATCGACGATAAACTGTATCCTTGAATCGCAGCTCTATCAACTGTTGTGGGTGCAATCTTCTCACTTCCCTTGTTTTACTTCTGTTTCTCGATGAAGGCTTTTAATAACTTGTGTTATCCGGCAGGGGTACTCTCTTCAATCCAAAACATTCCATAAAATATGTCACACGACCGGGTCGATAGCTTTCTCGTAGTCTGTAAAACCAAAATCTGTATCTGTGTTAAGCCCCTTCCTTCTTTCTGTGATTTGTCTTATTACACTTACACTGTCATTACAAGATTTTCCTTTCTATTTTATATACTATCACGTCCAAAAGCTCGTCATAAAGTCTTGTGATTGGTTCCTTCACGTGGTTGCGCTTTGCTTTTTATTGTATCTAAAGTCTTCTGGCTTGCTTTAGAAACTTTCGACGTATATCTTTTGTTTTTCTTTTATTGCTTTTTCGATTACTTTGTGCCAAATCCTCGAATCTCTCTTGCTTCTATTTTTTTTCATTCCCAAGGCCTTTGTCGCTGATCTTTCGATGCTTTACCTTTCATTATCTCATTTCTTGTTGATGTAATCGTTTTAGCTACTAGTCTAATCTTAATTGATATGGTGGTTCAACTTCTGTTTGCAGTAGATATTCTTCATAGACTGTATCAACCGGAGGTTTCCGACATGTGATCCAACTACTGGGAAGTGATCAGTGTTAATGTCGCTTCTTCTGTAGACTCTTACGTCCTGTACAAAGGCGCTTCAGGCCATAGTTTTTGTTTAGCCATAATGTCATCTATGTGTATTTATGAATGTATTTTCTTCAGAACGAAGAAGCTGTTATCTCCAAGCCATTGCAAGCTGCGAAGCTTTTCAACTCGCGTCCAGATTTTCCTTTATTGGTGAGTCGCCTATTTATGACAAATATTAAGGTGGTATTTTTATTGACTTTTTTACCTGCTGTTGTAATTATTCCTAGAACCGTAGATGACATGACGTGTGTTTACCTTTCCGGTGGTTGGTGGAGGAGCCGTTTTTCTGGTTCGTCAGGATGGCGTCCGGCTCTCCCACCCGGGCGTTGTGGGTGCGATGGACTGCCGAGGACTGCAGCAATCCGTCGGAGGTGAATGTTAGTATATCAAGACAGATGTTGTTCATGAAAACTCTGTATTATTCCGACAAACCAGAGCAAATACAGGGCGCGCCCTCATCTGGTGGGCTCGGCATGACGTCGATTTACTGCGCCCGTGGGCGACGCCCGCGCTCAGGCGTCGTTCTGCACCTCACTCTAAGTTTCCAAGAAACCATAATATGAAGAATCGTGGCAAATATGCATTTGGTTTCTAAAAGTCAAATATTCCTACATCTGACTATTAGAATCCAGCACGTTATTCTGGTCGGCGACTGTTCCAAAGCAACTACGTAGGAAGGGACACCAGGTGTTCCCGAGAAACTGCAACAGCGCCTCTAATGGTCTCAAACGATATATAGTACAGGATCAGGAACACTATATGATTTTTAATATCCTCACCAGACTAGGAATCGAGATGGAAGCATCAGCGTCGTAAATCCAGGGTTGTTTCTCCTTCGCGTCTGCAGCACGGGAGGCGCGAAATTGGCCGGAGGTAACACGACCTTCCCGCGGTGCAAGCTAGGAGAGAAGTGTGCGCGCTTTCCTCGCCCAGTTGTGTTGATGTTCCGAAAGCTTTCCGGTGCCTGATGTTATTTTAGTAACTATATGAAGATGGTATCTGTTGGGACATGTCCGAAAGAACAGATACCATCTTCATATATATAATGCTTACCGGCAAATGATCTTCAGTGCCGATGCACTCACGAAGCTCAAACTCTTAGGGGAATCGGTAGATTGACTGCCGCGAGTAATGTGGTTAGTGGGCAGAAAGTTGGAAGTGTGGGTCTCACTGGGAGCGTGCCAGAGATAAGTTCTTGCAGTCCCACTATCGTCTGTGTCCTCGATGGCTCTCAAACTGAAACGCTTTGAGTCGAAAATAACCGCCCTATCCCGGCAGCGTCTGGATGGGGTGCTTACGGGAGCTCGAGGCAAGGATGATCTTATGCACGAATGTACGTCGTTATACCATGTAATAAGGAAGGCACGTAGTGGAAAACAGAGAATAATAATCGCGCTGGCGAACGATGACGGAGGATAGTACATTACTCAGACCGCCATAAAACAATATGTTGTGAAGTATTATAGGAATCTCAATGCTGTACCCTAGATAGATAGACGGGACGGCGAAGAACTTTTAGCAAACGCTACGACGGGAATAAGTGAGGAGGATAATGTCAGTCTACTCGAACATATAACTCTGGAAAAAATAAAAACCATTATTAACGACGCTCCGAGGAACAAGTCAGCTGGTCCCGATGGGCTCCCGATCGAATTTTATCTACGCTTGTGAGATTTAATAGGAAATGAGCTGACAGATATGTGCAATGAGTTATTAACTAACCAGGTCTTCCCTCCTCTATTTACGGAGAGAATGATTTTACTCATTCTTAAAAATCCAAGCATCAAGAGAATTCACGATATAAGACCACTCACCTTACTCAACGCTGACTTAATGATTCTCAATCGCATCCTGAATGGAAGGATGAAGGGCCTCCTGCAAAATGTCATAGGTCTTCACCAAACGAGTGCAATAAAAGGTATATCAATGCTTGACAGCTTATGTGAGTATTTGGATGTTATAAACCTTACTTGGTTAAGTGATAATAGTCTTTCCTTATTGTTTTTAGATTTTGATACAGCCTTTGATAGGATCAATCATGGCTTCTTATTCAGTACTATGCAGAAAAAGGGTTTCGACAACCATTTTGTAACTGTCACACGTAAATGTATCATTAGTATTTTTTGAAGGGTTAAAACTAATGGAAAACTGACTGAAACATTTCCAGTTCTACAACAATCAGTACGTCAAGGATGTCCACTGTCAATGACACTATATGCGATCGCGGTGGAACCTTTGCTTTCGACAATGTACCAGAAATTGAGAGGACTACAGGTCTTCAATATTAAGACAGTTTGTCACGGTTATGCTGACGACATAAGTGCTATTGTAAAGTCGATTAGCGAGGTTGATGAAGTGCAATGTTTGGTACACCAGCACTCACTATCCTCTGGCGCAAAATTGAATCTTCAAAAATCCAAAACAATGCATCTCGGTTCTTCCAGTAGTGCAATAGTTGTGCACTGGTTGGATGTAAGTGAAGAGAGACTCCAACTCGGATTGTGGTTAAGGGCGAATCCCAAGCTCATGACTATGGACAATTAGAACTGGAAACTTAATGTTATCAGATCTTTGCTGAAGGAACATAACATGCTATCGTTAAACCGATTGCAGAAAGTTCAGTTTATAAATACATACATACTTAGCAAAATATATCATGTCGCAGCTGTCTTACCGATACCGCACACCACCACACGAAAAATACTTGCTGCTGCGTTGTGGTATTTCTGGAAACAAAATATCTTCTAGGCATCCTTCCACACAGCGACCTTGCAGAGGCACAACGGGAGGCTTGGAATTAAAGACGTGAAATCTAGATGTGACGCAACGTTTCCAGCTCGTATTTTTAAATTAATATACGCCACTAACACAGTCATTACGAAACTTCTATTCCTCAAGTTAGATTCTGGTGACAACAACGCTCCTGTTAATGTAGCACATATAGGTACCAGCCTAGATTCGTCCGAAAGTACTATGTCGGTTGGAGCTATATAAGACTTCCACCAGCTCAAAACAACACTAGAACCGTCTATGACTGTATTACCAGAATTGGTTTTCACAACCCAATCCAGGTAAAATATTCTGCTAAAAACTGGATGAACATTTGGAAAAATATCAACAGTAAAATTCTACCAACTGGAGTCTGTGCCGTATGGTATGACGTTGTAAACGTAACCATACCCACAGCGGAACGAATATGGAAAATCAATTGAGACCATCTCCATACTGCGACAAATATCCGCTTGTAGAAACTGTAGGGCACATGTTCTTAAGTGGAAATAAACTCAGAATTTGGAACTGGACTACGAAGGAATTGGCACTTATCAACAGAACCACGAAAATCATATACCAATAACTGAAGCTTTGCAACCCGACTGGAAATGCTACCAGTCCGCAAAGAATAACAGTTATTCTTGGCTTCTGGGACAGTTTGTGTTTTACGCGTCAAGAAACAAAACTTCGAACTTAGAAGAGTACATGTTTTATATTGTAGAAGGACATTTTAAGTTAAAGAAGAATAACAAATATAAGGAATGGTTTCAAAATTTTTATCTGTTGCTTTATGTGAGCTACAAAGAGGAGGACAGTTTTATTGATTAGAAGCAGAATACTTATTCTTTCTTTCCTATTCCTGGAATCTTTTTTATGCTGGATCTAAAATGAGAACTGTTTTAATTTGGCAAAACCCCTCCGGCTCCGACTTTTCTTTCATTTTTTGAAAAATATGTGTCTTCCTTACAAACAACATGTCTCCAGTGCATAATAACTTAAATTGTGAAATGTTTTTGAATGAATGTTTGTTATGGATTTTTCCGTCACTCTTTTGGCTCTTACGAGTTATGCCCTACAACGTGCTCACGTCGTTAGAGGTGGCAATCTGTTATTTATTTTCCATGATTATTAGTACTCCACTTTTGTTCTACGGTTTAAGGCATATATGGAAATACATGGGAATAATGGAGCTACTCAGTACAGGTATGGGGGAGGCATTGTGGCCAGGCTTCGGATCTTCGGCTCCTGTCCTCATTGCCTCCGCCTGCCTGATGCTGACAGTCTACTTAAAAAAAAAGGAAAAAAAGGGACACACATATCACAAAAGATGTGAGTGGGCGGTGGGTGGCAGGAACGGAGGCGGTGTCGTGCCCAGACCTCAGAATTATTGACCCTGCCCTCTTTGCCGCCATCTGCCTGTCGTGCACCGCACGCCATTAGAAGTGGCAAACTGTTATTTATTTTACCTTACTTATTACTCCAGTTCTGTTCAAAAAAGACGGCTCAGTCGGATAGAACGTCTTCCATCTGAGCAGGAGATCCCAGGTTCAAGTCCCGGTTGGGACACACATTTTCAAGTGTCCCCGTTCATATATATCAACGCATGTAAGCAGCTAATGGTCTGGATTTCACTGAAATTCAATTATTTTAGTATATCTTTGTTAGCTTTGCCATTGTGATTTCGTTGGTCTTTGTTCACGTTTTTGTCTTTCACGTTTAGGATTACTTCCAGTTTGTCCTTTCGAATTTCCGTGCAGTTTCATAAGTCTGTGTTTGAACACGACTCGAACTGTTCGAACAGTTTGCATCACGGTCCGAAAAATCTCGATTTCTGTCCGATATTTTGTTCGTCCTGTGATCTGATGAGTATTGTTGGTAGTACCACAACGACCTGTCTTAACATTTTTAACGCACTAATGATTTTAATAATGTAAATATCTGTGGTACACAGACTGAAATATCTTCTAGGATGCAGGTAATGCGTAACACCAGCAAATAATAAATAAATAAATTAATAAATATATAAAAGATTAGAATTGTGTTGTTGTCGTTGTGGTCTTCAGTCCTGAGATTGGTTTGATGCAGCTCTCCATGCTACTCTATCCTGTGCAAGCTTCTTCATCTCGCAGTACCGACCGCAACCTACATACTTCTGAATCTGCTTAGTCTATTCGTCTCTTGGTCTCCCTCTTCTATTTTTACCCTCCACGCTGCTCTCCAATACTAAATTGGTGATCCCTTGATGCCTCAGAACATGTCCTACCAAACGATCCCTTCTTCTAGTCAAGTTGTGCCACAAACTCCTTTTCTCCCCAATCATGATTCTGTCCAATTCTCGAGCTTTCGCCCGTCCCGCAATGTAGTGAGGTCTGGTGGTACTATCTTCAAGATGGGTCCTCCTACTGTATTCATTCTCGTGATAAAAATTACAGTCACGTTAGTCCATTTCGTTTGCTCAACATTTAATTCCTGGTTAATTGTCTTGATGGCTTCCTCTGAATATAACCGTCTTGTTTTGAAACTGATTAAAATCTGATGTAGTTTTTATCTGTTACTATAATATGTGGAGGAGCCTATTTGGTAAATCATTACTGCCTCCCATAAACAAATAAAATATTATACTAGATTCAGTCAAGTTTTGGAGTACATCATTTTCGACTTTGTCTGTTACTTTTACTTAAAAATCTGCATTTATATTTATATATGAGCCAAACGTAGCGGTACTGTATGAGAACTCCCATCGTAAATTTGTTCAAACACGATAGTAGGATTTAACGCAACTTCCTCCAGTGTTTCACGAAATTGTCAAATTTTGAGCAAAGCCATAGCATATGGTTGTGGCTAGTTCGTAGTTTCTTGCGTATCCCTTGCACTTGCAGCATGCGCGTCAAATGTATCGAACGCTGCGGCGTATCGGCAAATCTCGTGCAGGTTCGAACGCGTGTATCGTTTGACAGTCCTCCTGTTTTGGCCATCAGCCACTCGCCGTTTTTCAAAAATCCGATTCGCGACAGCCCCATACCTGGACACGCGTTACTAATGCGGCTAAAAGCTGACTCTCGCGTGCGAATAAGCTCGTAACAATGGGTTAAAAGTTTCTGGAGCTTTGATAACGACAAGTAACTCTACAGCAATAACAGCAAGAACAGATGCCTCTGTAACAACAACAGCAGAGTGCAGTACTAAAACATTCTTCTCCTATGATGCTGTTGTGTGCAGGAAAGTATAATCATTGGACGAAGGGAGGAATTGCAGAAAGACTCAGACAAAATTTGAAATTGGTCTAATCAACGGAAACTCTCTTTAATGTATGATTGTTACCGATAACAAAGAGAAAGGACTTGGTAGTATCAGATCAGAAGATTGATGTGAACAGTTGAATACGATCCATCACGTTAAAATGTGGGTGAAATAGCAATATGAAATGGAGCGATCACGCAGAATAAGTATTAGGGATGAAAAAGTGGAAGGTTCAGATTTGTTAGAAGGATACTGAGAAAACGAAATATATCTAAAAAGAAAATCGCATGCAAGACGCTATACAATCGTGGATTATAGTTTTTACGTGTAGAGTCCTTACCAAGCAGGTGGCGACAACCGACAGTGAGACTCACTGCTAACTCGATGTAACCTCTACGAAAGTGTAGCAGAAGTCTTCGGAGACCTTCTATGGGAACCTTGGGAAGAAAGTCGAAGTACTTCTCACGAAACACTGCTGGATAAACTTAGTGAATCTCTATTCTTATAAGATTATCCCATTATTATGCTGTTGCCGTTGTGTATTTAACGTAGAGATTACGAGGAAACAGTAAGAAATATTACGGCGAGTACAGAAGCATATAGACAGGTATTTTTTACTTGACAGTGTGAGAATAAAATAGGAAATGAATCGATAATATTGGTACAATGTATCCTTCGTCATGAGTTGAGCAACCACTTATGTAATATATACAGAAGATGGACAAAAATATGGAAACACCGTGAGAAATGCATACTTGAACATACGAGGGACAGCAGGAAAGTAAAGACTCCGAATTCTTTATGTGAAAACGGTGACTGATTTTTAAGTAAAACTATAGTATTAACATTCTGCACCTTTAATCTCTATGTCTACATTTTTGTTTCTCAACATAGTCACCCTGGTGACGAACACGTGTGAGAATAAAATAGGAAATGAATCGATAATATTGGTACAATGTATCCTTCGTCATGTGTTGAGCAACCACTTATGTAGTATATACAGAAGATGGACAAAAATATGGAAACACCGCGAGAAATGCATACTTGAACATACAAGAGACAGCAGGAAAGTAAAGACTCCAAATTCTTTATGCGAAAACGGTTACTGATTTTTAAGTAAAACTAACGTATTAACATTCTGCACGTTTAATCTCTATGTCTACATTTTTGTTTCTCAACATAGTCACCCTGGTGACGAACACGTTTCTCCCAACGAGAGACCAGTTTGTTGATACAGTCACTGTAGAATGTTTCGCTTAGTTGACGCAGCAACAACCTCATTTCTGATTCATTACTATCAAACTAAAGTCTCCGAATGTGTTCTTAAGGATTTGCAAACAGATCGAACAAAGTCGGGACTTTATGGAGGATGGTCGATGACAGTGAACCCAAAGGGTTGGGCTGTTGCAGATGTCGAAGAGTTCACGTGTCGTTTAGCATTGTCATGTTGATGGAGAGAGTACTCCATGCACGGACGAACAGTTCCATTGTGAAACTCGATTACGGAAAGTTGTTTCTCACACACCGGCATAGTTAAGTTGTACATCGCAATGTTACATGCTAGTGGCAGATGGCTGCAGATATGAAGAAGAAAGCAGTAGAGTTTTAAGAGTTTTCACATAAAAACTACGGAGGCATTGCATTTCAGCACGGCCTCGTAAATGTCCTTAATTCGAACATGACCAAATTGCTGGTGCTCTTATGGTGAGTGGTTCTGTAGACAAAGGGAGCTGAAGCGATTGGTGCTTCAAGAGACACCGTGTCCAAGATTTATGCCACGTGCAGGGAATACAAAAAAACATAATTTGGTAAGTCACAACGGGGACAAAAGTGTACGTTGAGTGATTGTGCAAAAGGATCATTGAAGAGAGACAGCTGCAAAAGTCACTACAGAAGTGAATTTTACAAACGCGAATGCTGTCAGCACCAAAATAACTCGAAATGAGCTCCATAAGCTAGGAATTTCAGGGCGGGATGTAATCCCTAAACCGTTCTTCAGTGATGCTCATACCCGCAACAGGAGAACGTGGTTCCGAACAGTATAGAACCTGGACTGTGGAGCAAGGAAAGACAGTCATTTGGTCGGATGAGTTGTTTCGCAGTATTTAAGTTGCAAGAGTGAAGCCTGACAAGGATTCAGTAATGATTTGGCCAGCCATATCGTGTCATTCCGTGAGCCACATGGCTGCTCTGCAAGGTCACCTTACTGCCACAGATTATGTGACCAGGTCAATCCCGTGATACAACATTTGCTCCTCAATGGTAATGCTGTGTTCCCAGACGACAGAGCCCCTGTTGACACAGTTCGCATTGTCCAGGACCGGTTTTGTCAGCGCGAGGATGAATTGTCCCATCTCCCCTGGCCGCCACAGTCATCAGATCTCAGTATTGTTGAGTGTTCGTGGTCTACTTTGGAGAAAAAGTTGGCTGATTGCTGACTACCTCTGCCATAGTTACCGAGATTGTCCAACGTTTTGCTGGAAGAATGAGATAACATTCCCTTGAAAACTGTACAGTAGCAGTATTTATTCACTAAGCGACGACTGGAAGCCGTTTCGAGTGCCAAGGGATTTCCTGCACTATATTACGCATGATCATGTGTTGTGTACTTGGTGTTTTTGTATTTTTCTCCATCCCCCCCCCCCCCCCCCCCCCTCTGGGTGTACAGTTAGAAAACGTGATTATGAGACAGTAAGAACTGAGAAAAGGAAATGCAATGTTATTAGGTTCTGGATGTTTAGAGAGTGCTCATGTTCTGCAGACGTATACTCAGCTAACGAAAGGCCGTTCCAGTTGCTGATATATTCTTTTTGTAAACCCATGACAGTTTTAGGCTTTCACAACCAGGACGTTTTTTAATGAATTGAAATGCTCTGGATACGACAGACAAAAGCAGTCATGAGCTTAAATAAAGAATATACCCACATTTGGCGCGGCCTTTCATTATTATATAGCGAAGCGATGGCGTCACTAAGGGACATTCTGAAGTAGTCTACATCTACATCTAAATGATTACTTTGCAATTCACATTTAAGTGCTTGGTAGAGGGTTCATCGAACCACAATCATACTATCTCTCTACCATTCCACTCCCGAACAGCGCGCGGGAAAAACAAACACCTAATCCTTTCTGTTCGAGCTTTGATTTCTCTTATTTTATTTTCATGATCATTCCTACCTATGTAGGTTGGGCTCAACAAAATATTTTAGCATTCGGAAGAGAAAGTTGCTGACTGAAATTTCGTAACTAGATCTCGCCGCGACAAAAAAAGGTCTTTGCTTTAATGACTTCCATCCCAACTCGCGTATCATATCTGCCACACTCTCTCCCCTGTTACGTGATAATACAAAACGAGCTGCACTTTTTTGCACCCTTTCGATGTCCTGCGTCAATCGCACCTGGTAAGGATCCCACACCGCGCAGCAATATTCTAACACAGGACGAAGGAGTGTAGTGTAAGCTGTCTCTTTAGTGGACTTGTTGCATCTTCTAAGTGTCTTGCCAATAAAACGCAACCTTTGGCGTCTTTCCAACTGAAGTTGTTCGTAATTTCTACACCCAGGTACTGAGTTGAATTGACAGCCTTGAGAATTGTACTCTTTATCGAGTAATCGAATTCCAACGGGTTTCTTTTGGAACTCATGTGGATCTCCTCACACTTTTCGTTATTTAGCGTCAACTGCCACCTGCCACACCATACAGCAATCTTTTCTAAACCGCTTTGCAACTGATACTTGTCTTCGGATGACATTAATAGACGGTAAATTACAGCATCATCTGCGAACAACCTGCTCAGATTGTCACCCAGGTCAGTAATAAGTAAAATTTGCTTCTATGTCTGTGGTTTGTGGGCGGTGGCGTTGGTCGTAAGCGATCGCGACGGGTACCGAGCGCTGAGTGCCCTCGCCGAACCACCGACGAAGGGTGACAGCGGCTGGGGGAGAGGCCGGCCGACCACGGGGTGGCCGGGCGCCAGAGCGCATGCGCGGCGCCTTCCCGCGGCCGCCAATGGGCGCCGGCGCCGGCGGGGGCTGCGTCGCGGCGTGGCGCGCCCTTATCTCGCCCGCAATAAGGGCCAGAGTCGCGCGCCGCCCCCACCCGCCCCACCCCACCCCCTCCCCGCGGGCCGCGGGTCCCTCGCGACGCCATCCGCCGGACCGCCCGCCACCCCGGTCCGGCCGGCCTCACTGCCGTCCCGTACAAATTTAATTATGTCGTCATTAGCGGGCCGCTATTGGTCGCCGGCGAACCGATCCTCCTCGGCGGCGGTGCACGACCGGCAGTGAAGTGCCATCGCGTGGCGGCAATAGTACCGGCCCGGCTGCGTGGCGCGCCTCCTCCAGCTCCAGAGCCAGCTCCAGCTGCAGTTCCAGGGAAGTAGAGCGGGCAGCATGCGCTCTGCGGCGGCGGGACCGTGCCGCGTGCCGCCCTGAACCTCGTCGCCTCCCGGAACACCGGCGCGACTTCGACTCCGCCACCGCCACCGCTTCCTGAGGCCGGCCCGAGGCCAAGCCGTCTCAAGGACGCAGCGCCGCGCTGCACCGCTCCTGCGACTTTAAGGTAGGCCGCCCGCCTTGCAGCGCAGCCACTCCACTCGTTGCTTC
The DNA here is from genome assembly GCF_023897955.1 of Schistocerca gregaria. Taxonomy (NCBI): domain Eukaryota; kingdom Metazoa; phylum Arthropoda; class Insecta; order Orthoptera; family Acrididae; genus Schistocerca; species Schistocerca gregaria. The sequence goes on along the minus strand of NC_064920.1, from coordinate 791,751,361 downwards.
TTCACCGCACCACCGGCTCCCTCCCTCCTCAGCAGGTGTGGAGAAGGCAAACATACTGTTGTAAACACGAATGGTTTAATCAGTTGGGTTGTCACAAAATCTGTTATCTGTTAGACATCAAACTCAGTGCGTGTACCGTGACTTGAAGATTACAGTTTTGATGCAGCAAGCTTCTGATCATTCGGGTTAATGCGACACGAGACTGCAGGGACAACTAAAGACACGAATGTTCCAAAACACACATATTTTAGAGGAAACTATGTTTTACCGTACTTAAAACGCATGCTGCGTGCCACACACGAAAGCCAAGTACATTACTTACACGTTACTATTCGGAAATTGACGGTTTGTTTACAAAATTACACTTAAAAACTCCGTAGTTTGTGTCACTTGGTTTCAGTTCACTTTCGTGAAATAATCGTCAATTTTTTCTGTTTCGGATTCTCACTCACTTTTTCCATAACGGTGCTTCACATTTTCCGGAGAGGTAAAACATCGGTATAGCCAAACAAACTTGGTCTTTCGTACTCTAATAACTGGTGAAAACATTTCAAGACCCTGTTGCGCGTCATAATGAGTTCCTTGATCATATTGTCTCCAGTCTCCTGCTCTACCGAATGCACATGGCTCACTATAATCGCGTAACGTAGCTGCTTAAATCCCGGATCGTACCCACCGGTCGGCAGCAGTCATCTACGTCTTCATAACGAGATATTTGCATACCTTATTTTTTCAATAACTGGCGGACTACGCACGGGTAATCTCCAAGCCGGATAATCCGTAGCCACACAATCGCAAGTTTCCTGCAATAGTAACTCACAGTCGCATCAGAGGCTGAAACAATTTTTTAAATAAATGTGTAATAGGGACATGGATCAGTAATAACTATATTGCTTGTAATTCCCTCATAGCAAAAGAAGCTACAGGTCGCACTTCTTTGGGTAAGGGAGTCATTCCATACGACATGCAAGAGTTTAAGCCTGCCTTCTCCCAACATTTAGTTTGCTCACTGTGTAAATGTTTGTGGAATATTTACAAGAAGACTAAGATGAGCCCTAGGTAACAAAGGGATACTCGCGGATGCCAACACACGCTATAGCGATGTCACTCGCGAAGGAGATTTTCGATTAGAATTCTGTTTTTCCAATAAATTTTTCATTTTTAGAATTTGATTCTCAACGAAAAGACGTACAGTCACTGATCCATCGACTGCGCTCCAGTCTGCGGTTGAATCCTAAACATGTCAACGAAAGACACCGTTGGCGATTTCACGTGTGTATGTTTTCTGGGAATTTCTACACCTTAATTGTTGTTGACATGTTATTAGTGTTCCACTTTTATCCATACTCGTCTCATAAAATTTTAGTACAGGTACTAAAACCGTAATGTTGTGCATCATCATAATCACCACCCATCGGCTGAAAAAATTTTGATCAGCAATTCCCCTGATGCTATTTGAGAGGATGGGCCTATATTTCATGACAAAAGAGCGACATTATATCCATTATTTCCATTTGATTTTTATTATTAGACGTATTTCGGAGTTGAAACTCCATTCCCAAAGACTAAATTATAATTTCAGAGGTACATATGCTTTAGTTAGTGAGACTGGCATTATATCTTTGAAATGCACCCGAATGAAGTAAGAGAATACACGTGCAATCGCTCGAAATAGTTTGTTATTTATGAGTCTCTTAAGAATTCACACAACATGTAAACAGACTGGTAATAGAGAAACTCCGCCATTGCACCTGTTTACATGTAGTTTCAAATAAATTTGTTCTTCATCTGAGTGATAAACAGTTCTAAATTTGGGTATGCGGCAGATACTACGAGAAAAGTTTGTTTACATTTAATGATCCCCTGTATGGAAATTCAGAGTCACATCGATGTGCACCTGTGTTTGCTGCAACAGATGTCTACCTTAAAAGAAACAGATTTATCTCTCCAACAAGTTCTTTTCCAACATGTTTGTTAGACACTTTAATGAACAAAGAAAACTCCTATGGCAGAGCTGATACGAATACGCACTGGAGAACTTTTCCTGTCGTTGTTTATGTCTGGATGGATGTCCGACGGATGTCCGTACAGTAGTAACCCGAAGACGTAGTTAATCTCCCTCTTCATACTTGTTTACTCAGATGACTACTATATTTTTTCAGTTATCCAAGCGTAGTTAATATTTACGTCTGAGGTTCACAGCTCTCCATACCAGCACAATCACTATACACACCAGGCCAGGATATTTCGGTTCTTTCTTTTACCGTTATGAGTATGTGCTCACAGCACACGAAATATCCAGCCTTGTTTCCGTGTAAAATACAGGATAAATTATTACAAAATTCTGGATTCCGTATAAAGAGAACTAGTGGTTCAGGCGTGACTGTAATGTTCTAATTCATATTATTGCTTCAGAGGGAAGTAAAAATTATTTACTGCATTTCCTGATTTCCTCTCTTGTGAATTGTCATTAATTACACTTCTCTTTGCAGTTGCTTTTACTAGGATGAAGTTGAGGTAACTGCCGTATTGGCTTAATAACAAAAGAAGAAATCTGGCCACAGATAATGAAAGAAATAGCAATAAATTCAGCCTCTCCCTTTGGTTTCATTCTTCACTAGCAGCACACATACTAAGTAGTAAAAGAACATTTTAAGAGGAGTTAGCCTTGCTTCAATCGTCGCCCACTTACAAAGTATTCTACGGAAAACTTTAATTTCTATTATAAAACGTAAGGGAAAAATTCTCACGGGAAAATCAGATTGGTAAAGGCGGTGTGCCCACAAAAACTATTAGCGGAAATCACATCTAAGTCTAGTCGTCATTCAGAAATCAGCGGCTCTGATCCACGTAATCTGTAGGGGAGAGTGTTGTACCGTGGGACAGATTTTGTACTTCCACCTCTAGCTAGCCGTGTAAGAGAAATTTAATATATTTTCGTATTCCACTTTGAAATGACAAGGTTTTCCCAAATGTGGAAAACTCTTCCAAGGTACAAAATGGTCATGTGCCTTCGAACGAATACTTTGTTCAAATTTGAAAGTGTTGCAATTGAGAAAATGTTGTTGACACTGTATTGAATCGTTGATGTGTTACATTATTAAACCACTAAACACCAACAACGTACTAGCAAAATTTGAAATAGAAGCTATTGGCGACCAACACTAATTTCCATGTTCAAGACTGGGAAAACTGGGAAGACATTAAAGAAACTCAGTTCATTTGTAAATATCACTGATCCCACACTACTTTCAAAGTACACGATGGTCCACAACTAACGAAATATGGCTTAACCGTCCACACATTATGTTACTACTTTTAAAACTATACGGAATTTTACTCATTATAAAATTCTGTAGCTGAAGAATTAACAGTATCCTCAAAACAACAACAGAACTTAAACATCTAGAACTCGTAATATTTACGAACTATGCATAGAACATAACCTGACGTCTCACAACAACGAAAACAGTATAAAAGTCAGAATCTGCTTATGGTGGTCTCAAGTGCTCATTCCTTCCTGTGATACTAAAATCGGTCACTAGACTGAAACACCGACCACGAAACGCCACGTTTCCCCAGATACACTATCCTTCACGAACAACATTCTTTCCTGCCATGTGTTACACTATTGTCCTGCATTTCTCGATTGCTACTAATTGTCATTTACGGTATAATGTTCCATCTACACTACTTCAAAATTCATAATTATTTTCTTGAAAATGGAATGACGCGATAAGGAGCTGAAACCATTTTTTCCTAACTTACCACAACAGAATGTTATGATCATCACAAACTAGTTCCTGTTCCTTAGGTAAGCACAACGTATACTACGTTTCATGTTTGACAGTTGATAGTTCACATTTGACAGTTAATACTGACGCAAAGAATCATACGCATTCGAAACTGTCACAGCACCGCTACGAGAAAGAAATAAGATGTACTTAAATTGGTTAACTCTTGTACTTACATTCTGTTGGTAAAGTATTGTAGATATTAGTAAGGGATAACTCTTTGTTGCTGCTTATATGTCAGTTCCATAATCTTCTTAAAAGTGCCAAATTTAAATAACCTGTTTCTTTCCTGCTGGAAATTCTTCGTCATGCTGTTATTTTAGTCACTTTATGTAGGTGTAATGTCATCTTCCTTCTACAAGTAAGAATGCTCAACGCTAAGGTCAAACTGGTTAATCATACTTATGATATAAACACTGTTTATGGTAATGTAAATAATGTATTGGTGTTTAAAAGTCTGTTCGTTGTAAGAGCTTACTAGGATGTCGTCGACGTCACTAGAGACGGTGCACAAGCTCTGATAGGATTTGGATGTAAATAAGCCGTGTACCTTTCTGTGGAACCGTCTTGGACTTTTCCGAACGAGATTTAGAGAAACCACAGGAAACCTCCATCTGGATGCGCAGAAGGGTTTTTTTATGCTGACCCTCTCTAATGGAAGTCTAGTGTCTTAACCACCTTGTCATCTTGCTTGGTATGAGGCTTTCAGTATTTGTGCCCGTGTACAATATATCACCGTTGGAGCATACTACTCATTTATTTGTCAGTTCTATATTCACAACATTCTAAGTAATAAACACAGAAGTACGGTGACCTTCGTTACCGAAAGGTCTCAGCGTTAGAGGACTTGTAACTGAATAGTATGTTTAAGTGTTTGCTACCGTCTACAACAGATGTAAAAGTATAATCGTTTGTAACCCTCTGTACAAATGTGTTTGGTGTTATCGGGACACTTTTGGAAAGCAGTTGTTTCATCTTCCAGTTAGGAAAGCACTGTTGATTCCTTTTCTGACTATCTTATTGCCTTTGCAACGTACTTTCTCCAATTTGTTAGTGAAGTTAAACTGTCTACCTTATTTGTTTGTACAGGGCTAATGATCTTCTGCTTTACTCTTAGGAGGAAGTTGAATACGAACAAATTACCAACCCCGAAACTGAGGGATCGTCTGAAAAACTGAAAGAGCGTGAGGCGAAGATTTCGAAACTATGAGAACAAAAGGCAACAAAGCTCGAAAGTGAGAAGAAATAGAACAGATATTTTAAAAAAATACGTTGTTAAGCAAGTAAAGTGAGTATCAAGTTCTAAGATGACATTTTTCCCGCAAATTACACAATTTTAAGACAGAACCTAAAAGAAAACTGTTGACTGGTAAAATAACACCCCAAATCGAGGAAAATAATGAAGAATTGTTGCACATTTGAATAAAAGAAAGTTTGTACGAAAGAGTAAAGGCGAAGAAGCAATTTTTAAGCCCAAGAATTAAAATTTATAATTATTTTTCAAGCATATCACAGTTTCTTCATATATAGAATTATATTCAAATGGTAAAGGTGCAGCTCTACAGTGTAGTGCTATTTTTCTAGAGACAATGAAGACTGACGCTACACAATGACCAGTTCCCTACGTTCTTTACTGGTTTATAATTCATGTCTCCAATTATGGAAAGAGCGTGCAAAGTATAATTACAGGTCACTTCAGAAACGTTTCTTTACTCGTTACATTCGCTATTTGAAAGACACCACCTCATTTCATTCTCTACACAACTTTTTTTTCGATACAGATCAAATGTTTTCCCCGCGTTTTGCCACAATGACTGCACATACAGCTCCGGTCTGTAAACTGTAACAGTAAAATGATAATTCTGTAAAGTGCATTCTTCGCATTTGTTTCCCAAAAAATCCTCGAGAACTTACGCGAGGTGCTTACAAAGCGACAAATAGTTAGCAGAAAGGTGTAAATTGCACTCTGCAGAATTCAGCAAGAATCAACATAAAAAAAGCGAAGGGCGTTGAAATTCAGTAATGGAAACTGTCAGTATTGTATCCTATGACTCCTGTGTATCTGAGCTATTAATGTGTTGTTAGGTTTCATGATTAACTTTATCCCGAACCTTTTCGTCATCATTCATTCTCATGACAAATTTACTTAAAAAAAATTCCACTATCGATTCAGTCTCTGTAGCACTGCAGACTGCCGTCACTTCCAACAAGAATCTGTAGACAATTTCAGCGAGGAAATCGGCTCAAAGGTGATTTAGAAATTCTTAATGTCATAGGAGTCTCTCAACAAAGTTTATGGATGCAGGATAAAATCATATGTAATTCGTTTGTGTTGACCGACATATATATGTGCTACTTATAGTCTTATCCAAATGTTATCAATGGCTTTACAAAATTTGAATGTATTTCTATTTTATAATACTTGTTTCACCACTTTAGACCTACTTTATCAATGCGTTGTGGTTGTAAATGGATACGAACGGTAGCTATGTAGATGTAACTCAAGGGTGGAGAAAAATGTTTTCTCTATTTAAAACAGTTGTACTTTATGTATCGTTTTAGGAATAAATTCGAATGAACGTCTATTAGAAAATGGCAAATACAGGAACAAGGTATATGAGAAGAACAATCAGTATCAAGAGAACTCACATTTTGACCTTATCACTTTGGAAACACAATTACTTCACAATGGAAAGTATATAATTTATGATGCTGTATTCTTTCGACCTTGTGATTTGTTTATGTACAAGAAAAATAGTGCGAAGTCCATTCGTAGCATAAACTAGCGACATGCAATATTGTCATATGATGACATCGTTGGAGACCGTGGCTGTTATTTGAAAACAAATATTGATGGTGTTGAGACAGCAACCAACCATAAATTTATTTTAAGTTCCTTTATTCGAAAGGTACCATTACCGTTTTCGAATCATTACAGTTCATCGTCAGACGGCTTTCATGCTTCCATTCGAACAAGTGGTGCGTTCTTTATTGGTTAGTTGTCGTGAAATGTCGGTCTGGAGTACTCGTTTTCATAGTTTTCGTTTTAAAAATGATGTTCGTAGTTTTTAGTTTTCACCACAGTCTTACCCTTGCATACACAAATTTGTATCACTAAGCACTTTAGATTTGTCACAGAATACATTTTTAACATGCATCACATGTTCAGAGATGCTGAATAGGTTAAGACACTGTACTCCCAAACGGGACATCTAGCGCTGAAATCCACTTCCGATGATCCAGATATAGGCATTCTGTCGTTGACCAAAATCTCTTAAAGCATCTATCGGAACACAGATTCCTATTCTCGCCATTCATCAAACCGAGCTAGTGTTCCTTCCCTGATGACTGTATCGTCGACGCGTCATTGATTCACGATCTTCCTTCGTTTATCGATAAATTTAAAAATCTTTGCCAATGTATGAGGTAAAGACACCAGTGTGTCATAGCTCACCTCACATCTCGGCTAAGTGTGTGTTGTTGCAAGGTGAGCATCGTTACATTATTGTACAAAAACATATCATTCTGACCTAGTCAAAGTTCAGATATATGTTAACAAATAAAAAGTTAATATAACAGTTCTTCCGAAGAAAGATGAGTGTCCTTTACGCTTCGTACAATGTTCTTCTACCTTCGATCGTTTAGAGATTATTTTTATTAACGGGATGAAGAATGTGACACAAATACCTTAGAAGACAGTTTCCATCTTTATTGTAGTTCTAATTAATCTGTTGGTTATTGTTATCCTCGTAAGACCACATGTCTCTTAGCTTCCCTTACGAAAATCTCTGTTAATTACACTAAAAACAGTTGAGTAATTTCAAAATATTTCACCATTTATACCGTGTTTATTGTATCAACATTTACATTTGAGTTTGTACCCCACAGTCGTATAAAGTATAAAGGAAGGTATGTAGTAGGCCTACATAGAGTCATTAATTCTTCTTCCTACTCCATTTGTGATTCTTTTTCTGGGATGACCTCTGCTTACACACCTCTGTATAAGTCAGAAAGCTTCTGATATTACTACAATTGTCAGTATATGTTAAGTATATAGGAGGTAGTACCGAGTTTCCTGCCTTATCCAGTAAGGTGATTCCTTAAAATTTGAAGCAATGTCGTTTCTATAAAGCACAATATCATTTTGGTCTTGTCTATATCTCTGACAATCATGCTACGGCATATACACCCAAGAAGATACCTGCAGCTCTTCTCTGAATCCCCTCCACTTTTCTCATTATCGTTATTCGCTTAAACAACCAAAGACAGAACCAATAATGAAACGTAGCCGAACTGAGGTTTCATGGACTAAATTTTGTAAGAATTTTTCGAAAGAAAGACTTCTCATAGCCTATTTTATCTGGTAGTATACGTTACTAGGATTACACGAACGGCAATCCCATAGTTGCGACTGATCCTAATGATTGTATCGTCAAATAATACTGTGTCTTCTATCTGTTTCTCCTCATAACATTACAAGTAAACGAATAAACGCTTTGATAATGGACAGTGTTTGTCATCTAAACTAGATGATAAAATTTTGATCCTTCTCTAAAACACGTTGCACATGGACATGTTTATCGTTTTGGGCAGAACGGAAAGTTCAACGATAGCACAAACGCATAATATGAGAGCAAGACATACTCGTTAAATTTGTTTCACTTTACAGTAGTACTCGGTAATGAGTTACGATGCTAATCTCAGTTACTCATTATTAACGATATTCGCACTGATCCTCATTAATGCCAATAAAATCTGAATACTCATCTGCTAAAGATACAACAGCTTCAGTAAAAGACTTGTGAAACAAGGCAGCTTAGCTCTCACATATCACAGCACCGAAAATAAAACTGGATAGGGATTATGTGGAACGTACGGGGACTACTTTCGACACTTGTGTTGAATGCAGGCGTAATTGGCTATATAGATCTCCCTCTATCTTGGTAACTATAATCGTAAATTAAGTTACTTTTAGACAAATAATAAATTTCGCTAACTCGGTATCTTCTCGTTGTGAAGCATAGAGTTCGAGAGAGAATAACGTGTTTATAAATGGCTTTTTTGACGTCTACAAGATTTGAAAGTCTCCCTTAAATGAAGTGTCCAAATACTATACTAGTATCCTCCTCAAGGGAAGGTTCAATAAAATATTTTTCTGGTTGATCCCATATTGGACTGAGAGCAGTCAAAACTGCCGATTGTGAAGCATCGCTGTAACGGAGATATAGAATAAGATGTCTGCACACTTCTCAGCAGGTAAATATTACTCTCCTGTATGTGCAGCAACGCATTCTATTTCTAACAACTTCTGTGTCATAAATATTTGATGAAAATTACACAGTTGCTTCACAAAAAAGAAAATATCTGACGGCCCGTATTTCGATAAGTAAATAGGCTTTTTTTGCAACATATGATTATTTACATCTACGTGATTACTCTGCTATTCACAATTAAGTGTCTGGTAGAAGGTTCAATGAACCACCCTCAAGTTGTCTCTACCGTTCCACTCTCGAACGTCGCGCGGGAAAAACGAGAACTTACATTTTTTCGTGCGAGCCCTGATTTCTCTTATTGTTTCGTGATGTTCATTTACCCCTACGTAGTTAGGTGCCAACAGAATGTTTTCTCAAGCGGGGGAGAAAACTGGTGATTGAAATTTTATGAGAAGATCCCGTCACAACGAAAAATGTATTTGTTTTAATGATTGCCACTCCAATTCACGTATCAAGCCTGTGGCACTGTCTCTCCTATTTCGCGATAATACAAAACGAGCCGCCCTTCTTTCAACTTTTTCGATGCCATCCGTCAGTCCCACTTGATTCGGATGCCAAACAGCACAGCAATGTTTCAGAATATGGCGGACAAGTGTAGTGTAAGCAGTCTCTTTAGTAGATCTGTTACACCTTCTAAGTGTTCTGCCAATGAATCGCAGTCTTTGATTTACTCTACCCAATGCATTATCTATGCGATCGTACCAATTTAGGTTACTTGTAATTGTAATCCCTAAGCATTTAGTTGAATTTACAGCCTTAGGGTCTGTGTGACTTACCGCGTGATCGAAATTTTGCCGATTTCTTTTAGTACTCATGTGAATAACTTCACACTTTTCTTTATTCAGGGTCAATTACCACTTTTCGCACCACAGAGATATCTTATGTAAATCATTTTGCAATTCGTTTTGGTCATCTGATTGAGAAAACATTCTGTTGGCACATACTTACGTAGGGAGAAATGATCATCACGAAAAAACAATAGAAATCAGGGCTCGCACAGAAAAATGTAAGTTCTTTCCTTGTGGAACGGCGGATATTACTCCTGTTTTACTCGATGACTTTCCGTCTATTACTACGAACTGTGAACTTTCTGACAGACAATCACGAATCCAGTCGCACAACTGATGCGATATTCCATAAGCACGCAGTTTGGTTAGAAGACGATTGTGATGAATGGTGTCGAAAGCCTTTTTGAAATCTAAAAATATGGAAACAATTTGACATCCCTTGTCGGTAGCACTCATTACTTCATGATTGTAAAGAGCTAAATGTGTTTCACAAGAACGATGTTTCCTGAATCCTTGCTGACTATGAGTCAATAAAACATTTTCTTCGAGTTAATTCATAATGTTCGAATACAGCATATGTTCCTAAACCCTACTGCAAATCGACGTTAGTGGTATGGGTCTGTAATTCAGCGGATTACTCCTATTTAATTTTTTGGGTATTGGTGCGACTTGAGCAATTTTCCAGTCTTTAGGTACGGATCTCTCTGTGAGCGAGCGATTGTATATATTTGCTAAATATGGAGCTATCACATCAGCATACTCTAAAAGGAACCTAACTGGTATACGATTTAGACAGGAGGCCTTGCCTTTATTAAGTGATTTAAGCTGCTTTGCTACACCGAGGATATCTACTTCTACATTTCTGATCTTCGCAGTTGTTCTTGATTGGAATTCCGGAATATTTACTTCGTCTTCTTTGGTGAAGGAGTTTCGGAAAACCGGTTTTAATAACTCTTCTATAGTGGCACTGTCGTCACTGACTTCGCCGTTGTTGTCGCGCAGTGAAGGTAGTGATCGCGTCTTGCCACTGGTATGCTTTATGTATGACCAGAATCTCTCTGGCTTTTCTGCCAGATTCCAAGACAGAGTTTCGTTGTGGAAATTATTAAACGCACCTCGCATTGAAGTACGCCCTATATTTCGAACTTCTGCAAAAATTTGCCAATCTTGGGGATTTTGCGTTCTTTTAAATTTGGCATGCTTTTTTCGTTGCTTCCGCAACAGCGATCCGGCCCCTTTTTGTGTACCATGGAAGATCAGTACCATCACTTATTAATTTATTTGGTGTATATCTCTCAATTGCCGACGATAGTATCTCTTTGACATCATTATGTGATCAGATCTGAAGGAGTGAAGACTGTCTCTTAAAAAGGCGTTAAGAGCATTTTTATCATCTTTTTTTTTTAAATAGATGTACTTTGCGTTTCTTTCTGATGGTTGTGAGTGTTGCAGTATTCAGTCTAGCACTAACTGCCTTGTGGTCGCTAATTCCTGTATTCATCATGATACTCCCTATCTGTCCAGGATTATTCGCTGTTAAGAGGTCAAGTATGCTTTCGCAAACATTTACTCTTCGAGTGGGCTCATGAACTAATTGTTCAAAATAATTTTCTGAGGAAGGATTCAGTACAATTTCGGATGACGTTTTATGCCTACCGCCGGCTTAAAACGTATAATTTTTCCATCATTTCGAGGGTAGATTGAAGTCGCCATCGACTATAACTGTATGAGTGGGGTACCTATTTGAAATGAGACTCAGGTTTTCTTTGAACCGTTCAATAACTACATGTTTTGAGTCGGGGGGGGGGGGGGGTGAAACGATCTAATTAATAGTTTGGTCCGATTGTCAAGCATAACGACGTCATTGCTACCATACTATTTCGCGGGAACTATCTAATTCAGTTTCACTACAAGTTGAACTAATTCTAACAGCAATAAATACTCCATCACCAACTGTATTTAATCTATCCTTTCTGAATACTGTTAGGTCGTTTGAAAAAAAAAAAATTCGGATGAACTTATTTCCGGCTTTAGCCGCTTTCCGTACCTGTAACTATTTGAGCTTCAGTGTTTTCTATTGGGGCTTGGAGCTCTGGTTCTTTCCCAACACAGCTACGACAGTTTACAACTACAATACCGATCGTTTCTACAACTACCTTACTGTGTTTTACTTGTCCCGAGTAGTGGCTCCCTGTGTGTAGTGGACTCCTGACCTATTAAACGGAACCCGGAAACCCACCACCCGACGGCGCAAGTCAAGGAATCTGCAGCCTACACGGTCACAGAACCGCCTGACACTCTGATTCAGACCCTCCACTCGGCTCTGCACCAAAGGACCACAGTCGGTTCTATTGACGAAGCTGCAGATGGTGAGCTCCTCCTCAATCCTGCAAGCAAGACTGGCAGTTTATACCGTTTCCGGTAGCCACCCGAAACCAGAGAGAACTCGTCCGATCCAAAGCGACACACATCATTGGTACCGACATGGACCACCACCTGCAGTTGGCTGCACTCCGCACTTTTCATGGCAACCGGAAGCACCCTTTCCACATCCGGAATGACTCCCACTGGTATGCACACGGGGTGCACACTGGCTTCCTTCCCTCCTTGGCAGACATGTTGCTAAGGGGCCCCACTACGCGCCTAACGTTGGAGCTCTCAACTACCAGCAAACCCACCCTCTGTGAATGCCCGGACCTTGCAGGCTGAGAATCTTCCTCTGGAACAGGGGGTAGAGTCTTATTTATCATCTTCCTTTCAAGGATTAGGCTACTCCCATCTTTTCTAAGACCTTTCGGCATCTCTTTTTTAACTCACTTTTTACTTCAGGATCTTCTGGGGAATTCTCATGAGGTGTTGTTTCCATTTTTGACGACACTTGTGAATTTTTTCATTCATGGTGAAAATATTTAATTCTGTTCGAGTATCTTCATTCCTGATCATGTGTCTTCTTGCACAGACCTTCGTGCTCCTCAGGAATCTAATTCCTCCTGCTAGAAGTTTGTTTCCACGTTTTCTTTTTTTTGTGGTTAGGCAGCTTCCACTTCCATAGGATAAGACACAAAACCCCTATCAGTTTATGTATTTTGATGGTAGCCCCTTTTTGTACTTTATGGCCCATTGTTCTGTTAAAGGTAGTGCATACAGCTTGGAATTTCTGTATTTTATTTTCAGTATTCGAGTGAAAATCATTACTTACATCATAGCCTATGTGAGAAACTCGAGAGACTTGTTCAAAAATTGAATTATCTAAAACAGTTTTTGATCTGACTAGATATCTCTCTCGGAATGCCATTTTTGCGTTTGATTAAAAGTTAGTTTTAAATTGTATTCTGTGCACGTCTCGTTCAGCTGGTACACTTGTCTTAGGTGGTCATCTCCATTGTTTTGAATAATAATGGATAACCCTGAATGACTGTGCCCATAATAATATAAGAGGCTTACTTTTTCCGTCAGTTATTCTCATAATGATGAAAGGCATATAGTATTGAACCTTACTTATAATGTTTGTGTGCCCTTTATTGTTCCTGTAGTTTACTATGGTTAACACTTCATTTCTTCACTTGCTTCGTGTTCCGAATCACTCCAAAACCCAACTGGAAAACCAGGTCATTCGTCGTTTGTAGTGACATTAGTGCACCACTAACCCGACAATTGCACATTTGACAAGGCAACCACATCCAGAATGCAAGTTTAGTAGTCGATATAGACATTAGAAAGTCGAAAAAGGAAGTACATACGATGGAATTGTCCAGGACTAATTACGGGAGTGTCTAGAATTTTACACTGTTAAAATTTATGTCAGAAATTATGTCATCAATAAAAAGAAACCTCCGCGTTCTGACGCAGACGGGCAAACTGGGACTGACTGACCGCCGTGCCATCCTCTGCCAACGCCATTCTAATGCTGGAAGGCTGGGGACCAGCACACTATTCTCGTGGTCGTCGTCGGCTTTTCTTGACCTTGGAGTCCCAATTTTTCCCTCAAGCAGTTCCTCAGTTGGCATCACGAGTCTGAGTGCATCGCAGTAGAGTTTTCTCTCCGAAGAAAAATCCCCGGGTCCTCCACAGAACGCTGGCCACTGAGCTACGGAGGCAGACTAGTAACAAATTAAATAATATATACAGCGTGATTCAGCTGGCTCCCAAAAACCATATTTCACATTCTCTCGCTCGCTACACGCAAATGATTAGTCCCACCGAAAAAATGTACGGGACCTTCTTGTACGAAATTTAATGTAGTTTAATTTTGTACTGGAACACGTTTTCCCTGGAGGCCAAGGTTTCCGAGTTATTCAAGAAAAACGTAAAAAAGTAACCTTCAAACAACACCCCCCCCCCCCCCCCCCACACACACACACACTCATCCTCGCCAGTCAATGTTTCTAGTACGTTGTACGTTGTTCGGTACCCTTCGTCCTACCACTATACAAAAATTTCCGACTATACTAACTATTCCAGATTTCTACCTTCTTTTGGTCTCTATTGATTGGGCTGCTACGCCTTCAGCACAGTCGGCTATTTCGTTAACATCATTAAGTTAAATATGCCCTTGAGATAATGAAAGGAAAGCGACTTTTGTAGATGTTACGCTAAAACTAATTTCGTTGGCAACTGAATCCAAAATTAACCCTTACAGACACAGTAATTTCGTCGCCCTAAGACCTCTGGAATACTACGACGTAATTGCTTATTGTATACTGTTGATATTCACAAAATTGTTAGGTAAAATTTAGACAGACATCAATTTTGCGCTTATGTATGCAGACTGAAGTGACGAATGAAAATTTGTACCACAGCCAGGACTAGAACCCATTTCACCAGGTCAGTAGGCAAATGCGTTACGACTACGTCACTCTGGCACTGTAACTTTGAAAAACTGCACGGACTAGGCTGCTACGCCTCCCTTCTCAACCCCGATTCCCATTTACTCATCAGTCAATCTGGTATTCCCTATAAGCTCGAACAGCATTGCACAGGCTCTCCATCTGTGTTGGAATGGCACCTCAGCATCGAACGTAACGGGAATGCTGCCTGAAACTACTCCTGTACATCTGGATAGCGTCTGCAATGCTGTTCGGGCTTAGGGGGAATACCAAGTCAGCTATTGCTTGAATTGGACTTTGGAGTGAGTAGTGCTAGGGTAGTGAGTACAAAGTCGCTGTACCAGGGGTGGCGTAGTGGTCAACGCATCTGTCTAGTGAGCAGGGAAACTGGTTTCGATACAAAGTTTCATTTGTCGCTTCAATCAGCATATATACATCACAGATGTTTGAAAGTTGAAAAGGTCTCTGAAACCATATAGTTTCATTTTGTCAATTTTACAATTTTTAAGTCTGGAGCTAGGCGGAGGCATAATATAGTCAGTAATGACCAAAAAATTGCGAAATAATTAGTGCAGTCGCAAATTTTTGTATAGCGGTAGGGGAAAGTACCATGAACAATACATTACAAATCCTGACCGGTGGGGCTGAGTGTGAGAGTGAGGGGCGTTTAAAGGTCACGTTTCTATGTTTTTCTTCAATAACTCGAAAACTACGACCCCTAGCGTAAACATATCCCGGTATAAAAATTACTAATTCCTAATTCTGTGGGGCTTGAAGGAAGAGAGCGAGAGAATACGAAAATCTCGCTCGCGGTATTTGAAGGCTAGATGTAACATTGCGGGTTGCATAAAACTACATCGGCAGGGGCAACTGGATCACCCTATGTAGCCGGCCGGGGTGGCCGAGCGGTTCTAGGCGCTACAGTCTGCAACCGCGTGACCGCTACGGTCGCAGGTTCGAATCCTGCCTCGCGCACGGGTGTTGTGTGATGTCCTTAGGTTGGTTAGGTTTAAGTAGTTCTAAGTTCTAGGGGACTGATGACCTCAGAAGTTACGTCCCATAGTGCTCAGAGCCATTTGAATCATTTCACCCTGTGTACATCTCCTCTGTATCCGAGATCACTAATGTTCGCATTTGACTGGTCTGTATCGTGGTGTAAGAAGAAATGTTCGTCATCAACGTTTGACTAGAAATGGGAGGAGAGAAGGTGGCCTGTGGTCCATAATCATCATCACCATCTTCATCATCCTCATCGTTATCTAAATTTGTGTCACTGCTGCTTCAAATGTCAGACTTCTTTCAGTACCAGAGAATGACCCGTTAATAGCCAGGGAAGTTGTTAATAGCGTTCAGATTGCACACGCCCGTTTCAGCATTTCCAGAAATTCCGTGATTGCACGTGTCACTAGGGACACAGGTGCTATGAGGCGGGTCGACGTGCAGAGTAGTAAAGCCGTGCGGGCAGGCGGCAGGCGGCAGGCGGCACAGCGGAGGCTCGTGGTGTGCGCGGGGATTGAGTCAGCGCCGCGGGGCGCCGCCCGGCTGACGCGTCGTCACGCACGGCCAGCTCGCAATTAGCGGCGTGTGTAGGTCAGACACCTGAGGCCGCCCGCCCCCACACACACTGCCGCCGCCGCCTTATCGACCACGTGGCCTGACCTTATCTCACCCCATGTCTCCTACTTTGTGGACAAGAAAGCGGCTACCTGTAATAGCCTGTGACATGACGTGATTAACTAACGACCCCACACATCGAGGTACCGAACAATCACTGCGTTATGAAATGAAACAATCACACGTTGTTCCTGGTAAGTGGTACTCTTAAGTCTTGTGGCAGGATTTAAGAAACTGCACCTTTTCCATAATTGGGCTGACTTAAGAAATCTTTCCGGGCTGTCTTTCAGTATCGTTCGATGAGGTGGAAATCACTGAGCCTGAAAGTTGGGAGGACAAGGAAAGTGTTACGGCAATTGCACGCGAGTTACTTATCTCCCATATGACGCATTGAGTTGTATAAATCTTTGAATTGCATCGAACTTCGGCAGGTTTTTGTGCCAGTTGTGGCAAGTGTTTAGCTGGGTTGCGTCGATGACTATACAGAGTATTTACGTGTTGTTGATGACTTGGGAGGCGGATGGGAAAAGAGTAGGGTGTAACTCTGGTACCTACACGTATATGTTCTTCTCGAATAATACCAAGCTTCACTCCATGACACTGGAGAAGTTTGAAATTTAGCGTCGGAGGTCTGCCTAAAGTCTGACCATCATGAACTTTAGGCCACCACTTGGCCACCCTTGGCAGTCGAATACGGGAAACGAAAGAGTTTTTCACTGCCATAGTCGACACCGCTGAACTTTCCTGTTAGCAGAGTGCATCGCAGAAAACTATACATACTCACACGTTCAAAGACAGCCTCCGAACTTAGTGACAAAATACATATATGAAACATTATTTGTTGTGCACAGGTTGGGAAATTGGAAAATGAATCATCCTATTTAACAAACACTGATGTGTCACGAAAAATGAGGAATGACTTCATAAAACAGTCTAACTTCATAGCCGACCTGTCCAACGTGCGCTTATTCGGAGACGATAAATCTGCATTTAGCTCATAGGAAATCAGGAACTGCAAAATACAGCTGGGTCACCACTGCTTTATCAACAAGGGGAAGGGCGGCACACAGGTCTGATCACCGCACTGTATGCTATTATCAAGGGTTACGTAACTTTTCTTCGGTATCTCACAGAGTGAGAGAATGTGACATTGTCGACAGGAACCATCCGTAGAACGAAAAATTGAGATTAATGACCCTTTGATGCTATTAGAGAGCTGTAAGCTCGTTCCGCGCTTCACAGTTTCCCTATTTTCAAAAATTTCATATACATCCGTAACAATTAAGAAAAATAAACCGCTTGATTTTAGGGTTATGTTTCTCAGTTAGCAAATACGTACTTAGTCATTTGTATAATATTAAGGTTTCCAGTAAGTTAATTCTGGACCATGTAACATTCGTTCGGTTGACTTCATAGTACCTGAGGAAACAAATAAAACATTTATACTTATCACAGACATACACGGTTCTCAGTTCACTGACAGACTGGAAGTAAAATCTTCGCAAAGTTCTTGGCTAGGTATCTGACTAACTTATGTTTAAGCACTACATATTCAGACATATCAGCCCCCTGCAGCAGTAAAAGATAAAATTGCTTATTGATACGCAACACTGAATCCTTTCAACGTGGACTTCTTTGCAGGCGAGCGATAGCAAAATTTGGGGTCCCTTTTCATCTTAGATACCGCTGAAATAGTAAGTATCGCTTCTTGTATTAACTACCAGAAAATTGCGTCCACGTTTGAAACTCCAGTCTGGCGAGAGAGATGAACCTATCTCGTATCAGGAAGTTGTTAAAGACCACCAGAGAAGTTATGTAGATTTTGTTCATAGTATAAGAACCCAACAAATACAATGTATAATTCAGTACCGACGGAAGTGTAATGACTGCATACAATTTTTACCGTAATTTGTTTGCCTCCTCTCAGAGAAAATACGCAGCTGTTTTCAATACCAACAGAAGTGTGATAACCAGCTACTGTTTCTGAAGAGCAAGACCTCGAATGTTCAAATGGTTCAAATGGCCCTGAGTACTATGGGACTTAACAGCTGAGGTCATCAGTCCCCTAGACCTTAGAACTACTTAAACCTAACTAATCTAAGGACAACACACAACACCCAGCCATCACGAGGCAGAGAAAATCCCTGACCCAGCCGGGAATCGAACCCGGGAACCCGGGCGCGGGAAGCGAGAACGCTACCGCACGACCACGAGATGCGGGCCCCTCGAATGTTAGTCAAAGTGTTTCAGACAGTGTATTCACTAGCATTTAGTGTCGATCTGTAGCTTATAGTTGATGGGAACGTACAGATGAATTCTTACGGTTACGGTTACGGTTCTCAACGCGATAAATATGTGTTTGTCTGTGATGTCACAGTGTTTGTTCTGTACACAGGTTGCAAATACCATTAAAATTTCATACACATCGTCGGAAAAAAATATTCAGGTTATTAACTTTTAAAGGATGTTTGCCAACAGCCAACACGGAATACAAGTATTCTGGTCCATTTTCATTACAGCATGGTGGATGAAACACCACTAGTATGACACATATATACCGCCCTCTAAAATTATTTCTTTATACCGTATCTATCAACGACTTAAAGCTTTCCCTTAAGACAGCATCAAGTAATTCAAAACCAACGAGTCGAACAAAAACTCGTTTCAAGATGTTAAAGCCTTGTACGCTTTCATCAGAATTTTGGTTGCAACACAACGATAAAATTACACCTTTTAGAATTTCTAGTTAGACTTCTTTAAGAACATCTCAAATTTAGAGCATTGATTGTTTACTTTAGTCTACCTCTGAAATTCGTGCCTCAAAATTAGAAAAGTGAGGTGACAAAGACCACCGCATCTAAAATGCGGAACTGAACGCCTGTCAGCGGCATGCAGTTTTTCATAGACAGTGATCCACAGCACTTTGGTCTATCATAGCTCAATCACAAAGAGAGGGATTACAATTTTTGACCGGATCATTGGTCTGTATATGACGTTTCCTTTGTAAATGAGGTTTAAAGTTTCGTCACGATGTGACTGTGATTTAAACACTGACGATATGTTATGTGATGTAGCTATTGTCACCGACCGTACCCGACATATCTCACAATGAGACTCTAGAAATGACAATGAAAGTTATTTTCACAGTCCACAGGCGAATCACAGAGCTCCCGATATTAAACACACAGCTCTTTAAGAAAGTAAGGCTGTTAGAAGGAAAGATCTGAATTTTTTCCCTAGACTGAAAGCATAGAATTGTTGGCTTCGCTGTAGTTTGCCTCGTTCGGTACTACATTTCCACTTCCCATCTTCTGACGGAGATGATAATACGATACTTACGATGTCGAATCAGATCAACGTTTAGACAGAGATAAATGGAGAAAAATACGCTCTCGAGCCAAAAAGAAATTAAGAAGTAGAAGAAATCTGTCTCTGAAAGTGACCAGGCACTGCTGACGCTATCAATTCACCAGTTTTATTTTCACGCAAAGACAAACAATGAATGCACACCGTTATAAATTTACGTGATCAAGGAGCATCTACATTCAAGCACCTAATCACTAAAACTTTGGGAAACCAACCATGTTATAAAATTTAGCCAGGTATCAAATGTTCAAATGTGTGTGAAATCTTATGGGACTTAACTGCTAAGGTCATCAGTCCCTAAGCTTACACACTACTTACCCTAAATCATCCTAAGGACAAACACACACACCCATGCCCGAGGGAGGACTCGAGCCTCCGCCAGGACCAGCCCCACAGTCCATGACTGCAGCGCCCTAGACCGCTCAGCTAATACCGCACGGCAAGACAGGTATCAACAACACGATGAGAAGAACTAACAGAGAGAACCACTTTGATGAATAGCAGCCACACACTCACTCCCTAGCGTACCACCCAAATGCAACAACACGGACCCATCTCTGTCTTTCGCTCCACCTGTTATCTTGACATTATTTCGTCATTGTATCTTCGTTACTAATGAAGATTTGAGTTGAGGTGCGAATCTGGCTCTATACCCTGGTAGTCTGCACAAGCACTACGTTTTAAAGAAGGAAAGAACTTAGCGCCGTCGTTGTATACGACAGTGTAATGCTTGTACGTGTCAACGAGGCAGCAGATGGGCGCAGCTCGGCAGCGAGGCGCAGACGTAGACGCCACAGCCGCCGCTAATGCACGGGCCCGCCTGCTCGCTCCTTCGCTCACGCTGTTTTCTTTCCTCCGCTGGGAAAAGCGCCAAAGGGCGGCGGCGCCATAAATTACCTCGCAGGAAACAGCGAAAACCAGATAGAGAATAAAACTGACTATAAACAGAAAAATGTACACGATATACTTACAAAAGCTCCGAAGAAAGGGAAGAAAGAGGAACCTCTAAACGCTCGACGAGAAATTTAAGGGGGGTGGGGGGTGGCTTCTGACTGCCATGAAATACGCACTGGAGCGGCGGGACCCGCTCTAAGGCGCCTTCGACAAGGAAGCTGTTAATTTCTCGCCCGTGCGCCCAGATACCGCTGCAAATAAACTGCGGGCAACAGGGACGACTCGCAACGCCGACGGGATCGCGTTTTTCTTGCCTACAAAAGTGATACAACATCTGACGTAGCTCAAGGATAATCACACACGTACACTTCTGAACACTTGACGCACGAACTGAAAGATAAATACCTGAAAGATGAGTGAAATGAAAAGTAGTCCATATTATATGGGAAAGAGAATTTTCGTACTCACCTGTTCGCCAACCTCATTTACTTCGCTATACTTGATACTACAAAAAAGAGACCACTTAAAGCGAATGGCTATGCTACGGAGCAAGAGTGGGGACGAACGTGTGCAAAAGTACTGAAACAGTCTTAAAGAGCATGCATAATAAATAATGATTTTGCTGTCTTACTAAGGTATTTTTGCATGATATTTATGTGTACATACATAAACAAAAAGACAAAATAAACCTATTCTGCGTGTATGTTATGATTTTTTATTTCTGGCTTAGCTGTCTTTTGCTCAGTACGTGGTATTTTAATGTGTATATCATGGCTGTAGGAGCCTTGACAACTGTAAGAAATTGGGAAACAAAATGTGCACAAAAAATTGCTAAGCTTATCTGCCGAACGCTAAGGATTATACAGATTCAGAAACTCTGATAGAGAAGTGTTGATATTAGTTCTGGGATACACGAGAATATCGCCAGTAATGGACGAGGTTCTATAATGAAGAAGAAAGTCGGAGCACTGATAAAACTGTTTCATCACTTATCGTGCACCTCATGGTATTTTTCAGTAACTAAGTTCCCCTATGTCCCTCATGTTGGAGCAAGACATAAAAAGGATAAATTAAGAATGTTGATATTTTTAAAAATAATCAGAGTCCGATGTATCGATGTTTAAAAGCTATAGTTAACGCCCTTTGGCATATCGGAGAAGGCATCGATATACCAATATATCGACAGTAGAAATATCGACGTTTCGTGCTATAAAAATATAGGCAGCAGCTTGTAAATACACTGTCGGTTTTAGAACTGTATATTTATCTATTGATTTACTATTAGATATTTTGTACATCAACAAGTTAGCAGAAAAATGATGCAAGTTATCAGGAAAATGACGCACTTTCACGCTTGCCGATAACCACTTTGTTCATAATAGTAACTGCATATAAGTGGCACGATAAAAGTTGTCTGAAGTTTCCGTCTTCGGTTTCGTCACATATCGGATTTATCTGGAACACTTCATGTCGACTTCTCTGTTTTTTTCATTTCTGCCAATGCCAGTGATCTAGCAGTTGTAGTGTCAAAATTGCGAGGTGACATTAAACGTTGCAGTTTCTGTTGGTAGCGCCGAGCGCCGATTACGTCGACATTTCACCTCATACGTCTCTGCCTACTGCAAAAGGTCAATTTTTTCATTTAGATTTTTTAAATCATTTCCAGCAACTGTTTTTGAAGAGCACCAATGTTTTCTAACGCATCTGGTGTGCTATTTCTTCACATCGGAAATCTTGCTATTCCATTCCCCTTCTACTTCCTCCCCCCCTCCCCCCCCATCTCCCCGTGTCATCCCCCCCCCCCCCCCCAGGGCAATCGGTCTTCTTCTTTGCGCCAGCTATATTTGCTTCTCACAAAGAAAAAGACTGAACTTGATGAAAGCTCAAAATGTAGTAAGACTCCTTCACACAGTGATAATAAAATTATGTTCTACTAAAATATCAAAAGAACAATTTTAATATTTATCGGATATTCCGAAAACAATATAATATAAAAGTATCGTCACTCGTGATTGCATTTTGATGCCGATATAGTGATACACAGCAGGAAGGAATATGGACGACACATCTCAATATTTTTTGGAAAAATATCGATGTATCGATATTTTATGAATAAACAGAAAAAATATCCACAGTAAATTGCCATCTTTTCATCTAACATTTTCTATTTTATAGGACACATATTTCAGCATTGCGCAGTTATCCCCCGTTATTTATCCGCCTGTTAAACGCTGCAGATTGGTGGCAAAAGTAGAGCAAATGTCATTAGCTATCTACCAGCGCTGCTGCACTAGTGTTGTCGTTTGAGTCCCTCATATATGCAGTTATCTTGCTTATTTTCCTTTAAGTGTTGTTTATGGTCTCTTCTTTCGGATGCCAAAGTAGCTTTGTCATGTTACTAAGAAACGACAATTCAAAGACATGTATCTTCCTGATATCGGCGGTCACCAAACTGATTGTCATTCCATCATGCCCAGAGGCGAAGAAATTCACATCAATTACACGGACACACAATACTTCGACAAGAGAGTCTCTTGCCGTACCATGGCCCTTTAAATTTTTATCCGTCCTAATCATGTGACATCAATTTTTTTTTCATACAAAAAAATCACTTTTAAATATGATTCTGTTTTTCAACTTTTATTCGTTGAGATCCTTACCAGGGAGCAATAAAAAAAATTTCAGGAGGACTTGGCTAGTCGAGATTCACATTGGTACGCCTTAGGAACACTACTTAGGAGACAAAGAAAGCCACTGTCTACGGTCGTAGACCAGTTGGTTGGATACCTATAGATTCATGGGAGGAAATCCTCATGATCGCCTAGCATATTAACGCATGTAATAAAAAGAATTACACACAAGAATTGGTATTCATATATCTAATGTTCACTGCGGTGAACTGCTTCTGAAGGATGAGGAACAAGCAAAAAGTTTAATTACAGATTAATACAATAACTTATTATATTGAAAGTATACAAGTCATCATACAAAAACGAATGAAATGATTCCGAGGGTATCGTAGCCAAGCATCACAAAAAGAAGGGATGAGTTTCGTGGAGGGTACGTCAGTAGTTAAATGGAGGCAAGAGGCCAGGTCAGGTTCAGATCAAATGTAGTAGTGGACAGATATCGCCCTGTAAGCATATATGGAGACGTACCTTGAAGTATTTCTAATCGACAAAGCCTGATAATATACCAAGTCAACTGTACTTGTTCTTGCTCTTGATATAACGCTCGAAGTTCTGAAACCGCATTGAAACGAATCATCAACAGCAATAATCTTCGCACAAACAATTAAAGGACTGATTCTATTTCGTATAATACAAAAGGGAGGGGGGGTCGAACTCACAAACGAACCACAAGCTCTGAGCAAGTGATGCGTCAGTAAGACTGCCATCACAGTAATCTACTTCTGCGTGGTCGGACTGGGAATTTGAAAACCACTCTTCCTGAATACGCGTCCAGTGCCTTATATAGCGAAGCGTGTAGCACTGAAAGCGAGTTAAATTCTCCAGAGACGAAATCCAAGTATTTCCAAACATAATTCTAAACTTTACGTAAGTGTAACCTATGTATCACAAAAGGAAGCAAAATGAACAAGGTGCAAGCAGTAAATAATACTTTAGATATGAAATGCTATGAAAAATGTTTATCACGCGACAGGTTCAGAAACTGGAAGTTTCTACTTGATTTGTGTCTTGCGGTAAAGGTATCTCATTAACTTTAAAGTTATAAAGCGGCGGTTACGTAATGAACATCAGTCGCATATAGACACCGTAGTAGCTTGAAACCGTTAAGGTTCCTAACATGAATGATACATAACAATCTGTCTCTGCTACATAAGGGAGATACAGGATTAAATGTTTACAAAAAGTATAGAGTAATGGAATTCTTGTCACAAGTGAACTGAAAAGCCAGAAATGCATAAAAACTTGTACTTTAACTATATCGAAAATTGTTATGGATAAATCTTTATAATAGACGAGAAAGTGTAATGTTGGGATGTCTTTCAATACTGAAATATCTTGAGGGACTCTAAGAGTGACAGATCAGTTCCGGTCTCTCTTTATTCTGCGTCTAGCACGCTGTAGTGACAAGCGATCTGAGAATGCCATGTTCAACTCCCTGTCATGGGAGTTTGAGCATAAACCACAGCGTACACAGAGCTCTCTTCGGTGAAAACTGCAGGTTTGATCGGGAACTGGTCCCTGCCCTTACTGTAGGTGATGATAAACGTATTCCGTTTCTTTCCCACCTCTGACCGGCAGTTTTGTTTGGTAGCTAAATTAACTTCGTGAAAACAGAGCTATGTGTTTGAGAGACTGCAGGAGGAGGCAGAAATATACGGCCGCGAAGCAGTGATTTCATTTGATTATCTGCTACAGAGGGCACTGGATTCGTATTCGTTTGAAGAAGCATTCATACCCACTTGTGAACTCCTCAGAGATTTAGGTTTCACGGTGTTTCCCCAAAGTGCCTTGAGGTGAATACTGAATTTTTGGCTCCATCAACTAAGCCTTGCCCGATTTCTGCCCTTCCTGAGCTACTGCAGCGTCTTTCTCGATCTCGCTGTTTACGAGAAGATGAAGTCTTGCCGTCTTTCTTTCCTTGTTTGAAGGCAATGCTGAAATTCCCAACTGATATTCAGCGATATGATTCTGAGTAGTTGTTACAAAGAGTAACGGCGCAATGCGTTTTGGAAGCGGTCATTTTAAACAATGAGCCATGATATCTCCTTGTGGGTTGGCTCTCATTTCTCAATCTTTGGAAAACTTCTGGCAGTAGTTAATGTATGTTTCCGATATGACTATACATGGTGGTCCATTGATAGTGACCGGGTCAAATATCTCACGAAATAAGCATCAAACGAAAAAACTGCAAAGAACGAAACTCGTCTAGCTTGAAGAGGGAAACCAGATGGCGTTATGGTTGGCCCGCTAGATGGCGCTGCCATAGGTCAAACGGATATCAACTGCGTTTTTTCAAAAATAGGACTCCCCATTTTTATTACATATTCGTGTAGTACGTAAATAAATATGAATTTTTTAGTTGGACCACTTTTTTCGCTTTGTGATAGATGGCGCTGTAATAGTCACAAACGTATAAGTACGTGGAAACACGTAACACTCCGCCATTGCGGACGGTATTTGCTTCGTGATACATTACCCGTGTTAAAATGGACCGTTCACCAATTGCGGAAAAGGTCGATATCGTGTTGTTGTTTGGATATTGTGATCAAAATGTCCAACGGGCATGTGCTATTTATGCTACTCGGTATCCTGGACGACATCATCCAAGTGTTCGGACCGTTCGCCGGATGGTTATGTTATTTAAGGAAACAGGAACTGTTCATGTGAATCGTCAACCACGACCTGCAACAAATTATGATGCCCAAGTAGGTGTTTTAGCTGCTGTCGCGGCTAATCCGCACATCAGCAGCAGACAAATTGCGCGAGAATCGGGAATCTCAAAAACGTCGGTGTTGAGAATGCTACATCAATATCGATTACACCAGTACCGTATTTCGACTTTGAACGTCGTATACATTTCCGCCACTGGGCACAAGAGAAATTATGGGACGATGACAGATTTTTTGCACGCGTTCTGTTTAGCGACGAAGCGTCATTCTCCAACAGAGGTAACGTAAACCGGCATAATATGCACTATTTGGCAACGGAAAATCCATGATTGCTGCGAGAAGTGGAACATCAGCGACCATGGCGGGTTAATGTATATTGCGGCATTATGGGAGGAAGGGTAATTATCCCCCATTTTATCGATGGCAATCTAAATTGTGCAATGTATGCTAATTTCCTACGCAATGTTTTACCGATTTTACTACAAGATGTTTCAACGCATGACAGAATGGCGATGTACTTCCAACATGATGGATGTCCGGCACATAGCTCGGGTGCCGTTGAAGCGGTATTGAATAGCATATTTCATGACAGGTGGATTGGTCGTCGAAGCACCATGACCCACACGTTCAGCGGATCTGACGTTCCCGGATTTCCTTCTGTGGGGAAAGTTGAAGGATATTTGCTATCGTGATCCACCGACAACGCCTGACAACATGCATCGGCGCATTGTCAATGCATGTGCGAACATTACGGAAAGCGAACTACTCGCTGTTGAGAGGAAGGTCGTTACACGTATTGCCAAATTTATTGAGGTTGGTGGACATCATTTTGAGCATTTATTGCATTGATGTGGTATTTACAGGTAATCACGCTGTACCAGCATGCATTCTCAGAAATGGTAAGTTCACAAAGATACATGTATCACATTGGAACAACCGAAATAAAATGTTCAAACGTACCTACGTTCTGTATTTTAATTTAAAAAATCTAACTGTTAACAACTGTTCGTCTAAAATTATGAGCCATATGTTTGTGACTACTACAGCGTAATCCATCACAAAGCCAAAAAAGTGGTCCAACCAAAACATTCATGTTTCTTTACGTACTACACGAAAATGTAATAGAAATTGGGGTTCCTATTTTAAAAAACGCAGTTGATATCCGTTTGACCTACGGTAGCGCCATCTAGCTGGCCAACCATAGCGCCATCTGGTGTCCCCCTTCAAGCTAGACAAGTTTCGTTCTTTGTAGTTTCTTCGTTTGACGCTTATTTCGTGAGTTATTAGGCCCGGTCACGGTCAGTGGAGTACCCTGTATAAATTACATACAACAATGTTCATGAAAACAGCTACTTGAAGAGCAGTACATGTGAACGAAGTAGTTTTCTTCGATAAAGATAGAAGCTGAAGCAATGAATTGAAATTTTTGGTATGGCAGGGAGTTGGACCTGGGTCTCCTGCATACTAGGGAAAATTTTTTGGCATTACAGCACCGTTGCGATGTAGCTAGCACAGCTGACCTAAGTCCAATGCCTTCCCCAACACAAACTTCAATTCAAACCTTCAGCCCCTTTTCCACTTCTTACATCGTCTCTATTGCCAAGGCTCCTCGACACTGAAATAGCATCCCAGATTTGTATGTAATTGGGTTCAAGTACTGGCCGTGGCACAAATTTTAACTCATTGCTTCAGCTTGTATATGAAGCTGGGACTCATATGTCTCAGGCAAAAACGTTATTCTATCATAAATCACTTTCGTTTGTACTGATTTCCGTCTATATATTCACATGCCCATTTATCAGTACTTTTGCATAAGCGGTTTTTTAATATGTTCAGACAGAATTATACTGCCGATAAACACTAATTCGCCGAGTCGAACTGTAGGTTTACAACGGCAGACAAGAATACTGCCACCTCCATGTTTTACAGTCGGCTTAAGATTTGTGACTTTGAATCCTTCATTCTTCTATCGCCACATGATCCTTAGTCCGTCCCACCCGAAAACGCTACATTTATGTCGGTAAAAATCACGTCCTACCATGTTCTTTCCTTCGTAACAAATCCTTTATCAAAATCCAATCTCTTCTTTCGATTCTGTTCATTCACATACGGTTTTTCCCTGACCTCTATTCTATTGTACACACTATCTTTCAATGCTATGCGAATCGTTTGAGGATTTATCTCCTTTCCAGTCTCGTTTAGATGCTTATTTGCTGATTACTTATGACCACCCTTTGGGCCACTTGTCCTGGCATTTTCTCCAAAGTTGTCTGCAGCTCCTCATGAAGTGAGGACATGTGGCAATGCTGATGATAATCTGTCCATCGGGTGTAGACGTGAAGCTCGGTGGCCGCCTTGCTGCTTTTCTAGAGCAGTAGACGATATGCCGGCACAAGATTTCACCCTCTCCTTTCATCACCATATAACACTACATGGCACAACACTATGCACCTTGTTTAATTTTCGTATTAGATTCCGCTTTAAAGAGCATCCATCGTCTTTGGTTGGCCCTTTCGGAGTGTGGAATCTATACCGACCTCGTCTATGAATCGTCTGATTCTTACTCGTGTTGGGCATGGCAGCAATTTGTCTTCGTGATTTACAATTCAGGTAATGAAAAATCGCAAGTTGCCTAATATCAAAGCTGGTATAAGTTTTTCGTGACATTTTATTGTCCAGACAGTCGACAGAGCTTGACAACAAACACTGCCTCCTAATGCAGAGTATAAGAGTTGGCGTGAACGACCATAACAAAGAATACACTGCCAATGGTCCGAATATTGAAGCACGTGAAAATCGAACAGTATTTCATTTAAATCAAAGTAGTTAAATCATAGTAGTTATAAGTTGTGTGAAAAGATTCACGCTGTTGTTTACTGAACATCTAACTTGATACAATAACATATTATCTTTTATTTGTATTTTGTTAAGAATAAAGTTATGATGCTACAAAGCAAAAATCTCAGAGTTCGAATATTAACGTAATTCACGATATGCACGAAGAAAATCACCGGGCAGGTGGTTTCTACACAAACTCTCAAAGCTTCACAATGCATCAGCGGTGACATCTGGAGGATTGTGACGAACAAATTGCCGACCAACCATACTTCAGGCATTTTTGCCAGCAATGCCGTCTACCTCGCTCAGTTTTTAGTTTGATTACTACATTGGTAATTTTATTGCAACTGGCGCTGGACTTTGTTTCGCACGTTCTAAGTTTTGGATTTGATAATGCCGGCGCAAGGTTTCACCTTCTCCTTTCATCACCATATAACACTACATGGACTCACACTATGCACCTTGTTTAATTTTCGTATTAGATTCCTCACTAAAGTAACGAATACTAATAAAAAATACATTAAGCGATCTAGGCTCCGTCGCAGACTCATTCAACTAAAGAAAAAAGAGTCATGTGTCATTGTTGACTGTGAAATGCTTGTGCAGTAGATTCGGCCGTGAAGTCAGAAACGGTTTTCTTCTGTTTCTTCATAACGTGAGAGAGTTCTATCTTACACGTATTTGCAGAGTGTACGTGATTGTAATGGATGTGTGCATAGTGTGGTGCCGTGTAGTGTTATATGATGATGAAAGGAGAGGGTGAAACCTTGGGCCGGCATATTGCCTATTGCTCTAACAAAGCACCAAGGTGGCCACCGAGTTCCACGTCTTCACCCGATGGACAGATTATCATCAACATTGTCACATGTCCTCACTTCATTAGACACTGCAAACAACTTTGGAATAAATTACAGGACAACTGGCGCAAAGCCTGTCCATAATAAATTTACGTAATCACCTCTTCTCTGCTTGCTGTCGAAACGACGGCAGTGAAATTTTGTTTACCCATCACCAGGATTACAAATGTTTACCTCTGAACTGAGCTCCATCATGCAAACAGGTTCATTCGGAGAATTTCTTAATATTTCAGACATGCTGGATATGTTACACATCAGGTGAAACAGAGTTATCTGTCGTTCTTTGAAGACAGCCAATTTCTTACTAACATGCGGCTAGATTAGCCTGGAGAAGGATCAGTTCTTCTTGCCCTTAAAGCAGACTACTGTGTGCGTCTGCCGTTCACATTTCTTTCAGTACAAAGCAGTGCTGATCCAATGGCATCCAGTGCCATCCCAAACCATAATAGTTGACGATTGTTCCTTATAATGCTGAACCACACTGCAGTCACAATGGTACCATATAGGTGACTGTAATTGACACGTTGATGCGCTTATCGCGGTAAACACTGCATCTTGTAGCTTAGCACGTCCGCTAAGCTACCCTCGCAGATGTATATGT
Organism: Schistocerca gregaria; assembly: GCF_023897955.1. Classification (NCBI taxonomy): domain Eukaryota; kingdom Metazoa; phylum Arthropoda; class Insecta; order Orthoptera; family Acrididae; genus Schistocerca; species Schistocerca gregaria. The sequence continues at coordinate 791,721,151 of NC_064920.1, read as the reverse complement.
GATTCCTGTGACTGGTAGCCAATCATATGACACACATGCCAGCTTTCCCACTCGCAGCTAACGGCGTGGTACAGTCCACACTACAGATCAGAAACAGAGGGAGCAGGAAGCTAATGTTGCGGGCTGCATACTTCACAAATCAAGGCGCCGCTGTTTCATCAGTGGTAACGGGCTTCCTTCGTTGCCGCTGTAGTTCCGCTAGTACGACGAGTCTGAGAACCGTGGCGGTGCGGTCACTTCACACTCGTCTACTCGTTCTCTGTTACTGAATCACGCATGAGTTTAAGGCTAGTCATGGCTTATTGTCAGTACGGAAGATGAGTACATGATCTTGCTGCTGTAAAGTTACATTGACAAGCTGAAATGATTGACTGTTGGGATGATAAGGTCTTTAACGAAACTGTGCTTTGTGAGACTGTGGAGGGTATAAATAGAAAATTAATTGACGCGAAGAATCCAACTGCAAATGTGTTCCATTAGAGGAGGCATGATATCTGGATTAAGTTTCATGCTATAGTCCACACTGCAGACGAAAAACAAATTTCGCCCAATGCAAGCAAAATGCTTTCTATTCTTGTTTATTCCACCTCCACCATGAGGAAACATATGTGCTGCGTCAAAGGAAAACTCTCCACCGAACAATGTCACTGTTTCTTCCCGCGACAAAAACGCGCTATTTGTGTATCAGTTGGGTCGTGGAATCTTGTGTTTATGGGCTAATAGCGAATTATGTAGTTATCGTTCATTTTTCTCTATTATTTTTATAATTAATCACCACTTAGAGATTGCAATTCATCCTCATGTCAAGCTTCCTGGTACTGTCGTTATAGAATCGATAACGACAAGAAAGTATGTGCATCTCAACATAATTGTTAGTTATTGTCTGAATATGTATTAAAAATTACAATAACTTTATAGCAGTCTTCGAAACAGTTTTGTCTGTATACAGGTATGTACAAATGGAACACTATTCAGGACTAACCGATCAGACATTACAATGGTATATAATAATCGTGGCGGCGAGATCGGTGATGACGTCACAGCACTCTCGGGCGAGGCTCACGAGAAATATGGGCCCTGCAACGAACTTGTGACGTCCCACTAGTCGGCTTGTCAGCCACACTTTGCAAACACTGAGCTCTGTACAAGGCCCACCGCAAATCAATATGTAACTGAAAAGGTTCTCAGTAAAGAAAGTAGCTTCGTCGTGTGCTATCGACATCTTGCAAACATTTAAACGCGCAGTCAAGAGTTATTAAATTCTTCTGAAGTAGTTAGTCGGTCCCCATCGGAGGCGGCTGCTAGCACTCGGATGACCTGCAGTGTCACGTGCTGTGACGTACGCCCCACGGTCTGTCTTTCCCGCGGACCTCGACCCGCTGGCGACCTTAAGGCGAGCTGACGGAGTTCATTTCTGACCGCGAGCCCGCACTTGTTGCAGTGTTCTAGAGTTGAGCCAACATGGGACCCAAAACTGGATGATCTATTACGTCCATTTAGATAAGATGATGGTCATTATGGGTTGCAGTGAAATGTAATTCAGGACAGTCTCGCCGCTCCATCCTCTTCTGTCCAGTGGCTCGGTACTTCCATAATTATGGCACCACTGTGTACCGCAGGAGCCACAGATCAACATTAAGACAACCTTATTTCTAGAAGAAGTGTGTTATGGCATCGTCGGCCACATTCTCATGCTGATATTGCGTCCATTGACGTCAATGGGGGATACTGGTACTTTCAGTTCCTTGTATTCATTGGACAGAGTAGGAATAACATTGACCTTTCAGGCGACACAAAGGAGGGCGCTGCAGGAACTAATAGCTACAGCATATCACTGCAAGGCTGATCAGTTATCTCTGGTTCACCATTCAGCAAATGGATTTAAAAGAGGTGCCCAGAAGTGTTGCGATAAATATGTAGGGGAGGTGGAGCACATCATAAGGATTGAGGATTGCATAGCAATCCATGGCCGAAAACGTCATTGTAAGCGGAGGTCGAAAATCGGAAAGGAAACAAGAGAGTGATTCATCTGAAACATTTATTGGACGTAATCAGTGCACACGGTGTACGATATGAATGCAGCTCCAGTATTAAAACAGATGCTCGACGACACGCTTGCCTGACACCGGCGCAGCGCTGACTGCCGGACACGCTCAAACACTTCTTGAGTTTGATCATAGCAGCTGCGCAGACGTTTCTTTCGGAGATGAATTTCATACTCCACATGATCGCGATAAATGAGAGGTTCATGGCCCTCAAAAGAAAGAAATCTGGGTTCGATAAATCCAGCGAGCGTGTGGGCCAGGGAACCGATCTACCACGTCTATTCCATTGATGCGGGAATGACCTGTTCAAATGCCTACGAACAGCCAGTCCAAAATGAGCAGGCCCTCCATCGTATTGGAACCACATGCTACGCCTCACATTTGCTGGAACATCTTCCAGCAAGCAGCCTTCCGCTACAGCATTCTCGTGTACAGCATCTCTTAGTGGCTTACGACAACGTTTACGGTCATGAGTATCTATGCAGTTCTCAATCGTTATGATCTTCCCCATCTCCCCTAGACATTTCTGCGACACCCTGTATATTTCGGGCTGAAAATTACCTGCTAAATAATACAGTATTACTTTCAATTCCAGTGATGAACATGCTCTAACTGCCGTAGCCGATGGCGTGTCGTATTACAAACAGGACTGAAGCGTCAGAAAATGTGGAACAGAGCAGGCGACATCGCCGTCCGCCCACGTGAGCGGCACGTGGCCAGTGCTTTTTTTACGGGGCCATCCCGTTTTACGGCCTAACGAACTGCGGCAGTCGGAAGCCGGCTCTGTGTCGCGGGATAAAAACTGCGCCGCCCGCCAGCCGCTTAATGTTAATCCTGGCTGCCGCCCGTAACGGCAAAAATGTCCGCCGCTGCGCGCCGCGACTCGCCTGTGAAACGGCGGCGGGAGTAATTGCGGTCGTCTACCGCCGGTCCTCGCCCCACCGCGCCACGCCAGCTTTGTAACCCAAATAGAGTTCCGCTCTTTTTGTCACTTTGATGTACAGCGTATTTGTGTAACGAACTCCGCCGGCAGATAGCCAGTACCGTACTTGCAAACTTAGCACTGTTATCGAGCACTCCCTGAGTTTCAACCGTAAGCGCTTCGCGCGTATCCTATCCATAATCTCTTTTTAGCTCTGGGTGAGCTCCTCAGCTGGGCAGAAACACTGTATGCTAACGATGGCCCTACATTAAGAGCCATGAGTGGGTTATACACTACTGGCCATTAAAATTGCTACACGAAGAAGAAATGCAGATGATAAACGGGTAAGCATTGAACAAATATATTATACTAGAACTGACATGTGATTACATTTTCACGCAATTTCGGTGCATAGATACTGAGAAATCAGTACCCAGAACAACCACCTCTGGCTGTAATAACGGCCATGATACGCATGAGCATTGAGTCAAACATAGCTTGGATGGCGTGTACAGGTACAGCTCCCGTGCAGTTTCAACACGGTACCACAGTTCATCAAGAGTAGTGACTGGCGTATTGTGACCAGCCAGTTGCTCGGCCACCATTGACCAGACATTTCCAGTTGGTGAGAGATCTGGAGGATGTGCTGGCCAGGACAGCAGTCGAACATTTTCTGTATCCAGAAAGGCCCGTACACGACCTGCAACATACGGTCGTGCATTATCCTACTGAAATGTAGAGTTTCGCAGGGATCGAATGAAGGGTAGAGTCACGGGTCGTAACACATCTGAAATGTAGCGTCCACTGCTCAAAGTGCCGTCAATGCGAACGAGAGGTGACGGAGTCGTGTAACCAATGGCGCCCCCTACCATCAGGCCGGGTGATACGCCAGTATGGCGATGACGAGTACACGCTTCCAACGTACGTTCACCGCGATGTCGCCAAACACGGATGCGACAATCATGATGCTGTAAACAGAACCTAGATTCATCCGTAAAAATAACGTTTTGCCATTCGTGCACCGAGGTTCGTCATTGAGTACACCATCGCAGTTGCTGCTGTCTGTGATGCAGTGTCAAGAGTAACAACAGCCATGGTCTCCCAGCTGATAGTCCATGCTGCTGCAAACGTCGTCGAACTGTTCGTGCAGATGGTTGTTTTCATGCAAACATCCCCGTCTGTTGTCTCAGGGATAGAGATGTGGTTGCACGATCCGTTACAGCCATGCGGATAAGATGCCTGTCATCTCGATTACTAGTGATACGAGGCCGTTGGGATCCAGCACGGCGTTCCGTATTATCCTCCTGAACCCACCGATTCCATATTCTGCTAACAGTCATTGGATCTCGAACAACGCGAGCAGCATTGTCACGATACGATAAACCGCCATCGCGTTAGGCTACAATCGGATCTTTATCAAAGCCGAAAAGTAATGGTACGCTTAGCTCCTCCTTACGTGAGCCATCACAACAACGCTTCACCAGGCAGCGCCGGTAAACTGCTGTTTGTGTATGAGAAATCGGTTGGAAACTTTTCTCATATCAGTACGTTGTAGGTGTCGCCACTGCCGCCAGCCTTGTGTGAATGCTTTGAAACGCTCATCACTTGCATATCACTGCATCTTATTCCTGTCGGTAAAATTTCGCGTCTGTAGCACGTCATCTTCGTGGTGTAGCATTTTTAATGGCCAGTAGTACCACTCACGCCTTTACATTTTATTTGGACCTGTTGTTAAGTTCAAGGAGACCGATCAAACTGAAGATGAGCGCTACCATTGAGATCGGTCACTAAATAAAACAAATATACTCTAAGAAAAAAAATAGCGTCACATCCCGGAGCAGTTATCCTAATGTGACGGAAAAACCGGCATCGTTGCTTTCCAGGTAAGGGTTCATGAAGCACGATGACAAGCAGTAGACACTCTGGCCGTGTGAGGGCGGGCATTATCTTGCTGAAATGTAAGCCCAGGATGGCTTGCCATGAACGGCAACAAAACGGGGTGTAGAATACCGTTGCCATACCGCTTTGCTGTAAGGGAGCTATGGATAACAAATAAACGGGTGCTGCTATGAAAAGCAATAGCACCGCAGACCATCACTTCTGGTTTTCGGGCCGTACAGTGGGCGACTGGGAGGTTGGTATCCCACGGCAGCTCCAGACACGTCATCGCTCGTCATGGTGGCTCATTTCGATTCGGGACTTATTACTACAGACAATTCTACACTAACGCTCATAAATTAAGGACAATTGCAGAATGTGGTGCCACTACACAAAACAGGCGCTAATAGCATAGGCACATAGGGAACACACACCACACAGATCTGTAAGTCCACGGTATTGGTGATAAGTTGAGAAAACTGTCCCGAAACACATGTGATACAAAACGCCACTGTTTCCTGCGCATGTACCACGACATCAATATGGGATATGATCACCGTTCACACGTATACTGGCCGCACAACGGATTGGCATACTCTGGATCGGGTGGTCGAGCAGCTGCTGGGGTATAGCCTCCCATTCTTTCACCAGTGCCTGTCGGAGCTCCTGAAGTGTCCTAGGGATTTGAAGACGTGCAGCGATACGTCGACCGAGAGCATCCCAGACGTGCTCGATGGGGTTTAGGTCTGGAGAACAGGCAGGCCACTCCATTCGCCTCATATCTTCTGTTTCAAGGTACTCCTCTACGATGGCAGCTCGGTGGGGCCGAGCGTTATCATCCATCAGGAGGAAGGTGGGACCCACTGTACCCCTGAAAAGGTGGATATACTGTGTGCAAAATGACGTCCCGATACACCTGACCTGTTACAGCTCCTCTGTCAAAGATACGTTGGGGTGTACGTGCACCAATCGTAATCCCACCCCACACCATCAAACCCCGACCTCCACACACGTCCCTTTAAAAGACATTAAGGGGTTCCTGGTTCACGCCAGATGAAAACCCCGGCGAGAATCACTGTTCAGACTTTACCTGGACTCGTCCGTGAACGTAACCTGGGACCACTGTTCTAATGAGCATGTACTGTGTTCTTGACACCAGGCTTTACGGGCTCTCCTTGCAGGTCTCCGGGCGAATAAACAATGTCTGTTCAGTCGTCTGTAGACTGGATGTCTGGACACAACTGTTCCAGTGGCTGCGGTAAGGTCGCGAGGAAGGCTACCTGCAGTACGCCGTGGCCGTCTGCGGGCAATGATGATGAGATATCGGTCTTTCTGTGGTGTTGCTCACTGTGGACAAACCGTACTGCAGCGCCTGGACACGTTTTCTGTCTGCTGGAATCGTTTCCATTATCTTGAGACCACACTTAGTTGCACATGGAGGGCCCGTGCTACGACCTGCTGTATTTGACCAGCCTCCAGTCGCCCTAGTATTCTACCCCTCATAACGTCATCAATATGTGTTCTTTGAGCCATTTTCAACACACAGTCACCATTAGCACGTCTGCAAACGTATTCACCCTTACTCGCTGCACCATACTCTGATGCGCACCAACACACCTCTGCGTATGTGGACTGCTGCCAGCGCGACCCTGCGACGGCAGATCAAATGCACCGCATGATCATACCCCGAGGTGATTTAAATCCGCAAACCGATCCCCAGAGCGTTTTTTTTACCATGTATCAGCATTATCCCTAATTTATGAGCGTGAGTGAACTCCAGTCAATGGGATTTCAGGGCGAAGACGCCCTTGGCAGCGGTACGATACCATCCTGACTGTCGCCCACCTTATTACCAGGAGTGATGTTCTAGGGTGTCATTTCTTTTGACAGCACAATCCCTATGGTATTTTTATTTAGCTTATTGTATGTAACATTGGTCCATAACAATAAATGTATAACCACATTACAAAACAATAAGACTGCATAAAGTTCAGATTTCTAACTCACCTCCACGTGATGTACCACGGGCAACGCTGTCAAGCGACTAAACAGTTAGAAATCTAGGCAATTCGGACTATCTTACGACCTCCAGGATAACCGGGCACAATGCAAGCGAAACAGGCGAATGGCCTTCCCCAAGGCCCTAGGACAAAGACTGTGGGACCAATCTTGCGCGTCTGCCTATTTAATATAGAAAACATAAGCAGACCAAAGAGTGAATGCTTATCAAAGGTTCTTTTAGACCATGACACTGACATCCTTTTAATACAAGCAACACAGACTGCACACGAAGCACAGCTCCAGTCGAGAGGAAAAATCTCAGGGTACAGATTGATTAGCGGAACATATGGGCACAACAAACTATGGCACCGCTACCTACGCAAAGACAAATATTGATAATCCTCATGGTTAAAATCAAACAATGGAAAATCCAGGATGGAATGTATCAATATTGTGAAAAGGGAAGTTTCCACTCACCATATAGCGGAGATGGTGAGTCGCAGATAGGCACAACGAAAAGACTGTAAAAATAATAGCTTCTGGCCAGTAAGGCCTTCGTCAGAATTGGACGGCAAACACACACATGCACACTCATAGTTGCGATTGCGTGAGAGTGTGTATGAGTGTGTTTTCCGTCTAATTCTGACGAAGGCCTTACTGGCTAGAAGCCATTATTTGTGACAGTCTTTTTGTTGTACCCATCTGCGACTCAGCATCTCCGCTATTGGTGAATGGAAACTTTCCTTTTCACAATCCCTTTGGTTGTCATCCGCGGCAACCTTACAGCACAGCAGTAAATTGACGATTTTCTATGCCCCGTGTCATTGCCCTTCGTCGCAAACGATCGTGGTCTTTCATTTCAGCAAGATAGTACCCGCCCGCACATGGCGAGAGTTTCCGCTGTTTTTGTTCGTACTTGTCGAACCCTGCTTTGGCTAGAAAGGTCGCCTGATCTCTGTTGAGAACGTTTGGAGTATTACGCCAGAGGCCTCCAACCAGCTTGGGATATTGACGATCTAATGAGATAAATGGACAGACTCCATCAGTCAATGCCAAGCCGAAAAACTGCTTGCATAAGGGCCAGATATGGATGAACGCGTTATTGAATTCCTCAGTTTGTAAAGCTCTTCCTCTTCAATAAATCATCCAATTTTTCTGAAATTGTAATCATTTGTTTATCTCTACATGCACATCACATCTGCTACTTCCCATTCTGATAATTCTTTCGTGAAGTGTCCTCCACAACAACAGGTATAATCTCTGATCATTTCTGTGTTCTGCTAAGAAAATAAGATCAGAGGTGGAGGCGGAGGACAAGGACAGATCAGACAAGGATGCAGAAAGAAATGGGCAGTATCCATTTCAAAGGAAGCACCCCGCCATCTGCATTAAGTAAGTCAGGTGCACGTCGAAGGCAAAAAGCTGCTTGGTTTGACGGAAAGCAGAACTGCTGCATTCCAGAACGCGACTTCAGCACCTTGATCAATTCACAACATCTATCGGATCAGACACTACCGTTATTACGCTTTCTACAACTTAGAATCCATAATGTCTACAAGTTCTACTGCATCTGCATATAAAACACTGGTAAAATATAAATAATGCCTACATATACGCAAAAAAGGAGTTGTATATCTATTCTTAGCACGATAAACAAATCTACACGCATGCTCATAAATTAAGGATAACGCTGATACATGGTGAAACAACGCTCTTGTGGACGGTTTGCGGGTTTAAATCACCTCGGGGTATGACCATGCGGTACATTTGACCTGCGGTCGTCGCACGGTGGTGCTGGCAGCAGTCCACATACGCAGAGGTGTGTTGGTACAAGTCACAGTACGGTGCAGCGAGTAAGTGTGCAGACGTTTTCAGACGTGCTAATGGTGACTGTGTGTTGAAAATGGCTCAAAGAACACATATTGATGACGTTATGAGGGGGAGAATACTAGGGCGACTGGAGGCTGGTCAAAAACAGCAGGTCGTAGCACGGGCCCTGCGTGTTGTCTGCGTGTTGTATCCAGACACACAGTCTACAGACGACTGAACAGACATGGTTTATTCGCCCTGAGACCTGCAAAGTGAATTCCACTACCCCTGGTCACAGAAGAGCCTGTAAAGCCTGGTGTCAAGAACACAGTATATGGTCATTGGAACAGTGGTCCCAGGTTACGGTCACGGACAAGTCCAGGTATAGTCGGAACAGTGATTCTCTCTGAGTTTCATCTGGCGTGAACCAGGAACCCGTTAATGTCCTTGAAAGGCACCTGTATGGAGGTCGTGGTTTGATGGTGTGGGGTGGGATTATGATTGGTGCACGTACCCCTCTGCGTGTCTTTGATAGAGGAACTGTAAAAGGTTGGGTGTATCGGAACGTCCATTGTTGCCACAACACATAGTGTAACACTGTCTACTTGTATATGTCCGCCTTTTCAAGGGTGCAGTGGGTCCCACCTTCTTTCTGATAGACAATAACGCACGGCCCCACCGAGATGCCATCGTGGAGGAGTGTCTCGAAACAGAAGATATCGGGCAAATGGCTTTGCCTGCCTGTTCTCCAGACCTGAACACCATCGAGCACGTCTGGGGTGCTCTCGGTCGACCTATCGCTGCACGTCTTCAAACCCCTAGGAGCTTCGACAGGCAGTGGTGCATGAATGGGAGGCTATACCCCAGCAGCTGCTCGACCACCTGATCCAGAGTATGCCAACTCGTTGTGCGGCCTGTGTACGTGTGCATGGCGATCATATTCCATATTGATGTCGGGATACATGCGCAGGAAACAGTGGCGTTTTGTAGCACGATTTTCTCAACTTATCACCATTGCCGTGGACTTATAGATCTGCGTCGTGTGTGTTCCCTATGTGCCTGTGCTATTAGCGCCAGTTTTGTGTATTGCCACGTTGTGCGGCACGACGTTCTGCAATTATCCTTAGTTTATGAGCATGAGTGTATAAATGAATAATTAATTTTTATTGAATAGAAACTGTAGTATGGCATTACCGGCCAGAGTGCCCGAGCAGAAGGAACCACCGCCCATCGAGACTGTTCCCTCACTTAGTGCACACCGTTAACTTCGCTTTTTGACGTGTGGAAGATGTGGATTGCGCATAGAGATTTATTATTGTTATTGTGATGGGTGTTGTGTTTGCATTGTTAATGAAGAGTAGTTATGATTCGGATGGTGAAACGGATTGCTTACTATTCTCCAATAACGAATGGCTCCTCAATCTTAACATCCTCATCCGAGAAGTGAATCACCGTGAACAGTGTCAGATACCCTCACTCCACAAGACACTGTGAGGAGATTTAGGATATAAACCAGAACATCGCCATCTGGTACGGTAATCAAAAAATGTGTTCGAGCACTATTCTATTCCTTGTCGAGCAAAGAACAGCAACAATATTTTCTTATCCGGCCAGGATTATAATCTGACAGCTAGTGAGTAGAGAACTCTACGCTAGTAAGCGTCACAGATCTCACCTAAGCTGGAGCATAACTAATACCTTATATTACGAAACTTATTGTTACCATAACTCACGCACTGTATTACGAAACTTATTGTTACCATAACTCACGCACTATCATTCTCTAAAGTGATACACTAAGTGATGAAGATGTACCGAACATCGACATAAAACTGCATCGGAAATTTCTTTGCATACCCATTTCTTGTGTAACATACACTCCTGGAAATTGAAATAAGAACACCGTGAATTCATTGTCCCAGGAAGGGGAAACTTTATTGACACATTCCTGGGGTCAGATACATCACATGATCACACTGACAGAACCACTGGCACATAGACACAGGCAACAGAGCACGCACAATGTCGGCACTAGTACAGTGTATATCTACCTTTCGCAGCAATGCAGGCTGCTATTCTCCCATGGAGACGATCGTAAGGATGCTGGATGTAGTCCTGTGGAACAGCTTGCCATGCCATTTCCACCTGGCGCCTCAGTTGGACCAGCGATCGTGCTGGACGTGCAGACTGCGTGAGACGACGCTTCATCCAGTCCCAAACATGCTCAATGGGGGACAGATCCGGAGATCTTGCTGGCCAGGGTAGTTGACCTACACCTTCTAGAGCACGTTGGGTGGCACGGGATACATGCGGACGTGCATTGTCCTGTTGGAACAGCAAGTTCCCTTGCCGGTCTAGGAATGGTAGAACGATGGGTTCGATGACGGTTTGGATGTACCGTGCACTATTCAGTGTCCCCTCGACGATCACCAGAGGTGTACGGCCAGTGTAGGAGATCGCTCCCCACACCATGATGCCGGGTGTTGGCCCTGTGTGCCTCGGTCGTATGCAGTCCTGATTGTGGCGCTCACCTGCACGGCGCCAAACACGCATACGACCATCATTGGCACCAAGGCAGAAGCGACTCTCATCGCTGAAGACGACACGTCTCCATTCGTCCCTCCATTCACGCCTGTCGCGACACCACTGGAGGCGGGCTGCACGATGTTGGGGCGTGAGCGGAAGACGGCCTAACGGTGTGCGGGACCGTAGCCCAGCTTCATGGAGACGGTTGCGAATGGTCCTCGCCGATACCCCAGGAGCAACAGTGTCCCTAATTTGCTGGGAAGTGGCGGTGCGGTCCCCTACGGCACTGCGTAGGATCCTACGGTCTTGGCGTGCATCCGTGTGCCGCTGCGGTCCGGTCCCAGGTTGACGGGCACGTGCACCTTCGCCGACCACTGGCGACAACATCGATGTACTGTGGAGACCTCACGCCCCACGTGTTGAGCAACTCGGCGGTACGTCCACCCGGCCTCCCGCATGCCCACTATACGCCCTCGCTCAAAGTCCGTCAGCTGCACATACGGTTCACGTCCACGCTGTCGCGGCATGCTACCAGTGTTAAAGACTGCGATGGAGCTCCGTATGCCACGGCAAACTGGCTGACACTGACGGCGGCGGTGCACAAATGCTGCGCAGCTAGCGCCATTCGACGGCCAACACCGCGGTTCCTGGTGTGTCCGCTGTGCCGTGCGTGTGATCATTGCTTGTACAGCCCTCTCGCAATGTCCGGAGCAAGTATGATGGGTCTGACACACCGGTGTCAATGTGTTCTTTTTTTCCATTTCCAGGAGTGTATAATACGATGGTACAAGTGACTACAATAGCAGCTCCAACAGGACATGTCCTGCTATCTCCAAAGTAACGTTTCACAGATTTTTATTTTCTAAGAGACTTACATTTTGGCTACTAGCCGAAATGTCACAAACGAGTCTCCAGGATATTTTTTTCTGCGAATTTCTATTGGCTTTGAATGAGCCACAGGGTGTGCAGTTTCTCTCCCTCGATAGGTCCATAGACACCTCAAAAGTATTTCAGAAATATAAAGCCCTTACAATGTGCATTCACCTTGTAAGTAGGCTGTTCAGGTTTTTTTATTGGTAACGCCATATAGCGCTCTGTTTGAAAATCACTGGCTGTGCCGTGTGCAGTCTGTAGCTGGTTTGCATTGTTGTCTGCCATTGTAGTGTTGGGCAGCGGCAGCTGGATGCTAACAGCGCGTAGCGTTGCGCAGTTGGAGGTGAGCCGCCAGCAGTGGTGGACGTGGGGAGAGAGAGGGCGGAGTTTTGAAATTTGTAAGAATTGGTGTCACGAACTGATATATATATATATATATATATTATGACTATTAAGGTAAATACATTGTTTGTTCTATATTAAAATCTTTCATTTGCTAATTATGCCTATCAGTAGTTAGTGCCTTCAGTAGTTTGAATCTTTTGTTTAGCTGGCAGTAGTGGCGCTCGCTGTATTGCAGTAGCTTGAATAACGAAGATTTTTGTGAGGTAAGTGATTTGTGAAACGTATAGGTTATTGTTAGTCAGGGCCATTCTTTCGTAGGGATTTTTGAAAGTCAGATTCCGTTGCGCTAAAAATATTGTGTATCAGTTTAAGCATAGTCGTGTATAATTTTTCTAAGCGGACGTTTCAACCTATCCATAAATGTGGTATGGAAGGCAATGGAAAGTTATCATTGCACAGAGAAATATAAAGGGGACGAATTACAGCAGTAACTTCTGAAGTACCACGCCATCAGCAACTTACTGACTGTCATTCTGTTTTCCATTCTAGTGTGTGTGTGCTACCATTTACGTAATGTAGCTGCGTAATGACGTGGTGCAGTTCGACAACGTTGCAACATAGGAAGTATTAAGGGTATATACTCTGATATTTTTTGATCCCTTATTTTGAGGATATGCATTTGTCATATCATTCTGCGTGAGGGTATTATTCTCATTAATTACATTTCCTACTCATATTTACATTTTCTACTCATATTTACATTTCCTACTCCCCCCCCCCTCGCCCTCCCCCCCCCCCCAATGAACCATGGACCTTGCCGTTGGTGGGGAGGCTTCCGTGCCTCAGCGATACACATGACCGTACCGTAGGTGCAACCATGACGGAGGGGTATCTGTTGAGAGGCCAGACAAACGTGTGGTTCCTGAAGAGGGGCAGCAGCCTTTTCACTAGTTGCAGGGGAAACAGTCTGGATGATTGACTGATCTGGCCTTGTAACACTAACCAAAACGGCCTTGCTGTGCTGGTACTCCGAACGGCTGAAAGCAAGAGGAAACTACAGCCGTAATTTTTCCCGAGGTCATGCAGCTTTACTGTATGGTTAAATGATGATGACGTCCTCTTGGGTCAAATATTCCCGAGGTAAAATAATCCCCCATTCGGATCTCCGGGCGGGGGCTACTCAGGAGGACGTCGTTATCAGGAGAAAGAAAACTGGCGTTCTACGGATCGGAGCGTGGAATGCCAAATCCCTTCATCGGGCAGGTAGGTTAGAAAATTTAAAAAGGGAAATGGATAGGTTAACATTAGATATAGTGGGAATTAGTGAAGTTCGGTGGCAGGAGGAACAAGACTTTTGGTCAGGTGAATACAGGCTTAAAATACAAAATCAAATAGGGGTAATGCAGGAGTAGGTTTAATAATGAAAAGGAAAATAGGAATGCGGGTAAGCTACTACAAACAGCATAGTGAATGCATTTTTGTAGCCAAGATAGACGCGAAGCCCACGCCTACTACAGTACTACAAACTTTTTTGCCAACTTGCTCTGCAGATGATGAAGAAATTGATGAAATGTATGACGAAATAAAAGAAATTATTCAGATAGTGAAGGGAGACGAAAATTTAATAGTCATGGGTGACTGGAATTCGAGAGTAGGAAAAGGCAGAGAAGGAAACATGGAAGAAGAAGAATGGGTAGCTTTGAGGAATGAAATAGTGAAGGCAGCAGAGGATCAAGTAGGTAAAAAGACGAGGGCTAATAGAAATCCTTGGGTAACAGAAGAGATACTGAATTTAATTGATGAAAGGAGAAAATACTAGGGGTAAGATAGATACTGCCTACAGGAAAATTAAAGAGACCTTTGGAGAAAAGAGAACCACTTGCACGAATATCAAGAGCTCAGGTGGAAACCCAGTTCTAAGCAAAGAAGGGAAAGCAGAAAGGTGGAAGGAGTATGTAGAGAGTCTACACAAGGGCAATGTACGTGAGGACAATATTATGGAAATGGAAGAGGATGTAGATGAAGATGAAATGGGAGATACAATATTGCGTGAAGAGTTTGACAGAGCACTGAAAGACCTGAGTCGAAACAAGGCCCCGGGAGTAGACAACATTCCATTAGAACTACTGACGGCCTTGGGAAAGCCATTAATGACAAAACTCTACCATCTGGTGAGCAAGATATGTGAGACAGGCGAAATACCCTCAGACTTCAAGAAGAATATAATAATTCCAATCCCAAAGAAAGCAGGTGTTGACAGATGTGAAAATTTCCGAACTATTAGTTTAAGAAGTCACAGGTGCAATACACTAACGCGAATTCTTTACGGACGAATGTAAAAACTGGTACAAGCCGACCTCGGGGAAGATCAGTTTGGATTCCGTAGAAATGTTGGAACACGTGAGGCAATACTGACCTTATACCTTATCTTAGAAGAAAGATTAAGGAAAGGCAAACCTACGTTTCTAGCATTTGTGGACTTTGAGAAAGCTTTTGACAATGTTGACTGGAATACTCTCTTTCAAATTCTAAACGTGGCAGGGGTAAAATACAGGGAGCGAAAGGCTATTTGCAATTTGTACAGAAACCAGATGGCAGTTATAAGAGTCGAGAGGCATGAATGGGGAAGCAGTGGTTGGGAAGGGAGTGAGACAGGGTTGTATCCTATCCCCGATGTTATTCAATCTGTATACTGAGCAAACAGTAAAGGAAACAAAAGACAAATTTGGAGTAGGTATTGAAGTCCACGGAGAAGAAATAAGAACTTTGAGGTTCGCCGATGACATTGAAATTCTGTCAGAGACAGAAAAAGGACTTGGAAGAGCAGGTGAACGGAATGGACAGTGTCTTGAAAGGAGGATACAATAGGAACATGAACAAAAGCAAAACTAGGATAATGGAATGTAGTCGAATTAAATGAGGTGATGCTGAGGGAATTAGATTAGGAAATGAGACACTTAGAGTAGTAAATGAGTTTTGCTATTTGGGAAGCAAAATAACTGATGATGGTCGAAGTGAAGAGGATATAAAGTATAGACTGGCAATGGCAAGGAAAGCTTTTCTGAAGAAGAGATATTTGTTAACATTGAGTTTTGATTTAAGTGTTAGGAAGTCGTTTCTGAAAGTATTTGTATGAAGTGTAGCCATGTATGGAAGTGAAACATGGACGATAAATAGTTTAGACAGGAAAAGATGCTTTCGAAATGTGGTGCTACAGACGAATGCTGCAGATTAGATGGGTAGATCACGTAACTAACGAGGAGGTATTGAATAGAACAGGGGAGGAGTTTGTGGCACAACTTGACAAGAAGGAGGGACCGGCTGGTAGGACACGTTCTGAGGCATCAAGGGATCCCAAATTTAGCATAGGAGGGCAGCGTGGAAGGTAAAATTTGTAGAGGGAGACAAAGAGATGAATACACTAAGCAGATTCAGAAGGATGTAGGTTGCAGGGATGAAGAGGCTTGCACAGGATAGAGTAGCATGGAGAGCTGCATCAAACCAAACTCAGGACTGAAGACCACAACAACTCATATCTCCTACTTAAGTATAATAAATCGTAATCAAACTAATTAAAGTAATGCGCCTTAGTCTGATATTAAAAATCAACGTTGCCTGCAGTAAGTTCACCGATTCGCTTCTATTTAGAGAAGAATATCCGGTTTAGATCGTACTTAAATTTATGGTATTTAGCCCTGTAGAAAAATTACTTACCACAATTGTGAGGACCCTCTCGTAATCATGGAATCACCTCGGCCGTTATTGTCTTCTCTTTAGAGCATACCCTTCAATAGAAACATTACAACAGTCTGTATAATACCGTACAGGAAGTTTAATAGTAAATGAAAATAGCCTAACAAACATTATAGACCAACAGCAACGGTATATCTTCGTTGCCTCAAGTGTTCATAATTGGAAATAGGAGCCTTGTGTTAGATATTTTATCGTCCTAGGTAATGATTTGCTGGGAATGAATGGTACGTACTTTCCTTGTATCATTCAAAGCAATGTAGCGCAGCGAAGTGTGAAAATGGACCATTCGTGGTTCTAGTAAAAATTAAAGGCCCGTGAGGGAACAAATATTCGGTGTTGATAACGACAGTATCAGTAAACAAAATACATGAATTCGCAGTTGCGAATGAGCACAACCATCAGCTGTAGAATGGAATGACGACAATGAAAATTCGTTCCGGGTCGGGACTCGAACTGGGATTTCCCGCTTGCCGCGAGCGTCGCCTTATAGTTTGGCTATCTGTGCGCAAGACACGGGAGGACGCGAATGTCGTCAACCATGCGTCTACGACCTGCACTCGGGCACCCATCACGTATATCCCCGTACAGGTCAGACGCATCAGTAAAGGATTCTTTCACAGTTTCTGGCAACATACTGCAGATGGGTGCACTAAACAACACCGTAGGTCATTTTTACGCGATTAGATTTCAGAACTGTATGTGTTGGAATCATATTGTCTGATCGCAATGGGCGTGCTACACGACTTAAAGAGGTACTTGAGCCCAAGTCATACTATTCGTCAAATAAAGTATGTAGCCAGACGGATGACAATACAGAAAATAATTAAGACGAACAGATCAGGTGGTGACAGACGGACGACACAGACACGCTGGCTAAGAATGTATAAGGCGTAGTGTGTGGCACACTTGCGCCTGTAGCTTAAGGCGTTATTGTACTCCATTGTTTTGCCACAGATAACTGACGAAAAAAATTGCAACACCACGAAGGTGTTATGAGACAAGTTGGTAGGCGAGTGTCTACACCTGAAGGATGGTTTCTATTCAAATTTCGCGCCATTGGCGCATAAGAGTGGAGCTAATAGAGCCACTATGAGGATGCAAATCAGGTTTGCTTTAAATACACACTATAAAGGTCGTGAGCGTTCTGCCGTCGTGTTTGTGCTTCAGTGTCTTTCACCGCCCACGCTCCATCGTTCACGTGTATCGTCTCCATCATCAGTCTTTTCCTTTTCTTCGCGTGTGAACGGCTTCGTGTTTTTTAATTACTGTGTCTACTGTTTTTTGTCCACCGTTATGTTGTATTACTTCTGTGTCTTCATTGTTTTTCTCTCTTTGTACTGCCTGTGGCTGAAGAGCGGCGTACAACTGCCACTGCCAGCCACCTTGTGTAAGGTGTAAAATGACAATAAAGGACAACTCGTGAGCGTTAGTTATCTTTGAGATCGGACGTGGTGAGTTGATGTCAGTAAAGAGTGTCTACAAGGCAACAAAGACGCAATTATCAACACGTCACTGAGTTTGGACACTGGTGTGTAATAGGCTCCGAGAAGCTGGATGTTCCTTCCGCGATACTGTAGAAATACTTAGCAGAAATGTAGCCATTCTGCATTATTGCTGGCAGCGGAGGTCTCGAAAATGTACAGCCACAAGAAGACAGATGGCTACGTGGCACTGCCGAGAGGGAAGACCACCAACTGCAGCAGCAATCTGAGCAGTAGAAAGCTCATTGTAGGGAAGGCTGAGGTTTCTTGTGTTTTGTAATGAACGCTGGTTCTGGACCTGAGCACTATGCGACTTAACTTCTGAGGTCATCAGTCGCCTAGAACTTAGAACTACTTAAACCTAACTAACCTAAGGACATCACACACATCCATGCCCGAGGCAGGATTCGAACCTGCGACCGTGGCGGTCGCTCGGTTCCAGACTGTAGCGCCCAGAAGCGCACGGCCACTGCGGCCGGCCGCTGGTCCTGCCTCAGTACCAGTGGTGGGTGGGTGTTTGGTTAGGAGAAGGCCAGTTGAGGGCCTGGAACAAACCTGTCTGAGCGCTAAACACACTGGACCCACTCCTGGAGCTATGGTCTCGGGTGCGATTTCGAATGACACCAGAGGCACTGTCGTCGTTATCCCACGAACCCTGAATGCAAATTTGTACGCCAATCTGGTGATTCGACCTGTTGTGCTGCCATTAATAAATATTATTACAGGAGATGTTTTACAACAGGATATTGGTCGGCCAAGCATCGCTGTTGTAAGGCAACATGCTCTATATAGCGTCGACATCTCGCCTTGGCCTGTGGGATAATCAAATCTGACTCCAATCGAGCACATATGGGACATCATCACACGGCAACTTCAGCGTCCTCCACAAACAGTACTAATAGCCCCTGTATTGACTGATCAAATGCAAAGGGCATGGAAGTCCACCCGACAAACTGATATCCAGTACCTGTAAAACACATTGCTCGCACATTTCCAGGCTTTCATTCAACATTATGGTGGTTACAACGGTTATTAATTAACCAGCATTTCACTTTTGCATTGGCGCATTGTATTAACCTGTGATCTTGCAGTATTAGTCACTTAAGTATATTACCTAAACAAATGTATTCCCCAAATTTCATTATTGTTCACTAATTATTTTCTGCAGTTGCGTTTTGATTTTCTGTTAGTTTAACTGGCCCGAGTCTCCAGGTGTAGATGAAATCCTCACTCCTATCTGGCAGCCAAGGGGTGATTTTTGACCACGCAGCTCTGTGCTGGTACCGTAGGTTAGAGCTCTTGTGTCTCCACAATATCCCATGAATTTACGTTGTTAAACCCGTATGGTAATCTTTTACAGAGTAAACTGTGTACTAGTATCTATTTGTCGCTTCTAGCTTTCATTAACCTTTACCGCCATCTACGAAAACACCTATAGAACGCTGCGCCGGAGAAGCACACGCACCACACTCGTACATGCCATACAATTTTTCAACCGGACCATCATCCAGGCGTCGGTCTGTGTAGCAATAATGAATCATCTCCGCCAAGAAACTGTCAAAAGAACAACGTAAAAAGTCCCATGCTTTCATCACTTTCACTCACTGGAGGAACAAAACGGCTTTAGAAAGGGAAAATCTTGTAGCGCTAGTGTTTCAGTTGCACGCCAGGTAATTGAAAGTTGACGAGAATACAACTTGGAGGCCCATACTGTATTCGTAGATTATGTGAAGGCTTTTGATCGGGTAAACAGTAGCAAGTTTTGGAACACAATGGAAAAACTAGGATGTCTGAGACAATAAATAGAAATAATAACAAGTTTGTATCAGCACACAGGAATTATAATAAATACAGGGAAAGAGAAGACAGGGCCAACAAAGATAATGGAGGAGTGGGACAAGGTTTTAGCCTTTCATCTACTATATTCAGTGTAAAGAGTGAACCAGTACTCCACCGACAAAATTTCAGAGGTGGTAGTACGAACCAAAACAAGGAAAAAATATCTGGGAAACATCGCCTCTAAAATATATATCTTAAGTGATACGGCCACTTGTTTATTTTCGCTACTGTAAAAATGGTTCAAATGGCTCTGAGCACTATGGGACTTAACATCTCAGGTCATCAATCTCCTAGAACTTAGAACTACTTAAACCTAACTAACCTAAGGACATCACACACATCCATGCCCGAGGCAGGATTCGAACCTGCGACCTTAGCAGTCGCGCTGTTCCAGACTGAAGCGCCTAGAACCGCTCGGCCACACCGGCCGACTTCGCTGCTGTAAAACACAACTCATCTACTGAGCAAGTGGTCATAGCACTGAAAGTACTTTAGAGTCCATGTGTACTGAACTTTTTCCCTGTTTTCGTCCATACTACCACCTCTAGCAGTTTGGCGGGGGAGTTCTGGTTCACGCTGTATACTTAGATGGCGTTGCTAGACAGTGTATACGGTAAATTAAACAAGGTGTCAGATTAACACCAGAATTCACACACAGAGACATACACACACATAAATACTCTGCTCTTTGACGATAAACACATAATGATCCAGAATACATAAAATGATCTCCGGTTCGCAGTACATCGCTTAAATCAAATCTGTCAGACCTAAAAAGTTCCACAAAAATTTAAAGAAAGGCTTAAGTAATGGATTTCGAAGGGAAATTTCGAGCACGATCCACGAAAACAACAAGATCAAGCAAAAGAACAGGTATTTCATTTTGAGCTGTTAGGCTGCGGCTTTAGTTGAGTATGATAACGACGTCACTAATAAATTAAATTAGTTTCATACGATAATATTGCATAAAACACAGAATACTGGGAAACAAGGACAGGAGCGATACAAAGTTAAAACGTTACAAAATAATGGCTACCTCTTATCGAACATACGGAAGCGAATCTTGGACATCAATTACGAAAGGCAAAAGAAGAACACAGTCGTCTGAAACGTAATCTTTAAGAAAAGTTAAAGGATCTACGGTCAGCCATCAAATACAAAAAGTATTATAAGGGAAGAGCTTAAACAGATCCTATAAACGAAAAAATAGAGCATGGACATATAACGTGGAAACAGCATATCAACAGAATTGGGATGATGGATTAGTTAAACAAGGAACCAATTTTAAATCAATAGGGAAGAGGGATACATGACGACCAATGAAAAGATAGTTTCAGAGAATATGAAAGACGCTGTAAGCTACTGCATGAAGTGAAGAAGAAGGAGAAGAAGAGTTTGGTTAGACAAATATCCAGGTAGTAATAGCTAGTTGCTATTGCTGTAAGATGTTCTGACACGAAGTTGAACACGAAGCATCCGAAGGTGAAATTGGCTCATGCAATTTTTGATGAACGCTATCTATACCAGAAAATTAAGACCGAAGCTGAATTAACTAGAAACAGACAACATTAAACAAACGCCTGTCACTAAGATCAGGGAGACATCATGTGTGGTTATCATTCCACCTGCAGATAATCTGTATCGAAGGGTATTAGAATTACACGTACACCCACCTCACCACATAAAGGCGGTACAATAGGTGACCTCAATTTGCAGCATCAGATGTTAGGAAAATAAAAATACGTCCCAGCTGGTGTGATGGTTCAAATGGCTCTGAGCACTATGGGACTTAACTTCTGAGGTCATCAGTCCCCTAGAACTTAGAACTACTTAAACCTAACTAACCTAAGGACATCACACACATCCATGCCCGAGGCAGGATTCGAACCTGCGACCGTAGCGGTCACGCGGTTCCAAACTGAAGCGCTTAGGACCGCACGGCCACACCGACCGGCCACCTGGTGTGATTCGTGGGATATTTGCATCAAGTTTAATCCGTGGGCTGGATAATAATCAAATGCGTAGATCTGCCGGAGCTGAACGAGTGACCAACTAGAGTGGGATTGAAGAGAGCTACAAAGGAAACGCCTTGCCAGTGTAGCATATAATTTTAGTCCTTCATAAACGAAAAATTCTTTCGTTTGAAGAATCTCAAGACTTTGAATTTTCCTGATTCTTGGGTTAGACAATCTGACAAAAACTTAAGTGAAAATCAGCTACAGTTAGAGCCAAATCTAAGCAGAAAAAGGTCTGACTGTTAACTTCAATGAATATGCAGTGAGCATAGCCGTACAGAGTTAGCCATGTGCGCAGTGGCTTTGCATCCATTTTTGGTCACAGCTCATCCACAATGTTTGAGCGTGTTTGTAATATTGTTGCATTAATTTGATGTGAAAGCGGTGCTGATAGACAATAAAAGAGGGTTAAAAGCTGTGAGCTATCTGAGGAAGTTAACCTTGCATTACTGAGCAACTGTTTCACCAGGTATCCAGTGTAGCTTGCCAAATTTCCATCCAGACTAACATTAATTATAATCTTTTAATAATCATACGAAAACCGGTGAAACATATATAAAAAAGAGAATTTAAATAAAAAGAAATAAATCAGTTTATATTTGAAAATTTATTTTAACATTGTTCATTGAAATTTCAGCAGATTAAACTTGAGTCATAACTAAGCTGGTGCCTTATTTAGGATTGTGAAAATGTGAGTTTGTAATCTTACGGAACACATCAAATATGGAGCCAAGATTGGGAGACTGCATACAACACTACATTCATAAAATAACACACGAAGAACGTTGAAACATATGCAAGAGGAAATTAACCACAACCAACCGATTCAATTTTCACCCAAAGAAGTTACGTTCGTAGCGCAATCCTGTCCGTCATGTAATTACCACACACTGGTATACTAAATTCATACTAACTCTCTGTGAAATCTTCCCGAAAAGAATAGCTGAGGGCTACTTTGATGATTACACCACATGTTTCACGTGGTCAATTTAGTTTACACAAAGAGTGTAACTCCACAATAGTTTTGATAATTAAAATAAATTAGATCGAAAAGCAATTTACAAAAGAAAAACCTCGAACTGGTTACTATCGTCTTACTATTAACCTGATGGGTCAAACAATTGTATAAGCACGTGGTACTGGTCTCACAAAGTACACCCCACGTGGGTTGAACATAAAGAAAAGTTGCTATATTGAAAAATATTGTTAAGACGAGACGTTATAATCTCACGCACATTCGCATTTAAGATTGATGATCTTAGTTAGAGTTTCTGATCAACACGTGGTTCCACTTTACTCACAAAGTAGTGACAAAGCAACTACTGGAAGATATTCTGAAGTTGACACTCGAAATGCACTGCGTTGCAATATAAGATAACATTAGGTATTTTAGAGCTAAAACCTGAAATTTAGGTGATTAAATTTTCAGCTAGGCTGAACTTAAGAAATCCATTGTCCTGCGGACTTAGTAGATACGCGCTTAGCCGGAGATCTTACCACTTCAGACGCTCCCCGCGGACAGACTGCTCTGGCCCGCTACCGAGCGTGCTTCACAAATACAAACGGAAGTGACCAGAGAGGGAGCTCCCTATACCAACATGACAAGGGACGGACAGGACAGTACTAAGAATAGAAACCTCTTTGCTTCTAGAAAGCGTAGCTACCTGTTCCGACGTTGGTCCTATTGTTCTCTAGCAGACAGGCTTGCCTGCTACCCTCAAGCATGCAACTATAAATACATTTGCTCATTCATCCTCTCACACAGAAGGGAAGGGGGATGACAGCATCTTATCATATACAGTATATAAAAGAAAGCGGATGTAGGTTCCGTATGAGACTGTGTGACATGAATTACATATAAACTGTGTTTATAAAGTGTAGTAGTGTGACAGATCGTTCTTGTTTATGTGTAAAAGCAACACGTTTCACTGCTCAGTCTTCTCCCAGATAGTCAGAAACACCACAGTAAATTTAGAAGAGGAATTTATGCCGTAAATGACAACAGATTTAAGAAATTAACATGAAAGGAATCCAACAGAGACCTTTCATGTTTACGCAAATAGCAGCGACCGGTTACATGGTGCGTTTGGTCACGGCACAAAATGACTATGTCCCCCAGGTTTCTGTTCTGCATACACCTCGGGGCACGGACATCTGGTCTGCATGGCAGTTCGTCGCGAAGCACGCTTTGTACCGGTAGTCTGGTTACATTACGCTGGTTTGCAGCTGTTAATTACCGCACGGCAGCTGCTATCACGGAACGTGAGTTACGGGCAGTAGCAGCCTGGGGGAGTGCTAATGAATGAAGAGGCGATAGCGACCGCTGTTACGTCACCTACGAACCACACATACGTCCGCTTCCGCCTTCGCCAACTGACGCTTATTTCTTCCATTCATACAAGAGACTGCTGAGCATCAAGGCATTCGTTGACATGTGGTTTTGTGTCGTGGCTCCGTTAACTACTCACGCTAAAATAATGACCTTCGCAAATGAATGAAGACTGTAAATTTTGTCCTGTGACTTGGTCAGGACGCTTAGTCCTGGGGTAGCCGCGGCGTCTGGGGCGTCTTGTCACTGTCCGGGCGGCTCCCCCGTCGGAGGTTCGAGTCCTCCCTCGGGCGTGAGTGTGTGCGTTTTCCTTAGCGTAAGTTAGTCTAAGTTAGATTAAGTAGTGGGTAATCTCAGGGACCGATGACCTTAGCAGTTTGGTCCCATAAGACCTTATCACAAATTTCAAAATGGTTCAAATGGCTCTGAGCACTATGGGACTTAACATCTGAGATCGTCAGTCCCCTAGAACTTAAACCTAACTTAACCTAAGGGCATCACACACATTCATGCCCGAGGCAGGATTCGATCCTGCGACCGTAGCGGACGCGCGGTTCCGGACTGAAGCGCCTAGAACCACAGGGCCACACCGACCGGCTCACAAATTTCCAAATTTTTCTTAGTCTGCCTGGATTTCTAGTTAGAATGGGCTTGTACTTAGGCTGGAGGTTAGTGCTGGCTACAACAGCAGAGACGAAATAAATCTTCACTTTCACTGATGATACCAAAGCCGTTAGTGAGTCTTATCATCGATATTCTTTCACCTTGAATTTTAATCCCACTCCTAAACCTTTCCTTTATTGCCCTCATTACTTCTTCGAAGTACAATTGAACAATAGGGCGAAAGATTGCATGCCTAACTTATACCCTTTTTAATCCGAGCAGATCCAAGCAGCCGGCGTACCAACTGATTGAATGAAGACGACCAACTTCCGTAACACCACCCAACATAAATTATTTAGTTTAATTAAGTAAGTTAAGAAACACTGAAGTGCATCTCCGAACACAGCAACTGTTCTACGCTGAGGTGTCATGGGATAGCGATGTGCTCACATATAAATGGCGGTAGTATAGCACACGCAAGGTATAAGTGGGCAGTGAATTGGGGAAGTTGCCATTTGTAGTCAGGTGATTCATGCGAAAAGGTTTCCGACATGATCATGGCCGACGATGTGAATTAAGAGACTTTGGACGAGAAATGGTAGTTCTAACTTGACGCATGGGATGATGCATTTTGGAAATCGTTAGGAAATTTAATATTACGTGGTAAACAGTGTCAAGAGTGTGCCGACAATAACACATTTCAGACGTTACTTATCACCACGGACAACACAGTGTCCGACGACCCTCACTTAAGGACCGAGAAACATGATATCTGCATGTAGTTCTCATTGCTGACAGAGAAGCTACACTGCATGAAATAGCGGCAAAAATCAATGTGGGCCGTATACGACGAAAATATCCGTTAGGATAGTGTGGCGAACCTTGCTGTTAATGGACTATGTTAGCAGACGACCGGTGAGAGGCCTCTGCTAACAGCACGACATCGCCTTTAGCGCCTCTTATGGGCTCGTGACCATATCTGTTGCACCCTAGACGACTGGAACACCATGACCTGGTCTGATGAGTCCCGATTTCAGTTGCTAAGAGGTGATGGTTGGGTTGGAATGTGACCCCACAAATCCATCAATCCATGTTGTCAATAAGGCTCTGTGCAAGCTGGTGGTGGCTCCAGAAACGTGCTGTGTTTACGTGGAATGCCTTCATCATTTGGATGTTTGGCTAAGTGGAGACCATTTGGAGTCATTTATGGACTTCATGTTCCCAAACAATGATGGAATTTCATGGATGACAATACATTATGTCACCAGGGCACAACTGTACTCGATTGGTTTGAAGAACGTTCTGAACAATTGGTTTCGCTACCCAAATCGCCCGACATGAAGTGCATCGAACGTTTATGGACGTAATTGAGAGGTCAATTCGTGCATAAAATCCGGCACCAGCAACAGATTCGCAATTATGGACGGCTGTAGAGGGTGCGTGGCTCAATATTTCTGAGGGGGACTTCCAACAACTTGCAGTGTTCATGCCACGTTAAGTTGCTGCACTACACCGGGCAAAAGCAGGAGGTCCGACACGATGTTAGGAGGTATCGCACGACTTTTGTCGCCTCAGTGTCTTTTCCTTTACATTCTTCTTTTTTTCTTTATTGTTCATGCGGACTCCTTGCAGCTTAGAAAGTTACAATACCTAAAATCTTCTGGAACGTATGAGTGGTTTTATCGTTCAGCATCATCTTCATGGCATTGTGGATAGGTTGCGGGAGGTATTAAACGCTTCCATACACAGAGTGGTAATAGCGTAATAGCGGTAACAGCGGTAATTGACAGATGATTTGAGTCGAGCGATTGTTGATTCCATATGTTTCCCATTTACGTAGCTCTTCCGTCAAAATTCGACGTGAGCATTATCACCTCTGATGGTTCTAACCACAGATTATCAAGGTACCTATTAGTTCTGTGTGATTTATGTCTTACATGGAATAAACCATTCACCCTACAGTGCAGTACAGTCTATTTCGAAATTTCTAGCAGATTTAGTTAGTGCACTGCCTCATTTCGAAAGTGGGTAAAAGATGCTGTTTGCTATTTTGTCAAACACTGACATATTGAGCCCGTGGCTGTGTACAAAATATAGACACACAGAAGATTACAGCAATCAGCTACGTTTTGCAATGCTATTTATTTATTTAAACAGCGCCGTTTCCGGTTTCGAACCGATAGGTTCATCTTCAGAAGGCTAGTTCACGTTTTAAACTACATTTCATGTTTTGTTTCCCCAACTGGCGAAACTTTCATGGGGTGACGATGCCAATGAAGAATCCGTGCCATTACGTTCCAGTGCAGGTAGCTTATGATCTTGAAACATCCAAAGCTGTATAATGCCCTTTTTGTGCATATATATGCACATAATGTAACACACCACTCACACACTTAGAAGTTTCGTCACATGGAGATATGCATAAAAAGACGGCGATATGACAACCATAACAATGTCAAATACTTGCTCTCTCAGAGATATTTCATTATATACATGTTATAACATTAGAAATTGCTAATGTTACGTTACTTAGTATTTACATTGAAAGAGAACTGATAAAAGTAAAGATAAACAAATAAAGCAGTCAGTTATAAAGTATTACTGCAGTTATATTACGTAAATATTATGGTACACATTGGAACAAAAGTAAATGATAAGCCAGACGTACATAAATAAATGTTACAACTATGGACATATTTTGTAATGAAATATCTCTGAAATTGGAAGTCTTTGGCAATGTTATAGTTGTAATATCGCCAGCTTTGTATGCATACCTCCATGTGACAAGACTTCTAAGTGTGTGAGTGGTGTGTTACATTATGTGTATATATATACAAAAAAAGTGCATTATACCGTTTGGTATGTTGCTAGATAATAAGGTACCTGCACTGGAACGTAATTGCTCAGATTCTTCATTGGCATCGCCACCGCATGAAAGCTTCGTCAGCTGGAGAAACAAAACATGAAATGCAATGTAAAACGCGAACTAGTCATCTGAAGACGAACCTATCGGTTCGAAACCAGTAACGGCGCTGTTTAAATAAATAAATAGCATTGTAAGAAGTGGCTGGTTGCTGTAATCTTCTGTGTAAGAGTCAACCTATAAGGTGCTGGAAGTGAGGCGTGCTAGGAGGGGACAGCTGATAAGAACTTTAGTCAGAAGAGACAAGGGTCCCAGCTCGATTCCCAATCCGGCGCGAAGTTTCAGGCACTAACGCAATTTTCTAAGGCATATCTTTCTTACAGAGCTTGGTGCTGCCTTGTAAGTCACTGACGAAAAGCTGTCTGCCGCTCGTTTCCCTTCGGAAAGAAATTTCTATGCTTGGTGAAACAACACTACCACTACCAGCTGCATACTTATATTACTAGATATTACTAGCATTCGATGTCAGGCACAGCTACCGTTAGTAACCTTTTTTTATAAGCAAAATAACGTAGACTGAATACGAAAATGGAATGATTATTTCACTGCGGTGGGAAGAAAATCGATGGACATATATTAGTGAAAACAACAGACCATTATACTGTGGCGGATGAATCTATCTGCAGGATTCGTTCTCGATTTGTTAAATAAATAAATACTGTATGATGTGTAACGTAGGTTTCTTTTCTGGCAGATAAAGGTGAGAGAGATATTTAAATTTTGATAAAAATATGCAGTGTTCGAATAAAGATTTGCCTAGGGAAAGACGCGCCACAAACACAATGGCACGATGTGATTATTAACATTATACACATCGAAATCTAATCAAACTTCGTGCTGTACTAAATCACGGTTACTCAAATATCTATGGCGTCACAGATCAAGATCTTTTGATGTATCAGGTGCTGGTGGCTTGTGAACATCATCATTGTTTGAAGGATTTTTGACCGTAAAAATACTATACTGTCTTTCACGTAAATAATGGTTATACATGTTAATTCACACACTGTAAAAATACATATGCGGATTCGACTTTTTGATAATAAAGTACCTAATCGATGCGATAAACAGTCGGTCGTTCTGCCTTCAAACAAAGTGTGAACAGTTTCCTGATACATCTAATTGAAACATAGAAGATCATTAAATAAAATTAACATGGTAATGATAAAGATTTCTGCAACAGATGCAGACATCAGTAAATATGAATAACATGATTATTATTCATTAAATCAGATATGACACGGAGCTAGCAAGACATACCTCCTACTTAGGCAGAAGAGGAAGCCTATGCTTCCTAATACATCATTTGTTTCTTTTTAAAAAATGTAGTACAGAGGTTGTTTATGTGGTGTCACCGCCAGACACCACACTTGCTAGGTGGTACCCTTTAAATCGGCCGCGGCCGTTGGTATACGTCGGACCCGCGTGTCGCCACTATCAGTGATTGCAGACCGAGCGCCTCCACACGGCAGGTGTAGGCTAGAGAGACTACCTAGCACTCGCCCCAGTTGGAAAGTCGACTTTGCTAGCGATGGTTCACTGTCTACATACGCCCTCATTTGCAGAGACGACAGTTTAGCACAGCCTTCAGCTACGTCATTTGCTACGCGATATTTAGTAATTAGAATGAATTCTGAACAGATAATATTGTGAATCGTGTACCGTCAAGAGCGACGTTCATCATTAATGGATTAAAGTTAAGTATCAAACTAATTACGTCCGCTTTCTGAATTCTAATTCCTTGTCATGTTCCAGACCTCACGTCAGTACAGTTCTTCCATCCTCACGCCAGCCTCCGTGAGCTAAAACGCGTGCATTTCGGCCTCCTCTAGTAACACCGTGTTGGCTCTTCTGACAACAAACAGTTTACGCTTACAAAAAAAAAAAAAAAAAAAAACTTTTTGTGTAATACTCCTCAGATAGCACATGCCTTGCATTAGTCTACTGTGTCCGATGATGAATGGGGATGTGTTAATGATTGTTTGCTCCATTCAGTACATTTTCGAGCAATATAATACGCCTCAGGTTATCAGAAAAAATATGCGTTTGATACAGCTTCAACTGTGTGGGCCTTGGCTTTCTGTGTCGTCTTAATTAAGCTCCTACGAGGAGCACCTTTGTCTCGGATCACGAAGCTTTCCATCATAACTGGTGAAAGGTGCGGTTATAGGCAGAGAAGAAATTACCGTCTTCCTGCCGATTCAGTTTCTTCTAATAACGGATTTCTGGGAGGGAGAACACGTCCCGAACACAAACTCGACAATTAATCCATTCAGGAGGCCACCGTGTTAGGTTTTAATTGTTTATTTAATGGGGCGGAGCCAGCAACTTTATGGGCCATAACTCAGGCGTTAGTTACAGCGATGGAAGTCGCCGGGACTAAGATAGCGCCGTTATGAGGAATTGATCGTTTTGTTGTTGGCTGGCGGCGGGAGGACTTTGATTTACCGCCGGGAGCCGGCGGGACGGCGGGGAAACGTAGCGCACGCGCTTCCTGCCGCCAGATAGCCGGCGGCAAGTGGCGTGCCGGGCCCTGGCGTCGCGTGCTGTGCTGTGCTGCACTGCCCCAGTCACTCCAGGCAGAGGCTCTTTCCCGGCAAGCGGTCGCAACTCCTGCGACAGACAGTGCTGGTCGCTCGGTGCAGCCTCTGCGTCAGGTCATATCCACGCATATCATAGGTCTACCCAGTGATGGCCGCTGGCACGCGGAACGTGTGATGGCGCTAGAGCCGTGTGTGGGCTGTGAGAACACTGGCGTGCAAGAAACACTCACCACCAGTACCTTCCGGACTACGGAAGGGGACTACGTGTGGGCGTATGGATCGTGATATACAGTCTCTTCTGGGTTAAATCGCAGCCATCTCTGCTGTCATTTAGACATATTTTTAGACATATCCTGCTATCTCACCTTTTCTGCAATTCTCACTTTTTTCTTTTTTTTTTTTTTTTTTTAGTATGGAGCGGTCCGTAACCTTTCAGATTGGTTTCTTGCAGCCCGCAACAACTGGATCCTGTATCGATATCGTCAACTCGGTCTGGCAGTCACATCCAACACCCTCGCTCGTTTGTTCTGTATGTTTCAATCTGTGTCTTCTGCTACAATTTTTGCCACCTACAGCTACCTCTGTTATCATACAGGGTGAAAAGTATTTAAACCGACAAACTCTGGGAGGTTGTAGGGGACAACAAAACAAATATTTTTCCCTAATGTCATTTTTTACTATGAAGACTATTGAAATCGGTGGAGGCCGTATTATGTTTTTCAGTTGTTAGAGGCCGTATTCAAATGGTTCAAATAGCTCTGAGCACTATGGGACTCAACTGCTGAGGTCATTAATTAAAATAACACTCATTCCACCGTAACTAAAAAGTTATGAACAGGGGATGAAGCGTATTGGTTCATAGGCTGTTGAGGTTGGTTCAAATGGCTCTGAGCACTATGGGACTTAACATCAGTCCCCTAGAACTTAGAACTACTTAAACCTAACTAACCTAAGGACATCACACACATCCATGCCCGAGGCAGGATTCGAACCTGCGACCGCAGCGGTTCTGTATGAGAAGGAATTTAATACATGAAGTAAACTAAAGTAAGTGTGTTCGCGTATTATTTAACTGATTATTATTGACAGTGTCTGCTTACTACGCTGTGTTGCACGGGATCAGTGGGGAACGTCTGATTTACACTGGACGAACCTGCCGTTTTGTATGCTCAAGATATCCAGTTACTTCAAATAAATAGGGTAACACGGTCTCACCAGCAGATCTCCGGTCTTCCCCATGTGATCACGGAAAGTTAATAATTATTACAAATGTTTTCAGGAGATCGACTGACAATTTTCGTCGCACCGAGACTTCGAAATTGCTTCACTGCCTTATGGAATTTAAGTTAAGCTCAATTTAATCAGGATAGAACAGTATTGAGCTGTGTGAATGTGATAAGCCTGCTTTGTGAATGAAAATTTCCTTAACATACTCATGTTTTTACTATCCTGATCAGTGAAGCTAAATCAGGCCGGTGTGAAAGAGGTTTTTAAATTTTTTGAATACCACAAAAAAAAAAAAAGTTGGTCACAAATGTATTCTCAATAAAATGTTTAGTTAAAAGAATATATCCCACTTGATGTAATTTAGAGCACTGTAGGTAGAGACAGTTGTCCGGCAGCAGGTATTTTACCTCTATGAAGCACGCAGCCACGTACATGAAAAGATAGGACAAATCTTACTTCTAACATTTAGATACTTAATACCGTATTTATTTTCTGCAGTCTATAAGACCTTTTTATTTTTGAAGAATGAACAGTTGATTTATCCGTTTCAGCTCAAGTAAATCTGGGAGGATACACAAATGAGAAATAGTTTTCTTAAGCCCTCTGTGATACGCTAGATTCTAGCTTATGTCGTATTTCCATATACAACATTCACGGGTGAACGTGCATCTAGGTCGTGAGTTGGTGCAAGTGAAAATAAAGATTTATTCTCGTCTCGTAGGCCTACCTGACGGTATACAACTACCCAGACTGGTTCGAGACGCCTGCTTGGCAGTGTTTGCACCGCAAATGCCGTTTCTAACGACCGTGCCCTCACTTTGTAGGACATTTCTGGAATTTATTAAAGATAGGTTTCAACGTCAACATTAACAAACGCTAACTGACTATAATTGTCTTCTGAAGAGCTATCGAATGCAGTTATAAAAAGTATACGGTGTCGACGGAGTGTAACACGCCCGAGAGTAGGAACGGGGAGGGGGGGGGGGGGGGGTTCCTTAAAACTGATTGTCGTTTCTGGTTTTCTTGACCGTGCGCCCTGCCCACACCTCGTACCTGATAATTCCTCGCCGGTCGTACTGTTCTGCTGCACACCGCTGCTGGCTTGCTTTATTTATCGGAATATGCAGGCGGGTTTAGCGGAGCCACTCGACGTCAAGCACAACACTGACCTTCGTCTGGTATGAACATCTGCATTCTGAGACGATATGGACACCACAGGTTTACATTCTAAGTCGTAAATGTTTATCCCAATTAACAATCTTGATGATTATCGGTCCACAATACCATTCAAGACGAGCGTACGCGTAACCGACACGACGCGGGTGACTGTTGATGATGTGGAAGCCGAATGATGTAACGAAAGTTGTTACGCTCGTCACGCATACAGATACCTGGTAATAGTCCTCCTTGTCACTAGCGATGATATAACACTGTTCGAAACGTTAATTTTTCAGTTTCTCAGTTCTCACTTGTACGGGCGTGCGCGTAACCATCGCGTCGCGGCTGATTGTTGATAAATTCGGAACGCAATGACCGAACGCACGTCCTCACGCTCGCTGCAAGACACTGACACTTGACTGCACTCCTTTATGGTAACTAATTTTTACTGGTTCACATTGGTTCATTCTGGGAGATCAAACACAGTGCGGATGATTGATGCTGTGCGACACGCAGCGAGAGGATACATAAATACGTTATCAGCAGCACTGCTCATTTTTAAATTACTTCTTGACGCACTTTCCTTTGACTCATTTACTTATTTTATCACTTCACTGTAATAGCACTTGTAGCAACACTCCAACTTCCATACTAACAATGTCTCTCACATGCACACTACACAACACAACATAACGTAACAGTTCCCTGTCCTACGCTCGACTCTCTACACACTTGGCTGCCCGCAAAGATACTCCACAACTTAACCAGCTATATGAGAGTACACTTACAGGAGATATTGAAACAAGTACTTTTTTCTTTTTTTTAATGTACTTCGTTTCAATATCTCCGTTGATACTAGCGCAAAAATTATGAACTAAACAGAAACATGCGAATCCCTCTATGCTCTAACACAGGGATCTCCAAACTTTTTAGTCCGCGGGTCACATTGACTCCTCCACGAAGTCATAAGGATCAAGATCTACCTAGTGGGATTAAAGCACCCTAGCACTGCATGATCACCGTAATGTAAGGCTAAAGGAAAGATGAAATCGCAAAAATCTAAGATTGTGGGAATAGCTAGCACTAAAACGAACTACGATTTTTATTTAATTACATAATTTTGATTGGTGGACGTACCTGACCAAAATTCTGGTGTATTTTATCCTGGCG
Organism: Schistocerca gregaria; assembly: GCF_023897955.1. Taxonomy (NCBI): domain Eukaryota; kingdom Metazoa; phylum Arthropoda; class Insecta; order Orthoptera; family Acrididae; genus Schistocerca; species Schistocerca gregaria. The sequence continues at coordinate 791,687,711 of NC_064920.1, read as the reverse complement.
AATTTCACCGACAAAAAGTATGTCACTGTACATTCTTCACGAAAGCGTCCTGCAGAGTTAACGAAATCTCAAATTATTGTTAGCAACACAATTACTGCAAGACGTAACAGAGGTAGAGTATGTCAACGCAAGGTTATTTCAAGCGGCGCAACAACAAGTTTAGTTATGTAGTCTTGTAGCGAGTAGCAGAGCCAGAGCATATATTTGATAGGTCTGTTGCGTGATTTTGTCTATATTGCGAGTGTCTCACGAGTTTTTTAGTGTTTTATGCGCTGTACTAGTAGGTGAGACCACGAAGTGTGGGACAATTCAAAGTTTGAATTTGAAGAGACAAGGAAAATCTGAAAATGGAAATAAGTATAGCACGATTTGAGTATTTTCCCACTAATTATCACTAAGATGTTATATTTCTTTACGTGAATACTCTAACACTGTGAGTTTTCAATATATAAATTAATTACAGTTATTTTATACATCAGTTACAACTAAAATATCCAATATCTTTATGTACACCAGGTATTGTATTTTCTTTAAACTGCCATTAAATAAAAATATTTTATACGATTTACTTGCTATGTGTATTTTACAACGTAATCAAAAGAAAGTGAAACCTCGCTTAAGAAGCATCTTCCATAATGATTGATTACTAAAGCTAGTCGGCAAAGTGGCGTCCATTTGAAAGACTTGCACCAGACTCGTGAGTAGAATAAAATGCAAATAATTTTTTTACTTAAAATGTTTTCGCCAAACTAGTCTTTTTTTTCACTATCGCACGGAGAATGCTCAGCCTTTTTTTTGTGGATAGCCACAAGTTTAACCATGACCTTCTGCTTTGTAAAGATAGAGCTCCGACAATGTCGCGGTGTATTGGTAGCGATAGGCCTCGATACTCAATTGTTGGCAGTATATGTACCACCTCAAATATTTGGAGGGCCGGATACCGGGGATGTTCGGTCAGCTAACGCGGGTCGGTTTCGGCCCGCGGGCCGTAGTTTGGATACCCCTGCTCTAACAGTCTAACATTTGCCGAAAACCGCATTTGTATATTTGTAACCATTCACTAAATAGAAGAGACATTACGTCTTACGCAGCACTCCTTGTATACTCGTATTGCCGGGCCTCGTGTATGGTCCAGCGTCGATCATAACTAAGTGCAGTCTTGGTGCGAACGCGAGATCGAGACAAGAGTGACAGAGAGATAGGTGAGGGCCGCGGGGTAGCAGAGGGCAGCGGCTGCGGCGGCGGCGGCGGCTGTCAGTCAGCGAGGCTGCCCCGCCCCGCGCGAGCGGAGGCTGCGGTGGAGCCGGCCGCTCATTGGCTGCCTCCGGAAACTGGAATGGACGCCGGCCGCGCCGCGCCAGCGCCACTGGCCGCCGGAACTTGGCTCTCTGCAGCCCGTACCTCGCGAGTGGACCTTACCAGCTTCCCCTCACCGATTCCACTCGTCTTGACTAGGACCTCCTGTTTAGGAAGGCGTAACTGTCAACCGTTTGGGAGAAAATCTATTATGGAAGTCTTAGGTGTGCTTAAACAGGGAGTATCAAAAATAATCATCCTCTTTAAAAGAAACATAACTATTACGTTATTTGACAAACGTGCGTGAACAACGTACTCTTAGAAAGACCAAACTCTCAAGTTTTACAAACAATCTTGTTGGCAGAACATCAGAATCTGACCATTATACCAGAGGTTGAAAATACCGCTTTAGTTGTAAATTGCTTAAATGTTCACGACCGGTTTCGGAATGCTATAAGCCCATCCTCAGGTGTCGTAGCTGTGCTGTGGTCCCGAGCGCCGCGTGTACCAGGCGCGGTACACGCGGCGCTCGGGGACCACAGCACAGCTACGACACCTGAGGATGGGCTTACAGCAGTCCGAAACCGGTCGTGAAAAATTAAGTAATCTACAACTAAAGCGGTATTTTCAACCACTGCTGTCTCAAGTTTTATATGGCTCCTACTACGCAACAGCAGCGTGCGCCCACTTCAGTTCTAGTATAATTATCCCGGGACAACAGAAAGCGTTTTGTGTTCTATGTTTTGCGCGTTGCTGGCCAGTAATAACTGTTCAGCTTGACTTTCGTACCACATTTGGTGTGGATCCTCCCACAGCACAGAGCACGAACAAATCCGAGAAACAGGTTGTTTGTGTAAAGGCAAATCACCGGCCGCCCCACAGTGTCTGTCACAAGACGTCGAACGCATCCGCCATAGCTTCACAAGGAGTCCGCAGAAATCCGTTAGCCGTGCAACTTGACAGCTCAACATGCTGCCGATGTCCGTCTGGCGTGTGTTCGTCGACGTTTACACACGAAACCACACAAAATTCAGCTACTGCAAGCCCTTCGTGAAGGTGACAAAGAACAACTCGTGGAGTTCTGTACTTTCGTTCTTGGCAAGATGGAAGATGACTTTTTTCCCACACTTAGTGTCAAGTGACGAGTAAACATTCCATCAGGATGGAAAGGTGAACCGTCATAATGTCAGAACATAAAGTACGGAACAACCACATAAAGTTGTACAACATGAGAGGGACTCTCCAAAATTTAATATGTTTTGTGCAGTTTGACACGAAAAGGTGTATGGTCCATTTACTTTGCCGAGAGCAATGTTACAGGAAGCTCCTATCTTGATATGGTTCAAATGGTTCAAATGGCTCTGAACACTTTGAGACTTAACATCTGAGGTCATCAGTCCCTTAGAACTACTTAAACCTAACTAACCTAAGGACATCACACACATCCATGACCGAGGCAGGATTCGAATCTGCGACCGTAGCGGTCGCGCGGTTCCAGATTCAAGTGCCTAGAACCGCTCGGCCACTCCGGCCGGCTGTCTTGATATGCTTGAGACCTTTCTTTTCCCCGAGTTGAATACTGATTCGAACGATTTCTTTTAGCAACAGGACGGGGCACCGCCACTCTGCCATCTGGAAGCGCGGGATTTTTAAATCAAGGGATTACTGAACGATAGATCGGTCGCACTGGACGAAATGATTCAGCCTTACATTACTGGCCGCCAAGGACTGTATGTGATTATATGCTCTGGAGGTTTATAAAAGACTCTGTTTATGTGCCTCCGCTACCAATAACAATGAATGAACTGAGACATCGCACAACAACAGCTGTGGAAGCTCTAACCCAAGACGTGCGCCCTGCAGTGTGGGAACAGTTTGAATACCGCATTGCAATATGCTATGCATCTCAAGGGGTAGGGGGGGGGGGCATACTGATCACCTATGAAAAGGTATGAAAGATAAAGCTTATTGAATTTCCCGTTCAGCAGAAAACAAAATTCGTTGTATAGGTTTGTAAGTTTCAGAAATATAGACGTGCCAAATCAGATGATTCTTTTTAGATACACCGTGTGTACTGTGTATGGTCACGCTTGTTCAAGGTGTCCACAGCCAAGCAAAGAAGCGGTTAGTTTCACAAACGCGAGGTCTCTATATAGAATTTGTTTTTCATTCCCACCTAATTCCAATAATAGATGTACTTGGTACGGCAAGAAACTGTCTGATGACCAACAACCATTTATGAATGCAAACAAAGTGTGTTTTGCTGTACACACACTGAAGAAAACCACGCATGTGCAAAAAAAAATCGGCGTTCAATACATGTACTGTATGTCGCAATAATTAATGCTTTCTGTGTTTCAGTGATTAGTGTCACCCTGAGTCATGCAGTATTACATAGGTTACACATTAGAGTTGATGTAAATATAGGTGCAATAATATAAATAAAATGATTTGAATGAAAGTTCTTGTTTTTTGTTTTCAATCTCCATACGAAAATAATAAATCAGTCATTAAATACTGATAATCCGTACAGTCATAAGAAATCTGTTGTTAGAATTACGTGAGAGTGAAGAAAAAAATAAGATATGGTAGTGAGATTCGACTCACAGACCTCGCATTTATGAAACAGAGCGCCTCTTCCTGCTTTCAGGAACTCGTAGTCGTGCCCTGTGCAGAAAATCAATATTAAAGAAATCGGGGAAGGGAATTTCGCAGGTTCCCCGTGTTAGTAACCGCAAGCACATCCGTGGCGCCACTTTATTTTACAGCATTTTACGGTTAAAAGCACGACATGTTCTGACTTGTCGGACTGCGTTCTTTTAATTCTTCTATCTAAATCTAAATCCTGCTAAGCACTTTAAAGCGTATGGCAGAGAGTGTCGTAAATTGAGGATACTTGGGTCCAAAACCCGAACATTTTTGTATATTTAGCATCAAATAATAGTGTAAAAACAGTAATTTCGTTGATATGCTAAAATATTTTATATTTGTGTTATTATTCTAATACGTTAGGGCTGTTTCAGAACAAATTTTAGTTTTTATGTGTGTGGAATAACCTGCTGAAAATTTCGCTCAATTGACTGCTAGGTTTATGTAACTTGGACCCAACCAATATTTACCACGTAAATTGCAGTTTAGAGCTGCACCAGGTGCAAGTAGGACGTCAGCCCTGCAAATAACGGTATTTACAAGTATTTTGGTTTGTAGAATGTTCGTTTGATTTGATATTATGTTCGAAAATATTCTAAAAGTACATAATAAACTGAGTTTCGTCGAAAGAAACATATTAGCACTTGTTTGCAATGTTACACGTAATGACCATGTGCGACAACGGTGCCATTGTTGAAAGCTCACACCGACCATAAAAGCCTGGAAATGGCCTTCAGAAAAGGACATTTTGTTCTACAAGTGGTGTGACGTTAAAAAAAATTAACCCACCCACTTTAATTAGAAGTGGTTAGTTTTCAGTGGTAACATAAACTAATATTACAGTTCACTATAATTTATTATTACGATATGTCCGAAAGAATAGACACCATATCCATGTAAGTATGTAGTTCTGGCAATACCGGCCATGACCTTCTTCTTCTGTGCGGATGCACACATATTCCCCGAACTTACGGGACTTGGTAAGAATGTCTTCCACGAGTAATGAGTGTGTTGGGGTGGGACACTACGAATGTAGTGTGTGGACATACAAGGTGAGTATGTGCATCTCGCGGGAGGCGTGCGCGAGATAGTCCCTGCAGCCGCGCTGTCCTCTGTACCCTCGGTGGCTCAGATGGATAGAGCGTCTGCCATGTAAGCAGGAGATACCGGGTAAGAGTCCCGGTAGGGACTTTTACACCTGTCCCAGTTGATAGATATCAATGCCTGTCAAAAGCTGAAGGTATTAACATAATTCTAATTGCGTTCTAGACAGCTGCTGGTCATCAATGGTGTCTGTTCTTTCGGACATGTCCGAAAGAACAGACACTACATCCATATGAGTACATTGTTGAAACGGTTGAGCGTAGTCCCACTACCAACAAACGGCGATTTCCTGCACGTAACAGTATCCCACGAATAAGTGTATGGCGAACATTACATGTGGAAAACTTGTATCCATTTCATCTACAGCGTACCCACAATGTTTACTAGCTGCTGTACATGGGTAGATGTTGAAATGTTTTGAACAATACAGAAAATAGAAAACAATGTAAATTAAATTTGTACAATCTCAGAAACAGTTCCAAATAGAGCACATGTCCATATGAAGTTTCTTGCTTCAAATGAGCGTTTCTTTCATACCCCTCAATTTTGACTCTTACTCCTGGTACACAAAGCATAAAACTATTTCCTGGCGATTCATCTCCGACTGAAAGAAACCAATGTTCGTCAGTATTCCACCTATAAATCGAATTCTGCACTTGGCTTTCCTTACAAATGAGCTTACACAGTCGTTCCACTTCACGTGCCCATACAGTGTTACGCTGGTTGTAAGACATTAGCCGTGAAATACGTTAAATGTAGTCGCAATTGCGAATGATGACGACCATCAGCTGTAGAACAGAATGACGACAGTGAAAATTTTTCTTAGACAGAGACTCGATCCCGGATTTTTCCACCCAGCGTGAGCAGTCGGCCTACCATTTCGCTATCCGTGCGCAGGGCTACACGAAACTTCCATATGTCGTCAACCATGATTCTACGATCTGGATTAGTTCATCCATTACGTATATTCCCGTACAGGTCAGAAATTTAAAATGGCTTGCACGGTATCGGCAGAGAAATACGATAGTGCGGTGCATGTGTTATAATGATTACGATGGCAAGTTCCTTTGTACACGTATGCTTCGTAATCAGAATAACACAGTCACTCTAATTTCGTATTTCTCTGCCGATATCGGGCAAACGACTTTCAGTTTCTGACCTGTAGGGGAATATACATAATGGATGTACGAGTCCAGGCCATAGACGCATGGCAGATGGCATACGGAAGTTTGGGTCTGGTCGTTAGTTCGTGCACGGATAGCCAAATTGTAAAGCAACCGCTCGCGATAGGCGGGAAATTCGAGTTCCGGTCCGGCACTAATTTTCATTGTTATCATTCCATTCTACAAGTACATCGGATGGTTGACATTATTCACAATTGTGAATACATTTAATGTATTTCATAACGGCTGTAGTAGCCGCAGTGCCTCTTGCTTTGGACATGCATGCATCTCCAAAGGAACTCTGCATCGTAATCAGAATAACACAGGCACTGCAGTATCGTATATCGTATTAACCGTGAAGTCCACAGTTTTGTATTAAGAGCTGTAAGGGGCAGCCAAATGAAAACGAAACAGATGAAAATAAGTAAGTAAACTGTTTATTATTTCCGTAACAACTATTAAAAATAACCCTGTGAGACAAGACGGTCAATGCCTTCATCGAAAAATGTTGGCGGTGGCCTACGGAACCATGATTGCACCCGGACATGCACTTTTGCATTCTAAACAAATCGACGGCCCCGAAAGTCTTTCTTCACGGCACAAAAAATGTGGAAATCGAATGAGGAAGAATTCATAACTACACGTAGGATGTGTAAGGGTTTCCCAGCGCAACTTATGATTCGTACTTGGGCCCACATGTTGCCAAGGCCGTTTCGAATACGAAGCAAAAGCTTCTCTGGAAATCCCTTAGCATGCTGTGTATGTTTTCAAGGAAGTACTAAAGTGCTTCGACGCCATGTGACCAGCCGTGAACCTGCTGTCAATGTAAATGGAGCCAAATTTAAAGCACGTTCCTCGAAACGTTCCGTAAAGCTGTTGGCCATTTGCTGCAGACAATGGAGAACCCGCTTTCGTACCGGCCGTCGTTTGCTGGCCGCTGTGGCCGAGCGGTGCTAGGCGCTTCAGTCTGGAACCGCGAGACCGCTACGGTCGCAGGTACGAATCCTGCCTCGGGCATGGATGTGTGTGATGTCCTTAGGTTAGTTAGGTTTAAGTAGTTCTAAGTTCTAGGGGACTGATGACCTCAGAAGTTGAGTCCCATAGTGCTCAGAACCCATTTTGTTGTCTCATAGTGCTTAGAGCCATTTGAACCATTCTGACCGTCGTTTCATAAAATTTTCCACAGTACAAGGAGTAGCATGCTGGAACTACTTTATTGCTTCAGGAGGAGAGTTCTCTGACAATAGTTCAGGAATGCCATAACAACGTCGAAAGCTCGAGGTTTTACACAGAACTGATGCGGAAAGAAGTCCGAGAGTCGCGAAACACTTTGTTCTCATATTTCTCAGAGGTGATAGGATTCTCTGTAACTAGTCTGAGATTTCAGGCAGTTTTGTTCACTTTATCACATATGAGAGATTAATAATAATGGTCCATTTTCCCTTGTCTCGTGCGTATCCAGTACTACTTCTATGTCTGTCAATGACCCTTCACTCAGAGCAAATTGTTGCATTCCTCTTGCCAGAGATTTTTCTATTCAAATGTAGATACTGCTACAAACGCCGAGAGAGCAGCGACGTGGAAGTAAATCAGAAGCTTTTTGGAAATATATCACATTTGTTTACATCAATCCATCACCCCTAATAAAATGTTGTTGAATGAAGAATTTTGAAGCTCGTATTAATTTGTAGATCAGTCTACCTTGTATTATTTTTAAGAATGAAATTAAAAACTGGAAACCCTTCTTTAAATGTAATATGATTTTCTATAAAGAACCAAAACCTTTTTGAAAATGTACGAATTATTGAATATTTCTTTTTTCGCCGGACCTTGATCAAGTTTTATCCCAATAAAATTTACATGGGGAACTCTGACGTAGACAAAACCAACACTGGAGTTACGTTATTCTTCTTAGCGCAGTAGATGATCTGTTGCTGGGAAATTAGCCAAGATTCCAATAATATCGATCATATGATCTTCATGTATCTTACGTGTCTCATTCACATGAAAATTAATTTCTAACCTCAAACGGTATTTCTGATGTCTAAAGGAGTTATTTCCATGCCTGATTCTAGCACTGAAAACCGAAAATGTTTTTCTATACAGTTGTTTTATAATAAAATTCAAAACATTATCATCTAATCTTATTGTATGCTTAACGTTTGCAGTCAGCAAAGAGTTTGCCTACTCTAAAAAATTGAAAGGAGCCCAAGGAGCCGATGGAATTCTGTTCAGAGTCAATACACAGTTTGCGGCAGAGTTAGCCCCTCTGTTAACTTTAATCTGTCGTAGATCCCTCTAACAGGAAATCGTGCTCAGTAGTTGGAAGAGAGCGTAGGTTGCACACATTTACATAAAGGGCAGCAGAAGTGATCCACGTGACTAACGTCCAATATCCTTCATATCCATTTGTTGTAGAATCTTAGAACACATTCTCGGTTCAAACATAATGAGGTATCCGCAAAGAATGACGTCCTCCACGCCAATCAGCATGGATTCCGAAAACAACGAACACTGGAAACCCCAACATGACTTTCTCACATTACATAAGGCAGTCAGGTAGATGTAGGTTGCACACATCTACAAAAAGGGCAGCAGAAGTGATCCATGTGACTAACGTCCAATATCCTTCATATCTATTTGTTGTAGAATCTTAGAACACATTCTCTGTTCAAACATAATGAGGTATCCGCAAAGAATGACGTCCTCAACGCCAATCAGCATGGATTCTGAAAACAACGATCACTGGAAACCCCAACATGACTTTCTCACATTACATAAGGCAGTCAGGTAGGTGTAGCACTTCTCGATTTCCGAAAAGCATTTGACTCAGTACCACACCTGTGGGGGACTGGATTGAGGATTTCTTGGTTGGAAAGTCATCAACAGATGTACAAATAACTTCATACTGCCGTAGGGAACTGTGTATTTATGACCTTGCGGACAATATTAAAAGTAATCTCAGATTTTTACATATGATGCACTTCTCTGTTGTGAAGTAGGACCCATGGCAACACCGTCAATTTTCTCACAATATTCGTTATTGAATATGAAGTAAGTTGAGGAAAGGGTCTGATGAAATAAAGCCGTTATATCAGCTTTGAACTTACTGCTGATGAGTGACAGTGAATCCATGAGAGGGACCCCTAGTAAAAAATGAAATGCAATCGAAGCTTACTAACACGTTTGACTCGATGACTGAGTTGAAGCTACTTCAGTCTATTAATAAATACACCGGAGTTGCGAAAGTGATGTGAGCACTTCCTCAAAAAAGGTCACAGCAAAGATAGCTCGCTGAGTCATACGTTGGAGCACCGAAAATGCTCACAAAACGACGTAAAGGCAGATCTTCTTTGTGTATTTTTGGAACAGCATATAACCGTTGTGGAACATAGCTGTGAGGTCTCAGTATTTTGACGTACATTGTTTGACTTGATATTGACTGATGGAGCACTTGGATGTCCTCCTGAGGGATATAGTGCCAGTTTCTGTCCAATTGGTGGGTTAGATCGTCAAAACTCTGTGCTAGTTGGAGGGCCCTATCACTAATGCTCCAAAAGGTGTTAACTGGGGTGAGATCTGGGGACTTCCTGGCAAAGACAGGACTTGGCAAGCGTGAAGACAAGCAGGAGAAACTCTCACCGTGTATAGAAGGGAATGACCTTGCTGAAATGTAATCCCAGGATCACTTGCACGAGAGGCAACCAAGAGGGGCATAGAATATTTACGACATGCCTCTGTATTGTAAGGGAGCCTCGGATGACAACCAAAGTGATCCTGCTATGAAATGAAATGGCACCTCAGACCATCCCTCCTGATTGTCAAATCTTATGGCAGGTGATAGTGATGTTCGTATCCCACCTCTGTCCGGGATGTCTCCAAGCAGGTCTTCTGTTGTCATTGCGTTCATTTCGAAAATGGTTCAAATGGCTCTGAGCACTGTGGGACTTAACATCTGAGGTCATCAGTCCACTAGAACATAGAACTACTTAAATCTAACTAACCTAAGGACATCACACACATCCATGCCCGAAGCAGGATTCGAACCTGCGACCGTAGCGGGCGCGCGGTTCCAGACTGTAGCGCCTAGAACCACTCGGCAACTCAGGCTGGCGCTCATTTCGAAGCAGGACGCATCACTGAAGACAATTCTACTCCAGTCAATGATATTACACGCCGAATGTTCCCCGAGGACCAGCGAAGACGTTCTAGAGATTCCCTGGACAGCGGTGGGATACCAACATCACTGAGCTGTCGCCTGCCATACGACGGGGACAGCCGGGAGTGGTGGCCTGGGGCACCATTTTACTTGATAGCACGAGCCCTTTGGTTGTAATCTGCGGCTCACTTACAGCACAGCGGTACTGCGACAATATTCTATATCCCGTTTTGCTACCTTTCATGGCAAGCCATTCTGGGATTACATTTCAACAAGATAATGCCTGCCCGCACACGGCGAGAGTTTCTACTGCTTGTCTTCGTGCTTGACAGACCATACCTTGGCCAGCGCTATCGCGAGATGTCTGCCTAATTGAGAACGTTTGGAGCACCGTGGACAGGGTCCTCCAACCATCTCGGGATTTGACGATCTAACGCGCCAATTGGACAGAATTTGGCACGATATACCTCAGGTGGTCATCCGACAAAACTGTCCACCAATGCCAAACGGAAAACAGCTTGCATAACGGCCAGAGGGGGACCAACCCGTTGTTGACTTGCCCAATTTCTGAAGCTCTTTCTCTTGAATATATCATCAAATTTTTCCGAAATTGTAGTCACATGCTTGTCTGTACCTGCACGCCACATCTGCCGATTTGCATCTCATTCGGGTATTACTCGTTCGTATAATTTCTTCGCGGTGTGTCGTCTTTTATTTACCTTAGAGTGTATTTGGATAAAAACTAATCATTTTCTAAATACAATATATATACACGCAGCACTCAAATTGTCCTACTTTCGAAACCAGAATTTGCGATGTTTTCATTTGCTTTTCCCCGTGTCACGATTTTACGCTATGTATTGGTGAGGTATTGCACTTTAACGCAAAACTGAGTTTCTGTGTCAGCCGAACAGGTTTTCCACAAAAACTTTTAAGCTTTCGATATGACTAATGTTTTCTCCCTGTCTAAAACTAACAACTTTCCCATACTCATCCACGAAGTACGCCTCGACGAGCTATAGTTCTACAATGATTGCTTGACACCAATACAGCGCAATTAATTTTGCAAGAGAGAAAGTTGCTGCCGTAAAGCATGCACATAGCAGCTAGGGCGTCAGAAATAGTCGTAATCGTTCAGTTTTCACGAAAAGTAAAACGATGATTTCAAGACGTTTTTACATCATACCAAATATTCACGAACTATTTGCAAATACCAACAAAAAACACCCGTTTCGATCACAGCGAAACTCTCTCTGTCCCGCTCTATGGTTGAGCCACTTTCTCGCAGTTGTTCTCAGTAGCGGGAACTACTCCGGAATCTCTTCTGCATTATATCAGAGGTTTGAATAACCATCTCCAGCTTCAGAATAATGACATGTCAACTCAAGCAACAATATCGTTGTCCCAGTATGCACTCGTTACCCCTGTACTCCCTTTTCCTGAGAACTCGCTGTATCAGAAAATATTTTTTTTGCACATCTGTAAATTATTTTTATATCTGCCATTTTTTCATTGTTGTTATTATTATTATTATTGTTAGTGGCAGTAGCAGAATAATAGAAGTACTGCCATATCAACTTTAGTAGTTCGTACTATCATTTACTCATATTGTCTTATAGACACTCAAATCATTTTAATGCTATTTTCCATATTAAAATTGTTAATTCTTAGGTAACTATGATGTCGAGGAGGTACTGTATGTGTGAAATCCTGACCTGATGTAAGAGATGATCCGATGGGCCTCATCAATTCAACTTAAATAAATAAATATAACTGAAACCAACACGACAGTAACAATATCGTACCATGTAAGGGGTCACATTCAGAATTTGAGACTATTTTCAAACAGGGTAAGTTTCGCGAATTATTGATTGCTGTGACTAGACGGAAACTAATTATTTCGTTATTAATTACGATTCAGAAATGGTCTTTCAGGAACTTTCAGTTGATTATTACGGCGCTGATAAAATGGACTGACTAAATTAGAAAGTCCTTTTCTTTAACGACAGTCACATCTGTCATTTGATTTATGACAACAAGGACACACATAATTTTGTGTTTCGTAGCAATGGATTGATCGCCCCATTGACATCATACAAGTTTAAAATCAGGTGATATTGTGCAAGAGTCGCATATTTTCTCGAGAAGCGAACGGTATGCATATGAGCGTTTCATTCAGCTGGGGACAAAGAGATGAGTGCCGTCGGCAGCAATATTAGGCCAGCAGCGGCCACATGAAAATGTTCGAAAATGAAGCGCCGATCGGATGGGGGCGCGCCGCGTTGGTTTTTATCGGTGTGTAGCGCGGGGCTGCCCACCGGCCAGGGGAAGCGGCGCCGGAGCGTTGCGGGCGCTAATAGTGCATATTAATGGCAATTAATACAGTTATTGGGCGGCCGGTCGGCGCGGCAGGAAGCGAAAATGCTAATACGAGTAGCGGCCTGCCGTTAGCATGCTAATGTGGCACACCGCGCGTGCAGACCGCCGCCCTCTGACAACGACTCGGCTTTCAGTCCTGTTGCTAGGGGGGCTCCACATCTGCAGACGGGTACGTATGTGACAAGCAGGAATATTGTGCGAGTAGAATGTGCCTTTGTCTTATGCATTTTACTGTTTCGTGTTCTGCAACAGTAGGCATAAATTTTGGATCTTGTATTCGGTATTGCACACTCCAAATCTGACAAAACATTAATTCATTTCCATTTCATTCTGTTTTAACTGTTCTGATGTGGAGTTAAGGACAATTCTATCATTTTAATGTGAATAACACATCGGTTCGCAGCCGTGCCCGTCGGCTAGTGGTGCTACGATTGTGAACTCAAGCGCCGGTTTTCCAGTTTCCAGGGGACAAGGCTATTCTACAGCCTGGAGATAACGCGTCCATCTTCCTGGTGTTTTCAAAGGCGCGTAATTTTCACAGAATGGCCACTGTTTGTGTAATGTCCCGATAGCCAGGAGCTAGGCGGTGGAGTGGTGAGAGACTGTGGTATCTTATAAACACACAATGTACTATAAAGCGTATTTATTACAGAAAGAATTTCCCAGAAAATAAACATAATCTTAATTACACCTTTAACTGAAGACGTCCACAGTGGACACAAGAAAACTCAATCGCAAATTCTCGTTTAAACCTCGAAACACCCAGTTAGTTTTAACACCAGAAAATTAGTGTGACTAAAATTGTAAGAATTGTTACAGTGACAAAACCTACCAGTGACAAAAGTAAAATTACTGGACACTAATAGAGTTAAGAACCAGTTAAAACCTTGCAATGCATTCTGTCAACCGAATTACTCTCTGAACCGCTTAAAGAATTAATTTTTGCACGTAACTGTGTCTGCCCGTTGTCTCCAGAATTACAGTAACAACAGACCCTGAAACAGCTGGCGTAGCTACTTGCTTCTGGTGACGGAATAATTACACGTAGCGGTAACAAGGGGCCAGTAAGCCACGACACGCAATCATAACCCTCATCAGTCATCAGCACAAGCATGAAGTTTTACAAGCACAGTTATTAAGATATCTGAAGCACATGAAAAAAGTACAAGCACTTACTCAGCAAAAATGAACACACACAGTTTAAAAGAATCGTTTCACATTCTCACAAATAAAAGAATTCAACTACTCGGAAATTAACAACTCTAGTGCTGCTTAACGAACCACCTCAAAATAACCATTTAAATGTATCAACGGCTCGGACCAGTGTCTTACACAATTAGGCAATTATTTAATCACTGTGACAATCTCAGTCGCCAACTTTCCCACGCTCGGCACACGTTAATTTCTTTATCACAGCCTGGATAACTGCACCAAACTCGTTCCTGGAGTCTTGCCCTTGTTTTCCTAAAACCTCATGGTGGCAAAAAACGAGAGCGCGATAATGCTGGTAGGTTCCCGCATGGGAATAACAATTTCCCAACGAAATTATCAGAGCTCACCATTAAACAAGGGAAACCTCTGCAACAAGCCAAACAAGTCGTATCCCAGGATGCTCACAATCCTAGTGAGAAGTCACAGTCCCTTTGCAGTATCACAACCGCCATGATATCTCTCGAGACGTTCAGTAGAAGTTACCGCCCTCTATGCCCAAGGCCAGCGAGCCCTCTCGCCGCGACGCGCTTCAAAACACCACTGCAATACAGGCGAGCTCTATCCATTCGCACCTAGGTCCATAACGAGCGCACAGCTACGTTTCAACGAACGAAGTGCCACCTTGTTTTTCTGTCGACCATTCACCAAGGGAGCACTATCGAGCACCCACTCCCTTCCGTAATATCCTCTGGTCGCTACCAAAGACTTGACCACTATCCATGTATGAACCAAAGACGACATTCGCACAAAGGTAAATCGAACTAGCGTGCCATGGCTCAGTTTGCTAATAGCCTTTGAGAAAGAAAGTTCTGTAGGAGTTGGCATGTAGCAGCAGCTTACAGCAACCCAAGGTTCAAATGGCTCTGAGCACTATGGGACTTAAGTTCTGAGCTCATCAGTCCCCTAGACACATATCCTTGCCCGAGGCAAGATTCGAACCCGCGACCGTAGCGGTCACGCGGTTCCAGACTGAAGTGCCTTGAACCGCTCGGCGACTCCGACCGGCCTAAAAGTAAGCCCTTCTATTTTTTTTAATGAGTACAGAACCCTCTTTGTGTGGCAGTTGGTCACACTGTTATGAAGAGTGCTTCACGCGCTGTGTGTAAGCATGCGCACGCCGCACTGAGGCTCTGTATTGACTTGGCAGCCGTTGAGAATGGAGCTCCCGTTGAATGTTATCGCCAAGTGCGAATTGCGCGCAGTCATTTGGTTTTTTAACGCAAAGGGCACTGCGCCGATTGAAATCCATCGCCAATTGCTGGAAATGTATGGAGAGTCGTGCATGGATGTCAGAAATGTTCGAAAGTGGTGTAGAGAGTTTGCAGCTGGTCGGACCGAAATTCACGACGAATATTGGAGCGGGTGACCGTCAATTTCTGAGGAGACAGTGTTGAAGGTTGAGCAAAACATGCGTGAAAATTGGCGGATCACCCTGGATGATCTCTGCACGTTGGTTCCTGAGGTTTCCCGAAGCAGCGCTCACAGAATTTTAACGGAAACATTGAACTACAGGAAGGTGTGCGCAAGATGGGTGCCACGCAAGCTAACTGAGGACCACATGCGGCATCGAGTTGATGCTTCGCGCGCATTTCTTCACCGCCTTGCAGCCGAAGAGGACAACTTTCTGGACTCAGTTGTCACGAGTGACGAAACCTGTGCATACCACTTCACACCTGAGACCGAGCAACAATCACGCCAGTTCATAACTTTCTGAACAGCATGGCGGCGAGCTGGTATGACATGGGTATACAAAAACTGTAACAGCGTCTACAAAAATGCATCGACAGAAATGGTGATTATGTCGACAAAAATGTTCAAGGTGTAAATTGATGTAAACCATTGCAGAAATAAACAGGTCTATGTACTTAGAAAAAAATAGAAGACCTTACTTTTGAGGTTACCCTCGTATAAGCATTAATAGGAAATGGTAAATGGAACTGCCTGCATTCTATTCTGGAGGCTGACTAGGCGAGAGGTCTGCAGGTTACAATAGTTTCGAGGGGCAGTTGTAGTTCGCGAAATCGGGAAGTAAGCCGGTAGCCCTTGTGATGGTACCGGGGAAGAGTGGGCACTGTAGAGCGCAGCTGAGGTTTCAGAAGTGTGGAACCTATGAAATCGGGAGTAAGTGTTAAATAATGTTGTTTTACGATTTTTGTGAGAAAGGGGGCTACTTAATGAGACAGCATTTGACAGGTGGACAGAGGTCTAATATTAGAAAGTAGAGATATCACCTAGCTGGAAGTAGTGGTTGATAACAATGAGGCGGAGTTGGTGGGGTCTCACAGAAGGCAATAAAATACTGTTTGTTCCAGTGAAAGCTGGTGGGATTTTTTACGCGTATTCTTTGCACTTTTGGAGTTTTATCCTGATTTGTTTATGGAGGAAGTACGAGGGCCGTTCAATAAACAGTGAAACACATTTTCCTGGAAGCAGGTTGGGTTTATTCAGTATTCCAGTACATAGTATTATTCCCCACTCTTTTGGCTACAAAACCCTATTTATCAACATAATCTCCGTACAGTGCGATCGTCTAACGCCGCCTTACTGGGAGGACCTGCATGTTTGCATGGTATCACTCCGCAGGTCGACGTCAGAGCAACGTCTTTTGCTGCATCTACATCTATAAGTTAAGTGAATGAGATCAACAACCTCCCCAATATCCACGTGCTGCTTCCCGCGGAGTGCATTCTTCATCGGGCCTAGCGGAAGTCGGAAGGTGCAACATCTGGGCTGTAGGGTGGATCAGGAGGAACAGTCCAGTGAAGTTTTGTGATCTCCGCTAGCGTGCACGTACTTCTGTAGGACCTTGCGTTGTCCTGGAGAAGAAGAAGTTCGTTTGAGTCTTTGCGGCGACGAACACGCTGAAGTCGTTTCTTCAATTTTCTGAGGGTAGCGCAACACACTTGTGAGTTGATCGATGGTGCGCGGGTGTGTCAGCACTACCATAGAGACATCCAGTTGAGTAGCGAAATGTTTGACTGTGATACGTCAGTCACCTCAAATGAGAGTGTCTGCACGTTCCAGCATTGCAAGAATCACAACTGGGTGCGGCAGACAGGCACTCGGGATATGGGACACGTTTGTGCGACCTTTTTGCAATGATGACAAACGCCTTGCCCAGCTACTCACCATGCTTTCGTTCAACGCCAGGTCTCCGTAAACATTCTGCAAATGGCTATGTATATCGACGACGCTCTGCTTTTCCGCCGAAGGAAACTCAGTGACATGTCTCGTCACGGAACGCAGCTCCGTTACAGATTCCATTTTGGAGGCTACGCATGGCGCCGCCACCTATCGGAACTTCACTAAACTATAGGGGCTGAAGCTGGAATATTCCACGATATCCCACAACAAAAAAACCTCATTTCTTCAACAGAAAATGGCCGAAAAAATGTGTTGTATTACTTATTGAACGCTGCTCGTACCATAAACTTTTTAGGGACGGGTAGTGACTGTTTGCTGTCCTCGTTTTCCCATCCAGTGTTCGGATCTGAGGACCTTTTGAAAATAGATGGAGGGCATTGATTAGTGGTACACAAGAGGCAACGGTTTCAACCCTATCTCTGGGGGTAATGCGAGGCTGGTAACCCTTTTTTTAGCATGGCAGCATATGTGTAGGAGGACATAGAACGAATCAGGATATGACAACAAACGACTCGCAGGTGGTCTACGTAGCACTGCACAGCGCTATCCATCTCGCTTCCCGCACATCACTAAGAGTCTCTAGACTCTAGATCCTTGGCATGAACGGGAAGGAACGTTTCAACAGCTATTCCAATTATTGCCAAGAGGACTATGCTGATTAACGGTTGTGACTAAAGTTGTAAAACGACCGTAGGCTATCGTAGACTATCAGGTAAGTAGCTGTGATCAGTAAAGGTCGTATCTACGTTTCTTGCGCTTTAGGTGCGTTCCATATCTATCGGCCGTTACCTCACAACAATCACTTTCTTTGCGTATGCGATCAGTGTCTTGCTACGTTCCCCTATGAACCGGAGGCGGTGAACGGTTTACAAACTGAGTGAGGATATACACTCCTGGAAATTGAAATAAGAACACCGTGAATTCATTGTCCCAGGAAGGGGAAACTTTATTGACACATTCCTGGGGTCAGATACATCACATGATCACACTCACAGAACCACAGGCACATAGACACAGGCAACAGAGCATGCACAATGTCGGCACTAGTACAGTGTATATCCACCTTTCGCAGCAATGCAGGCTGCTATTCTCCCATGGAGACGATCGTAGAGATGCTGGATGTAGTTCTGTGGAACGGCTTGCCATGCCATTTCCACCTGGCGCCTCAGTTGGACCAGCGTTCGTGCTGGACGTGCAGACCGCGTGAGATGACGCTTCATCCAGTCCCAAACATGCTCAATGGGGGACAGATCCAGAGATCTTGCTGGCCAGGGTAGATGACTTACACCTTCTAGAGCACGTTGGGTGGCACGAGATACATGCCGACGTGCATTGTCCTGTTGGAACAGCAAGTTCCCTTGCCGGTCTAGGAATGGTAGAACGATGGGTTCGATGACGGTTTGGATGTACCGTGCACTATTCAGTGTCCCATCGACGATCACCAGAGGTGTACGGCCAGTGTAGGAGATCGCTCCCCACACCATGATGCCGAGTGTTGGCCCTGTGTGCCTCGGTCGTATGCAGTCCTGATTGTGGCGCTTACCTGCACGGCGCCAAACACGCATACGACCATCATTGGCACCAAGGCAGAAGCGACTCTCATCGCTGAAGACGACACGTCTCCATTCGTCCCTCCATTCACGCCTGTCGCGACACCACTGGAGGCGGGCTGCACGATGTTGGGGCGTGAGCGGAAGACGGCCTAACGGTGTGTGGGACCGTAGCCCAGCTTCATGGAGACGGTTGCGAATGGTCCTCGCCGATACCCCAGGAGCAACAGTGTCCCTAATTTGCTGGGAAGTGGCGGTGCGCTCCCCTACGGCACTGCGTTGGATCCTACGGTCTTGGCGTGCATCCGTGCGTCGCTGCGGTCCGGTCCCAGGTCGACGGGCACGTGCACCTTCCGCCGACCACTGGCGACAACATCGATGTACTGTGGAGACCTCAGGCCCCACGTGTTGAGCAATTCGGCGGTACGTCCACCCGGCCTCCCGCATGCCCACTATAGGCCCTCGCTCAAAGTCCGTCAACTGCACATACGGTTCACGTCCACGCTGTCGCGGCATGCTACCAGTGTTAAAGACTGCGATGGAGCTCCGTATGCCACGGCAAACTGGCTGACACTGACGGCGGCGGTGCACAAATGCTGCGCAGCTAGCGCCATTCGACGGCCAACACCGCGGTTCCTGGTGTGTCCGCTGTGCCGTGCGTGTGATCATTGCTTGTACAGCCCTCTCGCAGTGTCCGGAGCAAGTATGGTGGGTCTGACACACCGGTGTCAATGTGTTCTTTTTTCCATTTCCACGAGTGTATAAAGGGCTGTGTAATATAAGGAACATATTTGTTGTACTCAGTTATCCTCCTGTTTGTCACTTAAAAGTAAATAGTATTTATAGGAAAATCGAAATTGTCAATGTTTACTTCAGGTTTTATACGAAAATTGTTGATTTCTAACATGAAACAAAGGTAATTTCTTGTAAAAATAAGCAAACAATACAGATTTATCATGTAGCACTAGAAAATGCAATTTCCTCATCAAAAAGGTAAAGTGAAAAAAACCGAAAATATTATCAAATATTGCGGAAATGTTATGTGCTATTGTTGAGCGGTTTTTCACAGAATGGATTGGAAGGCGGGGTCTCGTATTGTTAGCCACTAAAAAAATTGTAATAATACTTAGAAAGTGTATTTTTGTGCAAACATACGATTTTTAAATGGAAAAATGCCTATATATCAGCAAACTAAAAGTAGAGTAAATTAGAATGTCAGTTGTGTTTGTTGCTGGAACCTAGTGCGAGTCGTTTACGGGATTTCGTATTTTGAAAAGTTCCCACACCGATCCTTATACAACACACTAAAGAACAACACAAATGCATACACTAATTATGTGATTTCTGACCAGTAACGAGACAAATGACATCACAGGTTATGTTCAACCTACAGCGGCAATACAGGCCTCCAGTCCGATATCGAACGTGGCTCATAAACCGGAAGCTCAAAGCAAATAGGTTGTCCATTGTATGCCAACAACGAGTTGCGTGGCTACTGAAGCTGTGGTCTACCTAACCATTCACATTGTAGTGCGGTTGAGCATCTTAAAGGTAGCAAGGGTTGTTAATCCAGCGAGTGTATTCTAACCAAGTCTGGATAACCCCTCTTCATTTCACAAGACGGCGAGCTTCTTGTTAAACTGCTCGGTAAGGATCAGCACCTGTCACGAGTACTACAATTTAGCTTATTACAATAATACAAGCCATTGCCGATGCTGGAGCTCGCGGTTGTCCTTGTACTGATTTAGGAGAGAATTTCAATCCTCCTTGATTATAATGTGGCATTCCTCCAATGAGTTACCAGTCCACACCAATACTTGACAAGCGTTAGAAAATAATTATGCCTCTTCCATGACAGCACCACATTCTGTTTCTCTATCAGATGTGCACCGTGGTTGTGCTTTGGCAAGAATTCTTGCTATCAGTGAATACTGGTCCATCAGAATTAGTTTCCGACCGAACATTATGAATGGAACTCCGTATAATGGGCGTCTTATGCCGTGTATCTCACAAATACCAACGGCCTTCCCGTCGGATCACCGAAGTTAAGCGCTGTCGGGCATGGATTGCACTTGGATGGGTGACCGTCTGGGTCTGGTGAGCGTTGTTGGCAAGCGTTGTACGCTCAGCCCTTGTGAGGCCAGTTGAGGATCTACTTGATTGAGAAGTAAAGGTTACGGTCACGAAAACTGACAACGGCCGGGAGAGCAGTGTGCTAACTGCATGCCCCTCCATATCTGCATCCCGTGACGCCTATAAGCAGAGGATGACACGGCGGTCGGTCGGCACCGCTACGCCTTCCGAGACCTGTTCTGACGGAGTGTATCTCATAAAGGGCCAATGCTTACAGCGGAATATAAAGCTGCACGTCCGCAGTGGGAGAAACAACATAAAAAACTTGAAGAAGTTGACTTGGAGACGTGTAGTGTGGGCCGGAGAGTAGCGGTTTTGAATCTTATCGAATGACGTAAGGAGTTGAGTGCGCAGTCGATTCAATGTGGCGCGCATCCCAGAGTGTTCAGACCAGAGGTGATTCCTCATATTATAACTTGGGAACATTCATTCTTGTTACCGTAAACACTTAACATGATGTTTCTATCAAAATTGGCGTTGACCAAGTGTAGTCCTCTCTTCATCATTTTTATGACGGGTACTCGTCATCACCCCCGTGTTCCAGGATGGCAACAGCCGTCTAGACAGAGCTGCCCGCATACGTTCCTCGTTTGACGAACACACCGGACCTTGTCGAAACTCGACTGGCCCGCTGAATCATCTCAGCTTCATCACACAGAGAATGTCTGGGACACTCTGGGAGAGTAGGTGAAACGCAGCGCCCAGAATCCCTGCAATTTGGTAGTTTTATGGTTCAAATTCAAATGGCTCTGAGCACTAGGGCGCTTAACTTCTGAGGCCATCGGTCCCCTAGAACTTAGAACTACTTAAACCTAACTAACCTAAGGACATCACACAAATCCATGCCCGAGGTAGGATTCGAACCTGCGACCGTAGCGGTCACGCGGTTCCAGACTGTAGCGCCTAGAACCGCTCGGCCACTTCGGCCGGCGGTAATTTTATGGGATCTCATCGCCAGTCAGTGGCTTCAGATAGAAAACATACATCTGAAGAAACTTCTGGTTTGTCTTTCTCGCCGATGTGAAGCCAATACCAAGGATAGAGGCAATATTCACTTGGCGAAGAGGCATGGCGCCTTATATCGCTCTTGTCTAAAGGCTGTGTATCTGGAGAATGACTCATGCGTTCACAGTGACATACGGTGTGAAGTGGGTTCAGTCGAGGACGTAGTTTTAATTCTCATCCACTGGAGTCCAGTAGTGCACAGAGACATTCAAGAAACAGGCCAACACAATGTTTTTGTGAATAGTTCTGTTTATTTCTTGAAGTCTTTTTTGTTTATTTATGTTTGTACAGTTTTATATAAGCTTTTAGTAGTGTGAATCATGGGTGAATATGGACTAAAGTAAATATGTAGATCATTGTTATACTGTCGAATGCTGTACGAACTAGTGTGAGAATGTTTTAAGACACTGTGAATGCAGACGACGGGAAATTGTGTATTAAAATCTGCTAAGTGAATTCATGGTAAGAGGAAAGCTATTTCTAGTGAAAATATTTAATAAAGTAAAGTATAAACAAAGTATCAGAATGTTAAATACTTATTTCGGGAAAAAGTACAGTTCGAAAGTGTGTTATTTGTTGATTGGTTAGTCATGAGAAGCGCGGTCTAACGCGGGAGAATAATGTTTTTCTGTTCACCTTAAAGAAAACTGACTAATCAGAACGGAGTATTCTTCGCGCGTCTCTTCTCTTGGAAGATATAGAAAACTGACAGCAGTCTAAAGTAGTCGGAGCCCAGATTTTCAAAGGTACGGTCGTGTTTACAATGAACTCCAAAGTAAGTTATAATCTGCCAATTTTAATTGTGCTACATGCTTCAAAGGTGTTTTAAAGTGTGTTTTTCAGAAAGTATGGATTTTTTAAGTAATTTTATGTACGAGAATAGACAGTAATCCCACGTGGCATATGGAGCAAATCGGTGACTAAAAACTTGAGTGCATTAGACGCCGATAAACTTAATAATATGGCGAGCGTTTTCATTTAAGAATAATCCGTGCTTAGCAGCTGTTCAGATTTTGGGAAATACGTCACAATACATTTGCTAACGTGAATGAACGGGTCTGTGCCTGACTATGGTAAGATGAGCACGGGCTTAACAGTGAACGTGCACATTATCAAGGTTCAGAATATGCCGAAGTTTTGCCAGTATTTCCCGATTCTTGGAATAGTTACGTTGCAGTACGGTAGGTTTCTGCTCGGCTTTCCCACCGGCGATTGCTACAAAGAGCTCACAGGTTGGTGGATGTAAAGGACGAAACGAACCGCGACGAAGCAACGTATCCTGTGGTCGACAGCCTTTTTTTTGGCCGGTGTGCTTCTAGGTGTGTCCGAAAAGTAATGAGATAGACAACACTGCGAGCGATATGACAACGCTCTGTTCTTCTACACTCCTGGAAATGGAAAAAAGAACACATTGACACCGGTGTGTCAGACCCACCATACTTGCTCCGGACACTGCGAGAGGGCTGTACAAGCAATGATCACACGCACGGCACAACGGACACACCAGGAACCGCGGTGTTGGCCGTCGAATGGCGCTAGCTGCGCAGCATTTGTGCACCGCCGCCGTCAGTGTCAGCCAGTTTGCCGTGGCATACGGAGCTCCATCGCAGTCTTTAACACTGGTAGCATGCCGCGACAGCGTGGACGTGATCCGTATGTGCAGTTGACGGACTTTGAGCGAGGGCCTATAGTGGGCATGCGGGAGGCCGGGTGGACGTACCGCCGAATTGCTCAACACGTGGGGCCTGAGGTCTCCAGAGTAGATAGATGTTGTCGACAGTGGTCGGCGGAAGGTGCACGTGCCCGTCGACCTGGGACCGGACCGCAGCGACGCACGGATGCACGCCAAGACCGTAGGATCCAACGCAGTGCCGTAGGGGAGCGCACCGCCACTTCCCAGCAAATTAGGAACACTGTTGCTCCTGGGATATCGGCGAGGACCATTCGCAACCGTCTCCATGAAGCTGGGCTACGGTCCCACACACCGTTAGGCCGTCTTCCGCTCACGCCCCAACATCGTACAGCCCGCCTCCAGTGGTGTCGCGACAGGCGTGAATGGAGGGACGAATGGAGACGTGTCGTCTTCAGCGATGAGAGTCGCTTCTGCCTTGGTGCCAATGATGGTCGTATGCGTGTTTGGCGCCGTGCAGGTGAGCGCCACAATCAGGACTGCATACGACCGAGGCACACAGGGCCAACACTCGGCATCATGGTGTGGGGAGCGATCTCCTACACTGGCCGTACACCTCTGGTGATCGTCGATGGGACACTGAATAGTGCACGGTACATCCAAACCGTCATCGAACCCATCGTTCTACCATTCCTAGACCGGCAAGGGAACTTGCTGTTCCAACAGGACAATGCACATCCGCATGTATCCCGTGCCACCCAACGTGTTCTAGAAGGTGTAAGTCAACTACCCTGGCCAGCAAGATCTCCGGATCTGTCCCCCATTGAGCATGTTTGGGACTGGATGAAGCATCGTCTCACGCGGTCTGCACGTCCAGCACGAACGCTGGTCCAACTGAGGCGCCAGGTGGAAATGGCATGGCAAGCCGTTCCACAGGACTACATACAGCATCTCTACGATCGTCTCCATGGGAGAATAGCAGCCTGCATTGCTGCGAAAGGTGGATATACACTGTACTAGTGCCGACATTGTGCATGCTCTGTTGCCTGTGTCTATGTGCCTGTGGTTCTGTCAGTGTGATCATGTGATGTATCTGACCCCAGGAATGTGTCAATAAAGTTTCCCCTTCCTGGGACAATGAATTCACGGTGTTCTTATTTCAATTTCCAGGAGTGTACTTGCGTAGAGCGGTGTGTTCATCACTTCCAGATGTTCACACGACCGAGGTTCAGCTCCGCACAGCGTACACGTGATTTTTGAGAGCGCCATCAGTGACGTTGTGTTTTGTTGTGCGTTACGCAAAAGGAACAGCGGAGATTAGAAGAACGTTAGCGCGGCTGTTCCCCGTCAGAGGTTGGAGTCCTCCCTCGGGCATGGTTGTGTGTGTTGTCCTTAGCGTAAGTTAGTTTAAGTTAGATTAAGTAGTGCATAAGCCCAGGGACCGATGAATTCAGCAGTTTGCTCCCATAGGTACTTACCACAAACGTCCTATTTCCTTGCAGCAAGACTGGGAGCAATACTGTTTCCAGAATTAGATATTCACTCTGCAGCGGAGTGTGCGCTCATATGAAACTTCCTGGCAGATTAGAACTGTGTGCCCGACCGAGACTCGAACTCGGGACCTTTGCGTTTCGCGGGCAAGTGCTCTACCAAGTGAGCTACCCAAGCACGACTCACGCCCCCTCCTCACAGCTTTAGTTCTGCCAGTACCTCGTCTCCGTAATATCCTTTCTTTCAGGAGTGTTAGTTCTGCAAGATTCGCAGGTGAGCTTTTGTAAAGTTTGGAAGGTAGGAGACGAGGTACTGGCAGAAGTGAAGCTGTGACGACGGGGCGTGAGTCTAGCTTGGATAGCTCAGTTGGTAGAGCACTTGCACGCGAAAGGCAAAGGTCCCGAGTTCGAGTCTCGGTCAGGCACACAGTTTTAATCTGCCAGGAAGTTTCAGCAATACAGTTGTTTGAAGAAAAAAAAAGGAAAACTCAGGTACATAAAAAATGAGTCTCATTACGTTTTCCACACGCCTCGCATTTGTCCGGCTACGAACGCCTGCTCGCCCCGCGCAGCCAGTGGCGAGGCACGGTAAGGCGGGCGCCGGACGCCGCAGCGCCGGCAGGCGTGCAGGCGGGCGGCTGGCGCAGCCCGTGATTGCGCCCCTCCTCAGGTCGGCCGGCCGGCCATCAATCTCCATTAGCGGCCAGCACGCGCCTCCCCACGCAGCTGCGCCCCAGCACCAGCTGAAAACATCGCCCGCACTGACAGCGCACACTTTTTTATATTTCGCAATCAATTAATCTCGCTCGGCTTATTAAAATAACACGCACGGCTCGAAAACGCAGAATGCGTCAGCAGATCCGCGGTGGCGTGCCGCGCCGGCCTGACAGATTGCGTGTCGTCGCAGTGTTAAGTACCGACCTCCCCCCGACACACCAGCACGCTTGGTCGCCGGCGATCACGGTCGTGACGCCAGGAAGGACGTCTGAGGGTACACTCCCCTTTGTGAAATCTGCAACAACGTCAGAGATATAGGAAGACGTGTAGAAGAGTGTACCAACAGTTCACTGATCTATACGGGCTGAACCCTGATAAAACCGGGAAACTACTGGAACGGATTCCTGACTGGAAATGGAGGAACAATGTTCTATGGTCATGTGTTCGGAAAAGAACGGTGTGCGTACAACAACAAAGAATCGTCTGGGGACACAGTACACAGCTGCACCGCATCTACGTCACGACAGATGTTTCTAAGTGGCCTCCAAGAGATTGCAGGTGACAGGTAGAGTAGAGGTTGTTACCCAGGATAACATTATCATGAAACTTCCTGGCACATTAAAATTGTGTGCCGGACCGAGACTCGAACTAGGGACCTTTACCTTTCGCGGGCAAGTGCTCTAGGACACGAGGTGCTGGCAAAAGTAAAGCTGTGAGGACGGGGCGTGAGTCGTGCTTGGGTAGCTCAGTTGGTAGAGCACTTTCCCGCTAAAGGCAAAGGTCCCGAGTTCGAGTCTCGGTCCAGTACACAGTTTTAACCTGCCAGGAAGTTTCATATCAGCGCATACTCCGCTGCAGAGTGAAAATCTCATTCTGGAAACATCCTCCAGGCTGTGGCTAAGCCATGTCTCCGCAATATCCTTTCTTTCTGGAGTTATAGTTCTGCAAGGTTCGCAGGAGAGCTTCTGTAAGGTGTGGAAGGTAGGTGACGAGGTACTGGCAAAAGTAAAGCTGTGAGGACGGGGCGTGAGTCGTGCTTGGGTAGCTCAGTTGGCTAGCCGGCACGGTAGCTCAGCGTGTTCGGTCAGAGGGTTATCCACCCTCTGTAACAAAAAAACTGAGTTAACCGATCAAAGACGAACTTAAACGGAGGTCTTACGACGTCCGCCCTGAGCACATGCAACGAACAAAAACGGACAAAATGAGAATTTAAAAAAAATTAAAAAAAGTTGGTAGAGCACTTGCCTGGGAAAGGCAAAGATCCCGAGTTCGAGTCTCGGTCCGGCACATAGTTTTAATCTGCAGAATGCAAATCTCATTCTGGATAACATTATGATACCGGCTGATCAAAAAGTAAGTATAAATTTGAAAACTGAATAAATCACGGAATAATGTAGATACAGAGGTAAAAATTGACACACATGCTTGAAATGACATGGGATTTTATTAGAACCAAAGAAATACAAAAGTTCAAAAAATGTCCGGCTGATGTCGAGGAATAATGTTGTGAACAACACTGTAAGGCATGTCCGGAGTTATGGTGAGGCAATGGCGTCGGATGTTGTCTTTCAGCATCCCTAGAGATATCGGTCGATCACGATACACTTGCAACTTCAGGTAACCCCAAAGCCAATAATCACACGGACTGAGGTCTGGGAGCCTGGGAGGCCAAGCATGACAAAAGTAGCGGCTGAGCACACGATCATCACCAAACGACGCGCGCAAGAGATCTTTCACTCGTTTAGCAATATAGGTTTTTTTTTTGTTCTAATAAAATCCCATGTCATTCCAAGCATGTGTGTCAATTTTTACCTCTCTATCTACACTATACCGTGGTTTATTAAGTTTTCAAATTTATACTGTCTTTTTGATCACCCGGTACTTTCGCCTACAATATCCTGTACAACCAGGTCCTCCATATCTGGTGAATGCACATTCTGCCCCCCCCCCCCCCTCCCCCGCCTGCACGTTCGCCTGAAAGGACACATGATCACACAAACGCCAAAAAAGAACTTAAATTGTAGCGTGCCATGGTTGGTGTCTGTATTTTAGTATAACGGTGCTCTCTCTCGACCCTTTCCATTTGATTACCCTACAGAAACACAATCTCGACTTGTTCCCAACGTGAAAGCCCGACCATTCTGCTGTTTACAATATGCTACGTCAATCACACAGCCTGCAACACACAAGGAACACACAGCACGTCTTCAGTTGAAACTTCCGGGCTGAGAGGCTGTGGTCGATGTATAAAATTTCTACCTGACGTGTCGTCTCCATCTGCGGAAGACATCTTCTGAGGTCATCCTGCAGATGGAGACGAAACGTCAGGTAGAAATTTTATACATCGACGACTGCCTCTCAGCCCGGAAGATTCAAATGAAGAGAACACCGGCCGTGAAAGCCTACATTGTATGATCACACAGCACGTCATCGGAGGAACTGTCAGTTTTCGCCGGCATCTACCGTGGCAATGATTTATTTCTGGACACACGTTCATAGGGCCTTTTTTCCTTGAATTCCAGTCACCAATCCGTTCCTCCAATTTGTCTGTTTTATTAACGTTCACCCTGTATTTCAATAACAGTTCGTTTCCGATCTTTAGGGTCTTTCTTCCAAATAGATCTGCATTTCCTCTCTCCTTCTCGTTTCTTGCCTCCGTGGTCACAATTTGGACCCTATTGTGTGGCTACCTACGATCTTCCACCGCTTTTCTGCAATATGGACTTTCCCCCACTCTAAATGCTTTCAAAACCTCCACGATTTCTTTGATCCAATTGCTCGCTGTTAAGCCCGCAGGGCTTCATGTCTTTGTGGTCAACGTATCATTGTCTTCTACATCTACATCTATACTCTGCAAACCAGTGTGAAGTGCGTGGTAGAATGTAATTCCCGCTGTGCCAATTATTAGAGATTTTTCAGTTCCGTTTACGTACGGAGGGTGGAAAGAATGGTTGTTAAAATGGCTCTGTCCGTGCTGTAATTAACTTAATCTTGTCCTCACGATCCCCATGTGAACGATAGTAGGGAGTTGCGATATATTCCTCGATTCATTATTTTAAACCAGTTCTTGAAACTTTGTTAGTAGACTGTCTCGGGATTATTTTCCGTCTGTCTTCAAGAGGCTACCATTCAGCTCTTGCATCATCTCTGCGGCAATCTTCGGCAGGTCAAACAAAGCTGTGACCATTCGTCTTGCCCTTCACTGTATAGATTCAAATCCCCTGCCATTCCCATTTGATACGGGTCCCACACACTAGAGTAATATTCTAGCATGGGTTTCACGAGTGATTTGTAAGCAATCTCCGTTTTAGAGTGGTTGTATTTTCCCACTATTCTACCAATAAACCGGTCTGCTACCCGATTTACCGGCGACTGAGCGTATGTGATCATTGCATTTCACGTCCCTACTAATGTTACGCCCACACATATGTATGAGGGTACAGATTCCAGCTGTGCCTTACTAATATTATATTCATAGTACACTAATTTTTTTCGTTTTGTGAAATGCACAGTTTTACATTTCCGTTAAAGCAAGTTCCCAATCTTTGCACCACACCGGAATCCTATCAAGGTTTGACTGAATATTTTCACAGCTTCGTTCTGACTGCACTTCCTTATAGACGGTTGCACAACCAGTGAAAAGTCTGAGGTTACTGTTAATAGTCCGCAAGATCATTAATATACAACATTAACTGCAAGACACCCAACAGACATCCCAAGTTACTTCTAAATCTGTTCATGTCTGTCTATGCTCCGTCCTCCCTACTATGGAATCCTCAGTCCAGTCACAAATTTCGTCTGATTTCCCATAAGATCGTACTTTTCTTAATAAGCGTAAATGTGGTACTGAGTTAAATGGTTTTCGGAAGTCGAGATACTGCATCTACCTAGCTGCCTTCATCCTTCGGAAGTCGAGATACTGCATCTACCTGGCTGTCTTCATCCATGG
The DNA here is from genome assembly GCF_023897955.1 of Schistocerca gregaria. Lineage (NCBI taxonomy): Eukaryota > Metazoa > Arthropoda > Insecta > Orthoptera > Acrididae > Schistocerca > Schistocerca gregaria. Next base: position 791,658,131 of record NC_064920.1, on the reverse strand, counting down.
CTTTCAAGACGACGTCGTGTGAGAAAAATTCCTAAGGGATCAAACTGCTGAGGTCATCGGTTCCTAAGCTTACACACTACTTAAACTAACTTATGTTAAGAACAACACACACAACCATGCCCGAGGGAGGACTCGAACGTACTGTGGGGGGGGGGGGGGGGAGGGGGGGGGGGGAGCGCAATCCGTTACATTGCTCCTATACCCACGCTGTTCCATTGATTTCTTTTCGACTCGGTCCGTGGATGACAATGCTGTAAATAATGCGGCAAAGACTTCAGCAACGATTCCTTCGGTTGAGCCTTACAGATAACTGATAACACTCGTAGACAGTCCAAAATTAAATGAACATGTCGTATTTTTGCAGCAAAATTAAACGATAAACACTCAAATCAAACTTAACAAATCGAAGGAAATGTCACTGCGCGACTTAGTTGTGTTCAAAGTAGTGCGCATAAAACTGCTTTACAAGGAAGGGCAGGACAGTACTACACTTCACGTATCTTCCGTGAACGTTGGCTTTCTGTCTCAACATATTGTTTGAAACACGATATGCTTTTCAAGTATTTGAGACAGAGGTTCAAGCAAATACCGTTCGTGTATCTTCATCTTTTACAATCCAGAAGGTAGTAGTTAGTGTAAGTGCTCTATGAACTTAACGAACTAAGTTATATGGCACTGTCTTGGTGCCTTAACATCATTTAACAAAAATTTAAGTTCACGTCTCGGATTGTTGAGAAAATTGGATTATATCTAAATTTCTAAGGTTTATTCCTATTGAAATGGAACACGCTTCGAGAAGTTGCTCAATATTTATACTCACGTCATATTAATTTTTAGTGCACCACTAAAGTATAAAAATGTTTCGAGGTTTTTATCAATAACTAAATCTTACTGTTCCGCAGTATGGTAGTCTGACGAAAACGCTGTGACATTCCGACAGTTTTATTTTATGTTATTTCATTTTAATTTTTGTAGGTAATTTTCTGCTTTAATAAATATATCTTGTGATATACAACAAAGCATAAAACTGCTTTTGTGTTTGTTTCTATTTAAAAAAATTCGTCGTAAGGATCAATAAGAGGAAACTCCATCTACCTGTATTATGCGGCGTTCACCTTTGTAGAAGTCGGAACTGTCAGTTTAGCGGTGAAGCGCGTGCCTGAAAACTGAGAGGTCGCGCGACCAAACTTCGGCAGGGCCATGGAAACTTTCAGTTTGATTTTAATCTAGCCCTCCCCTCTAAGTGATGTGAAGAACTGCCAGGAAAAACGTGTGGTTTGGATTCAAAGCTGAATTGTAGGCTACCTTTCCTCGGCTAGATAACTGGGTTAGGAACACTGCGTCATAATTCTGAACACCAGAGGCACTGGATTATTGTCTTTAGCTGCTTATGCCAGGCAAGCGACTTTCAATTAAAATGTCTCCCCTATACAGGCATATACATATTGAATGACGAGTGCAGGTTGTTGACACATGGTTGACGACGTATAGTAATTTGGGTCTGCGCATGAGTGACGTTCGGATAGCCTAATACTAAAGCGATCGGTCGTGATAAACGGGAAATGTTGGTTCGAGTACAGTCCGGCGCAGATTTTCCTTGTCGTCATTCCATTATGCAGCTCATGGTTGTCCATATTCGCAACTGCGAATGCATTTCGTGTATTTTATAGTGGCTGTAGTCGCCACATTACACCGTAATTCTGGACAATACGGGTACTACAATGACATACCTAAGTTATGCTCGTTGAATTTGAAGCGTAGTAAACTGCTGGTGACATCCATGTCCCCGATCTCGTAATGATAGATATATCTGATGCATTGTCTTTAAGTGACCGAATCAACGCGGCTTTCACAAAGATACTCTTGATACTGGTAATAAACTTCTCAACATCCAGAAACAAGGATCTAAGTGTCCAACAACGGTATTGGAAATCCAACGGCGCAAAAGACCAGTTCACTCATCGATTGGACTTCAGATTTTTTTTATTGTTTACTTCATCTTTAATTATTTTAATTCCCTTATCGTAAATTCACTTAATTAACATTTTCGCAGGCTAGAATCACTGACTCACTATGCACAGATTCGTCTGCATACTTCGAAAAAAAACTGTCCTAATGTAGAATTCTGTAGTTTCCACAAAGGGATTCCGACAACAATAAAAGATATATGTAAGTCGAATGCGAACTGCGATTTGCAAAAGTTGAAATTGCCGTGGAAAACAACGAAATCTTCTTCCTAATAGCCTTGTAAGTGCATTTTTGTGTTTTATGGAGTTGATATGTTGAGAAAAGAAATATTTCTGTTCGTAGTTCATTGAATGCTCACGTATTTTGCACGGAAGTGTTTTACCGTCAATAGAAAATATATCGAATCCAAAAGTATTAATGAAGTTCGCAATTTGATGTTTAAAAGACCACTGAATTTCGGAGTGTACTAACTACGTTGCGCAGCAATGTCATAGTTCAAAATGGCTCTGAGCACTAGGGGACTTAGCATCTGTGGTCATCAGTCCCCTAGACCTTAGAACTACGTAAACGTAACTAACCTAAGGATATCACACACATCCATGCCCGAGACAGGATTCGAACCTGCGACCGTAGCGGTCACGCGGTTCCAGACTGAATCGCCTAGAACAGCCGTGCCACACCGGCCGGCAATGTCGTAGTCAAAACTGAGAATGAGAATTTTAGAACGACAATGAAACCATGGTTTAGCTGCGGCATTCAAGGAGATACCGGGTGGTAAACTGACGGTGTTCCGACTGCTGCAGTGCGGGATGTGTACATTGTAGGAAGCTGAAACACTGTACGTATGTTCAACAATCGGTGCGCTGAAAAATAATCGTTTCACTTTCTACCACAGGTAGAGGCAGTCAGAATTTGGTGTGGGTGCAGAAGAAGTGGAGGAACGAACAAACACATGATAACGGTGGTTCTGGGACTCTTATTAAGATATCGTCACAGGTTACATGTGTTCAATATGAGCTCCCGACTCAGAAACATAGTACATTCGTAACACGACATGGTGGACAGTTTCTCGCAGCATATCCGCTGTAATCAGAGTGATATGTCGTCGTATGCTATCCTGCAGCTCCGAAAAAGTCCGCATACATCAATGACAGACACAATCTTTCAGATACCCCCAAACGCAGAAGGCACATCGATTTAGGATGGTGTATCTGGAAGACAGCACATCTTGATATTGCCTCGAGATGATGCGATTGGTATGGAAGGTTTGTCGAAGCAAATCTTTCAACTGCCAAGCTGCATGTGGTACAGCCCCATCTTGTATGAAAATAATTGTGTGGAGGCAGCCGCGTTCTTGCATAGCTGGAACCACGTGTGGCCTGCGAGAATGAAGGCGCTTATGAAACCACACCACACAGTCCATTAGATGAGTGCAATGGGTGTTCGTGCGTAACATGTGGTGGAGTACAACCCGATATACGACAATTCTGTGCATTCACGGCACCGTTCAGTGTAATACATGTCATGCATGTGCATGTGTGCCAGTAAACAAAGGACAAAGTCACGACGTTGTAACCCATTTTGGGGCTTCATTTGGTGCACAGTCTGAATATTGTAGGAATACAAGCGTAAAACGGCCCTAAAATCTTTTGAACTATTGACTGTGGGAGAGACAATTCCCACGACACACTGCGAGCACTGGCTGCACGGTTGGCTGTAGCTACAGCAACTATATGAATAATTGCCTCCTTCTCCCTGTTCCACCGCCAAATTAACCTGTTTCTTATAAATTTCTTGATCACGTTGTAACGTTGTTTAAAAATATAACTAAGTGTAACGTTCTTTAAAAAAATAGACTTTGTGTTTGTTATTCAGATTTACTGTGTGATGTGTTATTGAGTAAATGGTGTGCTTATCAGTTGTATTGTAATCCAAAGAAAAATTAAACAACTTAATCTGTAAAACCAGTACGTAATGCCTATAACGAAATCGATCCTCTGAAATTTACTCAAGTGTCGTGAGCATCGAGTTCTATGGCTGGTAGAAGCCAAACGACTCCTCGCTTGGTGTAAGGAGCGTACCGGCCGTTGTAGCCTAGCGGTTCTAGGTGTATCAGTCAAAAACCGCGCTGCTGCTACGGTCGCAGGTTCGAACCCTGCCGCGGGCAGGCATATAACATATTGAATCTTGGCTTAGTAAAGTTCAATGCCGGCCGTGAAATATGTTCGTACTAATAATGCCAGTAGATTAGTTGATAAATTAATAACCTTGCAAATGTTCAGTGATAATTTTGGATATTGGCTCAGCGCTGTGCAATGCTGCCCGCATTAAAGTTGTTACAAACTTTAATACTTTTCTGATTTTGGCACATTAATAATTTTGTGACTCTGATTGAAAAATCAGTTCTTTTAAAAAATACTCATTGGATTTAAACAAACACGACATGGAAGAGGATGTGGTACTGATAACGGGATATGCTAAAGACCGAATGTTTCAGTTCAAAAAGTGTATTCAAAATGAAGTTTCACCTTCACAAAATGTAATATGAAACATTTTGCATTACCTTCAAAATCAGATAACTTCTCAGTTGTTTTACAGTTCTCACTTACTGAGGTAATTAGAGACTCTTTGATTGTTACATGACAAAACGTCTAACAACGTTTAACAAATAGATTCCAAAATTTAACAGGATTACAAAACACACAATAGATTACAAATCGGGCATACCAAATCAACTAATACATTAACCTAATAGCAAGTACTTAGTTCCTACACTGAAGGGCCAGTACTGTAAAATTAGTAAGATCCAAATTGCGTTGCTGCATACTTAAACTAAATATACAAAATTTCATTACTTTACAAAACTGTATTATGCTGCGTCCATGGGCCAACAGCTCAATTGTCACAGCTATCCACTAGCTTTAAGTCTTACATCCTACCTTTAACAGCGTGGAACGTCAACTCCTACTTCGCTCTACGCGCCCCAAGTTATAATCGATTCTGCCATCCGAGCAACATCTTTGGTTCAGTGGTGTCAAAGACACAATCTCTTCTACATGTGATAACCATTAGATGTCATTTTTCATGAAATACATTACAAAATCGGGCTCCACGTACTAGTGGGCCCCTCACACTATTCTTTAGCCCATTTATTGACATTGGGCCTCTTCGCAGCTGTTCCTGCCGACGATATTCCCGCACTGCAGCGCTGCTACTGCTGCCTTTCTGATGAGACAACTTTACCAGCAGTGTACTGCCCTTCTTATCAATAGCCACAACATTTCGTACGGAAAACTTTAACCTTCCTAACCCTTTACACCAACCGTCGCCTCACAAAAGAAATCGTGCGTCACCGATCGACAATCAGCATACTGACATCAAAACAGGATACATCTCATATTCTGACTGCTTACAGCGCCATATTGTGGCAGAAAGTGGAACTACAATTTTTCAGCCTACTCTGCCATCACATCGATTAACGAACATGCGTACGATGTTTCAGCGTCCTGCGTTCTATACAGAACACACTGCGGCACTCGGAACACCTTCAGCTTAATTACAACCACCCGGTATGATAAGACAGAGAGCCAAGTAAACACAACCGATAATTAAGATCTTTACCTACTGTTACCCCTTTTCAAAGCGCCACTCATTGTAGGGCCGGCCGGAATGGCCGAGTGGTTCTAGACGCTTCAGTCTGGAACCGCGTGACCGCTACAGTCGCAGGTTCGAATCCGGCCTCGGGCACGAATGTGTGTGATGTCTTTATGTTAAGTTTAAGTAGTTCTAAGTTCTAGGGGACTGATGACCTCAGATGTTAAGTCCCATAGTGCTCAGTGCCATTTGAACAGACTCATTGTAGTTTTAATTAATAAATGAATAAATAGTAATCAAAAAGGAAACACAACATTAAAATTTTAAAAAGCCACAAAGGTCAACATATAACTGCGGTATTTTCATCACAAAGATGTAAATTGTACAGGTTGACATTCGAATTGATGATAGATACAACACATTTAAAAGACATTCTGTCAAAGTTCCGATCTCTGCTTTTATGTTTCGAATTAAAAAGAAATGAATAGTTGATTACCTAAATTTGTATCGATTTTTATCATTTACTTTTGAAACCTTTCAAGAAGTATTTTTCGCTTTTTAAAATGAGTGGACAATTAAGCGAAATTACAAATTGGAGCAGAAGATATGTCTTTGTTAACCCAAAGAGGCTGATTTTCTGAGAAAAAATTGAGTTGAATAATAATCTGAGACGTCTGTTACAAACTTGAGCTCATGTGAAATAGGGAGGAACGGTTACCCATATCTGAGAAGCGGTTAGAGAAGGGAGAACATTTATCGTTACGAAAAATGTAAGTACAAAAGGTGCTGCAAATCGTTTGAGAATTCACAAACGAACAAACTACGGTAGGAAAGAGGAAGTAGTAGTGCATTAGCACAGACAAATATACCACTGGGGACCGAAATCGGAAATTCCTAGTTGAACCGACAATAAATATCCACTTCGCGTTGCTGTGCGACAATTTTCAGGGCGGCACAAAAAGCAGCGCAATCAGAGTAAAGGATGGAGTTCGACGTTCATGAATAAGGAAACAGGTCAGGCTGCGCAATTGATGCGCGCCACGGTCGGCAGAGGGGGTGGGGGGGGGGGGGGACGCCGTTCTTGAGGGCGCGCGGCGCGCCTGCCGTGACGACATACTTGTGTGATGCAAATGGCGCCGGCCCCACGCATCAGCTGTTTATTCAAACATTATGCGACATCGTTTCTTTCTGGCGGCGCCGCCTTCGCACGGGCGGAGGGGAGGCGGCTGTCAGCGGTGGAACTCCCAGGCCCGCCGGCGGGGCGGCATTAGTCAACACTTGTAAAAAATTCATTTGTCGTGCCGCCGGCGGCTGTATCGCGGCGCGCCGATCTCGCTCTGCGCGGCATCGCGTGCCAGCCGGCCGTTGCCGGGGGCCGCTTTACAACTTTCCGCTAAACTGGCTCTTCCCCTGGCACGCCGGCACGCACTACAAGTGTTCCCTCGCCGCCTCAATCCAGCAGACGCACTGGCTGGGACAGCATCAAGTGAGGATGCTAGCGTGTGCGTCTAGCTCGCCACCACGAGCGCCCGTACTCCCTGCGGAAGATGATTGCCCAGTTACTTAAATCTCCACTGGCACAGCTTATTTTGGATTACTTCTAAACGACGGCCTATCGAACGACACCCAGCCCCTAAGGGTACTGGGGTATTTTACCCCAACAACTGCTTCCATCACCTGTCCTCATCCCCCATCGCTAGGAGCGCTGTTGTCGACGTGGGCGCGCATGAGACATCCGTCGACACACGGGAACGAGCTGGTTGACATCGTCCAGTCTCTCAGCGCTCTCCAGCGGCAGCAGTCCGCTTCATTTGGCTCCCCAACCACACAGTTTCTTTACGAACATGGACTCGAGTAGAAAAGCTCCGTTAACTATTTTTACTATTGTCGCAGAAGATTCCTGACTCGTCGATGGCTTCAACAGTGAACTGCCGGTAGAGAAACACTACATAAGGCCGTACAACGATCTCAGATATATACTAGCATAAGGTGTTCGGTAACTCATTTGAGTTTTCATCGTATTTTCGGTTTTAAATTGAATATACACTCCTGGAAATGGAAAAAGAACACATTGACACCGGTGTGTCAGACCCACCATACTTGCTCCGGACACTGCGAGAGGGCTGTACAAGCAATGATCACACGCACGGCACAGCGGACACACCAGGAACCGCGGTGTTGGCCGTCGACTGGCGCTAGCTGCGCAGCATTTGTGCACCGCCGCCGTCAGTGTCAGCCAGTTTGCCGTGGCATACGGAGCTCCATCGAAGTCTTTAACACTGGTAGCATGCCGCGACAGCGTGGACGTGAACCTATATGCAGTTGACGGACTTTGAGCGAGGGCGTATAGTGGGCATGCGGGGGGCCGGGTGGACGTACCGCCGAAGTGCTCAACACGTGGGGCGTGAGGTCTCCACAGTACATCGATGTTGTCGCCAGTGGTCGGCGGAAGCTGCACGTGCCCGTCCACCTGGGACCAGACCGCAGCGATGCACGGATGCACGCCAAGACCGTAGGATCCTACGCAGTGCCGTAGGGGACCGCACCGCCACTTCCCAGCAAATTAGGGACACTGTTGCTCCTGGGGATCGGCGAGGACCATTCGCAACCGTCTCCATGAAGCTGGGCTACGGTCCCGCACACCGTTAGGCCGTCTTCCGCTCACGCCCCAACATCGTGCAGCCCGCCTCCAGTGATGTCGCGACAGGCGTGAATGGAGGGACGAATGGAGACGTGTCGTCTTCAGCGATGAGAGTCGCTTCTGCCTTGGTGCCAATGATGGTCGTATGCTTGTTTGGCGCCGTGCAGGTGAGCGCCACAATCAGGACTGCATACGACCGAGGCATACAGGGCCAACACCCGGCATCATGGTGTGGGGAGCGATCTCCTACACTGGCCGTACACCTCTGGTGATCGTCGAGGGGACACTGAATAGTGCACGGTACATCCAAACCGTCATCGAACCCATCGTTCTACCATTCCTAGACCGGCAAGGGAACTTGCTGTTCCAACAGGACAATGCACGTCCGCATGTATCCCGTGCCACCCAACGTGCTCTAGAAGGTGTAAGTCAACTACCCTGGCCAGCAAGATCTCCGGATCTGTCCCCCATTGAGCATGTTTGGGACTGGATGACGCGTCGTCTCACGCGGTCTGCACGTCCAGCACGAACGCTGGTCCAACTGAGGCGCCAGGTGGAAATGGCATGGGAAGCCGTTCCACAGGACTACATCCAGCATCTCTACGATCGTCTCCATGGGAGAACAGCAGCCTGCATTGCTGCGAAAGGTGGATATACACTGTACTAGTGCCGACATTGTGCATGCTCTGTTGCCTGTGTCTATGTGCCTGTGGCTCTGTCAGTGTGATCATGTGATGTATCTGACCCCAGGAATGTGTCAATAAAGTTTCCCCTTCCTGGGACAATGAATTCACGGTGTTCTTATTTCAATTTCCAGGAGTGTAGTTAAGGTATAGTGTCTAATGGCAGTTTGCGAATCCATAATATCCATATTCTCGATGTTGCATTGACTGCCATCACTCTGAAATAACGTAATTAATTACATAGGTTACAGTATCGAGGCTTGTTTCGTTCAAATGGTTCAAATGGCTCTGAGCACTATGGGACTCAACTGCTGTGGTCATCAGTCCGCTAGAACTTAGAACTACTTAAACCTAACTAACCTAAGGACATCACACACATCCATACCCGAGGCAGGATTCGAACCTGCGACTGTAGCAGTCGCACTGTTCCGGACTGCGCGCCTAGAACCGCGAGACCACCGCGGCCGGCCCACTCGTTTCGTAATTTCATTCGAATGGGAGAGAAGGTTTTTTCCAACCCGCTCGCCGCAACTGAAAAGGGTACTTACAGGCTCCGTTAGCTGAATAGTCAACGCGGCGGAATACCACGCCAAGGAGCCCGGGTTCGATTCCCGGCTGGAGCAGGAGATTTCCTCCACTCAGGGACTGGGTGTTGTGTTGTCCTCAACATCATTTCATCCCCATCTCTTACGTGCAAGTTGCCCAATGTGGCGTCGATTGCAGTAAGTACTTCCCCTCGGTGGCCGAACTTCTGCGAATGGTGAGCTCCCGGCACACAATGTCGTGCGCTCATTTCCACACGCAAGATACAAACATCAGCGAGTCCTTAAAGCCAGAGGTAGGTATCTATATTTTACAGAAAGTTTCATAGCAGCAAAAACTTGCAATTTGTAAGTTATGCTTTGCTTTCAGCGTAGACTGGTAGACCTTTAAGATTAATGATGACTGGGGAAATATTCCAGCCGTTGGAGTTTGCAACAAGAATCTTTTATAAAACAAAAAGTGGAAAGAATTTTTGGAAGCAGGTGGTCACCAACCTGGTACGTCATTTTTCAGACCTCACGAGCTCAAGACGCTATCACTGTAGGCAGGCAGTAGGAGGCAGTTGAGATTAAATTAGCGAGCAACCTCGTTAACAGGGATGGAGATTTCTGTTTAAACACTGTTTGTAATCCGGCTCTCTCCCTTGTCAAAAAACAGAGATAGACTCAATGCTACCTCACCTGCGAATTCATAGTCTCACTATCGATAGCTCTGACTCTGGTTATCTTTGGTGGCACTAGTGTTCAGTGTGTGTGTTATATTTCCTGCTTCAGTCAGAGATCCGAGGTTTTAAATTTGCATGTTCGTCGCCTGTCCGTCGCAGTTTGCCTTAAAAATGGCGGGGTGTTCTCCCGCCGAAATATCGGTGGTCGCTGAAAGTGTTACCTGGCTGAATTCCCGGAAGTTGTGTACGCCAGGAGAAACTCAGGTCTCATATTTCTCTAGTGTTGCTGTGTGTGTGACGAGCATGAGATCCATCATGAGTGGACAGCGCGCCTTTGTCGGAGCGGGCGTAAGCCCCTCGCGCCCCTGTCCAGGGTGTGGCGTGGCGCTGCGTTGACCCCCGTGTGCTGATGGCGCAGTCTGGTGTTGGGCGTGTCTCTCTGGCCGTCTGGCTGCCACGGCCGCTGGCGTCGATACTGCTGCCCTCGCCTGCGATCAGGTGTCTCGCTACGGCCCGGCTTGCCGAGGCCGCAGTCGCGGCAGCCCCATCTATGCCGTTCAAAGCGTAAGCCCGTTTCTTCCCACGTCGTCATACTCAAAACTGTCACTACATACACTGTCGGAGCCAAAGCGTTGGATGCCTTATAGCAGATATTACACTGAAGCGCCAAAGGAACTGGTACAGGCATGCGTATTCAAATACAGAGATATGTAAACAGGGAGGATACAGCGCTGTGGTCGGCAACGCCTATATAAGACATCAAGTGTCTGGCGCAGTTTTTGCATCTAAACCTACATCTACATGGATACTCTGCAAATCATATTTAAGTACCTGGCAGAGGCTTCATCGAACCACCTTCACAATTCTCTATTATTCCAATCTCGCATAGTACGCGGAGAAAACGAACACCTATATCTTACCGTACGAGCTCTGATTCCCCTTATTTTATCGTGCTGATCGTTTCTCCCGATGTAGGTCAGTGTCAACAAAATATTTTCGCGTTCGGAGGAGAAAGTTGGTGATTGGAATTTGGTTAGAAGATACATCCGCAACGAAAAACGACTTTGTTTTAATAATGCCCATCCCAAATCCTGTATCATTTCAGAGACACTCTCTCCCCTATTTCGAGATAATTCAAAATGTGCTACCCTTCTTTGAACTTTTTCGATGTACTTCGTCAATCCTATCTGGTAAGGATCCCACACCGCGCAGCAGTATCCCAAAAGAGGACGGACAAGCGCAGTGTATTTATTTATTTATTTAACCTGGCAAGATTAGAGCCATCAGGCCCTCTCTTACATCTAACCAGGCATTCTACATATTTTACATTCATATGTTTTAGTAGGCATGTTAAACTACATCTAATACAAAAAGTGAGATAAACAATTAGAAAGGTACACCTGGAAAGATACATTATTGAAGAGAAAGATTTTAGATAGGAGTGCTGGCAGCAGGGAGTATGATGGAGACTCATGGTGAAGGGAGGAGAAGAATAGAGAGACATAATGAAACATAATTAAGGAAATATAAAGGAAAAGTGTAGGCAGTCTCTTTAATAGATCTGTTATATTTTCTACGTGTCCTGCCAATAAAGCGCAGTATTTGGATCGCCTTCCCCACAACATTTTCTGTGTGTTCCTTCCAATTTAAGTTGTTCGTAATTATAAATCCTAGGTATTTAGCTGAATTTACGGCCTTTAGATTTGACTGATTTATCGTGTAACCGAAGTTTAACGGATTCCTTTTAGCACTCATGTGGATGAATTCACACTTTTCGTTATTTAGAGTCAAATGTCAATTTTTGCACCATTCAGATATCGTTTCTAAATCGTTTTGCAGTTTTTTTTATCTTCCGATGACTGTATTAGTCGATAAACGTCAGGTCATCTGCAAACAACCTAAGACGGCTGCTCAGATTATCTCCCAAATCTTTTATATAGCTAAGGAACAGCAAAGGACCTATAACACTACCTTCGAGAATGCCAGATATCACTTCTGTCATACTCGATGACTTCCCGTCAGTTACTACGAACTGCGACCTCTTTGAAGGAAATCACAAATCCACTCACATCACTGAGACGATATTCCATATACAAGCAATTTCTCTATAAGCCGCTTCAGTGGCACAGTGTCAAAAGCTTTCTGGAATGCCAGAAATACGGAATCCATCTGAAATCCCTTGTCAATAGAAATAGATGGGATACTGCTACTACAATGGCAAGTTATCAAGATTTAAGTGAGCTTGAACGTGGTTTTATAGTCGGCGCACTAGTGATGGGACACAGCCTCTCTGAGCTAGCGATGAAGTGCCGATTTTCCAGGACGACCATTTCACGAGTGTACCGTGAATAACAGGTATCCGGTAAAACATCATATCTCCGACATCGATGCGACCGGAAAAAATCCTTCAATGACGGGAACGTAGACGACTGAAGAAAATCGTTCAACGTGACAGAAGTACAACCCTTCCGAAAATTGCTGCAGATTCCAGTGCTGGGCCAGCAACAACTGTCAGCGTGAGAAACATTCAACGAACATCATTGATATTGGATATCGGTGCCGGAGGCCCACTCGTGTCGCCTTTGATGACTGCACGACACAAAGCTTTACGCCTCGCCAGGGCCCGTCAACACGGACATTGGACTGTTGATGACTGGAAACGTGTTGCCTGGTCGGACGAGTCTCGTTTGAAATTGTATCGAATGGATGGACGTGTACGGGTATGGAGACGACCTCATGAATCTATGGAGCCTGCATGTCAGCAGGGGACTGTTCAAGCTGGTGGAGGCTCTGTCATGGTAAGGGACGTGTGTAGTTGGAGTGATATGGGACCATTGATATGTCCATATACGACTGTGACAGGTGACACACACGTAAGCATCCTGTCTGATGAACTGCTTACATACGAGTCCATTGTGCTTTCCACACGTACAGAAATGCTATAGAGTGACTCCAGGAACACGCTTCTGAGTTTAAATACTTCCACTGACCACCAAACTCCCCAGACATGAATATAATGCTTTGCAAAGTGCTGTTCAGAAGAGATATCCACCCACCTCGTGCTCTTACGGGTTTATGATCAGCCCTGCATGATGGCAAGTCGTGTTGCGTCACATCTACGTGTTCGCTGCGGCCCTGCACTATATTAGGCAGGAGTTCAAAATGGTTCAAATGGCTCTGAGCACTGTGGGACTTAACTGCTGAGGTAATCAGTCTCCTAGAACGTAGAACTACTTGAACCTAACTAAGCTAAGGACATCACACACATCCATGCCCGAGGCAGGATTCGAACCTGTGAGCGCAGTAGTGGCACGATTCCAGACTGAAGCCCCTAGAGCCGCTCGGCTACTCAGGGGGCTAGGCAGGAGTATCAGTTTCTTTGGCTCCTCATTGTAATATGGGATAAGTTCATCCTTCGCCTTTATGACGGCTTGAACTCTGCTGGGGATACTTTCAAAGAGGTGTACGAATGTCTGTGGACAGTGTGGTCTGGAACGAAGTCGACGATCTAACTCATAGCAAAGGTGTTCCACTGGTTTCAGGTCGGGACTCTGACCGGGTTAGTCAATTTCAGATGCTGCTTGATGACAGTTCAAGTCGTTCCGCATTTACCATTTTCTTAAGCGCACTAAGTCTACCACATTTCAACCACGAAAAAAATCCTACACTGTAACACCACCTTCCCCGACCTTCACTGCTGGCACGACAGATGTTGGCAGTTAACATTCTCCAGGAATGCGTCAAATCCAAACCGTTCCTTCCGATTGTCCCAGTGTTTATCGTGATGCATCACCCCAAATGACTCGTTTCAGGCAACCATTGTCGACTGTGGTCGCCATTTACACCACCTCAAGCGTCGTTTATCATTGACAACAGAAACATGTGGCTTATGAAGAGCTGCTCTGCTCTACCACTGCCTCTCATTCTTTCCAATTCCCTACGCACTGTTATTGTGCTAACCGGACTGCTTGCAGCACTTTGGAATTCGTGAGTGGTTCCTCCCGCTGCTTTGAACGTTAGTTTCTTACAACCACCATCCGCAGTGATCGACGATCCCTCTCCGTCAGTACACGAGATGTACCTCACGTTGGTGTAGGTGAGGTTATTTCTTCGCTTTTCAACTTCGCAGTCATATTACCTAAGTCGACTTGAGCAGGGTTGAATGTTCCTCATAGATCTATCACTAGGGTGACATCCAACTAATAGTTCACTGATCTCTCCCGAGCGACCCATTCTACTGTTACTGCATCTCTACTTACGACGCATTTAGCCCGCCTCCTTTTATAACAGCGGGTCCGCATCTCGAGACATCTAGTGGCCAACTCCGCATTACAAATGGATGTCTGGATACTTTGATCAGGTACTGTACTTGCATGTTGAACAAATGAAGCAGTAGCGATCAAAACAGGTTTGAGTGCTGGGACTTCTAGATTCCTCACCACTACTCCGTTTGAACAGACAAACATGCTTTTTTACCGGAGCGATAGCTTACTCGAAAATAGACACTTAAGAACAACGACATTGTTGCTGATATTTTCAAAGAGTTTTGGTGACAACCTATAATTTCAGTGAAATGGTTGGTGTGCGGGTCGTTTCGTGCACATTCATTGACGAGACTGTGGTTAGATTCAAATATTATAGCACACTGGAGAGTCAAGAATGAGCCGAAAGATTACCAGATGAAGAGATCGATTCTACGTATGTAAGAGCGTAGGATTTTAGTCCAACGAAGTCACATATCCAGAGACATGTCAAGTCATATGCCGTCGACCATTTAGTGTGTAGCGCTTTTTACGGAATGGAACCTGTCTTCTGGTCTCCCCATGAACACCTAAAACGCCTCGCCATCACTGGACGTGTCAACTCTGCCTCTGAAACTAGGTGGAGTGTTTGCGTGCACCGTTTCCGTTCATAAATCGTTTGTTTACCGACAACGGAACTTTGTCAGTGATCCTAAATCCAACACTGCTAGCGTTCAATGGAGAATGACTGAGCGCATTATTATCCGAGATGTAATATACTGAACAGAGAGAACGCTAAACCACTTTGAGCCACACACAAACCCACACAAACGCGCGCGCGCACACACACACCTATACATACACACACACACACACACACACACACACACACACACAGAGAGAGAGAGAGAGAGAGAGAGAGAGAGAGAGAGAGAGAGAGGAAGATGGAGGGTAACGGGCTGGGAATGTCACCAGGGAATGCTCGCAGGCACTCTCACCAGAAACCGACAGCTACTCTATGCGTCGAAAGCTCTTGTTGCGATATTCAAGTCGAGATAATGTACTATGGACAAACTTTCAAAGCGATCTGAGAAACTGATAAATCGACAAGACACGATGCTTTGGAGATACTGATAATTTTACCAAAACTCAATATTGTGTATCAGTTCGTCAGACAGGACAATTCTTGAGAAGTGTGTCTCTTAAAGTGGGAAAAGAAGCATTACGTCATAGTAGCAAAATTAGCTAATCAGACATGTGGAAAGTTCCTCAGAAAATATTGCAGAACATTTCGTGATCACTCAGTTCTAAGTACAGCGACTATCAGAGTCCTATCCAGTTCAGTTCCTTGTTCAGTTAGGCCCCAGCTGTGGATGAATATATACTCTGGTCATTGCCTTCATGCCTGCTGTCTCGTAATTGTACTGTCGTTCATGCAGTGTTACGAGTCTCGACACTTCGAAATCATTGCCACACACTACTGGTGAAATAAAATACACGAAAACACTCCCATGAAAGACTGTGGGTCAATGTCCGATTTATGTCAAAGTAATAACTAACATCCAGGAAAAGTGGGCTCATCACATTCGGTATATTAGTGCTTCCTCTTTTAATTCTAGTGTGTGTTGTGAAAATATTAATTAAGACAGAATAATACCTATGAAAGATGACAGAAATCAATCTAACTGTGGAAATACTTGTAAAATTGTTGTAATGTAGTCTCCTTATCGTAAATAATTAGTTCTCAGTCAACTTCCAGTAACCGCGCGGTCTAGCGGCACCTTGTCACGCTCCGCTCGGCTCCCTCCGTCGGAGGTTCGAGTCCTCCCTCGGACATCGGTGTGTGTGTCGTCCTTAGCATAAGCTAATTTAAGTTAGATTAAGTAGTGCGTAAGCTTAGGGACCGATGCCCATTATTTTTCATTCGATCAGAGTGCTGTCGTCAGTAAACTTCTTACCAGTTCGCTCCAGTTGCCTTTTTGGTTTTCGCTGCAAATGGGAATGTAAAATTTTCTTTCGAATCCTATGTCTGTTCAGAATTTCGTGTTATTCAGTATTCATCTCTATAAGATTGTTTCTCATTTCTTGGAGCTACTTGCATCATAAAGATTGTTTGCGGTTCCCGTTTTCAAAAATTACCTTGTATATCATCTACTCTGCTTTAATTTCTACTGTTGGTACACCTAGTCCTTTTACACTGACGGAAAAAATCGGATCATCAAGAAGGGTTTGTACGACATAAACGAAAGTTGATAGTCGTCTTTCTGCACCTGAAACATGATGTCTATGCAGTTTTCGCACCAGTCACACAAGAGTGATGATAGTAGCGCCACTATGACTATCCAGATCAGGTTGGCTTTAAATACGCACTGTAACGGTCGTGAGAATTAGCTATCTTTGAGATTGGACGATGTTAGTTGATGTAGTCAAGAATGCCTTTAAGGAGACAAAGACGTCATTATCAACACCTCACTGACTTTGAACGAGGTCGTGTAATAGGGACACGAGAAGCTGGATATTTATTGTACGATACTACAGGAAGACTAGACAGGAATGTAGCCACTGAACATAACTGCTGACAGCGATGGTCACGGAAATGTACGGTCACTAGAAGACCAGACGGTGAACAACAACGTGGCACTACCATGAGGTAAGAGCATCGTGTTCGGCGTATGGCTCCGATGCATCGTACTTCATCTGCAGCAGCAACCTGAGTAGAAGCTCTCGCCACAGTGACACAGTGCACTATTACAAATCGGTTACTTCAAGGATCACTTAAAGGACAGCTCCGAGCTGGACACCCTGTAGCGTGCACTTCATTGTTCTCAAACCACCACCATTTGCGGGTTCAGTGGTGTCAAGCGAGAGCTCGTTGGAGGGCAGGGTGGAGATCTGTTGTGTTTTCTGATGAAATCAGGATCTGCCTCGGTGCCAGAGACGGCCGTATGTTGGATAGAAGGACGCCAGTTTGGGACCTGTAACCAACCTGTTTACGAACTAGACACACTGAATATACATCTGGCTTTTGGTACGACAGCAGAAGCATTGTCGTGGTCATCCCACTCACCGTAACTGCAAACTTATACGTCAGTCTGGTGATTCGAGGTGTTGTGCTGCCATTCATGAACAACATTCCAGGGGGTGTTTTCCAACAGGATAGCGCTCGCCCACATACAGCAGTTGTAACCCAAAATTCTCTACAGGGTGCCGACATGGTGCCTTGGCCTGCTCGATCATCAGCTCTATCTCCAATAGAGTCATCGGACGACAAATCCAGCGTCATCCACAAATAGCATTAACTGTCTCTGAACTGACCTACAAAGTGCAACGGGCGTGGAGCTCTATCCCACAAACTGACATCCGACACATGGACGACACAATGCATGCACGTTTGTATGCTTCAATCCAACATTCTGGCGGTTACACCGGTCATTAGTGTGCCAGCATTTCACAGTTGCAATGGCTTATCTTCCAGTTAAATTAACCTGTGATCTTGCAATGTTGATCAGTTAAGTATGTTACCTAGACAAACGTATTCCCGAAATTTCATTACTCTATAGGGTGGTCCATTGATCGTGACCGGGCCAAATATTTCACGAAATAAGCACCAAACGAAAAAACTACAAAGAACGAAACTTGTCTAGCTTGAAGGGGGAAACCAGATGGCGTTATGGTTGGCCCGCTAGAAGGCGCTGCAATAGGTCAAACGGATATCAACTGCGTTTTTTTTTTTAAATAGGAACCCTCATTTTTTATTACATATTCGTGTGGTGCGTAAAGAAATATGAATGTTTTAGTTCGACCACTTATTTCGCTTTGTGATAGATGGCGTTGTAATAGTCACAAACATATAGTTCAAAATTTTAGACGAACAGGTGGTAACAAGTAGGTTTCTTAAATTAAAATACAGAACGTAGGTAAGTTTGAACATTTTATTTCGGTTGTTCCAATGTGACACATGTACCTTTGTGATTTTATCATTTCTGAGAACGCATGCTGTTACAGCGTCATTACCTGTAAATACCACATTAATGCAATGCATGCTCAAAATGATGTCCGTCAACCTCAATGCATTTGGCAATACGTGTAACGACATTCCTCTCAATAGAGAGTAATTCGCCTTCCGTAATGTTCCCATATGCATTGACAATGCGGTGACGCATGTTGTCAGGCGTTGTCGGTGGATCGCGATAGCAAATATCTTTCAACTTTGCCCACAGAAAGAAATCCGGGGACGCCAGATGCATGAACGTGCGGGCCCTGGTATGGTGCTTCGACGATCCATCCACCTGTCATGAAATATGCTATTCACTACCGCTTCAACCGCACGCGAGCTATGTGCCGGACATCCATCATGTTGGAAGTACATCGCCATTCTGTCATGCAGTGAAACATCTTGTAGTAACATCGGTAGACCACTACTTCGGAAATCAGCATAAATTTGCACCATTTAATTTGCCATAGATAAAATGGGGGCCATTTATTGTTCCTCCCATAATACCACACAATACATTAACCTGCCGAGGTCGCTGGTGTTCCACTAGTCGCAGCCATCGTGGATTTTCCGTTGCCCAATAGCGCATGTTATGCCGGTTTACGTTACTGCTGTTTGTGAATGACACTTCGTAGCTAAATAAAACGCGTTTAAAAAATCTGTCATCTACCCGTAATACCTCTTGCGCCCAGTGGCAGAACTGCACACGACTTTCAAAGTCGTCGCAATGCAATTCCTGGTGTATATAAATATGGTACTGGCGCCATCGATTTTGATGTAGCATTCTCAACACCGACGTTTTTGAGATACCCAATTCTCGCGCAAATTGTCTGCTACTGATGTGCGGATTAGCCGCGACAGCAGCTAAAACACCTACTTGGGCATCATCATTTGTTGCAGGTCGTGGTTGACATTTCACGTGTGGATGATGGCTTCCTGTTTCCTTAAATAACATAACTATCCTGCGAACGGTCCGGACACTTGGATGATGTCGTCCAGGATGCCGAGCAGCACACATAGCACACGCCCGTTGCGCATTTTGATCACAATAGCCATACATCAACACGATATCGACCTTTTCCGAAATTGGTAAACGGTTCGTCGTAACACGGGCAATGTATCACGAGGCAAATACCGTCCGCACTGGCGGAACGTTACGTGATACCACGTACTTATACGTTTGTGACTATTACAGCGCCATCTATCACAAAGTGAAAAAAAGTGGTCCAACTAAAACATTCATATTTCTTTACGTACTACACAGATATGTAATAAAAATTGGGGTTCCTATTTTAAAAAAACGCATTTGATATACGTTTGATCTAAGGCAGCGCCATCTAGCGGGCCAATCATAGCGCCATCTGGTTTCCCTCTTCAAGCTAGACGAGTTTCGTTCTTTGTAGTTTTTTCGTTTGATGCTTATTTGGTGTGATATTTGGCCCGATCACTATCAATGGACCACCCTGTATATTAATTATTTTTTTGTATTGCGATTTTTTCCATTAATGTATTTGTCATTGTAATTGTAATACAAATTATTTTATAAGTAATAAATGTAATTACGAATAATTAAGTTATCACTGTGTCAAACTGGCAAAGCTATCACAAAAAATAGATGGTACTCAGCATGAGGCTTAACAAATTGTATCTTGACAGCTGATGTTTCACCTTGCCTCTTAACAGACGTCCTCACTTCTCTTCACCTCTGCGTTGCCTGTCGTTAGTTATCGGAATAGCTCCGCACGTATCTAGAAATATCGGCACAAACCGTAAAAAACGAAGCCGCTGTGTTGAGAAGGGATGATGTGTGGTCACGGGGCAGAGTGTGGCGGCGCTGGTATCTGCCCGCGGCCGGCGAGGTGAGGGCACGCTGGGGGCAGCCAGGGCGGAGAGGGGCGGAGCAGATAAAATGTGAGTTACCGACCCCGCGCGACCTGCGCCCGTGTCAGGAAACATTAGCCGCGCGCCGCTGCCGAGGCCGGGTCGGCCCGCCGCGGTCGCAGCCGCAGCCGCAGCCGGCGTCTGGCCAGCCAGTGGCTCCCGTTCGCCTGTCCATGATGTCCTCCATCGCCTCGCCTCTCTGCCTGAGGGAGCAGTCCATAAATACCGTGGAAAGAATGGCAAGAATAGGCACTCAAAGCACGTTCTACTGTCGGTCTCCGGAGACTGATTGTCATTATACGATAAACGTCGTAGACCACATTGAGTTATGTAAACAGTTCGACACTCTCTTACCGCATTGTGCAAGTGAATTATTGAATTCTAAGAAATAAAACCCTCCAGTTACCAAGGTGTATATTTCGAAATTTTCAATAAACATCTCTGGCGTTTTAGAAAGACGACTGCTTGAAAACTACAAGACATATAGAAAAATTAGACACATCAGTGGGTAGGGCAGCTCTCCAAGTTTCGGTTCGTAATACCCGCCAGGTCGTAATCGTACTATGGGCAAGCGCGTCTGAATATATAGACAAATCGTCCGCTCCGTATCAAAAAATGGCTTTGAGCACCATGGGACGTAACTGCTGAGGTCATCAGTCTCCTAGAACTTAGAACTACTTAAACATAACTAACCTAAGGATATCACACACATCCATGCCCCAGGCAGGATTCGAACCGGCGACCGTACCTGTCGCGCGGGTTCAGATTGTAGCGCCTAGAGCCGCTCGGCCACTCCGGCTGGCCGCTCCTTATCGTCTAGTCGGATTAGTTTATGCCTGCAAACAGGCAACCAAATGAACACATTTCCAAAGCGGGCTGCTGTCATACCTTCCTGGGCAATGCGAGAAAATGGTTCAAATGGCTCTATGCACTATGGGACTTAACATCTGAGGTCATCAGTTCCTTAGACTTACAACTACTTCAACCTAACTCACCTAAGGACATCAGACACATGCATACCCGAGGCAGGATTCGAACCTGCGACCTTAACAGCAGCGCGGTTCCGTCCTGAAGCGCTTAGAACCGCTCGGACACAGCGGCCGGCTGAGCAATGGGTTTCAGCTACTTACGAGGCTTCTAAAGAAAATAAATTCCGATCGGTCGCGAAATGGAAATCACAGTGAAAGTGAGAAATATTTTATTTTCATCATTTAGCTGCACCTTACAGCCATTTCTATACATAGTCGCCGCTCTGTTTAGACATTTTCGATTTCATTGTACCAACTTCTAATACCTTCGTCATATAACGTAGCCACTGTGCAGCTCGTTGTCTGTGCCAAAAAGGTACCTCCATAGCCAGAAGTTCAAGCGAGCGGAGATGAAAATCAGAGAGAGGCACTTCCGGACCGTATGGTGGGTGATTCAAATGGCGCTGAGCACTATGGGACTTAACATCTTAGGTCATCAGTCCCCTAGAACTTAGAACTACTTAAACCTAACTAACATAAGGACATCACACACATCCATGCCCGAGGCAGGATTCGAACCTGCGACAGTAGCAGTCGCACGGTTCCGGACTGAGCGCCTAGAACCGCTAGACAACCGCGGCTGGCGTATGGTGGGTGATCAAGACTTCCCTTCTAAAACGCCACAGCAGCGTCTTCATTGACCCTGCATTGTACTGCAGAGTTGTCATGAGCAAGGAAATGTATAACAGTTACTTGATGTGATGATGATCTCATCCCATACTCCCAGCAGCGTAGGAAACGATGCGGGAGACCCGCACCGCCGACTAGTCAAGGTCCTAGCGGAGTTTGTTCGCCATTGCCTTCCTCCGACCGTAATGGGGATGAATGATGATGACAAAGACGACACAGCTACACCCAGTCATCTCTAGGCAGGGAAAAATCCCTGACACCGCCGGGAATCGAACCTCTTCGCCTGAAGCGAGAACGCTAGCGCAAGACCACGAGCTGCGGACTGCCGTTATGGAGGGTTCCCTGAAATCAGACGAAATCTCTCGACATGCACACATAATTGGTGAGACACACTGTTCTCTAGGCACCTTTACATGTGCACTGTCCGCAATGACTTGACGCAATTTACGGGAGTATTAGAAACATTTCCCAACGCATCTGTGCGGCGTTTCATCCGATTTTAGTTGATTTAAATTTCGCGATCGGTCAGAAATTAATTTCTGGACACCCCTCTTCAATGAACTGCAGGCATACAGTGTGGCTACAATTAATCTTTCGCTCCTTCAGAAGACCTCTTGACAAACAACTGAGTAAACCACTGTAGAAAACACATTCTAATTTCCATATGATACCGTAACATTTTCTGATTGTGCACCACGCTCACGTTCCAGGATAGAAATGTTGTTCAATGTGACGACCATCTGGATTAAGGACAGTCTGCAACCGCACTAGAAATTGTTCTGCTACTTCCCGAAATGACAGTGGATCATGGAATGTTCGGCTGTTGTAACACAGCTCGTACACTGATTGGAGAACGCACGTTGCGTCCTGCATTCTCAGCTATGACACTAATAACTTCAACATTCTGTGACGCAATTGGCATTCGTCGTCTCCCAGCAGGAATTCCCCAATTTCCAGTTACTACAAACTTCCGAATAATGTTCTACGGCTCCTGTGCGGAGAGAACACCTCTCCGTAATCCTGTAAAGCGTCGATTCTCGCGAAGAGCAGCAGCGCTATTGCAATTGTTTTGCTAAAACAACCTTACGAGTAAACCTCGTCTCACCTCGTCCGTGGCCATGTTGACTGTCTGCAACTGTAATGTACACTGATGCTTGTGTTTCAATCCTACGTCGCCGTACCAGTACCGGCCCCTAAAGGCAAGTCATGACACTACCGCTAGTAACAACGTAAATCCTGCAGCGCCGAGTCTGAACATCATTCCTAAAAAGTTGGATACCGATACAGTAATTAGCTTTCCGTCTACACTGGCTCAAGTAGCGCAAATTTAATTATAACCATCCTATATTTGACGCTTGTTGCGTTGCAAGCGCAGTCCGTATTGACCACCTGTAATGTGGGTTAAAAACTAGGAGAAATGCTGTGCCCACTGACATGTGTCTGTTTTCTGTATGTCTTGTAGGTTTCGTGAAGTGTTCTTGTTAATTGCCAGAGTACGAGAACTTATGAATAACTTTATATAGAATGATTGGCTTTGTCCTTTTACCGTAACAAATTGTTAGACTTCACCTCTTGCTTTAAAGTACATACAAATAAAAGATTTACACATGACAGGAAATATTCGACTTTAAACAAGTGTCCCATATTCCTACAGGAAATAGTATCGCTCAGAACTAGAAATGAAGTCCTGTAAATATTTTTTGAAAGACGTTGTCAAGGCTCCACCTTGTCTGTTGTTTACGCGTATTTGCTTTATTTAATTTCACGCGATTGGCTAATTTCGGTTGTACAGACCATTTTAAAGTGCTGTAGGTGTGAACATGTAATAATATCAGCGAAAAATAATGTCGTTTCAGCTCATCTCGATATTCGTTTGTCATTTGTCAGCTCTTTGTGTACTTAAAAGTTGTGCCAAATACATTTTAAGGTTAGAATGATTTGTTTACTCGTAAATAAATAAATCCTCTTTTTTTCAATTTATGTTGAAACGCTCAGTCAAATACTAGAAGTATGCCTTTTGAGTTTCACAAGGTACTAACGCTACAGTTGCTACCAAAAACATATGCTATGTTGCATTACACGTTTCTGAATCCGAAAGGTTGTGTTTCAAGCTGAAATCCGGTAATTTTGAATTTTCCGAATCGTTTTGATCACCGCGACCAACAGCTTCAGACAATGACACATTAAGCGCAGAAATGGAAGGAAATCCGGATTAGACAATCGAGGAACTGTCAAATACTCTTGACCAACTTTGGTCAACCATCCAAGAATATTTACAGCAGATTGGTAAAGACAAACAAAAGTAATCTATGAGCCACAACCAGCTTGCTTCAGCCGCAGAATATAGAAGCGTTTTTTGATTACTTGATCGCTGGAGAAGAAAAATATGCCCACTGTGATAATATAAGACTCAAAAGGCAGTAGTTCTCTCCGAATTAATCGCCACGAAATACTGCTAATCCAGGCTTACCCTCCAAAAAGACTCTTTTGTGTGTCTGATGTAGTTTTCGCGGGGTCATCCATTTTGACGATCTGAAACCTGCAAAAACGGTGAATGCGGACCTATAGTCTGAACAACTGGAACTGGTAACCAATGTTTAATTGAAAGGTGCCCAGCGACTGTCAACAGAGGGGGCGCTGTCCTGCAGCATGGTAATACAAGACCATACTGCGCAAGACGAACACTGAAAAAATTAATGATTTAGAGTGGGAGGGTTGCGTCGTCCACCATAGTCACCTGAGACTGCGCCATCGGATTTCCATTTTCTTCGATCGCTACAACATTTACTAACTAAAAATGAAAATATGGCATTTCAGTCTTTGATCGCTATTTTTTATTTTCAATGATCGGTTTCAGGTTAGCTTCCCAAATCTTCAGATCACATATTACAGTTACAGCGTAACCTGTCAATACAGAACTATTCGTTCACTGTTATGACAGCGTACATTGAAACTAAAAAATAGTGATTAAAGACTGAAATGCCATATTTTTATTCAAAGAACGATCGCGGCAACCCCAATAAGAGAAACATGTCTAGTTTTGATAAACATTTCCTAACTGGCAAAAAAGTGAAACTTTGGATTATGACCAAAATGACACTTCCAAATAGTTTGCATAGAAATTAACTGTGCGTTGAAAGTTTCCACACTGTGTGGCAAAAGGCTGTTGATAATGAAGGTGATTACATCTCCGATTAAAAAGAGAAACTTTTTAACAAATTATCTTTTTGAATTTAATGTATAAAGACGACATTACTTTCCCCCAAATAAATTTGAGTGTTTAGCAGTGGACATGGCACTTCTGGAAGAGAGCTCATATACGTCCAAGGATCAGATTTAAAGCAGAATGTTTACTGAGTACAATAACAATCATTGTAGGAATTGTTATCACGTTCAGAGATACTGTCTGCACTCACTTTCGGAAACACTACAGTTGGGTTTTAAAAGCTAATGTGAGCACATACAGTGTCAGCAAGTAACAAAAACCGTTTGATGACTGTTGCTGTATTCAACAAACACTCTGTTTTTGCACGTACATTTACTTCCACAAGTGTCAAGTCCGCTGCTAAATAATCGGATGCGTTACATCTCGCTTCCAACAGCACTTGAAGATGACCTGTAAAACCGAAACTGTCCATTCGTGTGAAATTGACTAGAGTAGATATGTCTACACAACAGCCGCAGTGGAACATTCTCCACGGCTCTCATTCTTAGAAACTCGCGAGCTCGTGCGATGACATCTGACTGACGTAAGATCTCGTCATATGCTTGTGACACACGCTTCTTTAAAGGCCGCATTATCGATGTGCGTGAAATACAACAAATGTCCCCGTAGCCAGAAATCTAAGGGAAGGCGGCCAAGTGGCTTGTGGACCTGCACAACCAATCCATTGTTCATTAAATGTATATATTAAGTGCTGTCTTACGATGTTTAGAAAATGGATGGTGCCACATGCATCAAACTCATCCACCGGATTTCTGGAAGGTAACGTTCTCCAACAACGCAACTAATTAATCACGCCTCTGAGCTTAGATAACTCATGCCAGAAGCGCGAAGCACTGGCAGGCAGGCAGTGGGTTTCTCAGGGCCTTTGTGACGACGAAAGTCCGCTGCGAGCACCTCGAGCAGAATAAAGCAGCCGACAAAACCGGGTGCAGTGGTCAACATACCCTCGTGCCATACAAGTACTTTTCTTAACCGCACGTCGTACTGCGCAGGCGTAATCATGGTCTCATGCACTCAGGGGATTAGTGGCTCGCGTCCAAGTTGTTACGATTACGGCGGAACGGCCGACTGGCAGTGGATCGGTTTTGCGCACCGGACAGAGCTGAATTTAGCGGTTATAGCCTGGTTTACTCAGATGGTTTACTCAGATGGCAACCCAGTTCTAAGCAAAGAAGGGAAGGCAGAAAGGTGGAAGGAGTATATAGAAGGTTTATACAAGGGCGATGTACTTGAGGCCAATATTATGGAGCACTGAAAGACCTGAGTCGAAACAAGGCCCCCGGAGTAGACAACATTCCATTAGAGCTACTGACGGCCTTGGCAGAGCCAGTCCTGACAAAACTCTACCATCTGGTGAGCAAGATGTATGAGACAGGCGAAATACCCTCAGACTTCAAGAAGAAAGCAGGTGTTGACAGATGTGAAAATTACCGAACTATCAGTTTAATAAGTCACAGCTGCAAAACACTAATGCGAATTCTTTACAGACGAATGGAAAAACTGGTAGATGCGGGCCTCGGGGAGGATCAGTTTGGATTCCGTGGAAATGTTGGAACACGTGTGGCAATACTGACCTTACGACTTATCTTAGAAGAAAGATTAAGAAAAGGCAAACCTACGTTTCTAGCATTTGTAGACTTAGAGAAAGCTTTTGACAATGTTGACTGGAATGCTCTCTTTCAAATTCTGAAGGTGGCAGGGGTAAAATACAGGGAGCGAAAGGCTATTTACAATTTGTACAGAAACCAGACGGCAGTCTTAAGAGTCGAGGGGCATATAAGGGAAGCAGTGGTTGGGAAAGGAGTGAGACAGGGTTGTAGCCTCTCCCCGATGTTATTCAATTTGTATATTGAGCAAGCAGTAAAGGAATCAAAAGAAAAATTTGGAGTAGGTATTAAAATTCATGGAGAAGAAGTAAAAACTTTGAGGTTCGACGATGACATTGTAATTCTGTCAGAAACGGCAAAGGACTTGGAAGAGCAGTTGAACGGAATGGACAGTGTCTTGAAAGGAGGATATAAGATGAACATCAACAAAAGCAAAACGAGGATAATGGAATGTAGTCAAATTAAATCGGGTGATGCTGAGGGAATTAGATTAGGAAATGAGACACTTAAAGTAGTGAAGGAGTTTTGCTATTTAGGAAGTAAAATAACTGATGATGGTCGAAGTAGGGAGGATATAAAATGTAGACTGGCAATGGCAAGGAAAGCGTTTATGAAGAAGAGAAATTTGTTAACATCGAATATACACTCCTGGAAATGGAAAAAAGAACACATTGACACCGGTGTGTCAGACCCACCATACTTGCTCCGGACACTGCGAGAGGGCTGTACAAGCAATGATCACACGCACGGCACAGCGGACACACCAGGAACCACGGTGTTGGCCGTCGAATGGCGCTATTTGCGTAGCATTTGTGCACCGCCGCCGTCAGTGTCAGCCAGTTTGCCGTGGCATACGGAGCTCCATCGCAGTCTTTAACACTGGTGGCATGCCGCGACAGCGTGGACGTAAACCGTATGTGCAGTTGACGGACTTTGAGCGAGGGCGTATAGTGGGCATGCGTGAGGCCGGGTGGACGTACCGCCGAATTGCTCAACACGTGGGGCGTGAGGTCTCCACAGTACATCGATGTTGTCGCCAGTGGTCGGCGGAAGGTGCACGTGCCCGTCGACCTGGGACCGGACCGCAGCGACGCACGGATGCACGCCAAGACCGTAGGATCCTACGCAGTGCCGTAGGGGACCGCACCGCCACTTTCCAGCAAATTAGGGACACTGTTGCTCCTGGGGTATCGGCGAGGACCATTCGCAACCGTCTCCATGAAGCTGGGCTACGGTCCCGCACACCGTTAGGCCGTCTTCCGCTCACGCCCCAACATCGTGCAGCCCGCCTCCAGTGGTGTCGCGACAGGCGTGAATGGAGGGACGAATGGAGACGTGTCGTCTTCAGCGATGAGAGTCGCTTCTGCCTTGGTGCCAATGATGGTCGTATGCGTGTTTGGCGCCGTGCAGGTGAGCGCCACAATCAGGACTGCATACGACCGAGGCACACAGGGCCAACACCCGGCATCATGGTGTGGGGAGCGATCTCCTGCACTGGCCGTACACCTCTGGTGATCGTCGAGGGGACACTGAATAGTGCACGGTACATCCAAACCGTCTTCGAACCCATCGTTCTACCATTCCTAGACCGGCAAGGGAACTTGCTGTTCCAACAGGACAATGCACGTCCGCATGTATCCCGTGCCACCCAACGTGCTCTAGAAGGTGTAAGTCAACTACCCTGGCCAGCAAGATCTCCGGATCTGTCCCCCATTGAGCATGT
Source organism: Schistocerca gregaria (assembly GCF_023897955.1). Lineage (NCBI taxonomy): Eukaryota > Metazoa > Arthropoda > Insecta > Orthoptera > Acrididae > Schistocerca > Schistocerca gregaria. The sequence continues at coordinate 791,629,708 of NC_064920.1, read as the reverse complement.
TTGGGACTGGATGAAGCGTCGTCTCACGCGGTCTGCACGTCCAGCACGAACGCTGGTCCAACTGAGGCGCCAGGTGGAAATGGCATGGCAAGCCGTTCCACAGGACTACATCCAGCATCTCTACGATCGTCTCCATGGGAGAATAGCAGCCTGCATTGCTGAGAAAGGTGGATATACACTGTACTAGTGCCGACATTGTGCTTGCTCTGTTGCCTGTGTCTATGTGCCTGTGGTTCTATCAATGTGATCATGTGATGTATCTGACCCCAGGAATGTGTCAATAAAGTTTCCCCTTCCTGGGACAATGAATTCACGGTGTTCTTATTTCAATTTCCAGGAGTGTAGATTTATGTATCAGGAAGTCGTTTCTGAAAGTATTTGTATGGAGTGTAGCCATGTATGGAAGTGAAACATGGACGACAACTAGTTTGGACAAGAAGAGAATAGAAGCTTTCGAAATGTGGTGCTACAGAAGAATGCTGAAGATTAGATGGGTAGATCACATAACTAAAGAGGAGGTGTTGAATAGGATTGGGGAGAAGAGAAGTTTGTGGCACAACTTGACTAGAAGAAGGGATCGGTTGGTAGGACATGTTCTGAGGCATCAAGGGATCACAAATTTAGCATTGGAGGGCAGCGTGGAGGGTAAAAATCGTAGAGGGAGACCAAGAGATGAATACACTAAGCAGATTCAGAAGGATGTAGGTTGCAGGGATGAAGAGGCTTGCACAGGATAGAGTAGAAAGGTAAGAGCTGCATCAAACCAGTCTCAGGACTGAAGACAACAACAACAACAGCCTGGTTTAGGACAAGATTACATGGAACGAGGCTCGGGGAGTACGTGCACGGACCCCGAAACATTTACGCTTCAGTCATAGTTAACACATACGGAAGGAACACTGACGAGATGATTATGTGCACACGCGTCATTTCTCTGGCTGCGAATTACAGTCACTTCATGCAGCATCGTAGCTCACAGCATGCTTCTTGATACCGTGCAGTCCTTGGTCAAGAGGAGCACGAAATGAACGCCTCACTATGGAGGTGTATGTGATTCAGATGGCTATTAGATTAGCCTGCTTAACATGGCTCTGATGATTCTGTCAAAATACGAATTTCTGACGCTGAGAAACATTCCAGTTCGAGTCTCCGTGGCAGTATGTTGGATCTGAGGATCACTTGTGGCAAAAGTCGGGACAGGTGGTCCTAAGAAAACACACCAAGTGATCCAACGTTGTCTTTCTTCAGTATAATTAAAAATGATTACAGTTCCATCACATTTCCCAGAGATATCATGTCTTTTGTTATGATGTATAACAGTGGCTTTAGGAATGAGGAATTTTACTGTCCACTTACATTATTTTCTTATACTCCAGAACGACATGGATAGGAAGTGCATTCCAAGAACTGTGACAGCTATTCCTCTGTGGTCTCGTCGGCTATTTTTGAATGATTCATTGTTGCCTGATAACTACGATGAAACTCCGGAATTCAGATTTACTGCATGAAATATTTGGTGATCTAAACATAAAATTAAATTTTAGTAGTTGTCCTGAAACAGATTTTTGATATGTTATGAATAGCTCTATAATGAATACACAGCTTTTGTTCTGCTTCCCCAAATGTAAATTTCGTTTATGAACAACATGTAGTTAAGGAGGCGCCTTACGGCAGTATTAACTATAATATGCCCGAAAATAAAATAAATTCGATCTGGCCAGTCTTTTTAGGACATGTGAGGGATTTATTGGTAGATTCCATATGACGTTGCACAATTCTTCTATGTTATATTTTTCGTGCTGTACAGTACGACAGAAACGTTATGGCGTTAGACTTAATATCTCGTCTTGACTTATTCACAGGGCCAGATAGTGCATTGGTTAGTGCACTGGGCCCGCCTAATGGAGAATCGGGGTTCACGTCAGCATCTGGCTGTTATTACTTAGATTTTCGGTTGTTTCCTTAAATTAGGTAAGTCAAAATCAGGAAGGATTTATTTGAAAGTGACACGGCGGGATTTCGTGTCGTCCTTGCTCCACCGGTGCTCCGTCTCTGATAACCTTGGCTTCTTCGTGACCTAAGTCCTAATCTTAATTCCTCACTTGACTTTTTCAATACTCCAATTAACCCATTCAATAACAGTCCTGTCTTACAGTTACGCCATTACTTCGCTCTATGGGCTACATGGATACCACTAGTCCTAAACATCATTATGATAACGCTGTATGCTTCATCTTCAAACATCACCTATTATATACTGCGCATACACCCAGCACAACCTGGATTATTTAAATTAAAGAATTAGTTATGTGACTGGCCAGTAATCGTACGAAGCCGCTCACATGGATAAGAAAAAAAAAATTGTTCAAATGGCTCTGAATACTATGGGACTTAACCTTGGAGGTCATCAGTACCCTACAACTTCGAACTACTTATACCTAACGAACCTAAGGACATCATACACAACCATGCCCGAGGCAGGATTCGAACCTGCGACCGTAGCGGTCGCGCGGTACCGAACTGTAGCGCCTAGAGAACGGCTAGGCCACAGAACCTCTGCACTTCGAGTCCGAACTGGTTAAGTTCTACCGCCTAAGTTATGAAATATTTACATTACCAAGTAACTTACATTGATTATGGAAATCGTTCCCACCATGAAGAGGAGGTAAAATCGTTGACAGCATGTGACACATCAATGTGATGACTACTCGCAATCTACACATCATATGTTCCCGGGCCAACTGACTAATGCTGCCGCTAAAACTCTGGTTATCGGAATGATGATAACGGAGAGAGCGGATCGCAATACTAAACGTTCACTCTAGTGATGAAATGGCACAATTTTCCCACTTCCGAATTCACTTAGCTCCGACGTAATGCACTCACAACCACATAGAACACTACTGTGACTACGGCTGACACTTAGAAAGTATTGCCGGCCGCTGCGACCGAGGGGTTCTAGCCGTTTCAGTCCGGAACCGCGCAGCTGCTACGGTCGCAGGTTCGAGTCCTACTTCGGGCATGGATGTGTGTGATGAGGTTAGTTAGATTTAAGTAGTTCTAAGTCTGGGGGACAGATGACCTCAGATGTTAAGTCCCATAGTGCTTAGAGCCATTTGAACCATTTTTTGGAAGGTATTGGGGACATTTCACAGGTGCCGATCGTACTAAAATACAACAGCGCAATCTCGAGGCTTGGCTATCATCTGCATATATACTCAAGCTCGCATGTCTAGCGGTGTTTCCATTTTTTGTCCAACCCCTGTACATAATGTAATGAAATTTTGTAATCGCGGTTTGGGTGTCGTATCAAGTTTGTGAACATATTTTAGGTGACGTACCTCTTCTGAATTTTAGTGACTGCTGAGTAAAATTGGGGAGAAATTGCGCCTCACGCAGAACATCCTTTCTTTATTTTTCTTGTTTCAGCACTTTCTGCGCCACCTTCATTGGTGAGTTTCTTTATCATTCCGTCCGAAAATTGTTATGACATGATAGGATCTTGTGGAAGTTATGTGAATAGCTTTAGGACGAAATTCATAAAACCTCCAGAACATGTTATCATGTTACATTACTTTTCAGAGAGAATAATATAAAAAAGGCAGTAGAGGTAGCACAGAAAGTGCTGAAACAGGTATGGTAATGCAAAAAAGACCGTATTCTTGAGTCTTGTACCAGCGAAATTTATCTCCAGTGTTTTAAAACTTGTTCATGGGGCCTTACCTGCACGTGTAATGTGTCGTCTACTGAATTTCCATGCACGCGCCTTACCTGGACGTGTAATGTCTCGTCTACTGACATGTCCATGCACGCTTGAGGCACAGCTTTAGTAGATCATTTGCGTTTCTCAAATATATTAACTGAGCAGGGTTTCCAGGAAGTGCTCTGTAGGGAAAGGGATGTAGGAAATACTGTCAGATTGAAATTTTTAATCTGTGGTTGAGACATTAGGGTACTTTTGTGATGATGTTTACAGTGAAATTGGTGTGTGCAGATTCTATTCTCGAGCAGACACAACTTGAGTCTGACAGGTTTCAGTATGACACTGTCTGAAATCGTATAAGTTACATCCCTCTACACAGTAAGTCCGGCTCCATAGCTGAGAGGTCAGCGTAGATGACTGCCATGTAGACGACGAGTGTTCAGTGCCCGGTACTGCCAGGAATTTTTTCCTTGGTGAGAGAACCGGTATAGGGTGCACTGAGCCTCTTGAGGCCAGCTGAGAAGCTACTTGAATGAGAAGTAGCGGCTCCAAGACCTGCGAAGCCAACAGCAGCCGGAACAGCGGTGTTCTGACCCCGCGGCCCCTCCATACCCCATCCAGATGAGGCCATTTGCTGTCTGTCGGTCACGATTGGCACGTCTGTGGTATTAGCGCCGGGGCTTCAGTGTTTTTTACATACACAATAGGATATGATTGCAGATCCCGGTTCACACACTTCTATTTGTGGTTCCCCAAATTACAGCCCGCAGCTCGTGTTCTAGTGGTTAGTGTCGTTGCCTCTGGATCCCGCGGTCCTGGGTTCGATTACAAACTGGGGCTAGATGTTTGTATTATCATCATCATTCGGGAACGTGGTGACACTGGACAGTGAATAGACAATTATGCGGGCGCTGATAACCGCGTAGTTGAGAACCCCAGAAATCAAATACCAACGTCGTCATCCAAATTAAATCCGCAGATTACAGTCCGCAGGTCGTCATCTTGTGGTTAGTTGCTGCGTCTGGATCCTGCGATCCCTGGTTACATTCCCGGACGGTTTTATTTAAGTTCTATTCATTAGTATTGTGGAGTGCTGTATTGATTTAGATTTTTGCTTGACTTTCTACACCTACATCTACATCTACATGGATAGTCTGCAAATCACATTTAAGTGTCTGGCAGAATGTTCATCGAACCACCTTCACAATTCTCTATTATTCCAATCTCGCATAGCGCTCGGAAAGAACGAACACACATATCTTCCCGTACGAGCTCTGATTTCCCTTATTTTATCGTGGTGATCGTTTCTCGCTATCTAGGTCGGTGTCAACAAAATATCTTCTCATTCAGAGGAGAAAGATAGTGATTGGAATTTCGTGAGAAGATTCCGTCGCAACGAAAAACGCCTTTTTTGAATGATGTTCAGCCCAAATTCTGTATGATTTCAGTGACACTCTCTCCAATACTTCCCGATTATACAAAACGTGCTGCCCTTCTTTGAGCATTTTTGATGTACTCCGTCAGTCCTATATGCTAAGGATCCCACACGGCGCAGCAGTATTCTAAGAGCGGATAGACAAGCGTAGTGTAGGCAATCTCCTAAGTAGGTCTGTTACATTTTCTGAGTGTCCTGCCAATAAAACGCAGACTTTGGTTAGCCTTCTCTACAACGTTTCCTATGTGTTCCGTCCAATTTAAGTTGTTCGTAATTGTAATACCCAGGCATTTAGTTGAATTTACGGCTTTTAGATTAGACTGATTTATCGTGTAACCGAAGTTTAACGGATTCCTTTTAACACTCATACTTTCCATCACGTAGGGTCAACTGCCAATTTTCGCACTATTCAGATGTCTTTTCTAAATCGTTTTGCAATTTTTTTGATCTTCTGATGCCTTTCTTAGTTGATAAACGACAGCGTCGTCTGCAAACAGCCTAAGACAGCTGCCCAGACTGTCTCGCAAATCATTTATATAGATAAGGAAAAGCAAAAGGCCTACAACACTACCTTGGGAAACGCCAGAAATCACTTCTGATTTAATCGATGATTTTCGGTCAATTACTATGAACTGTGACCTCTCTGACAGGAGAGTCACATAACTGAGACGCTATTCCATAAGCACGCAATTTCACTACAAGCCGCCTGTGTGGTACTGTGTCAAAAGCCTCCCGGAAATCCAGAAATACGGAATCGATCTGAAATCCCTTGTCAATAGCACTCACCACTTCATGTGAACAAAGAGCTAATTGTGTTTCACAGGAACGATGTTTTGCTAAACCCATGTTGACTGTGCGTCAATAGACAGTTTTCTTCGAGGTAATTCATAATCCAGAATGAGATTTTCACTCTGCATCGGAGTGTGCGCTGATATGAAACTTCCTGGCAGATTTAAACTGTGTGCCGGACCGAGATTCGAACTCGGCACCTTTGCCTGTCGCGGGCAACTGCTCTACCAACTGAGCTACCCAAACACGACTCACGCTCCGTCCTCGCAGCTTTACTTCTGCCAGTACCTCGTCTCCTACCTTCCAAACTTTACAGAATCTCTCCTGCGAAACTTGCAGAACTAGCACTCCTGAAAGAAAGGTACTGGCAGAAGTGAAGCTGTGAGGACGGGGCGTGAGTCGTGCTTGGGTAGCTCTGTTGGTAGAGCACTTGCCCGCGAAAGGCAAAGGTCCCGAGTTCGAGTCTCGGTCCGGCACACAGTTTTAATCTGCCAGGACGTTTCGTAATTCATAATGTTTGAACACAATATATGTTCCAAAATCCCTCGGCATATTGACGTTTACGATATGGGCCTGTAATTTAGTGGATTACTCCTGCTACCTTTCTTGAATATTGGTGTGACCCGTGCAACTTTCCAGTCTCTGGGTACGGTTCTTTCGTCGAGCGAATTGGTTGTTTGTTGATGATATGTAGTTTTACCTTTTGTGCCTGTGTTTGCAGTCGACACTTTCTGCCAGTGTGAGTAAGGACCGCATTTGTGTCACGTGCGCAGACTCGGCGAGAGCAGTCCGGCGCCATGTACGAGAGCTCGTGCTCGTACCAGAGCGCGCTGGAGCTGAAGCGCGCGGCCATCAAGAGCGAGGAATGCGCGGTGCCGGTGGGGGCGGGCATGGCGCCGTCCGTGTCGGCCGGAGACTGGGCGGGCTGCGCCTACCGCCTGGCGCCCTCCACCTTCCAGCAGCTCAAGCAGTCCGTGGAGAAGGCCAAGGCGGCGCTGCAGGAGCAGCACCACCGCTCGCCCTACCTGGCGGCCGCGTCCGCCTTCAGCGACCTGGCCGCCGCCTCCGCCGCGCCCTTCGCCCCCGTGCCGCCACCCGCCGTGCCGCAGCCACCCCCGCCCGCCCCCGCCGCCAACTCCGCCTCCGCGGGCGGCGGCAGCGCGGCGCACGGCCGCCAGCAAGGCGAGCAGGCGCATGACGCGCGCCGCGAAGACCTCTCCAGCGACAAGCGCAGTCACGGTGAGTGCCGGCGCAGCCTTAGGCGAGAGGAGGCACTTGCCCCTTCTGAAATCTCTGTATATGCTTTCAAGTCAACACAGAATTCCCTCGAATTTCTAGCACTGTTTTCTGCGGCTCTGTTAACTACAGATCCAAAATCACCTCGTTGAGTTTCATTGGCAGGACACTTAGAAGATGCAAGTCCACTAAAGAGACAGCTTACACTACACTCGTTCGTCCTCTGTTAGAATACTGCTGCTCGGTGTGGGATCCTTACCTGGTGGGATTGACGGAGGACATCGAAAGGGTGCAAAAAAGGGCAGCTCGTTTTGTATTATCACGTAATAGGGGTGAGAGTGTGACAGATATGATACGCGAGATGGGCTGGAAGTCATTACAGCAAAGACGTTTTTCGTCGCGGCGAGATCTTTTTACGAAATTTCAGTCACCAACTTTCTCTTCCGAATGCGAAAATATTTTGTTGAGCCCAACCTACATAGGCAGGAATGATCATCAAAATAAAATAAGAGAAATCAGAGCTCGAACAGAAAGGTTTAGGTGTTCGTTTTTCCCGCGCGCTGTTCGGGAGTGGAATGGTAGAGAGCTAGTATGAATATGGTTCGATGAACCCTCTGCCGAGCACTTAAATGTGTTGCAGAGTAATCATGTATATGTAGATGTAGATGTAGATGTAGATGTAGATGTAGAAAATACGCCGGTGATTTAGTAAGTCTGGTAAAAAGGCAAGAAAAAAATGCTTGTTTTGGTAACAATTCACCTTGCTTCTCGACATACTCTCCTTTGAGGGATATGCACGTGGTCCAGTTACTGTAGTGTAACGACGTAAGTTTTGTATAAATGATTTTCTTTTGACATATGACCATGTGCAGACTTCGTCACCTACGTCAGTTACAAAACACTTCAAGATCATTTAAATTCATTTTAAAGTTGTCTCTGAATGGTTCCTGAACGAAACTGTAATTAAAACATCTTCATTTGAGTTGTTTGCTCAGAATTACGTCACTCAGTCCAATTGGTTTGCGCAAACTTTTTTCAATGTAGATGTCGTTTGTTTCATCTCAGAAATTACATTAGTGAAAGTTATCGGCTTTAATAAATATTAAAACCACATTGAATAAACTTTTAAGACTCAAACTGGCGATGAACGTTGTCAGAAATTAATAATCTTGTCAAATACATCAGTCGTACTTCTTCCTTAATATAATTCTTCATAAATAAATTCTCGGAACACGTATTTAAACTTTTGTAATATACATTAGTTTATTATCTTCCTATATACTACATATAGACGTGAAGATGAGCCTTGACAAGATAAGACTGAACATTTACAACATGATTAAACTTTCTATGACGTCATTGTTGTAGAAACATTACAAATTATTATTTTTTCAGTTTTTAGAAGCACGACGCAACAACTCGGTTTCAGGATCCTCTGTTCCTCTTTGGCTGTCGACCCGCGACGTATAGTAGCCAGCAATTTTCTCTCTCGTCCCGGCAGTGAAGATGCTGCCTCCGTTCGTTGCGCCGCCCTCACCGGACATGAAACGTAATAATAAATACAAAACTTTAGATAATTCGCAAACATTACAAATATTACAAAATACATAAACAAAACACTAAATTAAACTTATATTCACCTGCCAACTGGGCTGACACTGGTGGATGGGTGACGCTTCAATTTCGCGTCCCACTACACTACCTTCACACTTTTTCATCCTATTGGAAAAATATGTTCTGTCAAACAGGGCAAAATACTCGTTGACTGCAAGTATCACCTTCTCATTTTATGAAAATTTATTCTCAGCAAGCCCAAGTTTCAAGTTAGGGAACAGAAAGATGTCACTGGGGGCTCCGTCTCGTGAAAAGGGCGTATGAGGAACCAATCCAAAGCCCAGTTCGTGCACTTCCGCCATTTTTATCGCTGGTGTGTGCGATGATGCATTATTCTGGTGAATGAGCACGTTTTTTGCGAGCCACCCTTGGTCTCTTTTCAGCCAACGCAAGTTTCAAACGATCTAAGAATAACACATCTATTCTATCGCTTGCGCCTTGTCCCGCCGTTACACAGGGGCGGCCATGGTTAACCGGATTTGGCATGTTAATTTTAAGGGATAGCCGGATGCCCTTTCTGCCACCACCCCGTACCCCCCAGGACGGAGTTAGTGTACCCCAGCTGTCTGCGTCTAGTGTAAATGGTGAAATAGTGTGAATGTGTTGCAAATGTCTGTGAGTCGCCGGCCGGGGTGACCGAGCGGTTCTAGGAGCTACAGTCTGGAACCGCTCGGCCGCTACGGTCGCAGGATCGAATCCTGCCTCGAGCATGGATCTGTGTGAAGTCCTTATGTTTGTTAGGCTTAAATAGTTCTAATTTCTAGGGGACTGATGACCACAGAATTTAAATCTCATAGTGCTCAGAGCCATTTTTTTTGTCTGTGAGTCGTGTAACTGAGGCGGGACGTGGGGACCAGCCCGGTATTCACCTAGTAGGATGTGGAAAACCGATCTAAGAATAATGCATACAAGGTCCAATTACGATTCTGCCTTTTTCTGAGTAATCTATGGGAATTATTACTAGCGAGCAGTCACACCACTTCACCAGGTATAAAATGGTCTTTGCCTTCTTCGAAGCACATTCTGCAACCTTTGTCCATGGTTTTGACCACAGTTTTGACTCTGGTGGGTAGTGATGGATCCAGGTTTCATGAACAGTCCCAAATTGCCTCAAAAGGTCTTGCGGATTGTTATTAAACATGGCCAGACATTATGTTCAAATGTTGTGCCGGATGTGCTTTTGACCGACTGAGCAATCGCTGCACGCACCTCGAACACAGCTTGTTCATATCCAATTCTCCGTGCAGGATATTATGCTCTCGCTCAGCCGAGATGCCTACAATCTCAGCAATATCATGGATTTTTATTCGGCGATCTTGCATTACCATACCGTGTATTTCGTCAGAGTGCTACAGTCTTTCACTGAAATTTACCAGACATACCAAACTTTCCTCGTACTGTGACTTTAGCAATGAATGCCTGGTTAGGGATTTTTTTTGTTGCGTTTACACGCCGTTGACAAGAAATGATTCTCATTCCTTGGCACGGTGGAGTTTCGGTGCTTTTTTGCGGTCAGGATGGGTGGAAACTTGTACAAAACAATACTGAATTATATGACTCATCTTTTCTCTGTCTCTTCCGCTTACAGCCATTTTCGTGCTGCAGAAAGAGACTGATCTAATAGGGTAAAGCGCGGAAATCAGTACAACATAAGCATAGTAGCAGTATAATTGCCTGTCATCCGGCTCCAGCTTTGCCAATAACACCCCCCTCTCCTTGCTTCACGACAGCATCTCTGTAGCAGTTCACCGTTTGTCCGCGGGCACACAAGAGAAGTCAGTTTTACACGGCAGAGCTATTGCAGTAGACACTGAAGAGCACGGTTGTCTATGCATAATCTACTTAATCTATGTATCCAAGTGCACCAGCAGAAACAGCAAATCCCATTTTATGCGCTAGAAGGGAAGAAAAAAGTAAATTACAACGTAGACAAGATGTTCGTCCTAGGAACTGGGACTTTTTCAACTCTGTCGGGTATAATATATCGCCACGCACATAGAGCTACGAATTTACGGCCTGTTTCTCTTCTTCGAGGATTGGGTTCAAATGACTCTGAGCACTATGCGACTTAACATCTGAGGTCATCAGTCGCATAGAACTTAGAACTAATTAAATCTAACTAACCTAAGGACATCACACACATCCATGCCCGAGGCAGGACAAGAACGCTCGACAGTAGCGGTCGCTCGGCTCCAGAATGTAGCGCCTACAACAGCCGGCTACTTCGAGGACTATTAATGTTTTCTATGTTTGTTCATATCCACAGATTTCCTCAACTGTTATTTTCTGCTTCAAATTTTTAATTTTCGTTTCATACCACACCGAGGAGTTATTAATAATTTTTTATAAATATTTATTATATTTATTTCATAGCTCATCAGATATACTGGATTTAATTATATGATGATGAAATTTTAGATCGTTAAGTCAATAAGGTGGCATACATATTCATATTCAAAACATAGAAAGATTTACTTTGTATATGAAACTGAAAGTGCTTACTGTTCCGATATAAAAGTAATTTATCTTAAAAATACCAATTGGATAACTGGCAATCTTTTGAGATACAATACTTACTGTGAAATGTAATTTCTGGGGCACGACACGCTTGAAAATTATGAAACTCACCGGAAATGGCAGTTTCATAATTTTGTCCCCGTTTGGGAAAATTTCTGCGGGCACCAACTGGCGCAGCATGGCGGTACTGCCCAGGCGCCGGTGTGGACACTACCGGCCGATTTCTGGAAATTGTTCAGTAATGTTCGTCGAGTGGTCAGTTATCGGATGATTCAATCTTCCGAGAGATTGAATCAGGAAACTGACAAACATTGTCCTTTGATAGTTCATGGAAGCAGGGAGAAGAGTACTTGCAAAGTTTTAAGTATCACTTTTTGAAAAACTGAAGTTGCGCAGTTAATTAGTTGTTCTTTGCATTTACTTGTCCCCAGTCCTGTTACACATTGAAATCATCGTGTTATAGTACCTTATCACGCCACTGGAGGAACTCCAGCAAAATGGTACAACGCAGTGGCGAAGTCGGTAAGGGCTGCATCAGATAAGCACCTGCAAACAAATAAAACATTTTCGTATCGTTATTTTCTCGAGGTGCTAGCTAAAATCTTAAAGCTATCCCTCGCACTGCTGATTCGTAGACAATTGCCACTGTACACTGGTACTCTTAGCGTATCGTTTTCGTGTTCAACTGATGTCCGCTTTGTACAGTGACATCAAGGGGCTCCAGTGTTGTAGACTACCATATTGTGCCTTTTTTCCTGCCTGATATTCTTTCCCGAGTTTGAAGTACCAGTCACAGACGTCACTGATCGTACAAACTACGTAACTAGTATTTGGCTCACTCCATAACCTTAAGGTCGCCAACCCCACTTTACCCTCAGAATATTGTGGGACAAGGACTACCAATTTACTACGCTTCTTAGACCCTCTGAGTACTACACAACTCTCGGAGAGGATCATTCACTGGATCTTTGCAGTATAGGTGCGCTGATGACCTCGCCGTTCATGGCCAATAAACGACACACGCTGGAAATAGAGAGAAATCATCCACCTCACAACCTTGGCCAAGATAAAACGTACAAAAACACTTTTTTTTTGCTACGGAGAACAAAGCCAATTCTCTTAGTCCTTTTCTTCTGCTGAGCTGTGTTTATTGCTTTCTTTGCAGCTGATTTCGATGCAACTACACCTTCATCTACAGACACTTCAGCACTGTTATCGATGTATTACACCACCGGTAATACATCCTGTTAATGTCTCCCAGTATCTTCATATGTGGTAAGTACGAGAGATGTTCGGAAAGTAAGATCCGAACGGTCGTCAAATGAAAACCACAGTGAAAATTAAAAAAATTTTATTCGCAACAGTTAGCCACTCCTTCCAGCTACCTCTCTAAATAGCCGCCGCTCCGACTTACACATTTGTCGTGACTCTTTACAAACTTTCCAGTACCCTCGTGACAGAAAGCAGCCGCCTGTGCTTTCCGCCAATTTTCTACGCTGGTCTGCGTTTCGTTGTCTGTGTCAAAATGTTGTCTTCGTAGCCAGTGGTTCATGTAAGCAGAGGTGAACAACGGAGGGAGCCAATTAAGTGCTGTATTGTGAGTGATCAAACACTTACCATCGAAAGCGCTGCAGAAGCGTCTTCATTGCCCCCTACAGAATGCCACTGAAAATTACTTGAAGAAAAACACTTGACATTCATATAATCTGCGCTGCATAGCTTCAGGCGAAATATCACACCAGATCCACATACTTGACGGGAGACGCCGTTGTTTCAGGCGTTTCTACGTGATCTGAACTGAAAAGAGCGGCGCGAAGCGATCGACAGGCACTTTAAAGACACTGCCCAACACATATGTGCAAAGTTCCATCGGATTATCACAGTGGTTTCCAATTCGCGCCTAATCGGGCCTTACTTTGCGAATACGCCTCGTATAAGGCATTCATTAACAATATGTAACTGTAGTGTTTCATCACACTGATAAAAATGCTGAAAGGGCTGAAGATAAAGCTACAGTTCCTTCGAAATCGACTGCACATAAAACAATAAACAGAGTTTACTGGAAGAAAGGCAGTAAGAGAACAGCTTTTTTTCTCCATTACAAAATATTTACTGTCTACACCACTTATTCATAACCCTGTGGAAGCAACACTCAAGGTAATCAAAACGATGCAATAACTACTGGAAGGGAAACACTTAAATAGAAATGAAGCTAAAAAGTGATGTTTGCCCTTTCAGTTAACTAGATTCTGTATCTTGGTTCCAAAATCAGGTCAAGTTTTTGATGCGCTTACAAATGCCAGCAACACCAGAACAGTATTTATGTGGTAGTGTGCCTCTCTCAAGACGTGTATTGAAAATTCTGCTATTCGATCCTTTGTTTCTACGTTCATCCCTACAATAGAATGCCTCAGTATTTTCCTTCCGTCAACGCTAATTTAATGGTTCAGTGTCTCACCTTTTGTCGGATGGGTAGCTGCTCGCTACCGAAGCCTGCATTCATTCTCCGCTTTCCCGCGCCTCCGTCCTTCCGCCGCAACTGAACGCGTTACTCTAGTCCATTACCAGTCTTCCGTTCAAGTCTCTTTGTCGTTCCCAAGTTCTTTGTCTCCCTCCTTGAGCAGTCATCCACTGTCCGTTCCCTAATGTAAGCTCAACTGATTTTCTGTCTTAGAATTCTTAATAATAAAACCTCTAGGATTGGTGTGAATGTTCTCCTTATCCGTAGAACTGAAGACCTTATCGCTAGGCCACGTCCAGGCCACTCCCTTGTTAGGTCGTTACAGCCGTGGGTTACCTGCAGTGCCGGGAATATTCCCGTGTTAGTGTAACTGTTTTAGCTGGACAACCTGTTATACTGTTGCAGTTCCCGGGCCTAATTTTGTTGGGGTCTGTAGCTCTTGCAGTGAAATTATAGCCCACTCTACTCGTGTCGCTCTTTTAAGCTCACCACTTTTAGGTTGAAGCAGCAACATTCACAGAAGCATTATCTTGTTGATACATTAGACTAGGTCCCCATACATTCTAATCAGTCCTGTCTCTAACATCACAGCGTACATGTTAGTGGTCACTCTGGCATTCAGTTAAGAATAGCGTAATTTACCCTTAGCGCAGAAAGCTGAACAAATCATAACAACTCCATCACCAAAATTTCTACTCGTTCTTACCTACTTCTATGTTCTCGGATCGTGCGAATAATATTGAAATCCATCCTCCTCAACTAATTAAAGTTCTTTTCATAATTGAAAATCACTTTCTTCCATACTGAAATCCATGTCGTACGAGTTTCAGCAAACTCCAGTCTGGCGTGTTTACGACTGGGTGTCATAGCAGGTTTATGTAGTCGTTCTTCGAATGCAAAACGTTTGTCACGTGAGAAAATTTGTCGTACACGACATTCACTGGCAACTGTAAATCAGCAACAGGTTGAGAAAAATAGCAGTTTGCTTCCCTTGCTTTGCGCGAAAGTAGCCATTTCGATGCTTCAGATAATTTTCTACTTTGCCCATACCCGTTCTGTCCATACCTGCGCCGAATCTAACAAAATTATCAACCACTGTGCACGAACGGTTCAACTTTTAGGCGATTTGACGAGTCCAGTATCGTCGTACGCACCGATTTTTGCTTTTTCATCACGTAATAACTGTTTCCCGCGTGGAACAAACGTGGCTTATGTATTCAACACGGAGTGTCGCTAACTGTGTATGATTTCTAGATGCATTTAAAGCACGTACGTACACACTAGCACTGCCCAGAGCCGACTGGCTTCATACCGAGTTCCAGCCTTTACCACTTGAATTGTTGATGCCTCTTTTTATACACTGTACTACTGAAATCGAATGCCATAGCATTTCACTGCCTTTGTCGGTATAGTGGTTTTCATAATAGTGGATATACATTGCGCGCAATTCTTCCAACCGGCAGTGGTAATTTTCCTGCAAATATCCGTGCCTTTTTACTGGGTGCCCCTTCAGTATTGCTGGATCCCACGCCACGATAAATTGTAGTCCAGCCTCTCTGTTAAGGGCGTTATCGATGATTTATATTTCGGTACCTTCTTCAATTACACAGTCCCAGAAGCTACTCGACACCGTTGAAATCCCGAGAACACTTTACTGAATATTACTGCCGCGAGACTGCAGTCTTGCTGTACCGTCCAGATGACAAGAACTCTCCGAAAGTCACTCTATAGAAAACCTCCCGATACGATGGCAGACCTCTTATTTAACCAGTAAACAATTGTTTTGTTCACACTTACCGCAAGAAAAGTGAGTTTGACTTAGACACTGTGTCATACAGTCGAGAGGCAAATTTCCTTGCAGTTATGTTCCGCAGAGACTTGCACGTTTCTGTGTAAAGATGGCGAAATGCTACCAGGAGGAGCTCGCGGGCGAAAGAAAGCGGGCAATCAGGAGCGGGTCATTTCTTGCAGCGCCGCATTCACATGAAGATGCCGCAGGCGCCTTTGTGCAGGGCGGCGCGGGGCGCTCGTACGGTATCTGGCGGCAGTAATGGCAGCGGCAGCCGGCGCCATTGTGCGCGCAGCAGTATTTTTACGGCGCTCCGGAGGAAGCGCTTCCCTTTCTTATTGATCCCGCGAGGTGGCGGGTGGCGCACCCCACAAGGAGCCGGCACCAGGTTTAAGAGCGGCCGGCCGGCGTGAATAACGACGGAGGGGGCGGTGCGTCTGGCGGGGGCGGCGGGGGTGGCCGAGGGAGGGCGCGACGCGGTTTGTGTGTGTGTGCGCGTGTGTGCGTGTGTGTGTGCGCGGCCCGCGTAAACAGCTTCCGAGCGGCGGGGAGGACGCGTCGCTTCATTTGGGCGCGTTAGCACGGCGGCGGCCGTGGGCGTGGCCTAGTGCGGGGCTCTTGCTCGTCGGCGGACGCCACCTCTGCTGCAGGCGCCGTGCCGGGAACCTCACGAGTGGCTTCCCGCTGCACTTTGGTGTTGGGCGGCAAGCAGCCGGCGTAGAGCGGATACTCGCGCCTCTTATCCTGAGCGATGAATGAATTTTAACATTTGCAGATTACGCTGCAAAAATACGGCAATCAATAGGGAAAAACGCCTTTGCATTCCAGAAAAGACGTGTACGACGTTTTCAGCAAATGGGAGCTACTTCCTCTTTTCAGCTCGTGGCCCTCCAGTGATTTGATTGCTATTACGTCACCATTAGAGCCATTAATAATACACTGTTTTTATTCCGTATATCTCGCTTCCAATACCGTTGTGCACAGATTAGCCAGTTCCTTCTCCTGTTTCCAATTCGCTGTTCAACGAGAGGTACGAAGCCGGCTGGTCTTGGTTATAATACCTCCTTCCTATCTAAAGACTCCTGCCACTTTTCACTTCCGGGAATCCCACTCCTCTACCTCCCCGAGCCTCACAGAGGTCTTCGGTATGCCTTATTTCCCCATCCTCAATAGCCCGGTGACGATAATGGCAGCCTTGCGAGCTATGCTAGCAAACATACTACTCTACATATTGCACACGCAAGTGTTCAGTCTCTGACAGCTCATTTCGACGTATATTTCAAGACGTAAACATCCATGTAATACCTCTGTCGGAGACGAGGCTCAAAGCAAGTATTCCCACAACACACGACAGATGTAACCAACGAGGGGGTGGAGTAGGGGTGTACGCACACCCTGATTTGTCATCTACTGTGCTACACACATCCAACAATAGAGAAGATAAACAAGTGATTATATGACATGTGGAATAATTGGGTCTACTGCCGGATGTTTGTGTCACTCTGGCACAATATTTCGGCCACGTAACTCGTTGCCTTCTTCAGGTGCTACCTGAGACTGTCGTATTGGAGGACTATCGGGGAAGACACAACACATTACAAGCAGCACCAGGCGGGCGCGGACGCCAGAGAGAGCACCCAGTTCCCTCTGGGCATAAATACTGGACAAGATCCTCCAATAAAGCAGTCTCAGGTAGCACCTGAAGAAGGCAACGAGTTACGTGGGCGAAATATTGTTCCAGAGCGACACAAACATCCGGCAGTAGACCCGATTATTCCACATCTCAAGATCTCGCCGGGAAAGCCTGAAGAGTTACAAGTGATTATATGTTTTGGAGATCAAATATGTTTCCCCTACAAACTTCCTAATGTAGCTGGGTTTGCCTGCTTTGAAATGGATCTATCAAGTCTCGAATCGTCGTAAAAGCATATGGTTATAGCTGGCAACACTAGCATAAAATTTATAGACAATAGTCCATCCAGTGTGAAATTCAAGCGCATTCTTCAAACGTGTCACTACTTCAGTTTGCTCCTGCCTATCATACGAACAGCAGTCACACTCTCACAGGTGTATTTGAAACGAAATCCTCAAGCAGGGTAATTCGTACATCTCAAATATCTGCACCTGCGATGTCAACCTATTACGTAATTTTCATGAAGTACTCGCTGGAATGTCCCAGAAAGTACCGCGACTGTCTACATACCGAGACTTCACACCTATTAATTTTTCTGAATTTGCAACTTAAATGCAAGAAATTGTCTGTGGGACTCCTTTCACTCTATTCTCGGACATAAACGAAAAAATTCATAGGTTTATTAACAAATTTACTTATCTATATGACACATATGCCCCATTAAAGGCAGAAAAATTAGCAAGGAAATCTGCGTCTTGACTAACTAAACTAAAACAGATCAAGAATCTCAGAGACGCTGCACATCGGGCATACAAGCGATGCCCCACGCATGAAAATCATATTTCTTACAAGCAGAAGCGGAAAAGAGTGAGTCATGCAGTGAGAAATGCAAAAATCAGGCATGGTCATACATAAACCGACAGCAGAAATAGACCTGCTGTTCTATGAAAAATATGTGTGGTCTTCGTACAGGCAAAAGAAAAGCTACAGCTGATCTCATTGTCTAGCCGACGAAATGCACCGATACTTCACCTTACCTACAATCACAACTGAGTCACAAGCGAAACAGAGACTCATTGATAACTTCATGGGGATAAACCACTCTATCCACCAAAATGTCTATCTAAAACATGTTACTTGCAACACCGTCAAAATGGCCATCACGGGTATCAGGTAAGCATCTACTACACACGATGGCATCACAGCCCAAATTATGAAGCTTATTATTGACTCACTACTGCACACTATAACAGATATCTTCAACCACTCCTTAATGACAAATGTTTTTGACTGAGGTCCGGAAACAGGAACTAGTTAACCCATTATCTAAAAATGATGTTGTCACAGCACCCTGTAATTACCGACCTACTTGCATTGTTCCTGGACTGTCCAAGGCCTTGGAATATATAGTCTAGCAAACAAATTACCTAACTACAACGCCCATCGTATAGGAAAAAATTGAGAGGGAATATGAAGCTGCCTATCAACCTAGAAGATCTCATCTTCTTCCTTTTAAGTTTCTGGTAAACTTTCCGAAGTGACAGTCTCTGGTCGATGTATAAAACTATATACTAGCGTTCCCTGCCTGCTTCTGAGGTACGTTTTCAGACGTAAATCACTGGCAACTCCTTAGAAATCATCAGAATTTGTAGCTACATAGTAAGCTGTATCCAAAGCACCATAATTATTCATAAAATCCTGAATGCTTATCGTTATCTTAGACAGGTTAATTTTATTCTTGACTGCAGATAACCGATCGTTAGATTTTCATACTCGGTACCAATGTTTTACTTTATTTAATTCCCCCCTGCTTTGTGTTAAATTCTTATTGTGTTTGTAATTTTCTACTCTCCTTGCATGATGACACATACACAGTACAAAATGCTGCCATAAACTGGTAGGCCCTTAACTTCTACGCACTTGCCAATACTGCATGTCAGAACATGTCACCCTGACACAGAGACGAAATGTTACTGAATAACATTTTGCAACCATCACGATCTCTCAGACTACATGGTCTAGCAGAATTAATTACCAGCAATAGAAGACTTATGTCTGATGTTACTGGTTTCGACGATTATGTCATCCTCGTATAGACAGCAACAGTGTGTCTCTCGGGCCTTCTTCTTTCTGCAAATGATCACCAAATGTGACATCCACACTGGATATTGTTTTCTCATAACCGATTCGTCTCACAAGTGTAGGATTTCGAATTATTCTTCGGACCCGGAAGACACACAACTTTCATTAGAGCGCAACAATTGTCTACGTAACAAAATTTCATTAATAACGAAGCCATGTCCGAAACAGACGGAGAACATTCTACCTTGTTGTCACATCTAAATACTTCGTCTAAAAAAGTGTGCGCATTCGTCTGAAGAAGCACGTCGAACATACTAATTTGAATCAATTGTTTATTTCGACATTCTGCTCAGTTAGGAGTCATCCGCGACTGTCATCCGTGTTCAGATCATATTCGTAGGATTAATGTGCAACTACCATTATGATCTGAAGATGAGCGATAGTGGCTCTAAGCAGCAATCTTCCAACAATAAACAGCGATCGACAGACTGAATGAAATTGTTTTTTGTCTGAATTAGAACTGCTCTGCATTGGCCTAGGGAATATTGTGCGTGTGTAGACAGACACATCTTATGATGCGGTAAAGTAACATTTAACCATCTAAAGCTTGTTATACTCTGAGGGCAACGCTGAGGGACAAATGTAAACCGTTGGTCTAAGCCGACGGATCAGAATCTGTTTGCAGAAACTGTGTTTGTGACTGATCCAGACGCTTTCAGCACAGAAAGGAAAGACCTGATGATGCACCACGTTAATTTCCCATAAACAAAACGACAGACAACATCGAACAATGCGAGAAATTTTGGCACAAAAACGGATTAAATGTGTCTCCGAGACTGGTATCTGTGTGGGAGAGAGAGAGAGTGCTGAAAAGGTTTACCATTGTGGAACAGAGAGAGAGAAACGAGGGGACGTTTTTTTGTAAGTTATGTAGTTTTTCAGGTGTAATGACTCTTTGAAATTTTGAAAAAATGGGTTATCTACTATGTCTGTTTGTTCAATTAAGATGGTGCGGGGTGATTTATTGTTATGGATGAAAATCTCTAATTGTTCCAGGATGTCTGCTTTAATTCCTCTATCTACAGTGTGTATTATATGGAGGTTTGTTTTGATGTTTGTAATTGAATGACTGTCTTGTGATAGCTGGGACGCAGAACTAGATTTACTTAATTTTTTTTAAACGAAGTGCATCAGTGTGTTTTTTGTATCGACTTTCAATGTTTTTTTTTTTTTCTATTTGCTGTATGTAGTAGCAGGATCAGCTCTCTCAGGTTAACTTATATACACCAGATTTGTGAAAAGGTGGCATGGCTGTTTTAGTGTAATGAACTATTTTGTTTTGTATTGTGTTGGTCGTGTGGTAACATACTTTGACTTTGTGTGGTTTAAACAGTTTTGCTAGCTGGTATGAGATGTTACCGAGGAATAGCATGGAGATGAATTTAGTTTCTTCTACTACTGAGGGCTGTGTTGTTGATGCTGTTTGGTCGGTTTTTATCTTTTCGTCTAATTTGGCGACTATGGATGTGTCATAAGCATTGTTGTGGGCTATTGTTTTTATAATGTTTAATTTTTTGGTTTTTACGTCAGCTTCAGCATGAATTTTGTTTACACAGTTGAATGCTTATCTCAAAAGTGTTAAAATGTCTTGATTTGGATGGGATGACGTGTTATTTACAATGACAACTGATGTGATACTTTCTTTATAAATTTGAAATTTATGTTTGTTTTTATGACAGGTTAAGTTTAGGTCAAGAAAATTAATTCCTTGTTTTGTTTGGTTTTCAGCTGTAAATTGTATTTTGGGATGTAAGCTAAGCTTTCTATTTAAGTGGTTGTCCCATTGTATAGTGTCATCAATGTAACATTTACAAAAAATGATCCTGTCATTTTCAGTTTTATTCGCTTAAAAAACTTTTTTTCTAGATCAGTAATATAGATGACAGCTAGCAGGTCAACTAAGCTACTTTCCATTCGTAGACCGTCTTTCTGAGTGTAATTTCGTTGTTAAAGAAGAAGTAATTATGAGACAGCACAAATTCAAGTAGATCCATTAGTTCGTAGATTTCTACACTGCTTTACTTTTTGTGTCGCAAGAAGTTATATTTGATAATATAGAGTGTTTCTGTTAGGGGTATGTTGGTGAAGAGGTCAACTGTGTCAAGGGATGTAAACTTTGCTGTACTAGATATGGTGACATCTTTGATGCTGTCAATAAATTCGTAACTGTTCTTTACAGAGTAGTTGGCTGTAAATGTGTACGATTTGCTAAGAATTTCATGAAGCTTTTGAGTTGTTTTGTACCCAGGGATGTTAACTCAGTTGAATAATGGGGGTATCGGATGGCTTTGTTTATGAATATTGGACCGAGATCTGAGCTTTGGAACTCTAGGGTTCATTACAGTAAAGCATTTATTAGATTGAGATAACCGGACTCGGCGACGCTGTGTTGCCATCTTCGGATCTTGTAAAGCATAACATCTGAAGATGAGCACATAGCTTTCCCGAGACCAGTTATCTGATGCTTTATAAGATTTTTACAAGCGATCTTATCACTTGACAGGTCCTCGAAAGTCCTCGCTACTCTGATGGAATGTCAGGAATGTTTAAGGATCACACATTGGCATTTAAAACAGCTGACCTGGCCGTCGGTACAGTAGACGACCTACATCATTTGAAAGGAGATACAATATACATCTTCATCTACATCCATACTCCGCAAGCCACCTGACGATATGTGGCGGAGGGTACCTTGAGTACCTCTATCGGTTCTCCCTTCTATCCCAGTGTCGTATTGTTCGTGGAAAGAAAGATTGTCGGTATGTCTCTGTGTGGGCTTTAATCTCTCTGCTTTTATCTTCATGGTCTCTTCACGAAACATACATAGGAACTAGCAATATACTGCTTGACTCCTCGGTGAAGGTGTGTTCTCGAAACTTGAACAAAAGCCCATACCGAGCTACCGAGCGTCTCTCTTGCAGAGTCCTCCACTGGAGTTTATCTATCATCTCCGTAACGCTTTTGCGATTACTAAATGATCCTGTAACGAAGCGCTCTGCTGTCCGTTGGATCCCCTCTATCTCTTTTATCAACCCTCTCTGGTACGGATCCCACACCGGTGAGCAATATTCAAGCGTACTGTAACCTACTTCCTTTGTTTTCGGATTGCATTTCCTTAGGATTCTTCCAATGAATCTCAGTCTGGCATCTGGTTTACCGACGATTAATTTTATATGGTCATTGCATTTTAAATCACTCCTAATGCCTACTTCCAGATAATTTATGGAATTAACTCCTTCCAGTTGCTGACCTGATATATCGTAGGTAAATGATAAAGGATCTTTCTTTCTATGTATTCGCAGCACATTACACTTCTCTCCATTGAGATTCAAGTGCCATTCCCTGCCCAATGCGTCAATTCGTTGCAGATCCTCCTGAATTTCAGTACAATTTTCCATTGTTACAACCTCTCGATGTACTACAGCACCATCCGCAAAAAGACTCAGTGAACTTCCCATGTTATCCGCGCGGTGATTTATGTGTATTGTGAATAGCAACGGTCCTACGACACTCACCTGCGGCACACCTGAAATCACTTTTACTTCGGAAGACTTCTCTCCATTGAGAATTACATGCTGCGTTCTGTTATCTAGGTATTCTCCAATCCAATCACACAATTGGCCTGATAGTCCATATGCTCTTACTTTGTTCATTAAACGACTTTGGGGAACTGTATCAAACGCCTTGCGGAAGTCGAGAAACACGGCATCTACCTGGGAACCCGTGTCTAAGGCCCTCTGAGTCTCGTGGACGAATAGCGCGAGCTGGGTTTCACACAACCGTCTTTTTCGAAACCCATGCTGATTCCTACAGAGTAGGTTTCTAGTCTCCAGAAAAGTCGTTATACTCGAATATAATATGTATTCCAAAATTCTACAACTGATCGACTTTAGAGATATTGGGCTATAATTCTGCACATCTGTTCGACGTCCCTTCTCGAAAACGGGGATGACTTGCGCCCTCTTCCAATCATTTGGAACGCTACGCTCCTCTAGAGACCTACGGTACACGGCTGCAAGAAGGGGGGCAAGTTCCTTCGCTTACTCTGTGAAAAATCGAACTGGTATCCCATCAGGTCCAGCGGCCTTTCCTCTTTTGAGCGATTTTAATTGTTTCTCCATCCCTCTGTCGTCTATTTCGATATCTACCATGTTGTCATCTGTGCGACAATCTAGAGAAGGAACTACAGTGCAGTCTTCCTCTGTGAAACAGCTTTGGAAAAAGAATCACTGCTGTGCTCAGTCGGATACTGTCCACGATTATATTGTTTTTTTTTTTCCACTGGAGAAGAGCAGGTACATGTGGCGCTGCGGGCAATGGCCTCTCGTGAGGTACTCAAATCCAAAAGCGCATTACACAACCCTCCTGTCTGGTCTGAAATTGATACACACTCACCCCCAGCCCCAGCCAGTTACGATCTTTTTACGAGAGCTGCTCTTATGCCGTGTTACATGCCTGCGAATGGTACGCCATTAATTGTAGCTACGTCGAACAGTGCACGTTTACACACCAACAGATCGCGCAACTTGATTCGGGGTATGGTCATGGGCAAGTCCAAAATCGACAGCTCCTGTCTGCCAATCAGACACGTCTTGGCATCGACTCGTCTTGCTGCGTTGATTTCATACGACTGAATGGCGCGCAAACACAGTTTCACTGTCACGACTTACATCACCGGTAGAAAGTCTCATGACCGCCAGTACCACAGGCACAGCGGTCCAAACTGACCATTGTGCACTCTTAAAGTGTTGACAAATATTTTGTCGGGTTCCCTACATGCGACGGCGGCCACGTTTTTGTGTAGCCGTGGCAGTCCAGATGGAGCAGGAACCGTGCCGGGGGTCCTGGCTGGACAGGAAGCGGGGCCCGCCGTGCTAACAGCGGCCAGGCGGACACCGGGGCCCGCGGCGGCGGCGGCGGCGGCGGTGGCGGCTGCTCCTTGGCACAATCAATACGGCGCCAAGGGGCCGCGCCAGCCACGTCTTACGCTGTCCGCGCCGACTCCCGTCTCTGACCGCCAGAAGGGGCCGCGGCGGCGAGCACACATTCTGACCCCTCCCCGGTTCACCTCACCACCTCGTATCACCCTACCACCACGCGGTTGCCGACATTAATGTCTGCCCCACAATGACAAGTTAGATAAAGGCGTCATGTTTTTATCACTGTGGTACCGTCCAGACATCACGATAGCACACCAAAAAGCAAACTGCTGCGACGAATGGGGGGCGCTCGTGAAGACCACAACTGCCTCTGGACTGCAGCACCCTTGCCCGGAGGCAAGTATACTCCGAGGTTACAAAAGTCACGGAATACTTCATAATATGGTTTCCGTTTGCCCTGCGTACTGCAGCAGCTCGATGTAACACGAATTTGACAAGTCGTTGGCAGTCCCCTGCAGAAATATTTAGCCATGCTGCCTTTGTAGCCATCCATAACTGCGAAAGGGTTGCCAGTGGGGTTGGGTTATTGTGGGGAAGGAGGCCAGACAGCGAGGTAATCGGTCTCATTGGATTAGGGAAAGACGGGGAAGGAAGTCCGCCGTGCCCTTTCAAAGGAACCATCCCGGCATCAGGGAAATCACGGAAAACCTAAATCAGGATGGCCGGACGCGGGATTGAACCGTCGTCCTTCCGAATGCGAGTCAGTGTGCTAACCACTGCGCCACCTCGCTCGTTGAAAGAGTTACGAGTCCAGGAATTTGTGCACGAACCGCCCTCTCGATTACGTCCCATTAATTTTTTATAGGATTCATGCCGGCCTATCCGGGTGGCTACGTCATTCGCTCGAAATGTCCAGAATATTCTTCACCGCCAACCGCGAACAACTGAGGTCCTCTGACACGGCAAATGAGGTCTATGAACAGCTGCAGATGGTCTCAAAGTGGCCGAACTTTACCATTTCCAGTCAATTATTGATTTAGCTTCACCAGAGGAGCCAGTCCATTCCATGTAAACACAGAAAACTCTATTATGGAGCCACCACCAGTTTGCACAGTGCCTTGTTGACAACTTGGGTCCGTGGCTTCGTGGCGTCTGCGAGACATTCGACCCCTACCAGCCGGCCGTGGTCGCCGAGCGGTTCTAGGCGCTTCAGTCCGAAACCGCGGGACAGTTACGGTCGCAGGTTCGAATCCTGCCTCGGGCATAGATGTGTGTGATGTCCTTAGGTTAGTTAGGTTTAAGTAGTTCTAAGTTCTAGGCGACTGATGACCTCAGAAGTTAAGTTCCATAGCGCTCAGAGCCAAGTTCCAACTGCCAATTCGCGTTCAAAGTCTGCTAATTCTCGCCTTGTGTCCATAATAACTTCGGACACATGAACCACCTGAGTATAAATGACTGCTCCGCCAATGCACTGTAATATCATTTCAATAAGTGATATTACCGCCATCTGTATATGTTCATATCGCTATACTATAACTTTGTCACTTCATGACTTTCTCAGTTCATTGTCATTTCGTTTGATCATAACAATTGTAATGGAAGAATGTTTTGTTCCCTATGACCCATTATTTGTTCCCCAGTGCTGCGATCTCAACCTCTTTCTCATCACAGAACCGTTCTGATAGGATGCACCTAATATGCTCATAAAGATGTATATGAAAAACCCCTGTCTTCTCGATGTGGCGTTGACGCTAAGTAGGATGCATTTTTTTCCCTCTCTCTCTCTGCAGGTGCATACGAAAATCACCCTGCTTTCGGGGATAAGACGCACAGACTAATTTTCTGGTGTGAATTTCCACTGGGGTGTAAATTTTCACTGTAAATTTCCACTATCTGATTTTGGGCTTCAGGCGTCCATACTAACACAATAAAAGGATTTGGTTACTTTACTTCTGCTAAGAGTTCGGAGTTGATTGTGACAGCGTGACAGAGCACCTTGTCATAAAGCAACATCTGTGAGGAAATGTTTTTGTGGGCAGTAACATTCCTGGAATGAACTGGCCTGAGTCCCGACCTGATCCCAATGAATCATCTTTGGAATGTGTTAGAAGGACGACCGTTCCAAAAACCAGCGTCCAACACCACTACCATCTCTGGTTTCGGGTTTTGAAGAAGAATGGGCTATCGTTCCTTGACAGATATTCGGACGCCTCATTTTAAGGGTCCCTAGCAGAGCACTGGCCGCGATAAAGACGAAAAGTGGACAAACACTTCACATTAACGTCTACTAATACCTGCCCTGACATTCCACATTAATGTTTACTAATAGATAGTTTTGCTCAGCTAGTTTATCTGCCCAAATAGAGGTAGAGTAGAACGCTGACAATATATATTTCACTTGTACAAAGTATGTTATAATTAATGGAGAATCCTAACATGGGTGGACAGATGCGATAACTAGCGACCTACTCCAACTTTGCACGACTAGCACAAAATATCTGCAGCAGGACGACTTATGTGGCGTAGCGGTAATAAATTACATACACAAACTTTTCTCATCAATCTATCTATTAGTGGAAACTGTATAAAAACACACAGAGTAATGACTGAGATGAGCTCGAACATACAGACAGAAAATACAGCAGGGAGATTCAATTCGTCATACTCCAGCCAATTTTCACAAAATATTTATAATTTATATAGGCCCACACGGACATTCCTCGCGAATCAGTCTGTCTATCAGTGAAAACCTTATCAATATCCTAACAGAAGTTCTTGTGATAAAATCGCAGAAACAGATGGAAAAATGGCGCAGGAGACTTTCATTTATATGCGTACACAGATATATAGATATGTGCGGATTGCGGCGGTGTTCCACTGCTCGTCAGAATTGTGGCGGCTATTAACTTTACTACTTTTCCAACCAGATACCGCCATACAAATAAATTTAATACGCTTCTTTACAGGGCTATCTTCCCCAGCAGCTGTTAAAATACTTTATTATTGCTTTCTCCAAAAAATGTGTGTGAAATCTTATGGGACTTAACTGCTAAGGTCATCAGTCCCTCAGCTTACACACCACTTAACCTCAATTATCCTAAGGACAAACACACACACCCATGCCCGAGAAAGGACTCGAACCTCCGCCGGGAGCAGCCGCACAGTCCATGACTACAGCGCCTTAGACCGCTCAACTAACTCCGCGCGGCATTGCTTTCTCCGTTTGCAGTAAGCTTAAGACGGAGATATCAATAATAATTGCAAATAAATTTAGTTAAGGTACATAACGTACATAGTTAAGGTACGTAACGTCCCTGACTGAATGTTCTGATGGTAGGGACAGTTTACACAGAAGGTAGTTTAGCATGCTAATTACAGCAGTGGAATTGACAGGAACTGCTAGTTGAGCAAGCATTGGCCTGAATGCACGTAGTACGTTGTCGGACAATTGATAGTTGTGTCCGTTCGAAAGTACCTGGCACGTCTCTAGTGGTATCAGTAGCGACGGCAGTTCTAGCGTCGAGACCTTCTTCTGGTTTCGCAAGGGTTGTTCCCCGCTCCTTCCTGAGACGCTCAGAGAGTAAAAGAGAGCGGCGGCAACTTTCAATTAAATACTTATATTTCATGTACTGTAAGGAAAAAAATACTTCCTGTGAACAGTCATATTTCATCATACAGACCCTGTCACCGATCATCAGCTTGGTTAGCTACTGACCAAACATTTAACAACCACTAATAACAATAATCCATTTGACAATGTCAGCGCTACCTCCTTGCGACATTGCCCACAAGAAGAGATTGTTATTCAATGCCATGTTGTCTATCCACCCCATTTCAGCCAAATTCCGGAATCTGTTCAAAGGTACTGAGGTAGCTACAAGTTGAATTCTAGTGTGTGTTCGGTGGAAGTAGTTAACCCGATTTAAAATAAAGTTACACAAGGTCCGCTCTTCCCGTGATAAGTGGCTGATTCGCAGTTCTAACAAACCCCGTGGAAGTGCTTCACCGACTGCTTCTTCTCCTTCGAAATGTTGAAGTTCTATTAAGCACAAAGATTCAGTTTAATCATAGTTCCATAACAATGTTTCCTCTTTTCGAGATTTTAGCTGACGATAGCATAAAGCCTGTAAAACCAAAGAGACACCTACAGACAAAATGTCCAGACTGTGCAGGTAAACACATAAAGTTTTTTAAGCATCATGAGCAACAACTAAAAGGAAATGTCAGAGTTCTCAAAAAACAGATATCAGTCCTAAGAAAATCCAAAAGCATCCCTAGAGACAGCCTACTTAATTTGCAAAATTCAAATCACCACAGACATCAAAATCTGTAAAATCACGCAAGGAGAAAGATTTAGCGAGTCTGAAGTCGATTCCACTCTCACGTGATATCGTGGCTCGTCGTATTAATGCAATGATCACTGGCATGTAAAATAAATTGCTACTACGTGTTTATGTGTCCAAAATTTGCTCTGCAACATGCTGACAATACTGATATCGGAAATATTTCCAGCCTCTTTTCTGTGTAAGCTCCAGTTGTGAAAATGAAATCACGAGGACTTTCTGTTCTGTAAATCTGTCGAAGGGAGGACTGCGGGTGAAGATATTTTCTATCTTGGGAATTCGTTTACTGTTGACACAAATCAATCTTCGACAAATTGTGTTGGTGTACGTACAGATGGGATGGCAGCATTTACTAGAGCTAAAAAGGGGTTTATGACAAGAGTGTGTGCTGTTTCTCCTTCTGTAAAACTCACGTACAGTATGATACGCAGGGAGGCATAGACTTCTAAAGTACTACAAACGGAAGTCAATGAAGTGCTGCACGATGCTGTCAGTGTTGTAAATTTGGTGAAAGCACGAATTTAATCAATACACTATTCTTCATACTTTGCGAGGAGATGGGTTCTACTCATGATTTGCTTCTGTTGCACTTCGAGGTACGTTGGTTATCTCGTGTTAAAGGTTTTCGCCGCGTTGTGGAACTGAAGAATGAAATTCGTCTTTTCCAATTCATCAGCAGTGTCTGGATTCACAATGGCCTCTAATATTGTGCTACTTGGCCGATGTTTTTGAGAAACTGAAAGATCTTAACGTATCACTTCAAGACTGAAATAGTAATATCATCATTCTGAGTAAGAAAGTACTTGCTTCTGTGAGAAAACTTGGACAGACAGAGAAGGATAACAGCGAGATATTCTCTTGTCCGAACGATTTCATGGATGAAAACGAGTTGGATGCAGGTATAAATAATAGTATTGGCGTAGCACATCTCGAAATTTCCAGAACTTTCATCTGAGTATGTCGGCATCTACAATCCGATTCGATCATAGCAGACCACTTGTAAACAGTAGAACAGGAGGTCCTAGAAGAACTCTCAAGTGATAGAACACTTTGAAATGAAGTTAAATGGAAGTCCCTTGAATTTTTTGGGTGAAGACTCGGAAGGAATATCCCAATTTATCAAGAAGGGCAACAGACGTGTTATTGC
Source organism: Schistocerca gregaria (assembly GCF_023897955.1). Classification (NCBI taxonomy): domain Eukaryota; kingdom Metazoa; phylum Arthropoda; class Insecta; order Orthoptera; family Acrididae; genus Schistocerca; species Schistocerca gregaria. The sequence goes on along the minus strand of NC_064920.1, from coordinate 791,600,019 downwards.
ACCTAGAATAAAAATCGCTGCAGCTGTTCTAAGTCCTTTTTTAAAAGCTATCTAGATTGTTACCCATCGTATCAACTTACTGGAGTTAAACAAAACGGGATCAGCGAGTTACTGTTTCAAAGATCTAACCATGCTTTCGTTTTATGACTAAGCCGGCACAGTATACTAAAAACGCAAATGTCAATATTTTGGACCTTGTGTATTTTCACTCTAGTTTATTTCCTTTTTCAGATGATCAATTTAAATATAATAGTTTTTAAATTGACATTTAAACGTGGCAGATTGTTCTATCGGTATTTACACCACGTTATCTTTCAAATATAAAAAGTTTCTAAGTGATTTAAAAGTGTTACAGATTGAAACAGTTAAATTATAACTAAGAAGCGAATTTGTCAACTAATTTGTAAAAGAATATAAAAAATATAATATAAAACAATAAAAACACGTATCTGCTCAATTCCAATAACTGCAGTCAAAGCCGCTGTTATTTACAAACTAGTTGTTTTTGCATATTGTATCACCTGTGAATATTGCAAATAAATCACAGTTTTCTTAAATAGTGTACCTCTGATGCGCTCGAATGACACGTTGTAATTATTATTATTGTTATGTACGAGGTTTGAATAAAAAGCAATGCCTACGCCTTCGTTAATTGGGTTTGGATGGGAATGTTTTAATAAATCAAACGCAGAAATATCCTTAGAATGTGATCTTTAATTACCAATATCCACTTTTCCACATAATCACCAGCAAATTGGATACATCTCCGCCAAGATGAACAAGTTTTCTGAAGCCGTCACGTAATTAGTTGACACTCTGTTTCCGCAACCACAGTCTCACAGTTCTCTCAACGTCTTCATCAAAGCATTATGATGCCCCGCAGATCGTCTTTCATTATCGGGAGCAGATGGAAGTCAGACGGTGCTATATCTGGACTGTATGGAGGATGTCACATAGGTGAGTTCTGCTGAAGTTCTGCTGTGGTGGCTCGTGAAGCATCCGGGGTACTCATCGTGCACAGATCTTCCGATAGCCAAGCAAAGTAATAATGTGACCCGCACGTTTTTGTGAAATTCCGATTACGCTTGCAATTTCTCTGAGTGATACGACGATCGTCCTGAATCAATGTGTCAACATTTTGCTTGTGAAACTCGGTGGTTGCTGTCACGGGCCGTCCAACTCTTTGTTTGTCACTCACGTCAGATGCTCCCGCCTCGACATCTTTAAACTTACTTTTCCATCGACGCACAGTACTCACATCAACACAATCACCATAATCTGCTTTCATTCTCTGATGAATCTGCTTTGGGGTGACACCTTGTACTATCAAGAATTCAATGACTGCACGTTGCTTAAAGCGCATTGACCGACCGTCTGCGCAGGGTTCCATACTTTACACTGTAACAACACAACCGTTCAATGCTAAGACTTCCCGCCAACTGCAGCTATAGAGAAGAGGCTACGGAACAAGCCAGTATCTGCCGCATACCAATGTTGCTAAATGTTGAAGAGTTAGGAAGGTCGAGGCATTACTTTTCAGTCACCCCTCGTACCTAAAAATTGCAATGATTCGACAAGAGTAAATAATTATGGAGGTATATTCCGTCTCTACAACTAAATGAAAGGCATAGTGCTTTTTCCTTTGCGCGTTTCGCTTGTCTTATTTATGAAGCATCTTCAGTGGCCTGTAATCATGTTTCTTTTTATAAACATAATAAAAGTATTATGTAGTAGATACAGTTATATTATTATGTTACATTTTCTCATGTTTTTCAGATTAGAAACAAAGTTTGTAGCACAAAATTCGTGAGGTTAAATTATCATTTTGTGTTACTTAACGATTTCAAATGTTGTCAGTGCATATGTGCTTTCCTGGAGATGTAGCGAAACGCGCATGGCAAAAAAAAAATCTTCCTTTTATTTAGTTTCAGAGACGGAACATACTTCCATAATTCTGAAGCAACTGGGTAATGACAGAAAAGGAAAAAATGATGAGAAGTAAACAAATATCTCGGGCCTTTACATTTTTAGCAATTACGAGAAGTGCCCGGCGGAAAAAGTGCGAGAGCACCTGACATCGTTAACCACTTCTGCGAAAATTCTAAGACAGCTTCTAGTGCTACGCACTAAGACTAAATCAAGCTGCTTACCCACGTAACACATATGGCAATAATTGCTTTTAAACGACGTTATTGTCGAATAAAGGTTAGCGTCTGTCAGCGTAAATTATTGCCGTACGTTTGAGGCCATTGGTAGGCGACATACCGATTTCAGTGTGGTGATCTCCCGCCAGCATCACACATCAAATGGACCCAGCTGTAGCTACGATCTTAGTAATTCAGTGAGAACAGCTCTGGTAAAGCCAGAAACATTACATTGTGCTCCTGGAATTTTTATAATAATGTCAATAAGAGCTTCAAGTGATACTTGCAAACGTCAGGAGAACATTGAGCTCTGAGGAAAATAAAATGTCGCCACCGATTACCTGCAATCAGCGGGAAACTCCCTACTTCCCAACATTGAAAGTATGTGCGTAATGGTCATCAGCTAATCGATGTCTTCCAATAAGCTGGCACCGGCCCACAAAACAATGTGTGCCCGCGGCTGGTCGGTATTTAGAGCAGAGTGATGGATTGTGGGCCTCAGGAAGCGGGGCCGCCCGGGGGAAATCCGGCTGGCTGCCAGGCTGCCGTGTCACCAGCGGCGGCGGCAGCAGCAGCAGCAGGTGCGCCTGTTCCGCCGGCACCCGCGATCGCGCGCTCATTCAGCGCCCTCTCTGCACGCGGTCTGTACACACGAACTTACTTCATTACGGCATCCGCCAACGGGCGTCTGTATATATGGAGAAATCGGTACCTGGACCACATCAACTGGGAGTGTGTCAAACGCCACGAGGTTAGAGGACAGCCAGGGAGAGTCTTTGATAATAACGCGGCGTGCACCGTAAAAAATAAATACACTGAAGTGCCAATGGAACTGATACAGGCATGCGTATTCAAATACAGAGATATGTAAACAGGCAGAAAACGTACCTGCTGTCGGCAATGCCTACATAAAACAAGTGTCTTGCACAGTTGTTAGATCTGTTACTGCTGCTACAATAGAAGGTTATCAAGATTTAAGTGAATTTGAACGTGGTGTTATAGTCAGCGCACAAGTGATGGGACACAGCATCTCCGAGGGAGCGGTGAAATGGGGATTTTCCCGTATGACCATTTCGCGAATGCGCAAATCAGCAGTGCGGTGAAACATCAAATCTCCGACACCGCTGCAGCCTAAAGAAGATCCTGCTAGAACGGGACCAACGGCGACTGAAGAGACTCGTTTAATGGGACAAAAGTGCAATCGTTCCGCAAATTGCTGCAGATTTCAATGCTGGGCCATCAACAAGTGTCAGCGTGCGTTTCATTTGACGAAACATCATCGATATGGGCTTTCGGAGCTGAAAGCCTGAAGGCCCACTCATGTACCCTTGATGACTTGCACGACTCAAAACTTTATGCCTCGCCTGGGCGCCTCAATATCGATACTGGACTTTTGATGAATGGAAACATATTGACTGGTAGGAAGAGTCTCGTTTCAAATTGTATCGAGTGTCTGGACGTGTACGTGTATAGAATCCATGGACCCCGCATGTCAGCAGGGGACAGTTCAAGCTGGTTGAGGCTCTGTAATGGTAAGAGGTGTGTGCAGTTGGAGTGATGTGTAACCCCTGATACGTCGAGATACGACTCTGACAGGCGACACGTACGTAAGCATCCTGTCTGATCATCTGCATCCACTCATGTCCATTGCGCATTCCGACGGACTTGGGCAATTTCATCAGAACAATGCGACGCCCCACAAGTCCAGAGTTGCTATAGAGTGGCTCCAGGAACACTCTTCTGAGTTTAAAAACTTCCGCTGGCCACCAAACTCCTCGGACATGAACATTATTGTGCCTATCTGGGATGACGTGCTGTTCAGAGGACATCTCTAGCCCCTCGTACTCTTACGGATTTATGGACGGCGTTACATGATTCATGATGTCAGTTTCCTCCAGCTTCAGACATAAGTCGAGTGCATGCCACGTCGTGTTGTGGCACTTCTGCGTGCTCCCGCGGGCCCTACACGATATTAGGCAGGTGTGCCAGCCAGCAGCACGCCTTGCTACTTGCCCCAGTTAACAATTTCGCTGTTTATTTTTATCAAGCGACTTCTAATTTGGTGTCACAAGAATCCCGTTTGAGACCTAGCCACTAGAGAAAAATCTGAGGTGGTGACCGGGAATCGAATCTGCCACTTCCTTGTAACTAGACAACGACGCTAATAACTACACCGGTGAGGTGGAAATACAAATAATGAGGATCTACCGAACAAGCTGAGTATGGTGAGAGGCGGAGGCGTTCTCATAAACGCTGTGGGTGATAATGTCTCGATGTATTTACTGAGCTGCATACACTGACGAATCAAAACATTATGACCACTTGCTCAATAGCTTGTTTGTTCGTCTTTGGAACGAAATACATCACTGGTTCTGCAAGTTAAGGATCCGAAAGCCTTGGAAAATTTGGAAATTTGTGGTAAGTTCTACTGTTCAAACTGTAGAGGTCATCTGTCCCTAAGGTTACACACTACTTAATCTAACTTAAACTAACTTACGCTAAGGACAACACACACACCTATTCCCGAAGGAGGACTCGAACAGCCGACAGGGACAGTCACGTGAACCGTGACACCACGCCCAAGACCGCGCGGCTATCGCGCACGGCTCCGAAAGTTTATTTGTAAGTTTGTGGAGGTACGTGGAATTCGATGTCTACGCAAAGGTCATGTAATTCGCGTAAATAACGGGTCGCTGATTTGCGTGCGCGGTGGTGGCGCCCGATAGCGACCCAGATGATACTTCGACACGAAAATTAGTCTACTTTGCTTATTTTCATTCGCTTATGTCGTATGGTATTATATTTTGGGGTAGGTCTTCCCATTCTACAAGGATATTTTTGGCTCAGAAACGGGCGGTTTGGGCAATAAGTGGTTTGAGTTCACTAACCTCTTGTCGACTCTGCTCACGAGCATGGGTATTTTGACATTGGCCTCTCAATATGTATATCCCTTATTGTCGTTTCTTGTTAACAATATTAGTTTATTCCCAAGAATAAGCAGCTTTCACTCGGTTAATACTCGGCAGAAATCAAACCTGCATTTGGCTCGGACTTCCTTAACTCTTGTGCAAAAAGGTGTGCAGTATACTGCTGCATCGATTTTCAAGAAGCTGCCACTCGAATTCAAAAAGCTTACCAGTAATCCACGCACTTTCACATCGAACGTGAAGAGTTTCCTCATGGGTCAATCCTTCTATTCTGTCGAGGAGTTCCTTGACAAATTGAGCTGATTCTTATTGTATTTGCTGATAGCGTTTACTTAAACTTATGGACTGACTTTTTTCAGGTTCATGAACATTTATTTTTATCTGCTATTACTTTTATGTTGTAATTTCATGTACTGACACGTTCCATGACCTTGGAGATTTGCTCCTCAATTTGGTCCTACGGAACTTGACGTGTAAATAAAAAAGTAAATAAATGGGTCCATTGGATTAATATCAGGCGAATTTTGTCGCCGAGACATCGAGTTCACTATAATGCTCCTCAAAGTACTGTAGCACAATTCTGGCTCCGAGATACGGACTGTTATACTGCTGAAAGACGACATCATTGTCGGGGAAGACAACAAGTATGAAGGGATGCAAGTGGTTCGCAGCTATCAGCGTGTCTTCGATTACTACCACAGGTCCCATGCAAGCGCAGCAGAATGTCTCACATAGCATCATACTGCTCTCACCACACTGTATCCGTGTCGTGATGCACGTTTCGAGTCGCGTGTCATCATGAAGACGACGTTTGTGGAGACGACCACCGACATAGTGTAGCAAAAATGCTATTCACCCGAAGAGCCAACACGTTTCCATTGATCGACCGTCGATCGACCGTGGTCCCGTGCTCACTCCAATAGTAATTGACGATGTCGTTGGGTCATCTTGTGAACACGTAGGGGTTGTCTGCTGCGGAGCTCCATGTTCAGTCCTGAACGGTGGATGGCGTGCTCCGAAACACTTGTGCGTGCACCAGTATCGTGCTCTTTTGGCGGAGACGCCACAGATCACCATCTATCCTACTTTACAGTGCAGATAACCCTATGAATCTCACGTTCGGCGAAGAGTGTTCAAAGTCCAACCATTTAGCGTCTAGTGGTAGTTTCGCTGTCCTACCTCAGAGGCTAACGACAGTAGTACGTGAACATCCGACCAGTTTCGCAGTTTTCTTGGTACTCGTTCACAGGCTCTGCATAGTAAAAATCTGCTCTTAGTCAGAGTGGATTATCTCAATGGATTTCCCCATCTGCAGCCCATATCTCCGCTAAGGTGATGCTCCGTCCGTGTCTGCTCCGCTTACACAGCTTTACTAAGGCATCGCGGGTCGAAATTCCACTAGTCAGCATCCAAAGTCGCGGTGGGCAGTGGTCATAATGTTTTGGCTGATCAGTGTGTTGGTTTAACCATATTAACATCGAGAACCGGAGAACTTGAGATACATAAAAACAAATGGCCGACAAACTAGCACTCGTTGCCTATGCTCGCAGAAGGTCTTGCAAGCTGACGCGGGGTCCACACCGCCAGGCTTGGCCGTGAAGCCATACAACTATGAACGCTCGGCGGTGGTGCGTTCACTGCGATATCAGTGTCCTAATCCGGCGATGTTAGTAAAAGTTCGTTCAGGATTAATGATGTAGGCTAGTTTGCTTGCCCCGAAAAGTAAAAGACGAATACATTTATCTCTTAATATGTAGGTATATTCCTCTCTCTCTCTCTCTCTATAAGTCCTAGTGTTTATCCTCTCGTAAGGACTCCAAAAATTTGGCCCGGATATATTTCCTGACGCCAAAGTAGTCACTAAATATGAGGAAGTTGTTTGCACCATCTGTCTGGGAGTCGTGTGAACTGTGTGTTTTCTATGAAGGGAAAAGGGATCAAGCTCAGCATTTGCCTACACGAGTAATACGGGCCTGAATCACACACCCCCTCCCCCCTCTAGGCGCTCAGTCCGGAACCGCGCGACTGCTACGGTCGCAGGTTCGAATCCTGCCTCGGGCATGGATGTGTGTAATGTCCTTGGGTTATTTAGGTTTAAGTAGTTCTAAGTTCTAGCGGACTGATGACCACAGATGTTAAGTCCCATAGTGCTCAGAGCCATTTGAAACATTTGAATCCCCCCCCCCCCCCCTCCCCCTGTCCAGCGAGCTACAGAAGCCCATCTTCAGCATGTCATGCACCTTATCTATTTTACTTTAATACTTCTTGGTAGTTTATTGTTGGATAACTCTCGTTTCGCAATAGTTCCAGAAGATGTGACGTCATTTTGAAGTCACACACAATAACGACAACCGCGTGGTCGGGCATCGACTTCCGTTAGCATTCGATACGAGTCCGTCACAAAATTTCGTAAGCGCATACCGGAGATTCACAAAAAAACGTCATTCGCAGAATGACTTATTTTAATTATTGCTGTAATAAAATATCACGTACTTATTTATAGGCGGTTAATACCTTCATGTACGACTACTCTCTCAAGAGCGAGTTCTTATCGCCAATAATTTACAAATTACGAATTGAACACAATTGTTTTGTAATTTGCAGTATGCCGTTTCAGTGTAACGGAATACTGAAAATTTATCTCAACCTCATCACCATTATCATTATATGTCAGTTAGTAATGCATCAACGATGCAGGCCTTGAAGAGAGAATATGATAACCAACATCGGAGTTAAGGATGACGTGGTTAAGTTGTTTCTGGCACCGAATGTTGTTGGTTCGCATCCAGTTACACGCAATTTTTTTATGTTAGCGTTGTTAAACATGTTCTGTTATTTTCTTATGAATGTAATACAAGAATGTTCTGCAACATTGGATTTGCTTACATTCAGTCTGATCTGAGAACGAAGGATAAAATGAGTATTCGGCGAATTCCGAGCAAGCCTATGTGGTTAGGAAGGAATCTAAGTGGACAGCTTAAATTGCTCCGAGAGAATCGAGGAGCAATAATATTCATATTCTTCCTTGTCACAAAGTTGACAGCCGATCATGCGGTCAAAAAGAAGGCACGTTTGCGGGGATTGTTATGAGACCAGCATTACCCTTTATTACAGTGTACCAGACCGAGACTCGAACCTGGGACTTTTGCCTATCACGTGCTACTGCCCTACCTACTACACAACTGACGGCCCGCACATTCTTCTTGCAGTCTTCTCTCCGTCGGCTCCTTTAGTGCAGCTCTCCATGCCGGTCTTTGCTACGCAAGTCTCTTCATCTCTGCATAACTGCTCCAACCTACATTCATACCAACCAGCTCACTGTTGTCTAGTTTTGATCTTCCTCTACCATTTTACCCCTACCCTCATATTCACTTCCATTATGAAACTCAGTATTACTTGATACATCATGAAAAAGCCGAAAATAATTAATTAGATATTACCAAAGCGAGTCGTTTCGTGCGGCTTCTGCCCGCTGTCATGCAAAAAACTGTGTTTCTAGTTTCTGATGTAGCAAGTCGCTCTTCTTTAAAAAAAAATTAATTTCTGTAGTCCTGCCCTTTTTCTTTACTGACTGTTAGTCTTGGACGACACAATGCAGCTCATATATACCTGAAATAAATAGTTGTAGCTCAGTCACAATTTTCATTAAGAAGGTTTTTTTGTAATTTCTTGATGGTGATTACTTTCGGACACCTGTGGCCATTTTACTACCATCCCTGTCGTGAGTATGGCAATACAGGCAAAACTCTATATATAAAAACTGTGTCTGCCGTAACGATAAAAGCGGCACTAGTGCCGACTCAACTCAGTAAACAGACCACACAGAACAGACATTGCTGAACTGTCAATTGTGGTGCATTTATTGTTGTCGACCCGGCCGTAATACCGCTTCGATCGTCACTGCAGGGGAAATTTTGGCCTTTCGCCTGTATTGTAACAATTACGATACGGATGGTTTGAGAACGTATGTAGGTGTCCGAAACTATTTAACTAATTACAATCAACAATTTAAAAAAAGAAATAAAATCTTCATAACTTATGATGGATCTGCAACAATTTATTTCAATTATAAATATTCTGAAACTTCGTTCATATATAGCTATTTTCATGACATTTGCTATGATATGACGTGCTTTGCTACCAATGTGTTTTAATATTATTATATCCTAACGTTATTATAACCATTAGTGACTGATGAATAGTTTGCACGTGAGAGTTTGAGGGTCTTTCATCATATCGGACTCGAAACTGATATTCATCTTATTTTTATTATGCTACATGAGATATTAAAAGTGTGTGATCATCGCGCATCATCACCTTTGTAGAAGACTGTTTAACTGTGGAAAGATTCATACCGTTCGACATCATTTGCGAAAGACTTAAGTTATTCTCTAAATTATTTCAATTACAGTACCAGCGGGAGCCAAAGCTAGTCCTCGCGTCCGACAGATGTTTAGTTATGACCGAAGATGGAATATTCTGGTGGAGCAATCATTGGAAATACAAATGAAACTTTTAAATCTGTATTGACGGTGAAAGACGACAATCTGTATTTGAGTCCCGCACAGGAACACTACTTTAATCTGTTAGTTTGTCCATGATTAGAAGTTTCTATTACAAAACCAATATCTTCCTCCGTGGATGATACACATACGAAGGAGAAATTAATTGAAGGCTGGAAATATAAGACACAAATGCGGACAGATCGTTTTATTGATTTACAAGTCGTGGTTGGCAGAGGCAGACGTTGTTCACCATGAGGGAGAAAATGCAGGACCGAGAAATGTTATCAACGGACCAGGACAGTATTTATCCCCACCGTCAGAAGATGTGAAACTCCATTATGTAGATGAGTGTGTCTGTACTTAAGTTGCAGAATGACTGAGAAAATGAAACTTCTACGGTATTTTATTATGAAACAGCTGAGTAAAACCGAGCGTACTGAGCCTAGGTTCTCTTAGCTTTTTCTTATCATATCAACACTGACCCACAATATTCTAGCGCAACGCAGTCTGACTGTTCAACAAAATTACAACCTGGCTTCAAATAATTAATTCAAAAGAACGACCCTGACTAAAAACAAATCTTAACAACAACCTATACATTTCATTAAGCACTTACCTCCCAAAAATCTTCATTACGCGAACTACTGCAACACGGCGAGCTCCAATACTGCCAGCTAAATAAAACTACTAAAGCCACTAACTACTAATAGGCATGTGGTTAGCGAAGGAAAGATTTCGTTCCAAACCAAATAATGTACTTTTTTTACCTTAACGATGTTGACGTCCAGTTCAAACGTGAATATAAATCGTTATTGGCATCTGATATAAAGGTATATAATCTTGAATAATATTCATGAATAATATTCCACCTCCAAAGTGAACATGTACAGATCGTTAGCCTACGCTAACAGTTCAGACCTCTACGCTCCATCAATACTAACTTATCACATCTAACATCCGTCACTGCTGGCTGTTCACCTCCGACTGCCCAACAGTACTTCCATCACTGCTGGCGACTAACTTCCAACTACCCAACACTACTGGCAATTAACTTCCAACAGCGAGTCCGAGCAGCCACAGAGTCTCTTACAAAGAAAGCGCAGTCACAGATCCAATGCAAAGCGCTACACAACGCTGCCAACACAGAAGCAGTCCACTTACAGATGTTCGCCACGTTTTCTTTTCTTTCCATCAAGGAGACGTTCTCGTAAAACTCTCTGTTTGATAAGCTTCACCAAATATTATCGGAGAGAAACGGTGTATTTTAGTGAGGTATATATTATCTCAACGATTCTATTTTTCCCCCCATTGCGTCTTCTGTACCCAGGCCAAACTCTGTCTCCAAATGATTCAAATAGCTCTAAGTACTATGGGACATAACATCTGACGTATGAGAAATATTTAAACCTAACTAATCTAAGGACATCACACACATCCATGACCGAGGCAGGATTCGAACCTGCGACCGTAGTAGCAGCGCGGTTCTGGACTGAACCGCCTGGAAACGCTCACCAACAGCGGCCGGCGCTGTCTCCAATTAAGGCGATATTAATACACTGAAAAAATACAGAAAGGGAAGCGGAAGACGGAAAAAGCTTACTACATGATATGAGCTCTGATTTTGTTGGGACAGTATCTAAAAGAGAGCTTAAGCGTGAGTAGCACTTTTGACGTCGACAGATCCGGAATGTCGCCTTGGAGAGCGCCGCAGAGGCGTAGCGTGGTGTTTGCTTTGGCATTAGGGGAGCGGCGGTCCACCCCGCGTGTCGGTATCCTCTACGTCGGTCGCCATGACGACCACTCCCTCGGCGACTGAGCAGCGATAATCAGCCCTGCTGCCCGCCGCCTTATCTCGCGCCGAGTCCCAGCCGTCTCCGCGGATAGGACAGGCAGTGCGCGTAGCCGAGGGGATGGCGGCACTGTGCGTCACTGTGCTGGCAGCATCGCAGATTGCAGTTAACTTGGGAAACTATCACAGACCGACGCTTTACACGTAGGAAACTTCCTGGCTCTCACGTGTAAACTAATTTCACTTTGATTTCAGAATAGCTGTACCACAGAAGCCCAATGATTCATACTACACCGTTTGGACTACTGCCAACTCAATAGCTGGTGCGAAGAAGACGTGAACATTTAAACTGTTTATTTGCTAAAGCCGAAATTCAACAACTAGGTTTGCGATGCTTCCTTTGCTTGTGTTTCCTTAAATACACTCTTAAAATAACACCACCGGGGAATGAGACGGAAATCGGGAGATGTGATTTCAGTTTCAGAAAAACTGAGTTCTTTATTCAAGAAAAAGAACTTTACAAATAGAGGAAGTTAGTAACGTCCCTTGGTCACTTCTGGCGCTTAAGTAAGCAGTTATTCGGCTTCGCATTGATTGATAGGGTTGTTGGATGTCTTTCTGATGGATATCGTGGCAAATTCTGTCCAACTGGCGCGTTAGATCGTCAGAGTGTCGAGAAGGTTGGCGTGGCCTGCCCATAATGCTCCAAACGTTCTCCATTGGTAAGAGTCCCGGTGACATTGCTTATCGAGCACAAAGACAAGCGCCGCGTGCGGGCGGGCTTTGTCTTGCTCAATTGTAGGCCCAGGATGGCTTGCCAGGAAGGGCAACAAAACGCGATGTAGAAAATGTCGACATACCGCTGCGCTGCAAGGATGCCGCGGATGACAACGAAAGAGGTCCTGGTAAGTACGGTGGGTGACAGTGAGATTGGTATCCCACCGCTGTGCGGGGTGTCTCCAGACACGTCTTCGGCCTGGAACCTCTGTGACTGGTCTATAATTATCTTGAGTGATGATTCCAGCTCAGAACTGACCTCGATGAACAGTGAACACGTGTCTGGAGACGCCTTCGCCAGCGGTGGAATACCAATTTCACCATCAGCCGCCATACGGCCCGACTCCAGACCTGGGGTGCCGTTTTGAAAGGAGATACAATATACATCTACATCTACATCCATACTCTGCAACCCACCTGACGGTGTGTGGCGGAGGGTACCTTGAGTACCTCTATCGGTTCTCCTTTCTATTCCAGTCTCGTATTGTTCGTGGAAAGAAGGTTTGTCGGTATGCTTCTGTGTGGGCTCTAATCTCTCTGATTTTATCCTCATGGTATCTTCGCGAGATATACGTAGAAGGGAGCAATATACTGCTTGACTCCTCGGTGGAGGTATGTTCTCGAAACTTCAACAAAGCCCGTACCGAGCTACTGAGCGTGTCTCTTACAGAGTCTTCCTCTGGAGTTTATCTATCAGCTCCGTAACTCTTTCGCGATTAGTAAATGACCCTGTAACGAAGCCCGCTGCTCTCCGTTGTATCTTCTCTATCTCTTCTATCAATGCAATCTGGCACAGACCCCATACTGGTCAGCAGTATTCAAGCAGTGGGCGAACAAGTGTACAGTAACCTACTTCCTTTGTTTTCGGATTGCATTTCCTTAGGATTCTTCCAATGAATCTCAGTCCGGCATCTGATTTACCGACGATTAATTTTATATGGTCATTCCACTTTAAATCACTCATAATGCTACTCCCAGATAATTTATGGAATTAACTGCTTCCAGCTGCTGTCGTGCTATATTGTAGCTAAATGATAAAGGATCTTTCTTTCTATGTATTCGTAGCACATTACACTTGTCTACATTGAGATTCAATTGCCATTCCCTGCACCATGCGTCAATTCATTGCAGATCCTCTTGCATTTCAGTACAATTTTCCATTGTTACAACCTCTCGATATACTACAGCATCATCCGCAAAAAGCCTCAGTGAACTTCCCATGTTATCCACGCGGTGATTTATGTATATTGTGAATAGCAACGCTCCTACGTCATTCCCCTGCGGCACACCTGAAATCACTCTTACTTCGGAAGACCTCTCCATCGAGGATGTCATGCTGCGTTCTGTTATCTAGGAACTCTTCAATCCAATCACAAAAAACCTTCTAATCTGGCCTTAGGATGAACGACAGATAGAATATGGAAATTTTTCGAAGCTTCGAATTCTAAAAAAGGTGTTTTTATATTATTATTATTATTATTATTATTATTATTAGTAGTAGTAGTAGCAGTAACAGAAGTACAGCTTACGGAGGTTTCAATGCGCACGAAGGCGAACGCTACAATAAATCTGCGTTAATAGTCTCATTGTTCAAGCAACTGGAATTTTTTTGTGTGTGGACAAATGTCCCTAGAAAAGTAAAAATTAACAAGTAGGTAAACAAATGGATCTTAATGTTCTGCATGTATAAACAACGCGTACGCCACACCACATCCACTATGCTGATCTTGTTGTTACATCCATGTGGCGAAACCACATGAAAGAAGGTATCAAAGACTCCATTCTTTTAAACACACTTAGGTGCGCTACATTCAAAACCCACACACTGTCGAAAACGTTAAACATTTTGTCTAGTATCAATTTTGGAAATAACGGACGTAAACTCAGTAACATAGCTAAACGTTGAAATGTTGATTATGCTTCACTGCGAGAAATGGAGATTTTTTTGTTACAAGTTCTGGCTGTAAATATGTATCTCTGAATCCTTTTTGGTGAGAAGAAATTTATTACAAGGAAAGAAAATGGACTACGTATCTAGAAGCTTAGGAAACGGATGCACAAAATTGAACAACCCTTAAATAAGATCTTCTCGACGTATATCTTATTTACAACATATTTGTATCGAAGCAAATAATACACTGACAGAAAAAAATCGCAACGCAAAGAAATAATTAATGTGTCATAATGAAATTTCGGAAATACAGCTGTCTATGTAACATATGAAAGTGACTGACATTGCGAGATCACAGGTTAATGTAAGCGCGAGATAAACCGTTGCAAATGTGAAATGCTGGTACACTGATCACCGGTGTAGCCGCCAGAACGTTGGATTCAGGCATACAAACGTGCATGCATTGTGTCCTACATGTGTCGGATCTCAGTTTGTAGGATACAGCTCCACGCCTGTTACACTTAGTCGGTTAATACAGTGATAGTTAATGCTGGTTGTGGATGACACTGGAGTAATCGTCCGATGATGTTCGATATGTGCACGAATGGAGACAGATCTGATGGGCATCGACGCCTATAAGGCGCCAACGGCGTCCTGTGATACAACCGTCCATGCTACATTTATCTGGTTCCGAAGTTCATCTGTGGTCACAGTGCTGCACCCATCGTTTCACCATATCCCACACATTTTCGATTGGCAACAAGTCTGGTGATCTGGCAGGCCAAGGAAAAAGGCTGACATCCTGTGACACCAAAAAGGCACGTGTTCGTGCAGCATGTGGTCGTGCCTTCTTCTTTCTTGGCTCTACAGCTCATGATGAGCCGTGGCCTCTTCTACTATTTCCTTCCATTTCTCTCGGTCCTTTGGTAATACTCTCCAGTTTCTATAGCCCATCTTCCTAACATCTTCGATTATTCCATCTTACCATCTGGCTCTCGGTCGACCACGCCCTCTCTCCCCTCCTGGCTTTCCTTGTAATATTCTTTTTAGTACTTCTGTGTCATTCATGCGAGCCACGTGTCCCCCCCACCGCAGTCTGGATGATTTCAGTATCCTTCTGATGGGTTGGTCTTTGTATATGATACACAACTCATGATTGTATCACCTCCTCCAACTTCCTCTTTCATAGATTGAGCCGATAATTCGTCTAAGTACCTTTCTTTCAAATGCATCCAGTGTTTCAGTATCTTTAGTTGTTAATGTACAGGCTTCAGAGGCACATGTAAGCACTAGTCGTATAAGTAATTTATACATAGTTAATTTCGTGGTTCGAGTCAGGAGCCTTGAGGATAGAAGTCTTGTTAGGGCAAAATAGGCTCTGTTGGCCAGTATTAATCTCTGCTTAATTTCATAGGAGGTATCATTTAGATGTGTAACTGTCGAGCCCAGGTACTTGAAATGTTCAACTCTCTCAAATGTATAAATGCCCATTGTTATTGCATTTGGCATATTTTCTCTATGTGCTTTTCCAGCTGCCACATATTTTGTTTTTTGTTCATTAATAATTAACCCCATGTTCCTACTGGCCTGTTCAAGAGCTGTAAATGTCTCTTCCTTTGCTATTTTGGTTCCTGCTTATTAAATCGATGTCATCTGCGTAGGCCAGTATCTGCACTGATTTATAGAAGATCGTTCCCCTAATCAGAAGGTTTGCGTTCCCCATCAGCTTCTACAGGGCGTCATTAAAGAGAAGGCATGCCAATGCATCCCCTTGTCGCACTCCGTTTTTAATACTCTATGTATTAGACATCATTCCTCCTATTCTTAATCTTACCTTGTGTTTCGCTCATTGTCATTCTCACCAGCCTTACCAACTTTCTAGAGATTCCCAGTTCACCTAGAGCTTGATATAACTGCTCTTTATTTATGCTATGATAACCTGCTTTGAAATCTATAAAGAGGTCATGCGTGCCAACTCCCTATTCGTTTGTTTTATCCAGGATTTGTCCTAAGGTGAATATTTGATCTACAGTTGACTTCCCAGGAAGGAATCCGCTGTGGTACGGCCCTGTCTCTCTCTGTATGATCGAGAGTATTCTGTCGAATAGTATATTAGAGAGTATTTTATATCCCAAATTAAGTAGTTGATCTCTCTATAACTGCCACACTCCATCTTATCTCCGTTCTTATATGTGGGACATATGATACCCTCTTTCCATTGTTGGGGCACTTTCTCCTCTTCCCAAATTCTGGGAAGGCTTTGTTCCAGCTCTCTGCCTCCTTGCTTAAACAGTTCTGCTGGAATACCATCTGTCCCTGCCACCTTGTGGTCGTGCATTGTCTTGCTGGAAAATGACGTCTGGGGTGTTATGCGGAAAGGGTATGGCTACAGGCCGCAGAATGTCATTCACGTAGGTCACACTGGTCACAGTGCCCTGAACACGCACCAGTTGTGATTTGTGATTGTACCACATAGCACCCCACACCGCGAGACCTCGGTGTATGTCTTGTGCGAATGCAGTCACTGTATTGCCGCTCCCCCTGTCTGCGGCAAACGAAAATGGGCCATCATATTCAAACAAACAGAACCTGAATTCGTCTGAAAACGCTATCTGATGCCATAGCTGACCACAGTGACGTCGTTCCAAACACCATTTCCGTGTAACATGTTTCTGGACATTCGTCAAGAATGGGCGGAGAAGTGTACGACGCGCACATAATCCGTGCCGCAGTAAAAGGTGACCGACTGTCATTCCTAATAGTGTACGATGTGTTACACTTTTCCACTGTTGCGTCACACCCGAGGAGGACGCAGATCTACCCTGCAATGCCATTGGGATGAAGTTTCGATTTTCTCGAGTGGGTGGTCTGGGTGCTGCGACCTGACACATTTCGTCGTGTTCTATGGCCTTCCGTGGACCATGCTAAACACACCCGTTGCTCTGTCGAAACACTGCATCTTACACAACGATAGATGCATCACATTCTATCTATCGCTTGCGCCTCGTCCCGCAGTTAGCAGGGTCGGCCGTGGTTAACCGGATTTGGCGTGTTAATTTTAAGGGATAGCCAGATGCCCTTCCTGCCGTCATCCCGTACCCCCAGGATATAATTAGTGTATCCCAGCTGTCTGCGTCTAGTGTTAATCGTGAAGTAGTGTCTATGTTAAAATGTCTGTGAGTCGTGTAATTGAGACGAGACGTGGAGACCAGCGCGGTATTCACCTAGCAGGATGTGGAAAACCGCCTAAAAATCATATCGAGGCTGGCCGGCACACCGGCCGTCGCCATTAATCCACCGGGCGGATTCGATCCGGGGCCGTCCCACCTATCTGAGTCCAGGAAGCAGCGCGTTAGCGTTCTCTGCTATCCTGGCGGTTATAGATGCAGCGCATTCTCTCATGCCAATAATGCATCATCTTTCAAGGTCACTGATTTGGCGGTACGGTTCGCGTTTATGTCTGTCCCCGAGGACTACGTGTTTGTGTTGTCCTCATTATTTCATCATTAGCATCATTCGTGGCAGTGGCTCACCGGCCGTTCTGACCGAGCGGTTCTAGGCGCTTTAGTCTGGAACCGTCTCCTCTTTCTGATCTGTATGAATAGCTTTAGTTGTATTAAACAAACTCCACTTCCTTTGCTCAGCTTTCCTCATTACCTTCTTGAAATCTGCAAGAGATTAAGACTTTGTACTAATGCATACAAGACTTCAACATGACAAAGTAAGGGGGCCGCTTTAAGCAACTGAAGAGAGTCCAGCTTCCGCGGTTATGGCGGTCATTTTCTTAACCCAATAGAATTTAAAAAAAAAATATCAAAATGATGCCGTTTCGTCATAAACGCTAACCTTAAACCTTACTATTCAAGAACTCATTTTGGTTCAGAGACTTACTTGCCGATATTAGGAGAAATAACGAATCATGTAGCACAATATAAGAACAACTTTTCCCACTGGCAAAACATGTGAAGACGAAATGATGAACAAAAAGTGAAGCGGACCTTTTTGCACTCCGCCACAGGTTAGTATAAGCCTAAATACACTACTGGTCATTAAAATTGTGACACCAAGAAGAAATGCAGATGATAAACGGATATTCATTGGACATAGAACTGACATGTGATTACATTTTTACGCAATTTGGGTGCATAGATCCTGAGAAATCAGTACCCAGAACAACCACCTCTGGCCGTAATAACGGCCTTGATACGCCTGGGTATTGAGTCAAACAGAGCTTGGATGACGTGTACAGGTACTGCTGCCCATGCAGCTTCAACACGTTCCGTATTACCCTCCTAAACCCACCGATTCCATATTGTGCTAACAGTCATTGGATGTCGACCAACGCGAGCAGCAATGTCGCGATACGATAGACCGCAATTGCGATACGCTACAATCCGACGTTTATCAACGTCGGAAATGTGATGGTACGCATTTCTCCTCCTTACACGAGGTATCACAAGAACGTTTCACCAGGCAACGCCGGTCAGCTACTGTTTTGTGTATAAGAAATCGGTTGGAAACTTTCCACATGTCAGGACGTAGCAGGCGCTAACCTTGTGTGAATGTCCTGAAAAGCTAGTCATTTGCATATCACAGCATCTTCTCCCTGTCGGTTAAATTTCGCGTCTGTAGCACGTCATCTTCGTGGTGTAGCAACTTTAATGGCCAGTAGTGTAATATTTACACTTGGTCCAACTAGAGTTCAGGAGAATGGAGAGCCGGGAGATTAAAGAATCCGCTTTTCTGGAAAGTCCGAGTAAGTTCATGTCATTTCTTTCAACCTCTGTAGACATCATAGCGATTCCGTGTGCGTAACACTAAACTGACTACCTGCAAGGGTTCCTAACTGTCCTAGTTTTGAGATTACGTAACTTATGCCACTGAGAAACATAACTTTTATGTGTAAGGACGTGCTATGTCAGTGAGAAATGGCGGCCGCATAGTGCCGGTGCTGCCTGCTGCTAACGCAGTCTCTGTGAGGGTGAGGGAGGGCAGATCCGCCGCCCCCACGCACAGCTCCCTGTCGCCCCGTACACATATCCCATTAGAGCGCCTGTCCCTTACTCTTCCCTCCTCTGGCACGCATTAACTGCATCTTGCGGCTTCGAGTTACAGCGCCGCCCCCTCTGATATCCTCGCCATATTTCTCGGCGGCCGCCCAGCGCCGTCCCCAGTTGCACAGCGCGCACCCCGTCTCTTCTTCTCCACTTTTTTTTTTTTTCAGCCGTGACCCCTGCCCGCTGGAACGCCACAAAAAGAGTGCAGAGCCGCAGGCCTGGCTCTGCCACGTCATTAGTAACGCCCGCAAAGCCGCGAGAATTAAAAATGCTTTCAGTAATTAAGTGCAGAAGAGGACGCGAAGAAAAAAACTGCTCATTTAACCGGCTCAGGCGCTAAGAGATTTTTTTCTTACTGCATCCGAAAGTTTTTATTGTTATCTCTAGGGGAGGAATTTTTTTAATTGCACTCGAACGGAAGGGCAGGGCGCAATGTCATAAACGCGCCTCGTTAATCTTCGTTCTAAATGAGGCACATACGGTACGGTATATCTTTTCTTCCGGAAGAATTCTCGCCGAAAAAAACACATTTTGTGTTGCTTCTCGTGGAGCGAGACAATTATCCATTAACCTAAAAGATTCGGAGAAAAGGAATATTTCACTCTTTTGCTTGGTGAAAGATTTATACGGATATGAGAATCGTCATCATTAGTTCTCCTGCATAATGCAAGGAGTTAATGTGTCAAATCAAACTGAAAGTAATAGAAACTGGCTTGTATAACGAATTTCTGCTGGAAAGGTCTCTACTAAGTGTTTGAGGAATGTGAAATTGAATTCGTTATTAAATATTTTCTAAAAACATTGTTGTCGCTCTATAATATCTAGCGCTCTATCCCGATCTCCTAAATTCTGGGAGAAATCAACGGAATTTAAAGTCTCGTCGGTGTGGGTAAGTGCAGATTAACAACGAACCCCTTGAGTGTGATGTGGCAAAAGGCGAAAGATGTTTACGACATTCGACGCCGCACACAATATCTAACATGCAACCACAATTATTGGCTACTAATGGCGACAGGGGGCGGAACTGGAGGTATCCAATGCTGAGCACAGCATGAGGTTACGGGGCGAAGTTGAACACGTGTAACTCACAACGGTGCTACAGTGCTAGTGGTGTTGACACAAAGCAGAGCAATAGCAACGATAAACAAAGCAAACGAATTACATCTACCACAATTGCCGAAGTTGACATTTCGACAAAAAGAAACCAAATGGATTTCTCAGAGAGGGAAAGAAGTGGCAGATAAAATATTAGCGTTTCTGCAAGATGAGTAAGTGGAATGTGTGGTATCGCACAAACTCGACTGTACGGACGGGCAATGTACATGGCGAGTGCTCGCTTAACATGAGAAAGTGATACTGAAGCAGGTGTCCAGCCATCATCCTTTTCGAACAGTGAGCCACAAGTCCCGCCTCCTGTGAAACGTATTTAAGGACAATTGTTGCCCAAGGAGCAGACACTAAACATAACTACATACATAAAAGATCATACGCAGAATAGGAAAAAAAGTACGCATCAACACGGCTCTGGGCAGTGTTAGTAGCTTCTGCCGTACGTCGCTGAAATAGTTCCCAAGTTGACATTAATACTCCACACATGGATATAAGCCAACGTGCGGTGCCACAACGGTCAGTCGACAGCGGTATCAACAGAACGAAAGCTGACACAGTCTCCTTGGAAAAAATCTGCAACCACGGATTGTAAAATAGATTTTTTATTGTCCAACTTAATTGCATTAATTTTTGAAAATGGGTTGGTTTTGGTCCTGCATGACCCAACCTTAGATCTGAGCGAGTTTGTTACAAGAGTAAACTGTCGAACTATCAGCAGAATTTATATCCTGTGACGCAGCATGTGTTAAAGGATTGTTTAGTGCAACACTACATGTAACTGAATTACCACGAATCATCTTCACACTCAACCTAAGTAACGTGGGATTACGGCAAACTCATCGTGGAATTCTTCGAACCACGCGCCTCCACTTCGAGACGTTGCATTCCCCTTCTGGTAGATACCATCGTGCCCAGGAAAAACACTCCATACAAGGGCGGACTTGGTCCCCAAGGATAGATGGATGTTTGTGTTGATGCACTGGACCTTCCATAATGACGAGATCACCCAGGGATGTCACGGACACATTCCCCAAACCATAATGCTCTATCCTACGACCTAAATCCTATCGGCGATTGCTGCACGGTGTTTGCTTTCAGACGTTTCTCGCTGATGGAGCATCAAAGTGATTCATCTGTAAAGGCCGCCTGTCACCATTCAGTGGACATCCAGCTGCGGTACTGGCGCACAAATTCCAGCCTTCGTCGCCGGCATGGGTGCTCGAACCAAGGTCCCTGCTGCGAAGTGCATACGCAGCACTGTCTGCTAAACGATCGTTGGGGAGATATTGTTGATGGCTCCTTGGTTTGTCTTTGCGGCCAGCTGCTCTGTAGTTGTACTTCTATTCACCCGTATGCGTCTCCACAGCCGTCCTCGTCCCTCCCCCTCCCCCACCTCCCCCGCCCCTTGTCATTTATAGCCCGTGGTGCAACGCAGTTACCTCGGCGCCGGATTTGGAGAACACCGTTTTGCCATGCACCGTGTATTTTAACCACGGCGGAACGCGAATAGTGCACAAACTTACCTGTCTCGGAAATGCTTACACCCTTGACCTGAAAGCCAATGATAATCCCCTTTGGACGCCAGATAAATAGCTCCATGTCCGCATTATGACAACGATTTCATTGTTTTCCGCGTCATGTGGACACACTTACACTCTCCACTGCTAGTGTTGTCACTTGCCGCCTGTGAGTGGTTATTGCATATGGACGTCTAACATAGGCCGTGGTCACACTAATGTGACTCGGTCGTGTATACTTCATTTAATAAATTATTGTAAATTGTTACTAATCACTGTTGTCGTCATTTCTCTTTAGTATGCCTAAATCTGTTTGGCGCCTCTGGCGAGCTCCATAGTCGTTGTGTGCAAGCGAGCCACCTTAATAATGGCAACTTTCGGGGACAGGAGTTTCTCTTCCTGGAACATTTTTATGTTTGACGCAAACTATTTTGTGAAGTGAATACAGCAGTATCAGTGCAGAGAAGTAATCCGAACCCGGCAACAAACATTTCCGGGTAAATCTGTGGAGTAGTGCTTCGCGTAATTAGTTCCGCGCGCCTGTCTTCGCCAAGAGTGTTTGGATTATGGCTACGGCCGCGGTTGTGACTTCGTGTGACGCCACGTAAGCTCTGACGACGGAAGAAAAAAATGATTCACTTCGATGTGACCGCCATCAAATGCGCTGGTATCGCGTGTCTACTCCATCCTGCGCTCGTCTGCCAGAACAGCACCTAAAGGCATTCCAATCTCTCTGCTCGCCGGGCTATTCAGTTTTTTGTGATGACAGAAACGTTCTCTCTCTATAATAATTGTTGTCACTAGTTTAAGTTGCCCATCAGTGTGCCTTGTTGGAGAAGTAAAAGGATGAACATGTGACCAAACGGTCACCTGTGAGTTTCACCTGGGTCCTCCATCACTGCGTGTCCAGTGCATAAGGGACAGTCGAACGAAAACCGAACCGACGTTCAGTTCCAATTTCGTAGAACGCAGTCGGCCGCTGACGGATCAACAACCGTACCTACACCTGCATTTCCTCGCCGTACTGAAACCGTCCACACATGTCTCTTTTCAGGCAGCCAAAGATGTGAAGATCTCATGGTCAACGACCAGGACTGTACGGAGAATGTTGCAGTGTTTTCGAACTAAACCGCTGAAGCGTAGCTTTCGTTCCTTTGACATTGTGGGGGTGGGCGTTATCGTGCAACGCGATGATTCCGTCCGTCAGCTTTCCTGGGCGTACTGATTTTGTGGCGCGTCGCAGTGTCTGACAAATGTCTTCATAAACCTGTACACTGACTGTGATCACCATGACCTTACGTGGTGCCACTATTTAGAGCTCGAGGGCAAATGGCAAAGGCAACAGTGGAAACATCTCACATCTTTCCTGCCAATGAAATCCAAAGGTGCCAGACGTATTGGAGGCCCTGTTTCATCCCCTCACACTAGAACATCTCGACCACCAGTCCTACTAACAAGAGGTACGAATCGCGTCGATATCTTCAACGAGGTCCACCATACTGTACACAGGTGCCTCCGTATACTGAGACTCATCAGTCCAGACGACCTTTTTCCAACATTCGGGCGTCAAACGGCAGGATTTCCGCGTCCATGCTAGTCTGAGTGCCCCGTGGTGAGGAAGGAAAGAGGTACACATGTGAGGCTGTCCGTTATTCACACAATAATAAGCTGGTTTTGGAAAGCATGTTTATGCAACTGTAGCGCTTCGGGGAGAGGTAGCTCAATGACTCTCTCATGGGAAGTACAATACACACAATAATAAGCTGGTTTTGGAAAGCATGTTTATGCAACTGTAGCGCTTCGGGGAGAGGTAGCTCAATGACTCTCTCATGGGAAGTACAATTTAGATTGTATGGAGAACTCATCAGAAGTTGTCGTTGTCCATCAGCATTTACTTGGCGAATTATTTGCTTACTGTGCCCGATTTGCTGATTTTAATAAACCACAAGTAGACGATGACCCGATACACCAACACGTGGGTGCCCAGCCGGTCTGTACCGGAGGCACTAACTGAACAGAGCTGTGCAACTTCCACAAATTCAGTCTAGATGAAAGTTCAGTTGCAGTTCGATACTGGTGCGTATCTGCTCGGTGGCACTCCATACGACATATTAACGCAAGTCATTTGTCCTTGTTTCGTTTGCTAACAACATTAAACCATCTCTATCCAAGAATTTTTTTAGGGGATTTTCAACGAGATTTAATGCGTCTGACTGCCTTAAACCTAGTTTACGCTGGCGCGAACACGAACGAACAAGGAGTAGTGAACGAAAATTTTCTCTAGTTTAAACGATAGACGAGAACGAGTGGACAGCCATCGATCATTCTCAGTTCGCCTTAGCACGTCCTCGCTCGTGTTGCGCAGGTTGTCGATCTTCGAGCGGAGAGTCGAAATTCGCGTACCCTCAGCTTCGGCGCTCGCTTCAGAGCGTATTGTACATAGAGGATTCGTTCTCACGGTCTGCCTTTCTCGAGTCTGACAAACTTTTATTATTTAGAGTGAGTAGTGTGACCGATAGACTGAACAGAAGAGAATGTAACGCAGGTGACAGTAGAATATATGTACACGGGGAGTTCTGAATTCTCGTTGCAAATTTTGGGACCTGTAGAGGGGTGAATGTACATAACACTTTGAATAGGGATCACCATGTCCTGAAACGTACCGTTTACGTGTTGCAGCCGTTAGAACACGTCTTTGTTAGGTAGGGTAGTCATGTTGGAGGGTGTTTACGTCGGATCGGATGATGTCGTTTGACTTCTCTGACTTGTTTGGAGTCCCACTCATGTGTCTGTACAATATGATTGGGTAAGTGTTTACAGAGTACACCGACTTCATCCTTATGATCCTCCTCACGGTAAACGAAGAGCTGCTCGTCGCCTTTATCAAGGTCGTTTCGGCAACGTCCGGCGTCGTCGTATGCCCCTTTGGCATAATTACGCAACGGTTTCGAGAGAGTATATCTTCAACGTCAGCAGGCTGTGCTGCTCCAAGGAGATGCCGCACAACCGAACTGGAAAACGCCGTACTGCAGCACGTTGAAGAGTACTCTGCAACGAACACATGCTGGATTTCTTTGACTATTAATGAGTGTACTATAAAACAAGTGATGTGCTGGGCATGCCTAATCAATTACTTGGCCGGCCGTAGTGGCCGAGCAGTTCTAGGCGCTTCAGTCCGGAACCGAGCTGCTGCTACGATCGCAGGTTCGAATCCTGCCTCGGTCATGGATGTGTGTGCTGTCCTTAGGTTAGTTAGGTTTAAGTAATTCTAAATCTAGGGGACTGATGACCTCAGATGTTAAGTCTCATAGTGCTCAGAGCCATTTGAACCACTAATCAATTACTTGAGGAAGTGGTCGTGTTACCAACATATCTTCAAATGGTTGCGGCATTGAAACGGCACGTTCCCGGACATGGGTTCCGATTGAAAGTAATACCTATTCACTCCCCTCTACAAGTACTACTAGTTTGTAACGGGTGTTTCCGAATACCTTGTATACAAACTGTCACTCTTAAGAATCGTCAGGCACATTCTCTCTGGTGTTTCGGTGAATATGTCAAAATTAGTTTTTGCAATGTGTAGCTGAAGCAGGCCAAACAAATACTGCTCATCGTGTTTTTCATGCGACGCCCCTTGTCGACAGAAAGTGTCGGTTTGTTTCCTGAACAAAATTATTTTCAAAGCAGAATTTTGCGTGCCCATTCGATAGACCAGTCCCTATCATAGTACGATAATCGTTATATCCGTACGTATTGAGAGAAACAGTGAAACACGAAAGATAACCAGTACTGCAGCAGTGACGTCACCGCCGTGGTCCTCAGTGAATACTTTCGCTTTGCAACGTCGCTGTCCGGAAGCTGCTGGAGTACTAGTTATTTTTCGTGTTTTATTGGCTCTGTTAATTCATACTGATAAAACTAATACCGCACCAGACTAAATTGCGACCGCTGTTTTGAAGGGCGCCTAAACTTCCGCTTCAAAAATTATTTTATTTGTGATGGGGAACAAATCGATGCTTTCTGTCGTAACTGGACGTCGTGTGAAAGACTTGATCAGCAGCATTCGTTTGAGCTGACTCTAGCTACACATCACAGAAGCTACATTGCAAATGTGTATCAAAACATCGGCGAAATGTGCCTCACGCCTCTTAGGAGGAACACCCTCTACATCAAACGTGCTTGTGGGATTGAAGAGATCGACAGAACACAGAGCGGAACCAAAAGACGTGTATCGAAGAAAATTGGCAAAGCAATCAAAGGTTCCGCTGGGGACTTGGAGACACAATGAATTGGTTATTTGCATTCATTAGGTGTGAACGAAATGAAGATGTACAAGATTTTCTATGTACTTTCATTGAAAAGGAACTGCAAATTAAATTTCCTTCAAAGAAAACAGATCGGAATATTTATCTGTTTGGTTGATTGCTGCAAAATTAAAAATGTACGAAACATCAGATCATTCTTGTCATTTACTTTCAAGTACACTACTGGCCATTAAAATTGCTACACGACGAAGATGACGCGCTACAGACGCGACATTTAACACGCAGGAAGAAGATGCTGTGATATGCATATGATCAGCTTTTCAGAGCATTCACACAAGGCTGTCGCCGGTGGCGACACGCCTCGTCTAAGAAGGAGAAACGCGTACCATCACGTTTCCGACTTTGATAAAGGTCGGATTGTAGCCTATCGCGATTGCGGTTTATCGTATCGCGACATTGCTGCTCGCGTTGGTCGAGATCCAATGACGGTTAACAGAATATGGAATCGGTGGGTTCAGGAGGGTAATACGGAACGCCGTGCTGGATCCCAACGACTTTCTATCACTATCAGTCGAGATGACAGGCTTCTTATCCGCATGGCTGTAACGGATCGTGCAGCTACGCCTCGATCCCCGAGTCAACAGATGGGGGCGTTTGAAAGACAACAACCATCTGCACGAACAGTTCGACGACGTTTGCAGCAGCATGGACTATCAGCTCGGAGACCATAGCTGCGGTTACCCATGACGCCGCATTACTGACAGGAGAGCCTGCGATGGTGTACTCGACGACGAACCTGGGTGCACGAATGGCAAAACGTCGTTTTTTCGGATGAATCCAGGTTCTGTTTACAGCATCATGATGGTCGCATCCGTGTTTGGCGACATCGCGGTAAACGCACATTGGAAGCGTGTATTCGTCATCACCATACTGGCGTATTACACCGCGTGATGGTATGGGGTGCCATTGGTTACACGTCTCGGTCACCATTGTTCGCATTGACGGCACTTTGAACAGTGGACGTTACATTTCAGATGTCTTACGACCCGTGGCTCCACCCTTCATTCGATCCCTACGAAACCCTACATTTCAGCACTATAATGCACGAGCGCATGTTGCAGGTCCTGTACGGGCCTTTTGGATACAGAAAATGTTCGATTGCTGCCCTGGCCAGCACATTCTCCAAATGTCCCACCAACTGAAAACGTCTGGTCAATGGTGGCCGAGGAACTGGCTCGTCGCAATACGCCAGTCACTGCTCTTGATGAACTGTGGTATCGTGTTGAAGCTGCAAGGGGAGCTGTACCTGTACACGTTTGACTCAATGCCCAGGCGTATGAAGGCCGTTATTGCGGGGCAGGTAGTTGTTCTGGGTACTGATTTCTCTCACGATCTATGCACCCAAATTGCGTGAAAATGTAATCACATGTCAGTTCTTGTATAATATATTTGTCCAATGAATACCCGTTTATCATCTGCATTTCTTCTTGGTGTAGCAATTTTAATGGCCAGTAGTGTAGTTGTAATTACATCACAGTTCCATCTTATTGTTTTAGAGGCATTAAATATTATAATAGTATAAATAAAAATGATGTTTTCCTTTGATCCCTCTCTCCCCTTTCCAACATCTGATATCACAGATTTTATCAAGTGCTCATGCGAAAGGTTACTTTTATACTTTTATCTTACATTAATCGTACTTTATTGATATTGTCCACGTTATAGAAAGCTGGCGTTTTCGTTGCTAAGAACAGCAGTGTAAATACTACACTTTCCTTAGGTGATATTTCTTTTCGCTCTTTAGTGGCCGGATCTGAAATTTTCTTGTCAGATGCAACGAAAAGTCATTAACAGTCATCAATAGACGACGTTCAAGGTTATGGAATAAGAGTAGTGGGCGCTGGAGGTGAAGTTAAGTGATGAGCGAAGTACCAGCACAGATTTACATCGCGACTACGTCTAGCGTTGTGTCAAATGAAACTTGGAGCGCTCGCTTCAGCATCAAAAATACATTAACGCGCCTTTCGAATAGCAGGTACGCTTCGATGTTTGTTCTGAGATGTTCTCTTCCGTTCTCTTCAGTGCAGACCTTTGTACATGTGTACAAAGTCAACAGTGTCTGACTATCTCTGAATTCCTAGTAGCTTGTAGTAGCTTCCTTTCTCTCCGATGCGAACGAGATTTTACCTTGAATGCTCAGGACCAGTCCTGTAGGAAGGCTGCCATCTTGTTGCCTGTGAGACGGTAAAATTCATGTTTAGAATATATCTACCTACGGCGGCTGTCTTTACCAAGCCGTAGTATCTTTCCAATTCTGTGGAACGAAAAGTATGGAAAGCATACTATTTAGGACGGGTATTCGGAAAAAGCCCCCTCTCCTCCCTCTCCTTGCCAATTTCCATCCCAATTATTCTTCGGTCCGAGTTCCTGCTTCATCTATGCATACTTCGTCGTCGAATGCAATAAACATTAATCTTCTTTCTTTCCTTTTTTAAGTGGCACTTCCGATTTCCCAGCCCATACTCCCTCCCTCCCCTCCTCCCCCCCCCCCCCCCCCCAAGCTTCGTGCTCCGTCTCTAAATGACCTCCTAGTCGATGGGACGTTAAGCTCTAAATCTTTCTTGCTCCTTCTTTTTCTCTGCTCTCCTCCAAAGCGTATTTGAATGCAATGCGAATGACCATGGTTTGACACAAGTCACCGGCCAGAGACAATTACAGCGGTGTGCGGTCTCGTGAATCTGACTACCATTCAGTGGCTGACCAAAGGCTCGTTGTCCACGAGACTTGGTCGCGGAGTTGTTCTTCTTGGAGGAGCCGTGTGAATACTCAGCTTGTCCACAATCTCCACTGTGGAGGACAACGTGGACCATTGTGGAATGGCTTCATAGCACTCTTCGACCTTCCCGAAGCACTCTCGATGTGTTCTCCAAACAAGTAGATATGTTTCATAATTCATCCTAAACATACGAGGCAGTATCCATAAGTTCCAGAAATTTGCATGTTGAAACTTCCTGGCAGATTAAAACTATGTGCCGGACTGAGACTCGAACTCAGGACCTTTACCTTTTGCGGGCAGGTGTTCTACCGACTGACCTACCCAAGCACTACTCACGACCCGTCCTAACAGCTTCAATTCTGCCAGAACCTAGTCTACTACCTTCCAAACTTGCATTTACATTTTGTATGCAAATGTTTCCGACTGTACTGAAATGCTTCGATACGTCCTTGATGACTCATCCTGGCAAGTTCTTGGTACCTGAGTGATTTGGTTATTGTTTGGTAAGCGTCTTCTCATTGCCGTGTTTCCATGAGATTTTGGTTTTGCGATGACTGACTTGAAAGAGCAGTTAAAATGTAGAAAGCTGAAACTTGGGAAAACCGCTGCAGAAACGCGCCACATGCTGAGGCAAATCTTTGGAGGCAGATCTTTAGCTCAGACATCGACGTACAAGAGTTTCAAAAACGGATAAAAGTCGTCTGATGGTGACGACCTTCTTGGTCGGCCGTCAACTAGCATCGCACCAGAGATTGCTCAGAAAGTGTGGGATCCGATTCTGCAATATCGTAGACACCACTCGAGATCTCTGCAACGCATTTGGAATAAGTTATTTTCTACGTGAATGTATTGTCAGAAGAATCCTAACTTTCTGTCAAAGGGTGTTACTGTAAACGAAATTTAGGTTTAGGTTTAGGGCTATGGCCCTGAAACTACGCAATAATTGTAATAATGATGACTAGTCCAATCAACATATACAATGCTGATTGGTCGCTAATAACAGATCTTGGGTGTTCCATGGAAACGTTGTACTGAATCCAAACTCCTCATTAAGCATTTCGGGTGTGGCCCATCATCAGACAATTTGTGAAAAAAATATGAACATCATGAGCACAAAAATGCTCCACAACCCACACAATAAGGCAAAGGAAGTGACAGACAAATTTACAAAACACGTAATAGTGTACATAAAAAGAAAGTTGCATGAGCCTTGACACATAGCACAGAAGATTTCACAGAGAAAACATTCAACAGCAGCGGTTGAACATGAACACTAAAGTAAAAAAATCATGGTAACATGAGCAAAGAAAAGTAAAAGCCCTCCGGATGGCGTGCCGAACTTGGCGCTCCATTCGATGTCACATACGGGAAAAAAATTACAGAAAGTAAAAAAAGGCTACAACTAGGCATGTGTAATAATGAATATCATGAAAAATCACAGTCTTGATAGGGACAACCCATATAGTAGACTAAATTACATTAAAACACGTACCGGCCTTTATGAAATGGCAATAGCAAATCATATCAGAAGCTGATACAGACTACGTGATTCAACCTAGAGTCAATGATACAAGGTATGGCAGGAAGAGCATCTTTTACAGTCTATTTTATTTTGACACAAGTACAGGAATTCAAAATTAAAGTCATATAATGAAACCATAGGAGTAAATAATAAGACAATTCGTAAAAAAGCTGTCGAAAGTCGCTACACAACAACATGTTGCACTCAGGACATCTTAGACGCAGTCCTCCCACTCAATTTTTAAGAATGAAAAATCAAAGTTTACTTCCCACAACAGTCGAAACTGATGAAAGTACACAGGCAAATAGTAATCTGGGCCACAGTATCTTTACCAACGTGCTACTCCTGACACCTATGTCTAAATATAGGTTGAAGCAAAGTATCCTCATTCCATTACTGCTCCTGGTGCGGTAAAATAGCGCAGGGATTTAGAAAACCAAAGGTACAAGTAAGCTTCCGCATACGCAAAAACTTGGGCTTGTTCTGCTACACAATCCTGATAATAGAGGTCAGAGGTTTATAAAATTGGGTGTTGTTCCTGAGACGGGAACTACGTGGGTCAGACTTCATAGTAAGGTTCAGAGAACACAAGTACAGAAGTAATAATAGTGCCCTAGGCTGCCATTTAGAAAGAGGGGCCATGTTTTACCCTCGACGAATGAAAGTTTAAAAATCTTTCACGTCGAGCCTAAGGGTAGGGACTGTACTCACCATAGTCACTTCTTCCTCTTCTTAACTATTGAAGTCAAGTTGAAGGGACGATGGTTTGATACAGTAGAGGAGACTCATGAGGAAACGCAGAGGGTACTAAACGCCTTAACAAAAAAAGGCTTCCTTAAAGAACATTGGGAACGGGGTGTTCGCTCAATAAGGGTCTTCTTTGAAGGTGTTGGTGCAAAAGAAGACTTAGGTAATGCTTTATCATTTTAATTAATATATTTAGGGAACGTTTGCATACAACGTTGTACGTTACTCGCTAGGATTTTGCCTTGGGGAGACAATGAGAAAGATGTGACCACGGACTTATGAAGCAGAGGATGATGCAATTGGTGGCCACTAACTCGTCGTTCACGAGGTTTGGTCCCGTTCTTTTCATTCTCCTACTAGACTCTTTGTTACGCTGTGTGTAAAAAATTCACTGCTTCAGGAAGAAATGACAACGTGGGCCTTTGTGCGACGCCGTCGCCTGTCTCTTATGTCTATCCGAGACAGTCATGATGTTTTCCTCAAACAAGTAGGCACGTTTCCTGCTTCTATCGAGATACGGTGTTAGGAGTAGAAATGCAGATGTTTCTAGTGATGACGGAGGACATTTTATTGAAAATATTACATCAGTACTTACTTCATTTGCAGGCGAATAATTGTAGCTATTACAAGTTGTATGCCCATAGCTTGATTAGCTTGATTAGTGCGAGTGGTGCTGGCAAACCATTAAAGTTTATTTTCCCCGATGCAACGGGTCGGGTATTGCCGTGTAAATGCTTGGAGGCAAACGGTTAGTCTATACTAACAGGCGTAGTCCACTTTAACGGTTACACAGTTACAACCGTACAGAATTCGTCAGTACGTGTATTGAGTGAAACGTTTGCGGGAAGACTGTTAAGACAGAGAGGAAATAAAGGACTTACCCACTGAAGATGATACGTATTAAGCTACCAATGGTCACAATATCTGTACCTACATCTACATTTATACTCCGCAAGCCACCCAACGTGCCACTGTCAATACGTCCCTTTCCTGTTCCAGTCGTGTATGGTTCGCGGGAAGAACGACTGCCGGAAAGCCTCCGTGCGCGCTCGAATCTCTCTAATTTTACATTCGTGATCTCCTCGGGAGGTATAGTAGGTGGAAGCAATATATTCGATACCTCATCCATAAACGCACCCTCTCGAAACCTGGACAGCAAGCTACACAGCGTGCAGAGTGCCTCTCTTGCAGAGTCTGCCACTTGAGTTTGCTAAACATCTCCGTAACGCTGTCACGCTTACCAAATAACCCTGTGACGAACCGCGCCGCTCTTCTTGGGATCTTCTCTACCTCCTTCGTCAACCCGACCTGGTACTGATCCCACACTGATGAGCAATACTCAAGTATAGGTCAAACGAGTGTTTTGTACGCCACCTCCTTTGTTGATGGACTACATTTTCAAAGGACTCTCCCAATGAAACTCAACGTGGTACCCGCCTTACCAATAATTAATTTTATATGATCATTCCACATCAAATCGTTCCGCACGCATACTCCCAGATATTTTACAGCAGTAACTGCTACCAGTGTTTGTTCCGCTATCATGTAATCGTGCAATAAAGGATCCTTCTTTCTATGTATTCGCTATACATTACATTTGTCTATGTTAAGGGTCAGTTGCCACTCCCTGCACCAAGTGCCTATCCGCTGCAGATCTTCCTGCATTTCGCTGCAGTTTTCTAATGCTGCAACTTCTCTGTATACTACAGCATCATCCGCGAAAAGCCGCATGGAACTACCTATAATGCTAACACCCTGTAGAACACGATACTTGTAGCTACGAAGAGCCAGCCTGTTTTGCCGAGCGGTTCTAGGCGCTTCAGTCTGGAACCGCGCGACTGCTACGGTCGCACGTTCGAATCCTGCCTCGGACATGGATGTGTGTGATGTCCTTAGGTTAGTTAGGTTTAAGTAGTTCTAATTTCCAGGGGGCTGTTGACGTCAGATGTTAAGTCCCATAGTGCTCAGAGCCATTTTAAACATTTTTGAGCTATGAAGAAGGTGAGGGTTTGGAGGAGGGAGAACTGCCCCACAGTATCAATTACGTTTCCATATCTGCTAAGTTTCGGCAGGAGGATGCCTCCAAGAACCGCCTTTCTCAGTTACGCTTGTCGCACGGAAAGGCCGTTGACAGGACAATGAGACATTACGAAAAGAGCTATGCCTTCGTATGAGTGCGAACTTAATGAACGTGAAGAATCGTTTCGTTCACGGGCCGTACAGCTAGGTGGCCACGCGGCGCAGAGAAAAGAAGCCGTGGAGGACGCAGGGGGAGGCAAGGCGCGTGGAGAGCGCGCGCCACCCGCCACCGGCCATTATACTCGAGTTTGACACTCAATTCGGCGCGCACAATACAATATGTTGCGATACGCCCTAACGAAATAATTAATGGTGTAGCGATATTCATTGTGCCGTGTTCCCACGCGGCCGGGCACGCGACCCGCGCCCCGGCCATTGTCGCCGCCGGCCGCCCGCCCGCCCCGCTATACAAACACGACAATAACTCTGCTCTAACAATCCAGGCGGCGCGAGAGTTGTTTGAAAAACGGCCAAGAACGCTGCCTGCGCGACGCCGGCTTGCGTGTCGCACAGCGCTCGGATGTGAGATCGCAGGAGCAATTGTAGTTGCCGAAGGAGCCTCCTGCGCGAACTCAGCATAGGGACACAACAGGAAAATCCTGTAACGCTGCCTAAAGGCATCGCCCTAGATACATGTACTTACTGTATCTACCCCGTTTTCGACCAATCTTTGTACACATCTATAACACACTGAAGTGACAGAAGTTACGGACTAGCGATATACACATGTACATACTGGGGGAATGCATAACCAACACGAATTCAGAAAGTATCCTTCTTGTGCAACACAGCTAGCTCTTTTTTCCTGAGAAGTTATGAGTGCTGTCGACAAGGCATGTCAGATCGGTTCCATATTCCTTGATTTCCTGAAGGCTTTTGATACCGTTCCGCACAAGCGACTATTAATGAAATTGCGTGCATATGGTGTATCGTCTCAGTTGTGTGACTGGACTCGTGTTTTCCTCTCAGAGAGGTCACAGTTCGTAGTGATAGATGGTAAATCATCGAGTAGAACAGAAGTGATATCTGGCGTTCCGCAAGGTAGTGTCATAGGCCCTCTGCTGTTCCTGATTTACATAAATGATCTAGGTGATAATCTGAGCAGCCCCCTCAGATTGTTTGCAGATGACGCAGTAATTTACCGTGTAGTAAAATCATCAGACGATCAATTCTAAGTACAAAATGATCTACAGAGAACTTCTATATGGTGCGAAAAGTGGCAATTGGCATTAAACAAAGAAAAGTGCGAGGCTATTCACGTAGGTACTAAAAGGAATCCGGTAAATTTTGGGTATATGATAAATCGCACAAATCTGAGGGCTGTCAATTCGACTAAATAGCTAGGAATTACAACTACGATCAACTTAAATTGGGAAGACCACATAGATAATATTGTGGGGAAGGCGAAACAAAGACTGCGCTTTGTTGGAAGAACACTTAGAAGATGCGACAAACCCACTAAAGTGACAACCTGCATTACACTTGTCGGTCCTCTGCTGGAATATTGCTGTGCGGTGTGGGATCCTTACCCGATAGGACTGAGGGAGGACATCGAAAAAGTGCAAAGAAGGGCAGCTCGTTTGGTGTTGTTGTGCAGTAGGGGTGAGAGTGTCATTGATATGATACGCGAGTTGGGGTGACACTAACTGGAACAAAGGCGGTTTTCTTTACGGCGAGATCTATTTACGAAATTTCAATCGCCAACTTTCTCTTCCGAATGCGAAAATATTTTGCTAACACACACCTACGTAGGGAGAAATGATCATCACAATAAAATAAGAGAAATCAGAACTCGAACGGAAAGATTTAGGTGTTACTTTTTCCCACGCACCATTCTTGAGTGGAATGGTAGAGAAGTAGTGTGAAAATGGTTCGATGAACCCTCTGCCAGGCACTTAAGTGTGAACTGAATTGTAGAGTAACCATATAGATGTAGATAAATTTTGGGTATATGATTCGCATGGGTGACAGGTGATTCATGTGGAACGGTTCGGACGTGATTATAGCCAGACGACGGTATTTAACAGACTCCGAACACGAAATTGTGGTTGGAACTATGCGCAAGCGACATTCCATTTCGGAACCGTCATGGAATTCAGTAACGCGAGATGCATAGAGTTAAGAGTGTGCCGACAATACCAAATTTCAACCATTACCTCTCACCACGGACAACGCAGTGGCTCACTGCCTTCACTTAACGACCGAGAGCAGCGGCGTTTGTTGTCAGTGCGAACAGACAAGCGTGAAATAAACGAAGGAATCAATATGGGTCGTCCGGTGAACTCGTCCGTTAGGACAGTGTGGTGGAGTTTGGTGTTAGTTGGTTATGACAGCAGGCGACAGACGCGAATGCCTTTGCTAACAGCACGATATGACCTTCAGCCCCTCTTGGACTCGTGACCATATTGGTTGGCCCTAGACGACTGGAAAATCGTGGTATGGTCAGATGAGTCCCGATTTCAGTTGGTAAGAGTTGATGACAGGGTTCGAGTGTGGCGCAATGCTCACGAAGCCATGGACCCTAGTTGGTGAAAGCTGCTAATGGCTCTATAACGGTGTGGGTTGTGTTTACATGGAATGTACTGGGCCTTCTGGTCCAAGTGAACCGATCATTGATTGAAAATGGTTATATTCGGCTGCTTGGAGACCATTTGCAACCATCCATGGACTTCGTTTCCCAAACAACGATGGAATTTTTATGAATCACAAATGCACTATGTCACCTGGCCACAATTGTTCGCGACTGGTTTGAAGAACATTCTGGACAAACTGAGTGAATGATTTGCCCTTCCAGATCGTCCGGCATGAATCCTGTCGGACGTTTACAGGTCTTAGCCGAGAGGTCAGTTCATGTACAGAGTTCTGGACCGGCAACACTTTCTCAGCTATGAACGACTATAGAGTCAGCATGGCTCACTATTTATGCAGAGGACTTCCAGCTGCTTCTTGACTTCATGCCAAGTCGAGCTGCTGCAGCACACCGGACAAAAACGAGGTCCGACACAATGTTGAGAGGTGTCTCGTGTCTTTTGTCACTTCAGTGTAGTGGCCATAGTAGATTTTCTTGACAATACGAGACAGTGAAATAGAAACGGAGGATTAACTTCTTTGGAGGCAGTTATGGCAAGTGATAGGGTAGCCACGATGATTGAATCATCCTCATATCCGGCTGAACTATTTGTGACAGGATGGTGGCATGAACTTAGCCTCTATTGTGACGAAGGTCAGTGTCTTAAAAATTTTCCCATTACCTTGTGCCATACTCCAGTAAACGAATGCTGTAATAGATTTGTAAAAGTTTTATAACGTGTTTCACCTTACGAGAGACATGCTACTCGTTCAGACGTGTACTCGGTAGGAAACTGTAGACTTCTGCATTTTGGGAGGTAGAGACTGCGTGAGATTCATGAGCACAGTATCTCCACAGGGTCCCCAGAGGGATGTCATTGTTGCTTAGTCTGCATATGGCTGTTAGACACGAGGAAATCCTTAGGATTGAGGGTAATGGTTCAAATGGCTCTGAGCACTATGGGACTTAACATCTATGGTCATCAGTCCCCTAGAACTTAGAACTACTTAAACCTAACTAACCTAAGGACATCACACAACACCCAGTCATCATGAGGCAGAGAAAATCCCTGACCCCGCCGGGAATCGAACCCGGGAACCCGGGCGTAGGAAGCGAGAACGCTACCGCACGACCACGAGCTGCGGACGATTGAGGGTAATGTAAGCTCTACTAAGAACTGATTAGTCCACATTGGCCAGGATGGCACGTTTGGAAAATATACGATCAACGAATGTGTTTGCAATTGTGAATACGGACAACCATCAGCTGTAGAGTGAAGTTAGGACAATGGTGCTTGTGTCAGACCGGGACTCGAACCCGGGTTTCCCGCTTAAAGCTGGCGGTCGCCTCACCATTTGGAAATCCGCGCAGGACTGAGAACCAGACCCAAACTTCTATACGTCATCAACGATGCGTCTACAACGTGTATTCGTATATCTGTTATGTACAGGTGAGACACTGTATGTAGTTGAAACTTGCTTGCCTGAGGTGGCAGATAAATATGATATTGCAGTGCGTATGTTATTCTGAATTATGAAGCACTGCTCGAAAGGACATGCATGAATGCTCCAGATACGTTCGTCGTGCGTACCACATTACTTTCTAAGGTTATTTCAAGCAATGTTGCTTGTCTGTTAGCACTGACGACTCTAAGTAGACGCCGCTGCTCTCGGTCGTAAAGTGAATGCCGTCGGCCATTGCGCTGTCCGTGGTGAGAAGTAATGTCTGAAATTTGGCATCCTCGTCACCCTCTTCACACTTTGGATCTCAGAATATTGGATTTTCTAGCGCTTTCCGATATGCAATGCCACGTGTGTCTAGGTCCAGCTGCTACTCTGAATTCAAAGTTTGGTAACTCCCGTCGTGCGTCCATGATCACGTCGGACACCTTTTCACATGAATCACCTGAGCATAAATGACAGCTCCGCCAATGCACTGCCCTTTTGTACCTTGTGTACGCCCGCCATTAGTATGTGTGTGTTACCGTCATCCCATGACTCTCTTCACCTCAGTGTATGGGTGACATCTCCGGCGGAACAGGCGCCACACATTTATGTAGTATATCAGTGTGGATGCGAAACAGGATCTGTGTCTCTTGCGCTAACCCAGGACTCACTGCGAGCGAGTAGGTGAATGGACGGTGGACGCTACTTGTGTTCAGAATTTATGTCGGACGAAATCTGTCCCGTTGGTCTAGGCGATAGCCGGCTCGTTAGCTCAGTGTGTACGGTCAGATAATTAGCTGCCCTCTTAATAAATAAAATAAACAAAAAATTAAAAAAAATCAGTGAATGCATGAACTTTTACGGGTGTCATGTGACATCTGCCCAGACCAAATGCAACGAACAATGACGAGTTCGAGTCCCGATCCGGCCCAAATTTTAAGTTTTACCATCGAACTGTTTCACGCTCTGTCGCGGCTGGTGTCGGTCTCTCCCAAATCTGTGTTTGGGTGAGTCCCTGTCCGCGGGCGGTGGCTTACTGCAGGAGCCTGCCCCCCTACCCTCCCCCCCTCCGCCCCCTCGCCTGTCTGACTCCTGCGAGCAGGTGAGCAGCGGAGCGTGTCGGCGAGTTCCCATGCTGACGTCAGCGGCCTCAATTACTGGCAGGCAGCGGCGCAGCGCAGCCCGCCACGCGCCGACGTGGCCGCCCTGCCGCTCTGCTCTTTTGACCGCCGGCGATGCGCTGGTGAGGGTCTGGTCAGCACGCGCCCGAACCTATGCGCCCGTCACGCCGACGCCGCTGATGGACTGCGCCGCGCGGTCCCCACCACGCGCGTTAGATACGGAATTCTCTCCGCTCTTCTCTGCTCTCACACAATGCCTGCGTTTGATTCTGCGAGTGCTGCTCCTGCTGTTGACGCACTCGGATGGACTGCACGAGGTTCACTGGCCAATCACGAGCGTATGCAACATTCATGTCAAACTGCGCTGCCACGCGTCAGTTATCTCGTCTTGTTAACTTTTAAAAACCTCCGAAGTGATGTAGACAAGCGATTTAATACAGTGTGGAGCAGATAAAAGAATCCCGTGTAAGTTGAGACGCTCGCTAAACCCGCTGGGCAGCCGGCCAGGATGGCCGAGCGCTTCTAGGCGCTACAGTCTGGAACCGCGCGACCGCTGCGTTCGCAGGTTCGAATCCTGGATCGCGCGTAGACGTGTGTGATGTCCTTATGTTAGGTAGGTTTAAGTAGTTCTAAGTTCTAGGGGAGTGATGACCTCAGAAGTTAAGTTCCATAGTGCTCAGAGCCATTTGAACCATTTTGAAACCGCTGGGCAAAACAGGCAATAGGGTTGTGGAAAGGGCCAAGGTTGAGGTCAGTATCTGCTTCTAATTGACGTTTATTGTAATTTTAATAACCTTCACAATAAAAGCGACACATAGCCGAATCTTTACCGAATGCAACTCTTTCACGGCTGAAGGCCTCAGACAAGAAATCTTAACAAGATAACATCCAATTAAGATAGCAATAAAATAATTCAAAGAAAGTACATACGCAAAGTCCAATTCAAATGGCTGAGGGCCACAATTAAAATTCAAAATTTTAAAATATATTACAACAATCTTTAAAGGCATAAGACCGCAGTGTTTTAGCTTGAAAGATAAATTTAGAAATTAATCACGCAAAATTTTAAGAAAACAAAACAAATAACCATAAGCCTGTTGTTGTTGTTGTCTTCAGTCCTGAGACTGGTTTGATGCAGCTCTCCATGCTACTCTATCCTGTGCAAGCTGCTTCATCTCCCAGTACCTACTGCAACCTACATCCTTCTGAATCTGCTTAGTGTACTCATCTCTCGGTCTCCCTCTACGATTTTTACCCTCCACGCTGCCCTCCAATGCTAAATTTGTGATCCCTTGATGCCTCAAAACATGTCCTACCAACCGATCCCTTCTTCTAGTCAAGTTGTGCCACAAACTTCTCTTCTCCCCAATCCTATTCAATACCTCCTCATTAGTTACGTGATCTATCCACCTTATCTTCAGTATTCTTCTGTAGCACCACATTTCGAAAGCTTCTATTCTCTTCTTGTCCAAACTAGTTATCGTCCATGTTTCACTTCCATACATGGCTACACTCCAAACAAATACTTTCAGAAACGACTTCCTGATACATAAATCTATATTCGATGTTAACAAATTTCTCTTCTTCAGAAACGCTTTCCTTGCCATTGCCAGTCTACATTTTATATCCTCTCTACTTCGACCATCATCAGTTATTTTACTTCCTAAATAGCAAAACTCCTTTACTACTTTAAGTGTCTCATTTCCTAATCTAATTCCCTCAGCATCACCCGATTTAATTTGACTACATTCCATTATCCTAGTTTTGCTTTTGTTAATGTTCATCTTATATCCTCCTTTCAAGACACTGTCCATTCCGTTCAACTGCTCTTCCAAGTCCTTTGCCGTCTCTGACAGAATTACAATGTCATCGGCGAACCTCAAAGTTTTTACTTCGTCTCCATGAAT
The DNA here is from genome assembly GCF_023897955.1 of Schistocerca gregaria. Taxonomy (NCBI): domain Eukaryota; kingdom Metazoa; phylum Arthropoda; class Insecta; order Orthoptera; family Acrididae; genus Schistocerca; species Schistocerca gregaria. The sequence goes on along the minus strand of NC_064920.1, from coordinate 791,559,871 downwards.
TTTAATACCTACTCCAAATTTTTCTTTTATTTCCTTTACTGCTTGCTCAATATACAGAATTCAAAATTGCTGACAACAGATAATTAAACACCGGTGGCACTCAGAAGGCCTCCAGGGAGGTCGGTCTGCCCTCGTTCACTTAGTGAGACAGGTGGTGAGGCCAACTATACTTCATCCGCCGGAACCCAACTACGGGACAGCCACGGACCGACCGCCACAAGGATTTGCTTCCCTTCAATCAGTACATGCGAACTTGACGTCCTGGATCGATGAGCCACGAAGCTCGTAACTATCGGACAGCTCCACACACGGTCCGACACTGCGCAGGGACCGGCAGCGGAAACAGCCGACTGCACCGCACGGAGATTCTCCGTGGTCCGCACCAACCGACCGACTGCCTGCTGGTCTGTTCGCGTCTGCTGCTCCGTCGCTATTGCACTGCTGATGCGCCTCCGACTCACTTCCAGACACACGACCGGAGAAACACTGGCTCGGACCCAACCATGCAGAGGAAACGCGCCCACTGGCCTAAACGACATCCCTGCACCAGGAAAGGACCCGCCCAAGTTTCACAAGATGGTAACTGAAGGGGCCCAGAAGGGCTCAGAGAATCAGTTAAACGTCACCCGATCAGACAACCGACCTCTCAGAGCCAGTATGCCGACAACATTTAAAATAACTTGTCAAAGGAAATCACGCCAACTACACACACTACCTGACAAACACTTGCAGGAAGACCTGAACGATATCCAACAGTAACTAAACACGCACGAAGACAAATCCGGAGTCGATGCACGCACACACAACACACACACACACACACACACACACACACACACACACACACACACACACACACACATACACACCCACACGACTCATGATCGATCGGCAAGCCAAAACGCGTCGTCCAATAGGACGACCGACCGACGATCCACCAAGACCGTGGCCCGGCTCAAGTGATGTGTGGCGGCAATGGTCGGGCGAACCATGTCGACGCAGACCTCACTGCTGGTCCAACCCGACTACACCAGTGCCGCATTGCAACTCCCCGACCAGACGCGTTCCAATTGACTGGCAGCCCGAGGTCGCGACTTAGATCGACAATGGGCAGGAAGTAATAGCAGTCAAGCAAAGATACTACGAGAAGGGATATATCGCTATTAACGCCGCTCACGATCAAGCAAAGCACAACTCAGTGACAGTAGTAGTTTAAATTAACGTAGTGACGTGGAAGTATGTTAAAAACAGGGTGTAAAATACATAATGGCAGAAACATGAGCCACGCACGGCTCATAAGTGTAAAAGAAATGCAGTGAAATTAAGAAACGAAGAGCTGAAATAGACTTACCATTTAGTTACAAAAAGAATACGGTGGAAAATACCTTTATAGAAGATGCTGGAAGCGACCCCGTGCTACGTCAATGCACAGCTGTACACGGATAAACCTGGCGTAAAGTTCGGATATCGACGGCGGCAGCTCCATCGCTATGTTGTGTGTGGATTTGCTTCATAGACCTTGCTCTTCAAGTGTCCCCACAGGGAATAATAACATCCGCCGAACATGATGGTCATAAATGTTTTCTGACAGCTCGTTCCGCAGTGAAGACATCATGGACTTGTTCCAGGAATAGCTTAGACATGTGGCAGTTTACCCCATGTTGCTAGGAGAAGCAGTATCGTCTTTCACATTCAGTGAGTTGAACACAGAATTTATTAAAAATTTCCATCCATGCAACTGTGTTGAGGGTAATGTCAAAAAACATCGGTCCAATGAAGCGAGTTCCGTTACAACGCGCCAGACTCCGATTATTTCCTCCAGGAGTCGTTGCTAACACAATGTCAGAGTTATCCGTTGCTCAGCACCTCGTGTTCTATGAATTCACATCACCGGAAAGGTGAAACCATACATATCACTCATGATGTAATTGAAAAGGTCTGATAAACCATCGTTGAAGTTATTCGAAAGCCACGTGCCGTAATCTACACATTTCTGACTGTCATCTCACCTTAATTACTACACAACCGTCACGAGATATGACTTCAGATTACGATTTTTCAATATCCGCTGGCAACTCTTCCTACTTACATGCGTCTGTTGGGCCAGTTTACATGAAGAATTCCTTGGGCTCTGAATAATTCTTCGACGAATGCTTGAAATAACTTGTGGTGTAGGAACTGAAGGCATTCTTTGTCGTCTTACATTTTGCACAGATCCGTAGATGCGCCAATTTTTATACGGACTCTGTATTGCTCTCCTTGCTGGTAGTCCTCTATCCGGATAATTGACCCCGAAATTTTCGAGAGTTTCCTTAATCGAACCAGTTTTCACAAATGCTACCACAATTTCAATTCTTTCTTCTATCGACAAAGTCATTTTGCGGACCGCAAAGAGAAACATCTTACTTCACTAGTGAAATAAACTAAAATGTTGACAGAAGAATGATAACAATCGATTATTGCCTAATACTGTCGACTGTTGTACTTGTTTGCGCTATTTCAGAAGTCTACATTCTTATTCAGTGGTGAAGCGGGCTACTTTTAACTGCGCCTCCCGTTGCAACAGACATGGGGCCTGTGGTGTCACCGCCAGACGCCACGTTTGCTAGGTGGTAGCCTTTAAATCGGCCGCGGTCCGATGGTATACGTCGGACCCGCGTGTCGCCACCATCAGTGATTGCAGGCCGAGTTCCGCCACACGGCAGGTCTAGAGAGACTTCCTAGCACTCGCCCCAGTTGTAGAACCGACTTTGCTTGCGATGGTTCACTGACAAAATACGCTCTCATTTGCCGAGACGATAGTTAGCATAGCCTTCAGCTACGTTATTTGCTACGACCTAGCAATGCGCCATTATCTGTTACTATTGATGCTGTGATTGATGTACTGTCACGAGCGACGTGCATCATTAATGGATTAAAGTTAAGTATTCCACCAGCTACGTCCGTTTTTCTCAATTCTAATTCCCTTGTCATGTTCCAGACCTCACGCCAGGCTGCGTGAGCTAAAACGCGTGCATTTCGGCCTTCTTTAAAACACGGTGTTGGCTCTCCTGCCAAGCACAACAGGGCCACAAGCGTCGCGATATACCCTAAAAGTGCACGACAAACGTTGAACATATGATGTCACTATCTGGCGTACCTCGCCGCACGTATAGCAGTTGAGCCTGTCGGCCTATCGCACTTGATCGTCCCAATAAACATAAAGTATTCACGTTGGTGTGTCTCTGGGCCTACGTGCGCGGCTTTTAAGCGCGTGGGGCATGGGGCTCCAGTTTCGGGTCTTGTAGACAATTTGTTTTTCATTGCCCTAGTCAATAATGTGTTTACGTTGAGGCATTTTATTTACTGACCTCCCAGTCTCCGCCGGCTTGTTGCAATGCGTAGTACAACAAAAATGTACCGTATTGCGTCACAAGGAAATGAGTACAAGCTTCCGAATTGCACCGTCACCAGTAAATGACCTACGTCATGAAACTTCTTGGCAGATTGAAACTGTTTGCCGGACCGAGACTCGAACTCGGGACCTTTGCCTTCAGCGGGCAAGTGCTCTACCAACTGAGCTACTCAAGCGTTCCGTCCTCACAGCTTTACTTCTGCCAGAATCCGTCTCCTACCTTCCAAACTTTACAGAAGCTCTCCTGCGAACCTTGCAGAACTAGCACTCCTGAAAGAAATGATATTGCGGAGACATGGCTTAGCCACAGCCTGGAAAGGTTTCGAAGGTAGGAGAGGAGGTACTGGCAGAAGTAAAGCTGTGAGGATGGAGAGTGAGTCGTGCTTGGGTAGCTCAGTTGGTAGAGCACTTGCCCGCGAAAGGCAAAGGTCCCGAGTTCGAGTCTCGGTCCGGCACACAGTTTTAATCTGCCAGGAAGTTTCATATCAGCACACAATCCGCTGCAGAGTGAAAATTTCATTCTGGAAACATCCCCCAGGCTGTGGCTGTGTGGTGTTTTTGAATATATAAGGAATAAGGTGCGTATCCTATCGCATGCATGACGATTATTCCTGACAAAATCGGTTTCTTAGTGTGCAGTGATTAGACAATAAGCGCAGACAGAATAAATGTATTACTCTGCAGTGGAGAGTGGTGATTTGAATCTTCCTGTTAGATTTAAAGTCCACTTGGACTCGAACCCGGAACCTTTCTTTCGCGGGTAAAGCCGCGCTAACCATGCACCACTCAGTACCGGCTCTCACACCTTAACCTGAGCTAGTACATCCTTCCTATCACAGTTTTCGAGCATACATGGAGCATACGTGGCACTCCTGCCTTGGAAGGTACGAGAGAGGTGTCGCCGAAAGTGAGGCTGTGACGGCCGGTCGTCAGTCGTGCCAAGGTAGCTGTGACGGTAAGGGGACTACCCAGGAAAGCTAGTCTGTTGTTAAGTGAGAAAGTATCACAGTGAGATGGCATGGTGCAGAGCTTCGTCACGGCCTTCACTGTGGCCACTCGTAGCGATGAGTGGTGTGCGTAACTGGGAATACGGAGCAGGGCGTTGTCAAGTGAGCGAGAGCGGCTGAATGGTGGCGACCTTCCCCCCCCCCCCCCCTCCCCTGCCCTGCAACTGGCAGGACGGGGCAGGGGAGGGGAGATTAGGCGCGGGCCCCGTTTTGTCACGGCGGCGCCGACACCGGCTTATGTTGTAACTGAACTGCTCCCCCGAGCAGGAGCCGAGAGCCTATCTGCAGCACCAGCGGGGGACGAATTGAATTACCGCCGGCGCGCGCCGGCCTGAATGCGTTTTAATGAACTTAACTGCTGATACTGGCGCGCCATTATGCCGCTGCGCGGCGCGCGGCCGCCGATACCGCAGCGTGACAGCGCGCGGGCCCGTCAGCCGGCCCTCGCACCACTTACCGCGATTATCTGGCCGCCGCCAGCGCGCGTCATTTCCTACACTGTCTTCAATTAAAAAAGTTTAAAAGGCTTGCCGGTGAAAAGGCGTGGCAGTGTTTACGTGTCGTGGAATTCCTCTTCTGCTAGCCATTTCGACATTCGACATTTCCCAACTTCTACGAACTACGCCCACTCGACAGGGATATGCCTCTGTTTATCGCACGACTTCCGTTCTCAGTTTCGGTTTCCTTGCTGAAAATAAATGCCTTGTATTGCTTTACATAAATTAGAAAATAAATAATAACCCAAAAGTCTCTCCGGAGAACACGATGCAACTGAGTCAAAATGTTGATTGAACTGTTGCAGAGCCCTTATACAGTGGTGACAGTAATCACGGAATCGCGATAGGCTCATATCCAGATGGCGGTAGTATCGCGCACACAAAGTATAAAATGGCATTGCGTTGGCGGAGCTAACATTTCCGAAGAAGCCATCTTAGCCTTCAAGCAAAGAGAATACTGCTACGTTGTCCTGATTGATGTCACCAGCGCATTTGTTAGCGTGTGGCATCAGGGACTGATGCACAGCATGTTTGGCTATAGCATACCAACAGCATACATTGAGCTGCTAAGAAGTTACTTCACTGGCAGGACATTTAAGGTCAGGCTGGACGGTGCACTGTCTAGGGAACGACCTGTTGAAGCAGGAGTACCGCAAGGTTTTGTAATGGACCCCACCCACCCTTTACAGATATCCCAGAGACGTCACGTGTCCGCCGAGCGATATACGCTGACAATACAACACTCATCACGAGGAGTCGACGACCAGACGCCCTCCACAGAAGACTGCAAGAAGTCTCCTCAGACCTAGAAAGTTGGGCAATGAAGAAGAGAATTGGCTTCAACGCCACCAAAAGCCAAGCTCTGCTGCTCACGCCGTCCGGTGATACCGAATGTACAGCTCTTCGGGACCAACATTCAATTGACTGACTCTGCAAAGTATCTGGGAGTCATACTTGATAGAAGACTCGCCTAGAAGAAACAAACAGATGCAGCCTCGCCGAAATCGTCTCAGAGACTGGGTCAACTATACCCACTCATCAACGAGAACTCGACGCTCCCTCCAACAGACGGACTCCATCTCTTCAGACCAATAATGGACTACGCATGTATAGTCTGGGGAAATGCAGCAAATACACACATTGACCCATTGCAGAAGCTGCAAAACAAGGCTCTCAGAAGGATATACCGTGTGCAACGATATTTCCCCGCCAAATATCTACATGAAGCAGCGGTGGAAGCACTAGTCATCGACAGATTTCGCCAGATAGCAGCGAAATTCTACGACAAGACTTGGGTTTCTGACAACCCACTTCTCGACCAACTCGGACAAACCAATGACGACCGGAACCGCCATAAACGGCCAGTGGCACTTCTCCACCTTTAAACAGAGGAGTCCACCAGAAGAGGACACTGCCCATGAAACTGCCAATCGTGAAGACGCATAAACACTAGAAGCACTTGACGACAAAACCCTCGAATCAGTAGGCGAAACCTCCAATGGGTTAATACTACAGACCGGGACGAAATACCCACAGAAGAGGGATGTGCGAGCTAACATTTGTACTCAGGTGATTCATATGAAAAGGTTTCCGACGTGATTATGGCCGCATTATGGAAATTGACAGACTTTGAACGAGGAGTGGGTAATAGTTGGAGCTTGACGCATGGGACAACCCATTTCGGAACTCGTTATTGAATTCAGTATCCCGCGATCCACAGTGTCAAGAGTGCGCCGAGAACACTACATTTGAGGCGTTACCTCTCAGCACAGTGAACCCAGTTTTCAACGGCCTGCACCTAACTACCTAGAGCAATGATGTTTGCGTAGAGTTGTCAGTGCCAGCAGACAAATATTACTGCATGAAATAACTGCAGAAATCAGTGTGGGACGTGCAGCTAACCTTTCCGTCGGAATAGTGCGGCGATATTTGGCGTTAATGAGGTGCGGCAGCACACAACCGAGGCGAGTACCTTTGAAAACAGCATGATATCGCTAGCAGTGCCTCTTCCGGGCTCGTGACCATATCTGTTGAACACTAAACTACTGCAAAACCGTGGCCTGGACGGATGAGTGCCGATTTCAGGTGGTAGGAGCTGATGGTAGGGTTCGAGTAGGTAACAGACCGCACGAAGACACGGACCAAGTTGTCAACAAGACACTGTGCAAGCTGGTTGTGGTCCAATAATGGTATGGGCTGTGTTTTTATGCGATGTACTGGCTCCTCTGGTTCAACTGAACCGATCATTGGCTGGAAATGGTTATATTCGGCTACTTGGAGACCATCTGCAGCCATTCATTGACTTCGTGTTCCCAAACAACGATGTCTTGTCACCGGGCCACATTTGCTTGTGACTGGTCTGAGATCATTCTGGAAAGTTCGAGCGAATGATTTGGCCACCAGACTGCCCAAGAGCAATCCCATCGAACATTTATGGGACATAAACACTTCCACAACTATGCACGGCTTGACAGGCAGCGTGGCTCAGTATTTCTGGAGGAGTCTTCCAACCTGATGTTTGGTGTCATATGGCGGTTAGTCAAGTGAACATCGAACACCTGCCACAACGGTATCAAGGGGTGGTTACAATCAAATGTAATCACCACATGCTTTAAGACATTTATCCCACTGGGAGATGTGTTGATCAGTTCCTGCTCCGTAGAACGCAACCGGCACCTGACGGATTTACGACCGCACTCGTTCTTCCACTTCCTCGTCAGACTGAAACCGACGTCCACACATGTTTTTCTCAATGTCACCAAAGTTGCAGAAACCACACGGTGAAAGATCCCGCTTGTATAGAGGATGATGCTGTGTGCAGACGGACGTTATCTTGCAATAGGGTAGCACTCTTGGGAGCTTTGACTTTTTGGCGCGTCGCAGTTTCTGCAAAGTGTCTTCATCTCTTTCCGCTGATCGATAAAGGAGGCTGCCGTCTGATCATGTGTGCCCATGCATTCGCTCCCCTTGTAATTGAGATTGGATTAAGTAAATTACGTGGATATAATGTGCTTGTGTGGCCCCACGTCTCTTGATTTCAGTTGAGGTTAGAACGGTTATATGAGAAGCTATTTGGACGGGTGTGCGCGTCTTGTATCCAGCTTCGACCAATCTCCCTGAGTTGTTGGATGCGTCGTAGATCTGAATAATTCGTAATGCTTTCGGTGCACGGCAGAGTCCCTGCTTCGATTCGCCATCACTCCCATGAAGGCGAAAGAGGGAATCGTAGGCCTACATTACTGGATAGGTGTATCTCACTGGATTCGTACATGAGCGTATTGTCGTTACATCCAGCCTAGTGTTTCCAACACGAATAGAAGGAGCATTAGTACAAAGTATGAGAATTAACGTAGAACTGAGTCTTTTGCCAATGCAAATCTCGCACACTGTTACGTTGTCACTTCCCAGTGGCATCCGAGATGGCCTGATTAATTCAGCTTGTATACGAAAGCTAGAATTGAATGCAGTAGAAACATCTTTTTTTAGTTTTTTGATCACGTCCCCATTTTTTAAAAAATTAAGTTTATCACACGTAGTACCACCCTCCCTTCTGTAACTTTCAGACAAACACTTGGTGCCCACTAAATTTATTTTATGTTTCACTCTCCGTGGACATTCCAAAGATTTCAGGGATTCTCTTAGTTTTCTGCATCCACAAATAAATGCTCGGGTGGTAAGTATAGCACGTCACGAGGTCGCAGTTTGGACTAACAGTACAGGACGGCATGTTACGTTACACAAATGTCGCACATTCAGGGCAACTGGACGGGTCCCTGAAATAAATCACCTCTGCGATTTATTACGGCGGGTTTAGTTCAAATGCAATTGAGAGTCGACGATGGGAAGAGGATAGAACAAACGTGTGTTTGTTTCCGCAACACGAAGCACCATTGATGGCTGTGCCATTATACAATTAAACGAACTGCACATGTATGGAATTATTTATTGCTTTTCATCGAATTGCTTTCTGTGGATACAGTAGTTTTGTTCCGCTATCGAATGTGAGAGAACAGGACGCTTTTACTGCTGGAAGCCCCTTCGCTGGACCAGCTGCCACTACAGGACATCATTGTCGCTGATTCTTTAATGATGATAATGATAATGAGGTCTCATACTCCGAGGAGCGTAGGGAAACGATGCGGGAGAGCCGCAGCGCCGACTAGTCAATGTCCTAGCGGAGACCACGAGCTGCGGACTCTTTGATGAAGGTCATTTTAAATAAACTGCTTATTTGCTTCTGTCTCGGGTTCTTCGGCCGACGTTCGTGTGATGATTTTGCTGACGTTTCGCCAGCACGAGTGGCTGGCATTGTCAAAGCTTCACCCTGCGGCCGCGAGCCCGGCTCTAGTTCACCTCCGGCAATGGAGGGTGAAGCTTTGACAATGCCAGCCACTCGTGCTGGCGAAACGTCAGCAAAATCATCACACGAACGTCGGCCGAAGAACCCGAGACAGAAGCAAATAAGCAGTTTGTCAACAAGTGGCCACGAAAGTCTTAACAATTTTTTCATTTTAAATAGTTTTGATATATGAATTTTGACAACTTGACGGTCTGTTATTGGACTTCCGTAGATTCTTTTGCACATATATTAGTATCTGTGACAGTTGTTTGTATCTGTTACTTCTACGATCGCTGACTCGCCTAGCCACCCCACAACAGTGTGTGTGTGTGTGTGTGTGTGTGTGTGTGTGTGTGTGTGTGTGTGTGTGCGTGCGTGTACGCTGGAATAAAGCGGAAGTGAATTTATCTTGTAAATGAAAGTAAAAAAATAGATGTATGAGAACCACATGTCACATTTTCATATTCATTACGTTCGGTAAGTTGTCTACGTTCTAAATCTTAGTAACCCAGCAATGAAAGATGTAAGGCTTAACATAAGACATGCTCGGGATGTGTATTCACACTGTCGTTGTTAGCTGTACTTACTAAAGCGAGTTGCCACTAACGATGGCTTGTGGATTGGAGTCGATCCGTGATCATCGGTGACTATTTTGTTCTGTTGGTTTCTTCGCCTGAGCGATGAAGAGAGGAGAAGAAGAAGGGAAGAAGAGCCACAAATAAGCTGATTCTGACGAGACGGAATTTGCATCCTTCCCCTATGGAATATCACCTCAGTGCATTAACCACCGGGTCAGCTCCGTCGGTAAACGGTTGAGAAAGGGTAGTAACTTGTAAGAAAACGTCTTTTATAAATAAGACGTCACGCCAGGGGAAACTAGTAGCGCTTGTACGCCGAAGAATTACTAATTAAGCTCAGAGATGTAATGATATCCCTCACCAAACTTGTCACATTCGTGGTTGTAGGGCGCCCTCAAGAGGGAGGCAGTGGGGGAATTATCCCTAATTGGAATTCAGTAAGTTTACGAATATGAAAAAGGCAATGTAACACCAGAATGAGGATTTTTATTATCTGAAATACCAGGAAAATTATTAAATTAAAAGCAAGGTCAGCGTTGGCCGTAATATTGATGTTTTATTGATAGTAGAATCGATTTTCGATCACATAGTGATCATCTTGAGTGCTGCGGTGCGCAAATTAAACTCAGACACTGGTATCAAGTTCTCAGTAACCAAAACTGAGAAGTTGTATTTATTGATAACTTGATTCCAGTGTTTGAGAAGTTTTGGTTATTGATAACTTGATTCCGGTGTCTGGGGCTGTTCCTGCGTGATAGTGCTCCGTTTCTGATCAGCTTGTTGTCGACGAAATATCAAACCGTAACCTTTCTTCCTTGCCTTTTCTTCGTTTGAGGGGTTCCTGATTAATTTTGCTATGAAAGAAAATTCGCTGTTTATGTAAAGCCATTAAAACCTAACTGTCATCTACATATTTTTCAACATAAAACCACACGCGAAATATGGCAAAAAAGATCGAGGGCATTATTAAGGAACTCGGTCTGATAGCCGCATGCATTAACACGCCGCTTCTGGGGTTCAGGGAAGCGCGCCGGCCACGGATCATATCCGTCCGGCGGATTAACGGCGAGAGCCGGTGTGGCGGCCGGCCTGGATGTGGATTTTACGCGGTTTCCCACATTCGACTAGACCAGGTCAATACCGGGCTGGTAGTCACCTCCCGCCTCAGTTAAACGAAAACACATTCTAACAGTTTCAGAAGGGACAACATTAGACGCAATTTGTGGTACACACAATACCGTCCCAGGGGGGGGGGGGGGGGGGGGGGGGGGGGGGGGGAGGGGGGGGGGTGACGATAGGAACGACATCTCGTCACCCTCTGCTACTAATATAGCCAGTTGCAGAGAACAACGACGCCGTGAATATACGGGGGAAAGCCAGAAAAAGGATGGGGACTTAAGAGCTATTTCTCGTAACGTATTCGATGACAACTTCACCCGATCTTAGAGCCCTTTGACTATCAGCTGGTCATATGTGTCCCACGTTAGGTTATGTGAGAACCAACCGGAATCTGTTGCGTGTTTTGCTATGTATTGGTGTCCAACTGATAAAGGGAAGAGTTCTTATAATTACAGATTGCACCTGTTCTTTGTGCTGTCCTCAAGCTTCATTGTTAACCTTCGTCTCAGTATTGTCACATCGAAATAGTTCGCAGATAGGCAGCTTAATCACCAGTTTTGCAAAGAGGGCGGCCTTCGCGCCTTCCCAGACGTATCATGTCAACGAATTGCACCCAGGATCTAAAGCTTGTCACATCACAAACTAAGCCCATATTGATCACCTGTAGTGTGAGTTAAAAACTTGGAGAGATTCTCTAGCCACTAATGTGTGTCTGTTTTTAGTATGTCTTGTAGTTTTCGCGCAGTTGTCTTCTGAAAACCTCCTCTCCAACGCTCTAAGAAAACGAAACGGTGGGAAATATTCTTTCCATATTACTACTTCTGGCGAAGACATTAATTAAAATACCCATACATTAACGTTTTTAAAATAAAATTGGTAGTCAGAGGTTTGAACTGTGTTCTTGCACTGATACTTCCACTAGCTCGGTCACTTTATTGATCAGGGATGAAACGTAATCGCAGACGATACCTTGCTTTGCGAAAGTAAAAAGCGGCCTAATCCCGGTGTAGCCTGTTTAAAACAAACTGCAGAAATTGTAAGAAAATGAAACACCTACAGCCGTCCTTATGTTGTCATTTATTGCGTAGCTACCAGTTTTGGGGCTTCAGTGCACCATATTCAGGTCTTAGTTGATGGTGAAGGGATTATTATGATCCATATATACGATGCATTAGTGGCCAACAACTCGTTTACCCAGACCACCTGTAACTGTGATGTCGTCTCTCCAAACATCAGCTGTCAATAACTGTATTATATGTATTCGCAGTTGCGAATATGGGCAACCATCAGCTGTAGAATGGAATGACGACAGTGAAAATCTGTACCGGAACGGGACTCGAACCCGAATTTTCTACTTATCGTGAGCGGTAGCCTTACCAGTTGGCTATCCGTACACGAGTCACAATTTATCTGCCGACAGCGGGCAAGCGACATTGAAGTACAACGTCTGATTTGTACGGGAATGTACGAGGGTCACTCCAAAAGAAATGCACCCTATTTTTTAAAAACACAGTTTTCATTCTGCATGTGTGAAAGTTTTACAGGGTGTAGATACATCCTTCCCGCTTGTTTTCAAACTTAGTTCAACCTGTTTCCGTGAGTGGCGCCGTCACAGCATGTCTTCAAGATGGCTGCTACAGTCGACGTTCCTCAGAAGCAAGGTGCTGTCATAGAATTCCTCTGCTGAGAAAACGAGACAGTGGGAAACATCCACAAGAGGTTGAAAAAGGTGTATGGAGATGCTGCTGTCGATCGCAGTATAGTTAGTCGGTGGGCAAGCAGGTTACGTGATAAAAGCGGGCACGGGAATATTGAGGATCGTCCTCGCAGCGGCAGGCTTCGTACTACACACACTCCAGACAATGTGCAGAGAGTTAACCAATTGGTGACTGCTGACAGACACATCACAGTGAACGAATAGACACTCTACGTTGGGATAGGGGAAGGAAGTGTCTGCAGAATACTGAAAGTGTTGGCGTTAAAAAAAGGTTTGTGCCAGGTGGGTTCCCAGGATGTTGACAGTGGCTCACAAAGAAACAAGAAAAACGGTATGCAGTGTACTTTTGGAACAGTACGAGAATGGTGGAGATGAATTTTTCATCACATGTCACAATTCTTCCATCATTTTTCAGCAGAGACGAAGAGGCAATCAACGCAGTGGCGTCATGCAAACTCACCCAAGAAAAAAAAATTCAAAACCGCACCTTCTCCTGGAAAAGTTATGGCTACAGTGTTTTTCAATTCCGAAGGACTCTTGCTTGTGGACATCATGCCAAGTGGACCCACCATAAATTCTGATGCATATGTGACGACACTGAAGAAACTTCAAGCTCCACTGAGTCGTGTTCGATCACATCGGCGAAAGCAGGATGTTTTGCTGCTGCACGACAATGCAAGGCCACATGTCAGTCAAAAAACCATGGAAGCGATCACGAAACTCGGATGGACAACACTGAAACACCCGCCTTACAGTCCTGACCTGCCTCCATGTGACTATCATCTCTTTGGGAAACTGAAAGACTCTCTTCGTGGAACAAACATGTAGAATAAAAGATGGATTTTAAAAAAATAGTGTGCATTTCTTATCGAGTGACCTTCGTATATAATGGATGTACGAGTACAAGTCGTAGACACATGGTTGACAACGTACGGAAGTTTGGGTCTAGCCGTGAATCGTGCACAGTTATCCAAATGATAAGCCGACCGCTCGCGATAAGAGGGAAATCGGGTTTCGAGCCCCATGCCGGCACAAATTTTCATTGTCGTCATTCCATTTACAGCTGATAGTTATCCATATTCGCAACTGCGAGTACATTTAAAACAGTTGTTGACAGTTCATGGCTGGAGAGACGATAGCAAAGTTACAAGTAGTCTGCGTAAAGCAGTTGTTGGCCACTAATGCATCGTATATTGAAGCGCCGAATCTGGTAGCTACACAGTAAATGGCAACGTAATGACGGCTGTAGATGTTTCATTTCCTTACACTAGCGAACGACAATAGTCCCCCAGATCCTCTGACACAGGGGTGTTGTTGTTGTTGTTGTTGTTGTTGTCGTAGTCTTCAGTCCTGAGACTGGTTTGATGCAGCTCTCCATGCTACTCTGTCCTGTGCAAGCTTCTTCATCTCCCAGTACCTACTGCAGCCTACATCCTTCTGAATGTGCTCAGTGTATTCATCTCTTGGTCTCCCTCTACGGCCGGCCGCGGTGGTCTAGCGGATCTAAGCACTCAGTCCGGAACCGCGCGACTGCTATGGTCGCAGGTTCGAATCCTGCCTCGGGCATGGATGTGTGTTATGTCCTTAGGTTAGATAGGTTTAAGTCGTTCTAAGTTCTAGGGGACTGATGACCACAGATGTTAAGTCCCATATTGCTCCGAGCCATTTGAACCATCTCCCTCTACGATTTTTACCCACCACGCTGCCCTCCAGTACTAAATTGGTGATGTCTTGATGCCTCAGAACATGTTCTACCAACCGATCCCTTCTTCTAGTCAAGTTGTGCCACTAACGCCTCTTCTCCGCAATTCTATTCAATACCTCCTCGTTAGTTATGTGATCTACTCATCTAATCTTCAGCATTCTTCTGTAGCACCACATTTCGAAAGCTTCTAATCTCTTCTTGTCTAAAGTATTTATCGTCCATGTTTCACTTCCGTACATGGCTACACTCCATACAAATACTTTCAGAAACGACTCCCTGACAGTTAATTCAATACTCGATGTTAACAATTTCTCTTTTTCAGAAACGCTTTCCTTGCCATTGCCAGTCTACATTTTATATCCTCTCTATTTCGAGCATCATTACTTATTTTGCTCCCCAAATAGCAGAACTCCTATACTATTTTAAGTGTCTGATTTCCTAATCTAATTCCCTCTGCATCACCCGACTTAATTCGACTGCATTCCATTATCCTTGTTTAGCGAACGGCCATAGTCCTCCAGACCCCCTGACACAGGGATGGAGGCACAAAAACATGCGGATATGTTTCGTGAAGCTGAAGGAACGAATGAAGATGTGCAGGGATTCACATAGGCCCCATTCTGAAGTTGACCATTACTTACTGAACATGTTTGGCAAGTACAAAAACATGCAACCTCAGGTTCATTTCTTTTGCGGCACACTTCATATGCAAAATTTTCCTGTGAGTCAGCGCAGTAGTTTGAAATGGCTCTGAGCACTTCGGGACTTAACATCTAAGGTCATCAGTCCCCTAGAACTTAGAACTACTTGAACCTAACTAACCTAAGGACATCACACACATCCATACGCCTAGAACCGCTCGGCCGCATGGGGCGGCCAGCACAGTAGTAAACTTCTCTTTCGGTGTCACTGTGTTGAAATAGCAACAGGAAACGGGAATGTGTGTGCACAAATAGTCTACGGCAAGTAGTTCCTTCATAGTACGAACCGTGTCTATTCCCTTTCCCTTTTATAGAAGTGTTGGCAGCATTATAGGCAGCAGAGGCCTGAGGCGACCAGACGCGCAGTGTGTGGCGAGAGGGCGCGCCCGCTCGCAGCAGCGCAGTGCAAAGGGGAGGCGCGGGCAGCCCGTGTTGACTCGCCCCGCCCGCACTCGGCCGCGGCGCCCGCAGTTGACTGACAACGAGCGCTGGGGAAACACCGGCACACACACATAGCACGCACGCACACACGCACGCAGCTGCCTCCAGTCTGGTGAACACAGTCCTGTTTTGTATTTACTATTCTGTGACGTGCTAGCGCAGCTGGGCAGCGAGTCGATTAGTTTGTCGTGGGATGAGTCCACAGTATTTTTGTGGTTACTAAATACGCTAATTTCGTTTTGGAAATGACACTGCCTAGATCAAATACATTTTCTTCTTTTTCACTCACACAAGTTCCAATGATTTTTCATCATCATCAGTGGTTTCCGTATAAAAAATTGCATGATACTACATATGGTTTGCGGTCATTGTATTCGTAACATTTCAATAAAATATCTACCTTAATACAACATTCCATTGTCCATGTCATCTGCAGTACAGCTTATAGTTCGGTACAGTTTTTCATCCGCAACTGTTAGTGATTTCTCTACGGTAAATTCGTTATATGAAACTTCACTGAACTCTCTACGGGTAAGAAAAAAAAGCATAATAAATCGTATTCATTTGAAAGCAAAAACGGACACAAGAGGTGACCTTTAACCTTAAGATGGACGTGGTAGTTTCGAGAATGGTGTGCTTACGGGCCTTCAGCCAAGTTGTTGCTTCCTGCAACCACTCCATGGAGGGCAACCTGATGAGAAAAATGGTATTTACAACTCGGTTGAGTACCCAGAACCACACCATAAATCACACCTACAAAAACTGAGAGATCACATGGTAGCTTCCACTTGTATTGTACTGTATTGTTTGTTAACCGGATACCCTTATACGACGGAGAGGCTCCGTCCCCGCCGCAGCCGCAGTGGTCCACAACTCCACGACGACTACCACAGTCCACTTCACCCCTCCGCCGCCCAACACCGAACCCCCCCCCCCCCCCAAGGTTATTGTGCAGTTCGGCACCCGGTTGACCCCCCGCCAGGGAAAGTTTCACACCATAGGAGTGTAACCCCTATGTTTGCATGGTAGAATAATGGTGGTGTAGCCGCGCGGGATTAGCCGAGCCGAGCGGTCTTAGGCGCTGCAGTCATGGACTCTGCGGCTAATCCCTGCGGAGGTTCGAGTCCTCCCTCGGGCGTGGGTGTGTGTGTTTGTCCTTAGGATAATTTAGGTCAAGTAGTGTGTAAGCTTAGGCACTGATGACTTTAGCAGTTAAGTCCCATAAGATTTCACAAACATTTGATTTTGAATGATTGCACAGGGACACGATATTATTCCACTCCCCTTAGGATCCAGTTATTACGTTTTAATAATTCGCGTCTAGCTCTTTGCCTTCAGTATGCGCTGCGGTAATCTTCTTGGTTTTCGAACCTATTTATCCTTTTTCTTTCTGTAATTTGCTAACAATGCTTATAGTCAGTGGTCGTATTTGTGTATTATTCACATAACTTTGCTTTTATCATGTCCAGCCACCTGTGCAAGCTTGGAGTGTATCATTAGAACCCTTTATGCAAGTATTAAAGATTAAATATTGTTTCTCTCAGCGGGTAACACATGCATTTTACTCTTAGGTAATAAACGTGATTGTTATAGTGACCACTTCTTTGTGTTTTAGGTTATACGATCCCTCTTCTCATTAACAACTTATTTCTGTTATGGATTAGACGATCCCTCTTCTCATTAACATGTCTATGTGCGGTGTGTGCTACCCATATGATGCTTCACTGGACCACCCCCTGTTAATTACCATTCAGTAAGCTGTTTCTGTTGTGCGACATTGCCATTTCCTTTAATTAATTTGCATGATGATATAGGGTGCTTCCTTTCTCTGTAGCTCACCAGCTATCGAACTGTAGCGGTATGCGAAACAGCACAGCCGACATCCCCAGTACGCTGAAGGCCATTGACAAAACACATAATGGGTAACGAAGATTTTCTTTAACATCACAACTCGCAGTATTGCCCGTCTGACGCGTCTGGAACAGTTCTTGTTCCTTTCACGGTCACCTAGAAACTACCTTTTCATACAAAGCCTTTTTACCTACGTTCCCGTTAACTGAAGTTGTAGTCACGTTCGGTGGCCAAACTTACCAGAAAAATTAAAAAAAAAAAAAACAGAACGTCCGCGCTAGCGGTATACTTAAATCCTATTAACGAAAGAACTCTCGATATTTTATGTTGTTGCATAAATAAGTAACCGACAGAGATACTTTCCAAGATGTGAGCCTCACCATTTCATGAACAGTGCTGAGAGGCAGGACATAGGCGCGCCAGTAACAGGGAACACATATCTCGACATGTTGGGGGTCTATGGAGTTCCACAGGTGCCTTCCGACGTCATTTTCCAGCAGTGTTGTACCGCGCACCCCCCCCCCCCCCCCCCACCCCCCTCCTCTTTCACTATCATAAGGATTTTACCACATTCCTCCATGAGACGTTCCCTGACGGTTGGACTGGAAGGAGTAGAGGATTCCATTGCCTGGCCCCTCAGTCTCCCGATCTGACCCTGCAGGATTTCACTGCATGGTGATTAGGAACATTAATTAGAGGACAAGCGTTCGACATCTGGTAGATCTGAGGCAACAGATCCACGCCACAGCAGAGGCCATAACACCTGTCACCGTTGCAAACATGTGGCGAGAAGTGGGGTCCCATTTACCAAATCTGTCGAGCTAAAAACAGAGGCGACATTGATCTCTATCAAAACGTATAAAAATGTTTGCGCCCCTGTGTACAACGTCGGACGGATAAAGTTACAAACCTTCATAGGTAGTGAAATACAAACAAATGATTTTATATACCTGTAGCCCAGACACCTTGCATAGAGCACGAACGAATAACTTTGTGACTGACAGACTGCAGTGGCAGTGGGATCTGTTAGCGGCTTGCAGCCAGCCAGACTGGAGAAGACCGCGCAGGTATCTGCAGAATATGCAACACAGCCAGCGCGAGACGGTCGAGGAAGAACCGCAACTGGTTGGCGGCTGGCCTCTTCCACTCGACTCTCTGAAGCGTCAAACCTGTCTTTATCTAAATATAACGCACATACGGCCTGAACTCAAAAACTTTCCTGCCTCAGCTGTATCAGCAGTAAAAGGTTATCTCTGCTTCGACACACATTTCTTGTGCTCAAACAATAAGGTCAGAGTCAAGGCTCTAAGCACTATGGAACTTCACATCTGAGGTCATGTCCACTAAACTTAGAACTACTTAAACCTAACTAACCTAAGGACATTTCACACATCCATGCCCAAGGCAGGATTCGACACCTGCGACCGTAGCAGCAGCGCGGTTCCAGACTGAAGCGCCTAGAACCGCTCGCCCACAGCGGCCGGCTAAGGTCAGAGTTATGAGAGTCTATTCTCATATATACAATCTCCAACTGTGGACTGATAACTCGCGAAGTGTGATTTCTTTGTAGTGCATGCTGCTGTTTCCATGCTAAATCACTCAGCAGTTAGTTTAGTTCTACCAAAACTACGTCTCAAAATTTTTGTAAACTATGTAAAATACGTAGTAAATGGTAGCATTACCGGTGGTATTGGTAGAACTGCTAGGGAAAGAAACATTAGCTAACGTGTAAGAGAGAAAATGGGAGGCGAAGAATTTTCTATGTATTATGTTTGGTCGATTGTTTGTTTTACGCATAGTTATAACCGCACATCATTTAGCGTTAGTCCAGTCTGTACTTTATATCTTTACAGAATATAAACTGAATTTTTACAGTAGTAGAAATTACTTGATCGCTTAGCTTCAGCGCTTTCACGTGTCCAAACCAATTAATTTTGATACAAGTACGGAATACATGGCAAAACATAATAAACGTATATAATTATTGTTATTAATTTGTACTGAATAGAACGTTCTTCATCGTCATCAAAGGCAAGACTTTCCTGTTGTTACTGATAAATGCGAAAGTTGTCTACAATAACAGAAAAACGTTTTTATATGTTAGACGAAGAGTTAAGGCGATGTTTGATATTTTGCTTTGCGTTTTTTTTAGTCTACGTTTTCCTACGCCTATGTCTACATCTAAATGGATACTCTGCGCATCACATTCAAGTGCCTGACAAAGGGTTCATTCAACCACCTTTACAATAATTCTCTATTATTCCTCTCTCGAACAGCGTGCGGAAAAAAGGAACACTATTATCATTCTGTGCAAGCACTGATTACCCCTAATGTTATGATGATTATTTCTCCCCATGTGGGTCCGCTCTAACAAAATATTTTCGCATTCGGAGGTGCAACTTGGTGACTGTAATTTGTGAGAAGATACCGCCGCAACGTAAAACGCTTTTGTTTTGATGATGTCCTCCCCAAATCTTATATCATGTCCGTGGCACATTTCCCCCTATTTCTCGATAACAAAAAATGTGTTGCTCTTCTTTGTACTTTCTCGAGTTACCTCTTTAATCCTATCTCATACGGATCCCACAGCGCATAGCAGTACGTCAAAAGAGGACAGTCTCTTTAAATACATATGTTGCATAATGTAAGGTGTCTGCCAATAAAACGCAATCTTTTGCTAGCCTTCCCCACAATATTTTGTATGTGTTGTTTCCAATTTAAGTTGTTTTTAATTGTAAGTCTTGGGTATTAGTTGAATTTAAGGCCTTTAAATTTGATAGATTTGTTGTGTAACCGCAGTTTAACGGATTCCTTTTAGCACTTATGTGGACTTTTCATTATTTAGGGTCGAATGCCAGGATTCGCGACGTACACATATGTTTTCTAAATCTTTTTCAATTTGTTTTGGTCTTCTGATGACTTTACTAGTCGATAAACGACAGCATCATCTGAAAACAACCTAAGACGACTGCTCAGATTGTCTTCTAAATCGTTTATATAGATAAGAAATAGCAGAGGGCCTGTAACACTACCTCGGGGGGATCGCCAGAAATCACTTCTGTGTTACTCGATCACTTTTCCGTCAATGACTACTAACTGTGACCTCTCTGACAGGAAATCACGAATCCAGTCACATAACTGGGACGATACTCCCAAAACAGGCAATTTGGTTACGGCAATTTGGTTACAAGCCGATTCTGAAGTACTGCGTCAAAAGCCTTATGGAAATCTAAAAATACGGAATCAGTTTGAAATTCCTTGTTGTTAGCACCCGACACATACGGTAAGTAAAGAGCTAGTTGTGTTTCTCAAGAATGATGTTTTATAAAACAGTATTGATTATGTATCAATAGACCGTTCCCTTCTAGGTAATTCATAATCCTGCTGCATATCGATTTTAATGATATGGAACTGTAATTTAGTGTATTATTCCTGTTGCCTTTCTTGAATATTGGTGTTACCTGCGCAAATTTCAAGTCTTTGGATACGGATCTTTCGTCAAGCCAATGGTTGTATGTGATTGTTAAGTAAGGAACTATTGCATTCGCATATCCTGAAGGAACGTAATTGGTATACAGTCTGGTCCGGAAGACATGCTTTTATTAAGTGGTTAAAGTTGCTTTACTACTCGGAGGATATCTACTTCTAAGTTACTCATGTTGGCAGCTGTTCTTGATTCGAATTCTGGGGTATTTACTTCGTCTTCTTTGGTGAAAGAATTTCAGGAGTCCTTGTTTAGCAGTGCTGTCATCGATAGTATTTCCATTGCTATCACGCAAAGAAGGCTTTGAATGTGTGTTGCCGCTAGCATACTTGACATAAGACCAGAATCTCTTTGTATTTTCTGCCAGGTTTCGAGACGAAGTTTCGTTGTAGAAACTATTATAAGCATCTGGCATTGAAGTCCTAGCTAAATTTCGAGTTTCTGTAAAAGACCATCAACCTTGGGGTTTTCGCGTTTCGTTTAAATTTGACATACTTTTATCGTTGTTTCTGCAACAGTGTTCTGACTTGTTTTGTGTACCAAGGGGGATCAGCAACGTCGATTGTTAATGTTTTGATATAAACCTGTCAAACCAGTTTTAAGCAAAGTAGGGAAAGTTGAAAGCTGGAAGGGGCATATAGAGGATCTATACAACGCAGATGAACTAGAAAGCAATATGATAGAAAGGGGAGTGGACGTAGATGAAGATGGAACGGGAAATATGATACTGCGAGAAGAATTTGGTAAAGCTCTGAAAGGAATAGTCAAAACAAGGTCCCGGGAGTAGAGGACATTTCGTCAGAACTACTGACAGCCTTGGGAGAGCCAGCTACGACAAAACTCTTCCATCTGGTGTGCAAGATGTATAAGGCAGGCGAAAAATCCTCAGAATTCAAGAAGAATGTGGTAATTCCAATTCCTAAAAAAGCAGTTGCTAACAGATGTGAAAATTACCGAACTCTATTAACATCGAATATAGATTTAAGTGTTAGGAAGATTTTTCTGAAGGTATTTGTCTGGAGTGTAGCCATGTATGGAAGTGATACGTGGACGATAAACAGCTTACATAAAAACAGAATAGAACCTTTCGAAAAGTGGTGCCACACAAGAAATCTGAAGATTAGATGGCTCGGTTATGTTACCAATGAGGAAATTCTGAATATAATTGGGGACGCAAGAAATTTATGGCACAACTTGATCAAATGAAGGGATCGGTGAGGGGTAAAAATCGTAGAGGGAGACCAAGAGATTAATACAGTAAGCAGACTCAGAAAGATGTAGCTTGCTGAAATTATTCGGAGATAAAGAAGCTCGGACTGGATAGAGAGTAGATGGTGAGCTGCATCAAACCAGTCTTCGGACTGAAGACCGCGAGAACAACATATCTCTCAGTCGCTACCGATACTATTTCTTTGAATTCAAACCACATCTGGTCTACAATTACATTGTTAATTTGGAAGAAGTGAAGATTGTCTCTCAGGAAGGCCTCAAGCAAATTTTTAACTGATGTTTTTATTTTTGGAGGATTTTAGATTTACGGTATTCAGTCTCACTACGACAACCCATGTTCTCTAATCCGTGCATCCGTCTTGATGCTCGTTATTAGCTCAGTATTATTTGTAGCTGACGTCAAGTACAGTATGTTTTCACAACCATTTACTATTCGAGTGGTCTTATGAAGTAAATGTTCGAAATAATTTATAGAGAATGCATTTAGCGCAATTTCGGATGATGTTTTATGCGTATCTCTGTATTTAAACATGTGGTGGTTGGTGGTGGTTAGTGTTTAACGTCCCGTCGACAACGAGGTCATTAGAGACGGAGCGCAAGCTCGGGTCAGGGAAGGATTGGGAAGGAAATCGGCCGTGCCCTTTCAAAGGAACCATCCCGGCATTTGCCTGAAACGATTTAGGGATCAGGATGGCTGGAGACGGGATTGAACCGTCGTCCTCCCGAATGCGAGTCCAGTGTGCTAACCACTGCGCCACCTCGCTCGGTCATTTAAACATGTATTTCCACCAACAGATAGAGGGTAAATTGAAGTCACCACCAGCTATAATTGTATGAGTGTTTGAAATTAGGCTCAAATTTCTTTGAACCTTTCAGCAGTTGTATCATCTCAGATGGGACGTCGGTTGCCAAGAGACACCCCTACCCATAATAACTCACAGGAACTATCTACTTCAGTTTCACTATAAGATAGATTACTTCTAACAGTAAAAAAGATGCTACCACCAACTGTATTTAGTCTAACCTTTTAAATTCCTTTAGGTCCTTCTCAAAAATTCCTGCTGAACCTTTCTCCGGCTTTAGCCAGTTTTCAGTGCCTTTAACGATTTGAGTATATGTGCTTTCTATTAGCACTTGGAGCTCTGGTACTTTCCCAACACTGCTGCGACAAATTACAATTGTTATACCGGCAGTTCCTTCCTCTACGTTTTTCCTGTGTTTGACCTGCACTATCTGAGGCTGAATCCTTTTTTTGTGTTTCCCCGAAACCTTCAAACCTAAATACCATTCAGTCCACGCCACACAGTCACTATTACCCTTTTAGCGACCTCCTGCGTGTATTGGACTCGTGATCTATTCAGCGGAACCCGAAACCCCACAACCATATGGCGCAAGCTGCGGGCCTATGGGGTATCGTCTCAGTTGTGCGACTGGATTCGTGATTTCCTGTCAGGAAGGTCGCAGTTCGTAGTAATAGACGGCAAATCATCGAGTAAAACTGAAGTGATATCAGGTGTTCCCCAGAGAAGCGTCCTGGGACCTCTACTGTTCCTGATCTATATAAATGACCTGGGTGACAATCTGAGCAGTTCTCTTAGACTGTTCGCAGATGATACTGTAATTTACCGTCTAGTAAGGTCATCCGAAGACCAGTATCAGCTGCAAAGCGATTTAGAAAAGATTGCTGTATGGTGTGTCAGGTGGCAGTTGACGCTAAATAACGAAAAGTGTGAGATGATCCACATGAGTTCCAAAAGAAATCCGTTGGAATTCGATTACTCGATAAATAGTACAATTCTCAAGGCTGTCAATTCAACTAAGTACCTGGGTGTTAAAATTACGAACAACTTCAGTTGGAAGGACCACATAGATAATATTGTCGGGAAGGCGAGCCAAAGGTTGCGTTTCATTGGCAGGACACTTAGAAGATGCAACAAGTCCACTAAAGAGACAGCTTACACTACACTCGTTCGTCCTCTGTTAGAATATTGCTGCGCGGTGTGGGATCCTTACCAGGTGGGATTGACGGAGGACATCGAAAGGGTGCAAAAAAGGGCAGCTCGTTTTGTATTATCGCGTTATAGGGGAGAGAGTGTGGCAGATATGATACACGAGTTGGGATGGAAGTCATTACAGCATAGACGTTTTTCGTCGCGGCGAGACCTTTTTACGAAATTTCAGTCACCAACTTTCTCTTCCGAATGCGAAAATATTTTGTTGACCCCAACCTACATAGGTAGGAATGATCATCAAAATAAAATAAGAGAAATCAGAGCTCGAACAGATAGGTTTAGGTGTTCGTTTTTCCCGCTCGCTGTTCGGGAGTGGAATAGTAGAGAGATAGTATGATTGTGGTTCGATGAACCCTCTGCCAAGCACTTAAATGTGAATTGCAGAGTAGTCATGTAGATGTAGATGTAGATGTAGAGGAATCTGCAGTCTGTGCTGTCACTGAACCGTCTGAGCCTCTGATTCAGAACCTCCACTCTGCTCCCTACCAAAGGCCCGCAGTCGGTCGTGTCGACTATGCTGCAAATGGTGAGCTGTGCTTTCATCTCGCAAGCAAGACTGGCGGCCTTTACCACTTCTGATAGCCACTCAAAACAGTTAGAATATCTTCCGATCCAAAGCGACACTCATCATTTGTACCGACGTGAGCCAGCACCTGCAGTTTGCTGCACCCTGTGGTCTTCAAGGCATCTGGAAGGACCCATTCCCTGTATGGAAGACTTCACCCGGCATGCACACGGAATGCACAATGGCTTTCTTCCCCTCCTTGGAATCGATGTCCCTAAGAGACCCCATAACGTATGTTATATTCCAGCTCCCAGCTGCCAATAATACCACCCTCTATGATTCTCGGTACTTGCAGACCCAGAGGTTTCCTCTGAAACAGGACAAATGACTGCGTCTGGCTGAGGAACAGTCTCAGCCACAGACAGCACCTGGAAACTGTTTGTCAGACTAACGGTGGAGGTCTTACGTTTGGTCCCCAGGAAGACTTTTGCAGCCTGCCATGCTCTGAAGCGATCTTTCACTCCACGACGAGCCGAGCAGCACATGGGCTAGCCACCAGTGCAAACCGATCTGCAGGCTCGTGGGTCGTGGTGGACGTTGGTTGGGTCCCCACGGCCAGCCGACAAAAGTCATACCTATCCACTGCAGCTTCAAGCCGTGTAGCCGAAGCCAACACAACCTGGAGCTGGCAGCGAAGCGTCACCAATTCGGCTGGCATCTGCACGCAGCAGTCACAGTTCCTATCCATACTAAAGACTATGGAAAACTGCACTACACAGACAAACAAAGAACTATCTACACATGCTGCGGAACACTACCGTACACGCTGACAAACACTCAAGGAGTTCGTCTCATAAATTAGGTTAATGTGCAGAGGTTCAAAAACCAAACTACCAAACCACACAGGGGAGCCCAAATAATTCACTCCAGATTAGAAACTTACAATATGTCACAAGATCGGTTTACTTTCCGACAGAAACGATAATGCAAGAACTCTATTAAATATTAAATTACACGCAGAAAGTCAAAAACTAAACTAGCAAAGGACACAGGTTAAACAATATACTTCGCTCCTGGTTAGGAACTCGTAAAATGTCACAAAATCGGTCACTTCGCTGCTGCTGCAGCTGCTGCTGTTTATCGGCGGACGGCTGCTGCCTGACTGGCTGACTAGTGCCAAAGAGCGATCAGTAGCTTTCAAAACAAAGGAACAAACGACTTTCGACACGTGCTACGAAACTCTATTCTAGACATTGGTGAAAACTCATGAAGTGTGTGTAATAAATTAGATTAGATTAACACACAGAGACTCAAAAACTAAACTACCAAAGCACATGTGCGAGACCAAATAATTCACTCCTGATTAGGAACTTGTAATGTCACAAAATCGATTTACTTACCGACACAAACGAAAATGCGACTACTGTGGCTATTAAATATTGAATTAACAGGCAAAACTTCAAAAAGTAAACTACGGAAGCACCCAGGTAAGTCTAAATAATTCCTTCCAGATTAGGAACTTGTAATACGTCACAAGATCGGTTAATGTCCGACACAAACAAAAGAACTGTGTCTATTAAATATTGAATTAACACGCAGATATTCAAAAACTAAAGTAGCAAAGCACAGAGGTGATACCAAATAATTCACTCCTGATTAGGAACTTGTAATATGTCACAAAATTGGTTTACTTACTGACACAAACGAAAATTCAACTACTGTGTCTATTAAATATTGAATTAACACTCAAAGATTCGAAACCTAAACTGCCCAAGCACAGAGGTGAGCCTAAATAATTTCTTACTGATTCGGTATTTACAGATGTCACAAAATGGGTTAATTTATGACATAAACCAAAACGAGAGAACTGTGTCCATAAAATATTAAATTAAGACAGAACTAAACCAGCAAAGCACAGAGGTGAGACTAAATAATTCGCTCATGATTAGGAATTCGTAAAAGTCAAGAAATCGCTTACTTCGCTGCTGCTGCTGATACTGTTTATAGGAAATCGGCTGCTACCTGATTCGACTTTTTGTAGAGTAAATTGCGTTCTCTAGCGCTATATGATAAATCTGTGTCGTTTTTTTATCTTTACAACACCATCCGTCTGTTTCACATTAAAAAATCAAAAATTTTCCTTTAAAATCTGACTTAAACGGCGACAAGCTCAATTTTGCTTTGAATATTGTTAATTTGTAAGTAACAGGGGGATGGTGACTGAAAAACAAAAATATTCCATATGTTGCACAGCTCTTTATGTACTCTGGCTCTGAGCACTATGGGACTTAACATCTGAGGTCATCAGTCCCCTAGATCTTAGAACTACTTAAACCTAACTAACCTAAGGAGATTACACACGTCCAAGTCCGAGGTAGGATTCGAACCTGCGACCGTAGCGGTCGCGCGGCTCCAGACTGATGCGCCTAGAACCGCTCTGCCACACCTTTATGTACCCTGCTCAGTCACAGCTCGCATATGCAAAGGGATCGAAATGACATAACGCCAGATAAGTATGCAACACTCCTAATGTACATGTAACGTGGGTACGACGTTAGCTTGCCAAAGCTAATACTTACGGTAGTCTACGATAGCCCACGGCAGTTTTACAACTCCAGTTGAGTTCGATATGTAGACAGTGTCGCACACCTGGGACGAAGCATTTTGAGCAAGTGGTCCTCTGCTGGACTGCTGGAAGGCAAATTAGTGGAGGCGGTGCGGAGTGCCGGATCTGCAGGTGAGGAAGCGCGCCCTCGGAAGCCCCGCGGCGCGCCGCAGGAAGGCGGAGGCGGAGGCGGAGGCGAGACCGCAGGCAACTCGGCGTCCCGGCGCCACCTAGCGGGCGCGCTTCCACGGCGGCGCCTCTTTCCTTCCGTTACCTGCCGCCTCTTCCGGCCGTCGCAGCTACGCTTGTTCCAAGCCACTGGGACACGCGTCTCTCGGTGATTTCCGTTTACCACCGCCGTAGTTCTCCCAACTAAGGCTACCCACGCGAGGAATTAATCTCTTACTGTACAGCACAGTTCTGAAGTGCAGGAAAGGTGGGGTGAAGTCTTTGATACTTAAGGTACATCCTAAGACAAAAGACAAAGGAATGGTAAAAATTTGTCACAAGTTCGTATGCAGAATTGTAAACTTTTGTGGCCGATGGGTGAATATGTGGCACTGCATCCCACAGTGCAGCTACAAAGGATAGTAAATAAGGCACATGTAGATATTAGTCTTGGCGAATTTCATTCCATCTACTCAGTTGGTCATTAACTTTGCCTTCCAGATCGGCATGTGAAGAATATACGCAGACCAGCATTCAAGAGAGGAAATGTAGTTGGGCTCGAAAAAGCCGGTTCGAGCAATCGGCGAACCGCTTGACCTTTGAATATGATTTATGCCATTATTAGACGACGTTGGCAGGAATGAGTGAACCATGGCCGAACACAGCATCAAGAAAGTCAGAGTGTTACTCACAGCTCCGCATTCATCATTATCATCGATCCCATCTGAAAATGATGCTTCGGTGACAACAGGGACCATTAATAGGCGGCTCACGGAAAGGGGGAAGAGATCATAGAGCTCCTTGTACCGACTGCCATTGACCTCTGTACAACAACAAGGCCGTTAGAAACGCTGTCGAGCACATTCGGCCTGGAATCTCATTGAATGGAGTAGAATTGTCTTCTGTGATGAGTCACGCTCGCAACTGAGACCCACTGATGTGCGAAGACGTGTCTCGAGACGCCCCAGATTCCGGTGGGATGGCAATCTGACTGTCACCCATCATGCTATTATTTCATTTCATTGGAGCACCCCTTTGGATTTCTCGTCCGCAGCAGAGCGGAACGTCGACGATGTTCCACGTCGCGATATTCTATGACTCTTTTTGTTGTCATTCATGGCAAGCCATCCTGAGCTTACAATTCAGCAAGATAATGCCCGCACGTACATGGTGATAGTTCCTATTGGTTCTCTTCGCGGTTGCCAAACCCTACCTTGGGCGGTAATATCGCCGGATCTTTCCCCAGTTGAGAACATTTGGACGTTATGAGAAGGGTTCTCCATCCAGCTCGACATTTGGACAGAATTTGTCACAATATCCCTCAGGAGCACATCTAACAACTATCAATCAAGGCTAAGCTGAATAACTGCTTGCATAGGGCCAGCCAGAGGTGGACCAACGCGTTACTGACTTCTTCAATTTGTGGAACATTTCTTGAATATCTTGAATAAATCATCCAATTTTTTTAATGTCTTACGATGTATTTATAGAAGTAAGCTGATGGGGCCGAATTATTTTCTGTAGTCTTGAACCAGAAAGATGGAATACAAATAAATTAATGTTAAGCTGATGATATTTTTTCGTTCAAATCGAGAACTTCCGAAAGCATGGAGGAACTGACTAGAGCAAGTGTGACAGTAGGCCTGTACGTTTAATACTATAGGACATTACAAAGTACAGTCAGCATGGCGATAGGAAGACAATAACGATTAACGATGAAGTTTGAGAAACAGGTGACGAATTTGTGTTTAGTGCCCCCGGAAACAACAAGCAAATGGACAGAAAGAGTTCTTTAGGTTTACTTGATAAATGAATGCTGTATTCAGAAGTGAATTACCACCGCGTTTTCAATGGAAAGCTTACTGCCGGTACTAACTTGTAGACGTGAAAGATAGATGTTAAATGCTCAATAAATAAATAAATAAGGAAAATAAAATAAAAAATGAAAAAAAGAAAGTACAATAGAAGTTGCTAAGTGAGAAATAGAACGACGTATATTGTGCATGAAAGAAGAGACAATGAAAGAAACAAATGGATAATGGAGAAGACAGGAGGACGGGAGAACGTCTGTTTCAAAGTTGAAGTGGAAGAGGGCTGGGCATACTGTGAGACGAAATGATGGGAAATGCACTGTAGAGACTTTGTAATGGATTCTTCGTATTGAGAAGAGGAGGATGTAATGGCAGATGGAATAACAACATAAATAAGAAAGCAGAACAATCTTGGATGCGAAAACCGAAGATCGTAATGCATGGCGAAGTGTGACAGAGTATGATAGACAAGTGCTCGGGCCTGCTGTATTACCGCATTGTTTGCAGGACACACGTACCTAGACTATCTGGAATATGAGCTTCCACTGTCACTGGAAGAAGTTCCTTCAGCTACAAGGACAAGTATGTTCCCCTGGCAAAACGGGAGCCGTGCACATTCTGGTCGTCAGGTGACACATCATCTAAATCTAAGACTCCTCGGAAGATGAACCGGCAGAAGTGGTCACGATTCTTGGTCACTAAGGTCAACGGACTTTATCCTGATAGTTTGCTGCCTGTGAGAATGGCTGTAAGCTGAATTCTCCAAAGAAAACATAGACTGATCGCTCATGTCACGAATAGTGCTCACATCACAAAACAACGCCAAAGACGACGTCAGACGAGCTACACTTGATACTGGCAAGAGAATTCGAAAATGCATTGACTTCGGAGGTTTCAATTTAAGAAAATCAACTTTTAATCTTTTGCTTTTTCTCAATACTTTCTGTAAGTATTTGTTGCTTTTACATATTAATATCTGTATGTAAAGAATAAAAACTGGAAACATGGTATATGTAACGTTTCATTGGAATTAGTCTACGCTAGCACTTCCTAAAATATTTATTATTGGTTCAAAATGGCTCAGAGCACTATGCGACTTAACATCTGTGTTCATCAGTCCCCTAGAACTTAGAACTACTTAAACCTAACTAACCTAAGGACATCACACACATCCATGCCCGAGGCAGGATTCGAACCTGCGACCGTAGCGGTCGCGTGGCTCCAGACTGTAGCGCCTAGAACCTCTCGGCCACTCTGGCCGGCCTATTTATTATTCCTTCCGACATACGCTATATATCATATGGAACACATTATGATTAAAAACTGGAGAAGAGTTGTTAAGAGGGACAGATAAAGAAAGAAACGAATCATGGAACACTCTAGACTACAAAACGTAATTATATGACACCCGTTCTCCCCAAAGCAAGTCTCTAATACAAATTAGTAAGAGTACTAAGAATGGAAAATCAGGAGACGCGTTACGCATAACGAGGACATGTGCAACGAACAGTGATGTATCTCACCACCACACTTGTTTACAAGGGATATTTCTAATTTAAAATCTCCGTAATAGTATTGCTATAGGAACTATGGAAGGCTTTTCATATTATATATATACTGTACCGAGCTTAACACCGTACCCATGACACTTATACGGCAAATCTACTCCTAGGACCGTTCAGTACCGCTTACCTATGTAAGGCAAAGCTTCCATATTTTCCCAGAATTCTTTGGCCACTTCTGATACCAGTTGTAGTATCAGGATGACTTGGGCGTTATTGAACTCGTCGTAAGTCGCTATGACGACGCGGAATGTTTGGCAGGCAGCAGGCGTGTAGATCCAGGAGTATAGCTGTCTAAAAGTCATAGAAAAAGTGAGAAGACAAGCAGTACGGCAGTTAGAAACGCGTCTTGTTGCGGTCTGCGCCTAGTGGTGCAGGCTGGCCCAGGCCAGTGATGTGTGCTTACAAGCCTATCAGCACGCTGCCCCAGGAGGCGGCGGCTCACGGAGTTGCTAAGCCAGGAAAGGCGTGTGGCATTGAAGTCACGATGTCAGCAAACTACCTTGCTTCTGGTACCATTAACTGGTACCCAATTCCCCGTTCTACTCGCGAATGGCGTGTGGGAAGAATGATCATCGCTAAGCCTCCGCATTAGTTCTAAATTCTCGAATTTTCTAGTCGTAGCCATCTCGCGAGTTGTATGTTGGAGGCAGTATTATGTTGTCGCACTCTTTCCAAAAAGTGCCCATCTCGAAAGTTCTGTGCGGCTGGTCCCGACGGAGGTTCGAGTCCTCCCTCGGGCATGGGTGTGTGTGTTTGTCTTCAGGATAATTTAGATTAAGTAGTGTGTAAGCTTAGGGTCTGATGACCTTAGCAGTTAAGTCCCATAAGATTTCACACACATTTGAACATATTTTATGAAAGTTCTATAATAAATCTATCCGTGATGCACAAAGCCTCTCTTATAACGTCTGCCACTGGAGATTGTTCTGCATCTCTATAACGCTCTCATGCCGAATATACGATACCGTGACGAAACGCGCAGCCCTTCGTTGGACCTTCTCTATCTTTTCTATCAATTTTACTTGGTAAGGATCCAAAATTCAAAATCAGTACTCGAGCAGCTGTCCAACAAGTACCTTGCGAGTCACTTCCTTTGTGGATGAGTTACATTTCATAGGCGAGTGCAGAGCTGCATCAGGTTTGGGCAGACAACAGGTACACAGTAACAACGGGTTTGGTGGTAAGTCAGTCACGCTCTTCGGCGTAGATTCATCAGCGATCAGTCAGCAGCCAGTGAGTGTAGTATCTCACTGTGGGTGATGCACGTACAAGAAGGGAAAGGTAGCTAGATAGCGAAAAACATAGAACTTCATTACAATACAATAAGTAGACAGTAACGTTATCAACATAAACTGCTTCCGAGTGAAGAGAATATAAGAATCGTAGTGATCTGACGAACGATTATATTACGATAACATTTCTTGAAGATGCAAGTGGAGCAATCAGTCTGTCACGATCGACATATGCTGCCTTAGGCCCAGTCAGTAAGGATGCGCTGGGGATGTCCTAGGTTGTAATGTGATGCACTGCACTCTGAGGAATACAGTTGGGGCACTCCAAAAATAGATATTTTATGTGAAGTGTGTAACCCACACTGACAGGCGAGCTGCTTGAAGGCGGAATACCGGCAAGTTTCCTAGTGCGTGCGGATCACGAGAGCGAGCTAGTGCCAGTTGTATCCACTGGATGTGATGCACAATACTGCAGCCGCTGTCGAGGACAAGGTGAGCTGCATAAAGTTACAGGTGCCTTGGAAGGGCGACAATTCGTAGCACTCTGTTGTGTAGCGTGTGGCTCGATCATTAGGCACCAGCCAGACGCTAGAATGATGGGCTCGGTGCAGGGAGCACCCAAGCGCACATGCATTACCGAGGACCCCAACGTAGCATAAAGTGCTAGCGGCTCGCAGACGCACGTCTGTGGTAACTGGGAGCATGTACGCAGGGCAGGCGGCACGTCAAGTGCACACGTGAACACCAATAGGCGCTCTGAAGTCGAATGAAGTCAGCCAGCTGACGGCCGCCAGCCGGAAGGTACCAGTTTTGCTCCCAGCAGTTTCAGGCCTGCGCAACTAGTGGAGGCGGCTACTACCAGCAGCGGGCTGGATGATAAATATCAGGTCGACGACTATCGAGGAGTACCAAGAGATACTGGCTGCAGGTGATGACGAAACACTGCCTACACTCGGCACATTGATTGGTAGTGCTGATCTATCTTACACGTTAATGCACACTTGGCAAGGATGGACGTATGCCGTCACACAGTGGGAACTACCTGACACTTGAATGAAATATTATACTGAAGAGTAGTTTTAATATCAGAACTTAATACACTGTTGCGCCACTGTTTTTCAACTCGGTGGCTCTAGACTGTGGCCACGTAGAAAGTCGTTGCCGCATGCAGATGCAACAAGCTGTAGAGATGACGCTTTCACACGACGAAAGTCACCACCCTGACTATAAATCAAGGCAGATTGCCGAACCTCCAGCCCCCATTGTATCTGATAGTGCTGAAACACTGCCGACACCGCTAAGTATGGGGGCGAGACTGTCGCCATGGTAACCCAGATCACGTCCTAGCCTGTCAATGCATCATTCCCAGAGCCTACGTGTTTGAAAACACTGTCCTGTCAAAACTCAGCAGGGCTGAGCTGCCATAAATACAGCCCGCTTCATTTGTTTGCTCTGTTACATAAGAAGACTTCACGCATTTTGATAAATACGAGGGGTGTTAAGTAAATAACTCATCACATTTTTCTGAAAGCAGTTTGATTTAATTCAAGATTCAAATATACCATATTACTCCCCAAATTTTTAGCTACAAAACCCTGTTTGTCAACACAACATCCGTTCGCTGCGACGGCCATACATCACTTTACTGTCAGGGCCTGTCTGCCCTCATGGTAACACTCTGCTGGTCGATGTCGGAGCAAACGTCTTACTGCATCAGTGACCTCCCCACCACCCACGTACTGATTCCCGTGGAGTGCGTCCTTTGTTGGGCCAAACAGACGGAAGTCACAAGATGCGAGATTCTGGCTCTAGGGTGGATGAGGAAGAACAGTCCAATGAAGTTTTGTGGTGAGCAGACTTGCGTGAGGCCTAACGTTGTCATGGAGAAAGAGAAGTTCGTTCGCATTTTTATGGCGACGAACAGGCTGAAGTCGTTTTTTTTTTTCATTTTCCTGACACTGCAGGGTTGATCGTTGCTCAATGAGGGAGGACATCTAACAGAATAACTCCTTCATTTTCACAGGAGACTTTCGCCATGGCTGTACTGGCTGAGGGTGCGGCTTTGAACTTTTTCTCCGGAGAAGAAGTCGTGTGGCGAAACTCCAATGGTTGCCGTTTTGTTTCCGGGTCGAAGTAATGAACCCATGTTTCATCGCTGTGACGATGTTCACCAAAAATTGTCACCATCAGCCTTGTAACGTGGAACTAATTCCGCATAAAACTTCCTGGCAGATTAAAACTGTGTGCCGGACCGATACTCGAACTCTGGGCCTTTGCCCTTCGCGGAAAAGTGCTCTACCATTAGAGCTAGCCAATCTTGACTCACGCCCCGCCCTCACAGCTTCACACCTGCCACCACCTCGTCTCCTACATTCCAAACTTTACAGAAGCTCTTCATATTAGCGCACACTCCGCTGCAGAGTGAAAATCTCATTCTGAAAACATCCCCCAGGCTGTGGCTAAGCCATGTCTCCGCATTATCTTTTCTTTCAGAAATGCTAGTTCTAAATGGTTCGCAGAAGAGCTTCTGTAAAATTTGGAAGGTAGGAGACGCTTTGCTTTTCCGTCAAATGAAACTTAATGACAACTCTCTTTTCCGAACGCAACTCCAATGCAGGCGATATTTTGAAGGCTTTGTGTTCCACCGACATATATTGGAAATTCATGAAACTGTAGGGGCTGAAGCCGGAATAATTCACGACATCCCACAAAAAAATTCCGCATTTTTTCAATCAAAATTGGCCGAGAAAAGAAATGTTGCATTGCTTATTGAACATCTCTCGCAGAACAGATAATTCTAAGCGCTATATTTCGTTCGTGAAAAGAGGTCTGTGTGGAACCGTGTCCATTAGTGTCTCTGACATATGCAAGCTGAACAGTGTTTATGAAGATATATCGCATTTGGTGCGTTTCGAAGTTATACTTCTGTATTAAAGATGCATGTGATTTAAGTGAAACGAATCATTAAAGATGTCGCGAAAACGCACTACTTTTAATATGCTTTGTTGCCCTAAGCACCAGAAAATATGACTTCAGTGGATAAAATGCTGTAGACAGTGGTGTTTTTTAGTAGTCGATTATGGTGATACAGTCTGTAAAGTTTTTAAATAATCTTGGCACCATAGTTTCAGCCAGTAAACCTCATAGGCTTCCACGGAAATTTATTTTTTTACACCAGTGGTACACAACACCGGCAGGTCGAAGATCGAAAGTAGTAATAGAAGCTATACGGAGCAGTAGATAACGTCAACTGCATTTCGTTAGTGTAAAACATGTTGCGTTATCTTCTCCCCCCCCCTCCCCCACCTATGATAGTGCTTTATCAGGTGGTAAAAGTACCATAAGTAACATAGCCTCATTTCGGGCTAAGAGAAACTATGCACCGACTGTGAGTTGAGGATGTGTGTGTGTGTGTGTG
This sequence comes from Schistocerca gregaria, assembly GCF_023897955.1. NCBI lineage: Eukaryota > Metazoa > Arthropoda > Insecta > Orthoptera > Acrididae > Schistocerca > Schistocerca gregaria. Next base: position 791,524,492 of record NC_064920.1, on the reverse strand, counting down.
TGTGTGTGTGTGTGTGTGTGTGTGTGTCTGTGTTTGTGTGTGTTGGCCAGCGCAACAGAGGGTGCTGGCTGTTTTCGTGAATTTTCCGTAGGATAAAAAAATAGAGTGAGCACATGTGCCTCGAAATAAAAATTGTTTTAGGTGAATGAAGCAGAGCTACACTAGTCTCTCCTTTTAGTTTCAAAGTACAGCTTTTTGTATACAAAAAACTAAAAACCGCGGTTTTTAGGTTCCTATACCGTCTGCACGTCGCTTCTAAGGAAATCGTTCGGAACATTTTCCTTTTTGCACCTTATAGTGCCATACCACAGCCCGATAGTAATCCGGTTTTAGTTTCACTACTGGCAACAGATATTCTGACTCTAGAATAATCATTAAAACACAGGGCAGTATTGAAAAGCTTGCAGTGAAGGATGTAGCCATTGGTCAGTTTGCGTTTGGTGCGTTTTAGCTTACACATTGATGAACACCAAATATAGTTAACATATCGGAATTGTTTTCACGGAGGAAGAAGAGCCATATCAAGTTACATTCTCGAGAAAATACGTGATATACATTGGAAGTTTTCTGTGACGAGTTTGCTAGTTATGCACCACAAGCAAAACAAATGTCACCTGCTATGTCCTTCAACGCGCAGTGCAAAACTGCCTCAAATTTCTATTCTCTGTATGCTGTCGATGAAGCAAAGGAGGAACAGATGCCGCCTTAGAAAACTGAGACTGAATGAGAAGCGTGGAAGCACTGCAAAATCAAGACAATTTTGACTGATATTTTCTGGTGATAACTGGCTGAAATTGTCTCGCCTTTTTGTGTCAGAAATCAAATGTGCGTGAAATCTTATGAGGCTTAACTGCTAAGGTCATCAGTCCCTAAGCTTACACTCTACTTGACCTAAATTGTCCCAAGGACAAACACACACACCCATGTCCGAGGGAGGACTCGAACCTCCGCCGGGACCAGCCCCGCAGTCCGTGACAGCAGCGCCTTTGACCGCTCGGCTAATCCCGCGCGGCCGCCTTTTTGTATTTAAGGATGTAGATATATCTTTGCCATCAATATCTCCTCATCGCAAACATAATTTTAAAATTCAAACAATTCCTTACAAACCTGGGTTCACCCATGCGAATGTCTTCTGCTTTTGGTGGTTCCTGTTCTACTCCCACTGCCCTATTCGTCTCGCGTCGCTGACATTAAACGCCTAGGATCTTCCAAAACTCAATTAACAGCACCTCTTCTGGTTTCACCGAAATCTTAACACATTAGGCATGGTACTGCAGTAAATTTTAAATAATTGGACAGTAAGCTGAACACCCATGTGCTCCGCTCAATCCGTTTTGTTGTTGTTGTGGTCTTCAGTGGGAATCCTGGTCTGATGCAGCTCTTCATGCTAAACTGTGCAAGCATCTTTTTCTCTGTGTATATATCGCAACCTACGTCAAATAGAACCTGATTACTGTATCCAAACCAGCCACCCTTCCTTCCGTTGCTAAACTGACAATTTCTGGAAGACTCAAGATGTGTTCTATCAACGGACCCCTTCCGCTAGTGAAGTTATGTCACACTTTTTTTTTCATCAATTCGATTCAGTACCTTCTCAGTTATTATTCTATCTGACCATCTGAGTTTCAGCAGTCTTCTACAGCAACAAATTTCAAAAGATTCTATTCTCTTCTTCTCTGAACTTACAGAGTCTGGAGTTTCACTTATGTACAATGCTACACTCCAGACAAATACCTTCAGAAAAGAATGGATTGGATTGTTTGGGGGAAGAGACCAAACAGACAGGTCATCCGTCTCATCGGATTAGGGACGAATGGGAAAGGAAGTCGGCCGTGCCCTTTCAAAGGAACCATCCCAGCATTTGCCTGGAGCGATTTAGGAAAATCACGGAAAACCTAAATGAGGATGGCCGGACGCGGAATTGAACCGTCGTCCTACCGAATGCGAGTCCAGCGTGCTACCACTGCGCCATCTCGCTCGGTTTTCAGAAAAAAATATTCTGACACATAAATTAATGCTGGATGCTAACCAAATTCCTTATCTTCAGAAATGCTTTCTTGTTATTGCCGGACTGTATTTTATATTCTTCCTACTTCAGCCATCATCAGTTATTTTACTTCCGAAATAGCCGAACTCATGTACTACTATTCGTTTCTCATCTCCTGATGTAATTGTCTCAGAATCGCGTGATTTAACTGGATTACGCAACATTATCCTTGTTTTACTTTTGTTGATGTTCATCTTATCATATCTTTCCAAGACACAATCCATTCCGTTCAACTGGTCTTTCAAATCATTTGTCGTCTGAGAGAGAATTACAGTGTGATTGTCAAAGATTAAAGTTCTTATTTCTTGACCACGAACTTTAATTTTCTTTCCAAATTTCTCCTTGGGTTCTTTTATTGCTTGCTCAGTGTACAGACTGAACAACATCGGGGATAAGCTAGGAACCTGTTTCACTCTCATCTCACTCATAGCTTGCCTTTCTCGTCCTTCGACTTTTATAACTGCAGTCTGGTTTCTGCGCCTGTTGTAAATAGGTTTTCTGTCCGTGTATTTTATTTCTGCTGCCCTCACAGTTTCAAGGAACGTCGTCCAGCCAACAGTGTCAAAAACTTTATCTATAGTTACAAACTCTATAAACTTGAGTTTCCCTACATTGATCCCATCTTCTAGAATGAATCGAAAGGTCAACATTGCCTTGCCTGTTCCTACTTTTGTTCGGAATCTGAACTGATCTCCCCTGAGGTTTCTACCAGTTTCTCCATTCTTCTTTAAAAAATTTGTACCAGTATTTTCCAACCTTGACTGAGTAAACTGATGGTTATGTGAGACAGATAAGATACCTTCAGACTTGTTAAGACTATAATAATTCTAGTACCGAGGAAGGTAGGTGGTTTGGTAAAACCCCAAAAGTCACCACCTACCTTCCTCGGTACTAGAGTTATTATAGTCTTCACAAGTTATTACAAACCGCAGAAGTCACCACCTGCCTTCCTCGGTACTAGAATTATTATAGTCTTCAAAAGTCTGAAGGTATTTTATCTGTCTCACATATCTTGCACACCAGGTGGAATTATTTTGTCACGGCTGCCTCTCAGTGTCGTCTATTAAATTCCTTGTTTCCACTTGTCTGTCAAATTCTTCTTGCAGTATCGTTCTCCTCGCCCATTTAATCTTCTCTTTCTATATCTATATCTATCTCCTCAATTTCCTACTGTTTTGCAATTTCCTCAGTTTCAGTTGGCAGTTCATAGCCGCTAAATTATTATCACTTTTAGTGTTTCCAGATGTTTTCCACGTATAAAATCTTCTTTCATGATTCTTAAACAAAGTGCTAGCGATGATTAAATTATGCGCTTTGCAAAATTTCACCTGGTGATTTCCTTTGTCATTCCTTTCCACCAGTCCATATTCTCCCACTATTTTCTCTGCTCTTTTTTTCCTACTACAATATTCCAGTCGTCCAACAAAATTAAATTTTTTCTCCTTTAATTAAGTGAATGATTTCCTTTACCCAATTATACATGTTATCAATGTTCCCATCATCAGCAGGACTATATGGCATATAGACTTGTACTACACACGGGAGTTAACTTCGTGCCTACTTTGACTAAGGTAATGCACTGACTGTGCTGTTCATACGAACCCTTTTTGCGAGCGTGTGCGTTATTTATTCGTTATTAGATCTTCTCTTGCGGTACTCCTGTTTGGTTTTCTCTTGAAGCCCTTTACTGATCTGACTAGAAGCCCCATTTCCCCTGTCACCCATGGTTCATGGGAGGACTAAAACCGTATAATTAGAAAAAAACGAGAAAGTGTCTTCTGACTGAGCAGGGATGTACCAGGAAGGTGAAATGGAAACAAAATCCCTCGTAATTCAATGTGGTGAAGTCAGTAGAGGAGTGGGTTATTCATGGGAAGAGAAGACACTGTACTCTGCACCGTTATCAGGAACTAATCCAACGGACTGGCAGTTCCTAGATTGCTTATAGGAGTAAACACAACTACAGAGTAACTGATATTAGACTTTCAGTAACTAACAAAGTAGTAATCTTCCGTCATAGGATTATTTAAGCAGCACTCCTGGATTCCCTCCCACCTCCTGTTTCTCGTGAAATGAAACACTAATAGTAACCAATACGGCAGACCACTGACATGGTGGCATCAATACACAGGCTTAGAATAACAGCCGCTACAATGTAGCTAAAGACTCTTTTGTGAGTACGTTACTGGTGAGCATGGGGACCTAGCCATTATAATACGTCTTCGTTTCTTATGCCGTAATCTCACTCTCTGATTGCATCTTTTCTCAGACTTTAGGACTTTAGGAAAAATTCCCTGCTAGCAACCTAGCTTTCTCATAGGATGTAAATTATGACTTTCTCCACCCTGTTTTATTATTTACACAACCTATTTCGGTTTACCTATTTTCTTCCCCACGTACGGGCTTCGCCTCGACCTTTTCAAAAATTTTTGCTGATGTGCTGATCACTTGGGGAAGGCAGCATAATACCTATCATGGTATGCTTTTACTCTGACAGTGAATAAACCCTCACAAGGCTCTAGTGACGGAGTAGAAGAAATCTACGACGCTGGCGACCCAGAAAGCGCCAGAGGCTATGGTGGATTCTGTTTGAACCACACTTGTCACAAGATAGCATGTGGAAACGTCTGCATTCTGGTTCGTACAGATATCGTCCGGTAGTGGCTTTCCATATATATCTCACCATCAGTGCCCGCAGACGGCCACGGAGTACTGCAGGTAGCCTTGCACGGGACCTTACCGCAGCCACTGGAGCAGTTGTCTCCAGACACACAATCTACACACGACTGAACAGACATGGTTTATTCGCTCGGAGACCTGCAAGGTGCATTCCACTGACCCCTGGTCACAGGAGAGGTCGTAAAACCTGGCGTCAAGAACACAGTACGTGGTCATTGGAACAGTGGTCCCAGGTTATGTTCACGGACGAGTCCAGGTATAGTCTGAACAGTGCTTCTCACCGGGTTTTCATCTGGCGTGAACCAGGAACCAGATACCAACCCCTTAATGTCCTTGAAAGGGACCTGTATGGAGGTCGTGGTTTGATGGTGTGGGGTGGGATTATGATACGTACACCCCTGCAGGTCTTTGACATAGGAACTGTAACAGGTCAGATGTATCAGGACGTCTTTTTGCACCAATATGTCCGCCTTTTCAGGGGTATTTTGGGTCCCACCTTCCTCCTGATGGGTCATAACGCACTGCCACACCGAGCTGCCATCGTGCCTTGAAACAGAAGATATCAGGCGAATTGAGTGGCCTGCCTGTTCTCCAGACCTAAACCACATCGAGCACGTCTGGGATGCTCTCGGTTCGCGTATAGCTGCACGTCTTCAAACTCCTACGACACTTCAGGAGCTCCTACAGGCACTGGTGCAAGAATGGGAGGCTATACCCCAGCAGCTGCTCGACCACCTTATCCGGAGTATGCCAACCCGTTGTGAGGACTGTGTACGTGTGCATGGTGACCATATCCCATACTGATGTCGGGGTACATGGCAGGAAACAGTGGCGTTTTGTAGCACATGTGTTTCGGGACGGTTTTCTCAACTTATCACGAATACTGTGGAATTTTCTCATTTATATTCTCAGATTTAATGCTTTAAACTGCTTTAGGGACTGGGGTGGGGTGCTTGGTGTTTAGGCGTCTCTTGCCTCGACCCTTCTCCTGTGTCAGCTGCCATACCCATTTCTCTTTTGTTTTGTTTTCATTGCTGCTAGATACCGTTAGTTCCGTCTTTCTGCCACACGTTATTTTCCGTTTCAGAGGTAGGACACCGACTGAATAGTAGGTGCTGTTCGCACCTCTACTTCCCTGACTATAACGGATCGGGTATGGAACGCTCTGGATAACTTAGCTACTGTCGCATGCAGAGCCCTTTTGGGTTACTCGCCTGCTACCCGCCTGCTACCTTTATTTTTCCCCTCACCTTGTTTTTATTTTGAAAAGCCAACTGATGTCCGTAACTTTTTTACCTTTCCCACTTTTACTATTACTATTACTTTTACTATTGCTATTTACTATTTACTATTACAAATCTCCAGGATACTAATCTCCTTCTCTTTAAATCATAAACTCATCGTCGAGCGACCCTAACCAACACACACACAAACACAATAACTTCTCAGTTCAGTATTGCTTTCAGTGCCTCAATCATGCCACTTCTACATACTTTCATAATTCGACCAAAAGTTTTGGCAAACCACACTAACTCCAGATGAACTGTCTTTTGACCGAGGGACTGATGTCTTTGCTGTTTAGTCCCTTAATCCCCAAGTAACCAAAGAAAATTACAAAATAGACCTTTCCTAAGCAACCACCGAATTCGTTCTGAATCCTTGTCACTCAGAGTGTCAACATTTCCCAACAATTCACGGGTCACTCTGTACTGTGAGAAAACCACGTCCGTTTCATTTTTCCAGTACAAGTTGGCAGAGAAATCAATAACAACAAGGTACTAGGGGTAATACAGTGGTTGCGGAAGTACTTAAATATTTACAGGCTATTACGCTATGATCTCACGTATTTTCTTTAAAATCTTATCGTTTCATCCCCATTTCTGAAGCTCATGTTCAGGGGAAAGGGGGGTGATACCTGTAACGCATAACCAAAGAACACTATTCAGTACTGACTGGATGAATTTTCGATTCACTGTAAATCTGTGCAAAACTTGTAGTCACACCCTGGCCTAATTTTGTCGTTTTTAATTGTACACTTTCTCTTCATTACAGCAAACCAGGTGCATTTAAACCTTACAACTTCCAATCTCCACTTTAATTAGTGACATATATAGTAGCCTCTACCGGTTCTCTGAGTTCGCTCCTGGTAGCTCCGCCTTACTTTTTGTTAAACAGAGTACTGTCGTTTCCTTGCTGTAGTGTGATACACTATAACTAGTTCATTGCTTTCGCTTCCTGTAAGTTATTTCTCTGTGCCTATATTAGTTTTTTGACCGTTCTCTTCGCAATACTCACGCACATATACTCGCAGCCCAACAATATTCTATTTTATCCAGCGGTTATTAACTGCTGATAGCGTTCTTTTTTTATATTAGATGCTATTGTATCTGTATGTTGGTTTTTGTATACCACAGTGGTAATCTGTTATTCTAAATTATTTCCTGTGTAGTCAGTAATATATTTAATGAAGTTTAAAAAGATGTTTGATTTTGCAAAGTTCCTGATATCCACATGAAGTCTCTTCATGATCATCGCAAACCCCATTTCCGGACGATGTGGCTGAGCAGTTCTAGGCACTTCAGTCCGGAATCGCACTGCTGCTACGGTCGCAGGTTCGGATCCAGCCTCGGGCGTGGATGTATGTGATATTCTTAGGTTACTTAGGTTTAAGTAGTTCTAACTTTTGTCCGGAGTGACTTACCGCCGTGCTCGCAGCGCCGCGTCGCGATCGTCCCCGCAATCAGATGTTAAGTCCCATAGTGCTTAGAGCCATTTGAACCATTTTGCAAACCCCATCCCTTACTACCAGGTGCTTACCCTCTTTTTCAGAGTGTTGCTGAGATTTTCACTTTTTTGAGCAATTTCGGTTGGCAAATTTTCTGCTCTGTTTAAACAACAAAAAATATAGTTCCATGCCGTTCCTTATAAAGATGAGTAATTCCGCATTTTGAATTGTACAACAGATGTTTCGATGTATTTCATTCCATCAAGGAAGGTCACCAGAAGTGACATAAATGCTTAGGCTGCCTGGGCCGTAATTTACGTTGTGCTCATACATTACTCGACTACGGCATATATTTCAGAGACGTTCTTATTTTAAATATCATTTGGAAGCATCACTAAGGCATGGACATAGAGCACATTCATGAGTTGAAGAGGTGGAAGCGTCTTCATAATGTGAACAGCATCTTCGCACACAAACCTGCCAGAACGCATTGTTAACAAAATTATAGTGTCATACGACTATTGTTTATTACTGTAACTTCTGACAACGGATTCACTCCAACGTAGGCGAGGAAAGCACTCGGAAAAAAGGCCACTCTCCAAGTAAATTGATAGCTCTTCTTTCACTGTTCGCAGCATCGTGTACCTAGGGACAGGCATAAAAATCACAATTGCAATTTCTCGTAACAAAGAAGAGAATGGTCGCTGCGAAAAAAAATATAATACATTAATTGTAATGGGAAAAATTACAGAATAACGCGTAAGACACATAGCAGGAGAGAAAAACAGATCATTTGCGGAGAACAAAGGATTATAAATTACGTACATTTGTTCCGGAGCACAATGGCCGCGAGACGGCTTCATTTTGCGGAATGGCATCGACGGGCGCGCTGAAGACACCTCTGTCCGCCCGCTTTTGTCCGGAGTGACTTACCGCCGCGCTCGCAGCGCCGCGTAGCGATCGTCCCCGCAATCAGCGGGGCCCCACTCGTAAATCTCGCGCCACCCAGCCCACAGCTATCCGTCTCGAGGGCGGCCGGATGGGTGCTGGTATTCCTCCACACACGGCCCCTGCGCCTCCAGCACCGCCGCTTCCGTGGCACGAAAATCGCCTCTCACTCCAAGTGCCAGACTGCAATCCCTAATAGTGGCACGTGCGTACACAGGGCAGCCAAACTTTGGGCATGACACACTGGGTTCAGTACATGGGGGAAACGGACCAAAATGGCAATAACTCGAAAAACAGAATGTAAGTGACACGGAATCTGAGAAAATTATTGCTGCATGGAATTACAGTAGCCAAAGCAGTTACCGAGCGAGGTGCTTAAGGCATTGGACTCATATTCGACAATGGATTTACATGTGTTAGTAAGATATCTACATGTTGTGTTACGACTCTGACACTGTCTAGAAGAGAAATAGAACCACCATTTCAGAACATGGTTTTGGCGATGTTTTTGTCATATTCTAAACGTATATCTAAATGTGAAAGTAGAACAACAAAAATAGAATACCTCTAGTGGTCACTAGCTTATTTCCTTGTCGTAATACAGCACAAGTAAACTGTCATACTTTTTAGTTAAAGATGGCGTCTGGAAACTGCTAGTTGCAAAGAACATATAGCAAAACAAAAACATTATCTCGTAATGCAAAGACTACATAGCAAAACAACACAATTATTTCAGAATAAGTTGTAAATGATTGTGGAGACCTTTCGTTGATTTTATGAATGCATGCATTAGAATAAATATTTCAAGTGGTGTACAAATCCTCAAAAGCTCTTCAGTATTCTTAAGGAAACGTACACATTCAATAATAACAGAACACTTAAAAACACATAAGGATTCACACAACATCTCAAAAACAAAAACTGAGCGATGTGGCGCAGTGGTTAGCACACTGGACTCACATTCGGGAGGACGGCAGTTCAATCCCGCTTCCGGCCATTCTGATTTAGGTTTTCCATGATTTCCCTAAATCGCTTCAGGCAAATGCCGGGATGGTTCCTTTGACAGGGCACAGCCGATTTCCTTCCCCATCCTTCCCTAATCCAATGAGACTAATAACCTCGCTGTTTGGTCTCTTCCCCCAAATCAGTCCAATCAAAAGCAAAAGTTATAGATGGAGCCACGCTTCCCCGTTTGAAATACAAAAGCTTTATTCCTTTGTATAGTAGACACCGTACTACAGATAATTAGTGCCGCCCTACATAAGCACAAAAGATCCCTTCAACTCACATTACTGAATTAATGGATCTGTTGGAAATTCACACTCTCACACAATTATTTCGAGGTCAACAATAAACACATATTTACAAAAAGTTAAGAAGACAAAGTTCTGAGCCCCAATCACCACCTCCTCAAAAACGTAATCTACTACTACAAATATGTAGGTGATACTATCATTTTTATCAACGGCATAAAAGATTATTTCAGTGAGCTGAATCGGTTATTCGACAACTCCCATAAAAATATAAAGTTCACAGCTGAGCACCAAGCAGGCAATGGTATAAATATTCTAGACTTTACTATTAAATAAAGAATAATAGATACCAATTTATTGGAAGCCTACCACACCCACCCACCCACCCATCCACCCACACATCCACACACACACACACAAACTCCACATTCCCCTTCATATTTACCATAAACAACGAGTTATGTCACCATGACATTTCCCAAATGGACAAGAATGGCCTCATTTACAAATATACTACCACACCAACAGCCTGTGCCCCGTTATCAGCTGGAGACTATCTGTTTCTGAATTTCTCTCCCTCCCTCCCTCTCTCTCTCTCTCTCTCTCTCTCTCTCTCTCTCTGACCACCTCCATTCTCCTCTTCATATTTTCCATTAATTAATTAATTTAGTTATTTACTTTTGCCTCCGTTCTCCCCTTCATAATTTCCATGGGTTAATTTACTTATTTGCATGTTTCCTTTAATATTTTCCAAATTAACAGTAGCTTATCTAACTCACAAAACTTAATAGATCCATTGGAATGAAACCAACAGCTTGTATCTCATGCCTACCTGATATTACATATATTTGTTTATATGAGTACATCTAACTGCATATCTTTAATTCGGTATCAATGTGTTACTTCAGCATTTAGCTAGTTATAACACATAAGAGATGTAAGTTCAACAAATCCACAGCTCTAGCATATCAAAAATTTAGCTCTCTTTCTCTTCATCTTCTGTCTCTGAACCTCAGTCGTTATTTATTTATAATTCTACCATTGCCGGCAACATATTTATTTTACTTGAGGTTTGCAACATGTCACCTGATCCTATAAATGAGTATGAAATTTAAGCTGTATAAATTTGACAGAAAAGGTTTTTTACTGTCCTATCACTTAAAATATTTATTGCACCGAATGTATTCATAGACTAAATAAAAAGAGTCCACAATCCTTTAGCACTTATAAAATAATGGTATTGTTTTGATATACATTCATCTCACTTCGAGATAATGTTTCTGTTTTGCTACACACTCTTTGCAAACAGTGGTTTCCAGACATCATCATTGTTTATAAAGTACATATACATGAGACATGTTATGACAAAGAAAGGAGCCTGTGACGACTGGACGTATTCTGCTTTAGTTGTTTTATTTTCACATTTAGATATATACTTAGTTTTCGGTCAAAAACCTCCTGAAGTCCATGTTCTGGAATAGCTTCTTGTTTTCCGATAGGCAGTGCCCGGGGTTATCCTAAAGTCGCAACACAACACTCAAATGTCGTACTAATGCATGTAAATCCACCTGATGGAGGTTCAATCATTGCGGATATAAATAAACAGCGACTCATGACAGTAAACTAGTTGAAACTTCCTAGCAGATTAAAACTGTGTGCCGGACGGAGACTCGAAGTCGGGACCTCTGCCTTTCACCGGCAAGTGCTCCACCATCTAAGCTACCTAAGCGTGACTTACGCCGCGTCCTCACTGCTTTACTTCTGCCAGTACCTCGTTTCCTACCTGCGAAGAGGTTCGCAGAAGAGCTTCGGTAAAGTTTGGAAAGTAGGAGACGAGGTACTGGCAGAAGTAAAGCTGTGAGGAGGGGACGTGAGTCGTGCTTGGCTAGCTTAAATGGTAGAGCACTTGTCGGCGAAAGGCACATAGTTTTAACCTGCCAGCAAGTTTCATATCTGTGCACACTCCGCTGCAGAGTGAAAACCTCATTCTGGAAACATCCTCCAGGCTGTGGCTAAGTCATGTCTCCGCAATATCGTTCCATCAGGGAGTGCTAATTGTGCAAGGTTCGCAGAAAAGCTTTTGTGAAGTTCGGTCCGGCACACAGTTTTAATCTGCTAGGTAGTTTCATACCAGCGCACACTCCGCTGCAGAGTGAAAATCTCATTTAATAAACTAGTTGTTTCATTCGACTTTGTCATCGATGGGATGTTAAAACCGAATCTTCCTTCCTTCCAAACCTGTTGCACTTGAATCCGAACGCATCACTTGTATACGACAGACAGCCGTATTTGTGACACTACAGTCTGATTTTAATTATGCGGCATCCGACATTTAATGGTAAACGTTACGACGTTGTCGCAAAAAGTCCCGTCTGCATGCAGCTGCCATACCGCTCCGTTCTCCGTGGTGATAGGAAATCACATAATTTTTGTCTCCTATAGATATCGAGAGTGCCTGTAACCGCAGCAAACATCATCCCTTAATTTTAGTTAGCGCTACATGTTACTTTCTTTTTAAACAGGTGAAATTTTCCGTCACGTGATATCTGGAAAAGTATTGAACTCAATAAATTAACTTTCTTTTGTTGATTATCAAAACACCTCGCTCAGCAATGGATCTTTCCCTAGTTGCGTATCAGATGCTTTGATGTTTTGTCAATATTACACCTGTAACACATATTAAATTTAAATACTCTGTCGTCTACAAATTATAGTCTAAATCTCTACAGTGTCTCGGCTATGCACCTATTTCGACTAATTTCAGCGCACATCGCAATACACGCGAAATTAAATGCTACACGAATATTCCACTCCAATAGACCCAGCAGGTTAGCCGAGAGGGCTAATGCGGCGCTTCCTGGACTGGGGTAGATGCACCAGTCTCGCATCGAATCCGCCTGGCGGCTTAACGACGCAGGCCGGCCTGGATGTGATTTTTAGGCGGTTTTCCACATCCTGCTAGGTGAATTCCGGGATAGTCCCCACGACCCACCTCAGTTACACGACTCGCACACATTTGTAAGACGCTCGCACTCTTTCATGATTTACGCTAGACGCAGACAGTTGGGGTACACTGATTCCATCCCGAGGGGTAGGTGGTGGCGGCAGGAAGGGCGTCAGGCCACCCTTTAAAATTAATGATGCCAAATCCGATTGTAACCCTGCGAAAACTGCGGGACAAGGCACAAGCAAAAGAAGAAGAAGACTCCACTGTAATAACTCACTGCCATCGGGCGAGTGCAATAATTGTCGCTGCAAAATTTGCAACATAGTGGTAGGTGACATTGCTAGGTTCTCATTGGTGTAATGGTAGTGGGAGGAGACTAGCCTGCTAGCCATTAGTTGACAACTATTTCAGGCAACTGGTGATGTGAAGGTAAGAGAAGAAATCTGGAAAACTGCTATGGGGTATCAGCGACAGATTAAAGGCAAAAAATGACCATACTATTAAAATTTCATATTTTTATCGTTCATAGACAGTAACAATAACATCTAACAACAAAAATTGTTACTAATCTATTTAATGTTTGTCGTTATGAACGAACACGAATGTTGACCTATCCCAACTACGGTATTGACTTGCTGCAGCAACCAAAACGCTAACACCATTGAACATGCTGTATGTCACATGGTGGACGCATATCCCTCCATGCTTTCCCACGGGAAACTACATGTGCCACTGGAAATAAGGCTTGCCTCGTGGACGGATGTCTCCAATATCAAGCAACTCAGGATCAAAATGAATACTGAAACTTAATCCCGTGCAGTATGTTTGGAATGATTGAGGGAAGCATGCGCTGTTCGCCGTCCTTCTCCCCAAAGCGTTCGTGCATTGAGGGCAGTTTTAAAGCAAATGATGCCAACTACTTCGTTTTGGAGCCCAACGTTAAGAGCTTCGTTGTAGTTGCTGTGCTGCTGCTTGCGACAAAACACGTCGATTTGGTGTTACTTTTGTGATACCGAACGGACTTTGGGGAAAACGTATGTAATTTGTTTCCAGTTAAAAGATACATTTTTTGTTCAGAAATTGATTTTCAGTGTTTGAGGAATGCCTTGCTCTTCCATTTACTAATTTCCAGGACACTCGACTCGACTTTTAGACTTATTATTCAATACGCAGGTTTCGGCAGCAGGAGTCAATCTCATAAAAATACATTCGCCTATACTGTCACGTTATCATTTGAAATGAATTACTAAATTAACTGACGTTCAAAATCTGTTGCAATGCCATTCGTCATTGGTGGCTATTTTGCTGGGGTGGCTGCTTCAGTACGTTGCGACTCCCTGAAGATCAACGACATCAACATGGTTGTAGCCTATCCCCGATGTTATTCAATCTGTATATTGAGCCAGCAATAAAGGAAACAAAAGAAAAGTTCGGAGTAGGTATTAAAATCCACGGAGAAGAAATAAAAAGTTTGAGGTTCGCCGATGACATTGTAATTCTCTCAGAGACAGCAAAGGACTTGGAAGAGCAGTTGAACGGAATGGACAGTGTCTTGAAAGGAGGGTATAAGATGAACATCAACAAAAGCAAAACGAGGATAATGTAATGTAGTCGAATTAAGTTGGGTGACACTGAAGGAATTAGATTAGGAAATGAGACACTTAAAGTAGTAAAGGAGTTTTGTATTTGGGGAGAAAAAAACTGACGATGGTCGAAGTAGAGAGGATACAAAATGTAGACTGGCAATGGCAAGTAAAGCGTTTCTGAAGAAGAAAAATTTGTTAACATCTTGTATAGATTTAAATGTCAGGAAGGTTTCTGTAAGTACTTGTATGGAGTGTAGCCATGTATGGAAGTTAAACGTGGACGATATTGTGGCACAACTTATCTAGAAGAAGGGATCGGTTGGTAGGACATGTTCTGAGACATCGAGGGATCACCAATTTAGTATTGGAGGTCAGCGTGGATGGTAAAAATCGTAGAGGGAGACCAAGAGATGAATACACGAAGCAGATTCAGAAGGATGTAGGCTGCAGTAGGTAATGGGAGATGAAGAAGCTTGCACAGGATAGAGTAGCATGGAGAGCTGCATCAATCCAGTCTCAGGACTGAAGACCACAACAACAACATGAAGAATCCACACCTTAGCAAAAAACTATCTACTTAGAGCCATTCCGACACAACAGAAATGTAGTTTATTTTGGTATTTCAGCACTTTGTATATTTTATATGACGTCGAAATGGCACTTCCATACGGAGTTTAGAAATGTGAGTCCGTAGTTCCTATTTGGTGATTTTTGTTTAGCTTATGAAGTCGGTGTATAACGAGTAAACAGTACGACCTCGCCCCACCCCTCCTCATACACACACGTATATATACGTTGATAGCCCAACATTTTGTAAGCACCTATTTCGTAACATTTTGTCATACTTGAAGCGCAATACAGCAGCGATTCTACATGACAGAGATTCGAGTAGTCGTTGGTAGATTTCCGAATGTGTGTGCGAACAGATGTCTATGGCTGGTGGCCGATAGCATCTCAAATGTCTTTCATTGGTTTCACATCAGACGAATTTGGTGGCAAAGACGTCAACGTGAGTTCACTTTCATGATGCACAAACTAAGGAAGGCGCTGAAGTCACGCGTCCGTCACTGGGGGGACAACATTTCTTGCCTGACCCGATCATTGCTGCTCCGACAAATTTCAGCGCTCTAGACTTTCAAAACCTACAATCTTTCCTGCCTCTGTCCTGGGACCGAAACAAAGACCACTCACTGAACTTACCGGCAGACGGTGGACCAACTCGCTTCAAACACTGGACAGAACAGAGAAAAGAGGCACACGTTTCAGTTTAGTCGAGCAAAATCTTGTGTAGACTGCACTGATTCATACTTGCCCAATAATAATAATAATAATAATGTCGTGTGACTAGGGCCTCCCGTCGGGTAGACCGCTCGCCTGGTGCAAGTCTTTCGATTTGACGCCACTACGGCGACTTGCGCGTCGATGGGGATGAAATGATGATGATAAGGGTGCTACGGTGTCATTCCATTCTTAAGTCGATATGATATGCCCTGTGACAGTTGACGGTAACGTGAATCGGACAACGACACATTTTTCAGAAATTGTTCATGCGGCCTGTTTAATACATGACGGCAATTCTGCCTGATATGCCGTAATCGAAGCTGCCCCTTGGCCGATTGGTCGGCTATCTGAAGATGGGCAGGAAGCTGGGAATACAGATACCCGGTGGTATCGAGAAGATTTTACCAGTAAATATCCCCGTGAGATAACGATGCATGTCGTATTCCATCGGCTTCAGGCATATTCGGATTCTTTCACCTCGAGAGTACAGAAAATAACAACTGAAGAATATAAATAGTTGCCACCTGAGGTAAAACATCAGCTTTTCAAACGATCTTCTAGTGGAAAACACGATAGCGACCGTTCTGAAAGTAATAATGACACGAGCGACGAAGGGGACCATGATTTTGATCGAAAAATTTAACATATTGAACAAAACATTTCATTATGGCTATTTGGATTTCTAATTCTTCATCAATGACTTCACAATAATTTATACCTGAAATTTTACTCGAATCCACTAAATTTATAATTTTTGAACCACCAATTTGGATCCAGAAGTTTGACTTTTGTAACTCCGATATTAGATTCCTAATCATCGACCCAAAGAATCTAACAGGAACACAGTTTTGTAGAATTTTATGTCCATTTTTCTGTTATGTCCATGTTTTGAAGCGAGTTGCGCCACTGTGAGGCGAGAGGCGGAAGCAAGCATACGCAGAGACGGACATCAGTGTCTTCAGTGCCGCATCCTGCTATAATATACGCTATATTCCGCCACTCCTATAAGCTAGAATCCCTATCAGACAGGTGCTCACAGGTTAAAAGATTCACAAGTACAAAATCAACGACAGCTTCAAGTTCACGCTGAACGTTATCATTCAGAATATGCGCTTCAGTTTATATTGGACGCATCTTCAGAATATGTTCCCAGTACACGGAGGGGACAAGCCACCCATTTGCTGTGTGTGCACTCCCACGCTGGCATCCACTATGAGAAAATTGACTTGTTACGCGCAGCAAGCCGCCACACTAGGCACTGTCGTTGATCCTAAGTTGCCGTACGCAGACTATTTGTGTGAGGTCAAGAACCACAGAAAAAATCAATGACAAGAGATACGGAACGTGTCCCAATAAACGAAAAGTGATTACTACGCTGTGCTACGATCTTGAACACCTGCAAAGCCGTGGTTTACGAGGACACTTTGCACCGATCAGTGATATGAAGCATCATTCGACTCCGCGTCATCAACGTCTCTTGGACGTTTTGGAGACATTGCTCAACATGAGGTATCACCTCCCTCAGTCAGGTTCTGTCTCTTTCGTTCAGCAAAGACATTCAACTTCATAAATCGAGTGTTAATTACCTTAAGAGTATTGGGGAAAATTTTTATGTCTTGCTTGTGATGCAATTTCCGTAATGGTGTAGATTGATAAATCACAACTGTCTAATTTGCTTCCAAATCTACTTGTTATCAAATTATGGTGGACATAATTATGGAAGAAAGAGCTCTTATATCACTGAATATTAATTTCTGCCTTACAGCATCACTTACCCGCAAAGCCACCAGACGATATTCAGCCTCACGGTGGACAGTAGTATTCAATCAATTTCAAGGCAAAATCCTACCTTTGAGTAGTCAAAAAAAAGTATCTAACCTGTCCAGTATAAAATAACCTTGTTGATCAAAGTCCTCTGTACATGTGATCGGTGACCACAATGACGCAGAAACGAACAATAAGAAATGAAAGCTGAAATATAAATTCTGTCTCCAGAAATTGCTTGCAGGAAGAAGATCACAGAAGAGTCGCTACTTTTATACGCTCCATAGATGCGAAAATGATAGGTATGGAAAGAAGCAAGCACATCTGAAAATGAAATAACGCCTACAAAAGAAAGACTACTAGATCTTACAGGAGCAGCCGTTAGAATTTACGTAAAATATACGGTATAACTAGGCCCTCTTTTAGAGGCAGTCTATCGTAAGTTGCTGTATCAGCAAAGCGTTCTACTTGATAGGATATAGTCGCGGGTCGTTCCAGTCTTTAAGAAAGTTCACAGGACAAATTCACAGAACTAGCGACCTGTCTCAGCGAAGTCAATCCACTGTAGAAATTTGCTTTGTGCTGATATGTGTCTACGTATATCTCATCGTAAAACTCCTTTGTAGGAAAATAACGATCGTGTGAAACTCAGATTCTTCTATTCGCTCACGAGACATGTTGTTGTTGTGGTCTTCAGTCCTGAGACTGGTTTGATGCAAGCTACTTCATCTCCCAGTACCTACTGCAGCCTACATCCTTCTGAATCTGCTTAGTGTATTCATCTCTTGGTCTCCCTCTACGATTTTTACCCTCCACTCTGCCCTCCAGTACTAAATTGGTGATCCCTTGAGGCCTCAGAACATGTCCTACCAACCGATCCCTTCTTCTGGTCAAGTTGTGACACAAACTCCTCTTCTCCCCAATTCTATTCAATACCTCCTCATTAGTTATGTGATCTACCCATCTAATCTTCAGCTTTCCTCTGTAGCATCACATTTCGAAAGCTTCTATTCTCTTCTTGTCTAAACTATTTATCGTCCTTATTTCACTTCCATACATGGCTACAATCCATACAAATACTTTCAGAAACGACTTCCTGACTCTTAATCTATACTCGATGTTAACAAATTTCTCTTCTTCAGAAACGCTTTCCTTGCCATTGCCAGTCTACATTTTATATCCTCTCTACTTCGACCATCATCAGTTATTTTGCTCCCCAAATAGCAAAACTCCTTTACCATTTTACGTGTCTCATTTCCTAAACTAATTCCCTCAGCAGCACCCGACTTAATTCGACTACATTACATTATCCTCGTTTTGCTTTTGTTGATGTTCATCTTATACCCTCCTTTCAAGACACTGTCCATTCCGTTCAACTGCTCCTCCAAGTCATTTGCTGTCTCTGACAGAATTACAATGTCATCGGCAAACCTCAAAGTTGTTATTTCTTCTCCATGGATTTTAATACCTACTCCAAACTCTTCTTTTGTTTCCTTTACTGCTTGCCCAATATACAGATTGAATAGCATCGGGGAGAGGCTACAGCCCTGTCTCATTCCCTTCCCAACCACTGTTTCCCTTTCATGTCCCTCGATTCTTATAACTGCCATCTGGTTTCTGTACAAGTTGTAAATAGCCTTTCGCTCCCTGTATTTTACCCCTGCCACCTTCAGAATTTGAAAGAGAGTATTCCAGTCAACATTGACAAAAGCTTTCTCTAAGTCTACAAATGCTACAAACGTAGGTTTGCCTTTCCTTAATCTTTCTTCTAAGATAAGTCGTAGGGTCAGTATTGCCTCACGTGTTCCAACATTTCTACAGAATCCAAACTGATCTTTCCCAAGGTCGGCTTCAACCAGTTTTTCCATTCGTCTGTAAAGAATTCGAATTGGTATTTTGCATCTGTGACTTATTAAACTGATTGTTCGGTAATTTTCACATCTGCCAACACCTGCTTTCTTTGGGATTGGAATTGTTATATTCTTCTTGAAGTCTGAGGGAATTTCGCCTGTCTCATACATCTTACTCACCAGATGGTAGAGTTTTGTCAGGACTGGCTCTCCCAAGGCTGTCAGTAGTTCTAATGGAATGTTGTCTACTCCCGGGGCCTTGTTTCGACTCAGGTCTTTCAGTACTCTGTCTAATTCTTCACGCAGTATCGCATCTCCCATTTCATCTTCATCTACGTCCTCTTCCATTTCCATAATATTGTCCTCAAGAACATCGCCCGTGTATAGATCCTCTATATACTCCTTCCACCTTTCTGCTTTCCCTTCTTTGCTTAGAACTGGGTTTCCATCTGAGCTCTTGATATTCATGCAAGTGGTTGTCTTTTCTCCAAAGGTCTCTTTAATTTTCCTGTAGGCAGTATCTGTCTTACCCCTCAGGAGATAAGCCTCTACATCCTTACATTTGTCCGCTAGCCATCCGTGTTTAGCCATTTTGCCCTTCCTGTCGATCTCATTTTTGAGACGTTTGTATTCCTTTCTGCCTGCTTCACTTACTGCATTTTTGCATTTTCTCCTTTCATCAATTAAATTCAGTATCTCTTCTGTTACCCAAGGATTTCTACTAGCCCTCGTCTTTTTACCTACTTGATCCTCTGCTGCTTTCACTGTTTCATTCCTCAAAGCTACCCATTCTTCTTCTACTGTATTTCTTTGGCCCATTCCTATCAATTGTTCCCTCATGCTCTCCCTGAAACTCTGTCAACCTCTGGTTCTTTCAGTTTATCCAGGTCCCATCGCCTTAAATTTCCACCCTTTTGCAGTTTCTTCACTTTTAATCTATAGTTCATAACCAATAGATTGCGGTCAGAGTCCACATCTGCCCCTGGAAATGTCTTACAATTCAAAATCTGGTTCCTAAATCTCTGTCTTACCATTATATAATCTATCTGAAACCTTTCAGTATCTCCATGCTTCTTCCACGAGACATAATTGTGTAAATTGTTGGGTACATGCTGATGTCGTGTTTTTTCCACTCTCAAAACTTAGTTTCGCACTGTCACGTTGTTGGATGATTGTTTTGAAATGCAAGAAGACATGAAGATGATCAGCGGCGGTGCACTGATTATTTGTTAATCATCAACATAAAGAAAAGTAATGTAATTCAACGTAAACAGACTAAACAAGGATTTCTCTTACAGTCCAAGGGAGTAGGCAACTGAGCTCGTTTGCACCGTTTCCAGTGTTACAAACAGCAACAGGATGCCTTAAATAATCTTATTTGTTTCGTGAGAATGTGCTCAGAAAGTGTTTCATTATTACCAAAGCAATATTGGCAATTAAAAAAATACCAGCGTAGTTACACCAAAGTCAGAACATTACCTAGATCATATTGAATACAGAATCAAAATCATCAGAAAGTTTCAAGACAGAGGTGTTTTGACCCTACAACCACATGAATCCGTGGCACAAAGATATAAAGTGGAGGAACTTAGTGGGGAGATCACATAACGTAGTCCGTGGCACAAAGATATAAAGTGGAGGAACTTAGTGGGGAAGTCACATAACGTAGTCCATGGCACAAAGATATAAAGTGGAGGAACTTAGTGGGGAGGTCGCATAACGTAGTCCGTGGCACAAAGATATAAAGTGGAGGAACTTAGTGGGGAGGTCGCATAACGTAGTCCGTGGCACAAAGATATAAAGTGGAGGAACTTAGTGGGGAGGTCGCATAACGTAGTCCATGGCACAAAGATATAAAGTGGAGGAACTTAGTGGGGAGGTCGCATAACGTAGTCCGTGGCACAAAAATATAAAGTGGAGGAACTTAGTGGGGAGGTCACATAACGTAGTCCGTGGCACAAAGATATAAAGTGGAGGAACTTAGTGGGGAGGTCGCATAACGTAGTCCGTGGCACAAAGATATAAAGTGGAGGAACTTAGTGGGGAGGTCGCATAACGTAGTCCGTGGCACAAAGATATAAAGTGGAGGAACTTAGTGGGGAGGTCGCATAACGTAGTCCATGGCACAAAGATATAAAGTGGAGGAACTTAGTGGGGAGGTCGCATAACGTAGTCCGTGGCACAAAGATATAAAGTGGAGGAACTTAGTGGGGAGGTCACATAACGTAGTCCGTGGCACAAAGATATAAAGTGGAGGAACTTAGTGGGGAGATCACATAACGTAGTCCGTGGCACAAAGATATAAAGTGGAGGAACTTAGTGGGGAGATCACATAACGTAGTCCGTGTTTCACTCCGCAACGACTCACTAGATACTGTCGTGTTTGTAAGCGAAGCATCCTGATTTAGAGAGAATGTAGAGCGCACTACAACCCCACCTGTCTGAGACTAGCAAGCCGTTGCTTCTGGACAGATGATGTGGGTAATAATCAGTACTGCAGGTGCGTCAACCACCACGCCATAGAAACGGTTCTTCCACCGCCAGAGGACTCAAAGCTATCTTCTCTTTCTTCGCGTGATATAAATTTTAGAAATTCTTTGTCTTTTGTGGTGGCAGTGCTCTTCTGATAGCCATTAGTTGATGGACATCACCCTACAACATGACAGTGTTACTCGTAGACCGCGGCCAGCGTGATATCCCGTCTTATATTCCCTCCCAGCACATCCAGCATTCCCTTGGAAGACATACCACTACTAGACCAGCAAGCACGACGTCCGTTCCAAAGCCAGTGATATCTCTTCATCAGAACCGGCGAAATGCCAGTAAGGAGGTCACAAATGATCTCGTTGAACCTGTGAGGCGCAGGTGTGAGGGGATACGGGAAGTTCTCAGTATTTGGGGATGGTAATTGTCGCGTCGTGTAGTGAATGTTGTAGACGAGAACGAGAAATACGAAGAATCCACACCAGCACATTCGGCTACACTCTTAAAATGCTTGTTTCGTTCACTAGATCCCTTGGAATCGAGGAAACAGGGTCCATTAATCCCAGTAAACAAAGAACGAATTTGTATCACTGAGGGGCAATTTTCTTTGTGTATCATCCCTGGGCTTTGAGCTCAGAAACTGTGAATGAATCATTTACATTGGTGGACAATGTGTTGTTCTGGGACTAAATAAAACTAAAATACTAAATTACAAAAAAAATGTTTGATTCCCAAAATTCTAGGACATATTCAAAGTTAATATTATTTACGTTAAAAAAGCTGAAACAAGTGCAGTACTTTGAAAACGCAATATTAAATGCCCAAAAATTATGAAACCATTGATACTGTAGTGTGAGAGTATAAGTCGTTGCAGAATGTTGACGCAATGCTACGTCGAGAAAAATCCTTTGCTGTAGTTTTGTGATGAAATAAACACCCTCTTTTCGATAGTGTAGAGTATTTTAGGATGTTACAGAACATTATAAACATATTATTGTCCAAAATTACTTTCACGAAGAAATTTCTTTTATGCTGACACTGCGATAAACAGCTTTTTCAAGCAGATGCTGACACATACTAAGAACATACAGAAACACAAGTGAACCACAGAAGGCACGTTGTGTATAGCATGCATAAAAAATAATCATCCGATTCCGCACATCTATATTCTGAAACTAATATACACATACAATGAATTTCGTTTTTTGATGAATGGGAAACTCAAAAAGTTTTTTTTTCACACCTCTTCATATATGTTCAACATGTCTCCCTTGACAACTTCCACAGCTGCTGTTATGCGATGTCGCTGTCACTCATTTTTGTTTGCAATGGAGGAACATAAACAAAGTTTATTTATAAAACCCTACAAGAAATATTCACATATAGTCAGGCCAGGTCATCTTGGAGGCCAATAATTTAAAGCTGAATCATTTGGTCCAGTGCGACCGATCCATCGTTCAGTTATCCTTTGATTTAAAAATTCACGCCTTTCCAGATGCCAGTGTGCTGATGTCCCATCCTGTTGGTTAATTAAGTCTTTCAAATCACTCTCCAGCTGTGGAGAAAGTAATTTCTCAAGCATACCGAGATATGGGCTTCCTGTAATAGTGTTCTTGGCAAAGAAAAATGGACCATACGCCTTTTTCCGTGAAACGGCACGAAACACATTAAATTTTGGAGAGTCCCTCTGATGATGTACAACTTCATGCGGTTGTTTCGATCCCCATATTCTCACATTATGACGGTTCACCTTTCCATTTACATGGAATGTTGCCTCGTCACTAAACACTAAGTGTGGAAGAAAACTGACATCCTCCATCTTGCCAAGAACAAAATTACAGAACTCAACACGTCGTTGTTTGTCACCTTCACAAAGAGCTTTCAGCAGCCAAATTTTGTATGGTTTCATGTGTAAACGCCGACGCAACACGCGCCTGACGGACATCGGCGGCATGTTGAGTTTTCGAGCTGCACAGCGAACGGATTTCTGAGGACTCCTTGTGTAACTATGGTAGATGCTTTCGACGTTTATGTGAGACTCTCGGTGATGGCCCATGAATTGTCTTTACACAAACAACCTGTTTCTCGGAATTATTCATGTCGTTGTCTAATGCTTGTTCTGCAGGAGGATCCACACAATACCTAGTACGAAAGTCAAGCTGTACAGTTATTACTGTCCCGCACTGCGCAAAACGCAGAACACAAAACGCTTTCTGTTGCCCTGACACCATTTTTACTAGAACTGAAGTGGGCGCACACTGCTGCTACCTAGCGGGAACCGTGTAAAACACGAGAGTTTCCTCTTTCGAACAATACGTTGCTCACGCACATATCTCAAATAAAATAATAGTTATGATTTTTTAGTATATGATGATTCTTTTTGATACACCCACAGTGACTGTGTCAGATCGCACTATTTCTGCAGGCAGCGATTACTCATCAGTTGCAGAAGACCCTTGCGGACTGGTAACCTAACAGTTGTGGTAAGTTTTTGTCCAACGCTTGTTTCTCTGTGAGACGAGATTATTTCGCGCTACAGAGTGTCTGAAGCTTGCAACGGATGTGTGCAGGAAAGTGTGGTTGACGGAGAATTCAGTGATCTGCTCACATTTTGCGAGGTCTGACACATGAGTTTGTGTGCCCATTGAGGGTATATTACGACAATGAAAGAGACAATGGTGCTACTCTGTTGCCTCTAGTAAAGATAGTCGAAAGGACTGCAGCCTCTTTGAAGGTTCACTAATACAATGTCGAAAAAGTTTCCAAGTATAAATACTGTGCGGAACAGGAAGATGCTGGTGCGTCTAAGATACGGACACCCATTAAAAAGGGGAAGACAGAACGGGTAAAGAACTTTGACACATTTCTGCGAAATGCTATGGACGGGCACAAACTTCGTGTGCTTGTGATGTGTTCTCTTAAAAAAAAGAACTATTGGATCGTCCAAATTTCAATGAAATGGTGATAGGTTATTTTGCAGCGCAGAAGCGGAAACGAGCAGATTTGATCTATAATCAAATGAATTAAGGTAAGTAAAACGTGCACTAATAGGTGATAACAAACCATTCCTTTTTTTGTAACTAACTATTTATCTTATTAAATATATTGGTAACATATTCTCCACCGGCGTCACATTTTCCAGCATTTTAGCACAAGGAACTGTAATAAAAATGACGCGTTTTGGAGAGATCTTAATACGGTGTCTTATTCAAACCATAAATTTTGATAATACACAAATATAAATACCTAAACGAACAAATAAGGTATGTTAACTTAGCAAATACTTCAACATGCTGGCTGCCTAGTTTGCTTCTGTCAGCCAATTACAGAACAAAGCCCGTTACGTCACGGAAACAATAAAACATTAAATGTCTTAAGTTTAGAACTGAAAAGACGAGAAACATTGTGTATGCGGCGAAAATAGCACACCCGCGTTACAGATATCCCCAAAACGCATCTTTTACTGCAATTTATTGTGATAAAATGTTGAGAAATGTGACGTCAGCAGATAAATATGATACATATAGATCTTATCTTTGGAAGGTACCCTCCACCAAGCATCATAATGTGGCTTGCTGAGTATGTATGTAGAAACCTTGTAATGTAGTTCGAGGTCTAGGTTAGTTCCGATCGGTAAATGTCGCAAATTTCCTCAGTATGGAAACAACGATCCGCACCTGTGTAGACTCTTACTTAGTTTCCTCTTTTTTTTCTTATCGGCTATAGATTTGATTTATAGCTTTCTACCTGAGCAAAAAAAGTCCGTTAGTAAAAATAGTTCAAATGGCTCTGAGCACTATGGGACTTAACTGCTATGGTCATCAGTCCCCTAGAACTTAGAACTACTTTAACCTAACTAACCTAAGGATATCACACAACACCCAGCCATCATGAGGCAAAGAAAATCCCTGACCCCGCCGGGAATCGAACCCGGGCACCCGGGCGCGGGAAACGAGAACGCTACCACACGACCACGAGATGCGGGACTGAGTAGACTTAGAATTACTACAGTATTTAGAGAGGTCAGGTTTTTCTGTAATTGTATGTTCCTGACATTGCCAGTCTGGGGGTGCTGCAAAGTATCATGATTACAGAAAACTTAACAAACCAAAATCGCTAGAAAAGCATTTTATTGGATGACTGATTTTGACAGAGCTGTACTTTCATAATTGGGGCTTATGCTTCAAAATTTTATTTCTTTAAATTTTTTAACTCAGAATGTTTTGTAAAAAATGTAAAGCATAAGTTACTATGATGATAGTATAGTTTTTTCGAAACTGGTCATCCAATAAAACACTTTTTTAGCGAAAATGGCTTGTGAAGTTTTCTTCAGTTACAATTTTCTGCATATGTCACTAGATGGTGATAAAAGGGCACTCAATAAAATTGATTGTGTGAATGGTAATATGAGTACCTCTCATGACACAGCAAGAAATATACAGTAGCTCCTAGTAGACGACGAAGACAGGTGTAACTTGTCTGTATGATCATAGTTTTTTCCTGTAATAAACACAACGGAGTGTTATAGTTTCCTCGCTTTAACAACTTTAGTACAAGCCTTTGAGTGGTGCCCGAAGGAGTGGTCAAGAGGGTAGTTTATGAATCCTTTATCGCGTCCATCGTCAGGTATGAAACACACAGCGTATGGTGAAAATCAAAGCCAAATTGAGGAATTTCGTGGTGTTCCTTCCTGATGAAGAAGAATCCACACGATTAACAGCAGATGGCTATAAATGCTGCGGCAGATCGTAGGGAGCAGCAAAGTTCTTTCTGAACACTGATGATTCATTAGCTATTCCCGATATTTCATGCAGAAGTTTCTCAAGAAGAGGACACACTAAATGGAATAAATGGAAAATGTAATTTTGTCGTACATAATCCATGGTAGTTCGAACAGTACTTCATACAGTCATACACACCTGTATAATAAACTTCCAAAATATCATTCTTCATATATTTATAACAAGTAAAACTATTGGTGTTTGTTTTGTGTTCTTAAACTGTGGAAATGATAAGCACTTTGTGAGCGAGAAAAAGGATAGGACAGTCAAACGTCAAGTAACCGGTAAACGGAACTCAAAGGCGAATTGGTCTCAACGCCTAACGAAAGAACTCTATACATCACGTATACACCACACAACAGAAAGAACACAGGCGTCGTATTCTGTGCAGTACTAAGACTTTGATTTCTGTTATTCCTGTCTCCTTTCGCCTATTGCTGAAATACATTTTTGTTAGTTTTATCGGATATGCAGGATGGTCCATTGATAGCAACCGGGCCAAATAAATATCTCGCGAAATAAGCATCAAACAAAAAACTACAAAGAACGAAACTCATCCGGCTTTAAAGGGGAAACCAGATGGCGTTATGGTTTTCTCGCTAGATGGCGCTGCTTTAGGTCAAACGTATATCAACTGCGTTTTTTAAAATAGGAACCTAGATTGTTATTACATATTCGTGTAGTACGTAAAAAAATATGAATGTTTTAGTGCGGGCGCTATTTGCTTCGTGATACATTACCCGTGTTAAAATGGGCAGTTTACCAATCGCGGAAAAGGTTGATGTATGGCTATTGTGATCAAAATGCACAACAGGCGTTTGCTATGTATGCTGCTTGGTATCCTGGACCCTAACATCCAAGTGTCCGGATCGTTACGTTATTTAAGGAATCAGGAAGTATTCAGCCACATGTGAAACGTCAACCACGACATGCAACAAATGATGATGCCCAAGTAGGTGTTTCAGCTGCTGTCGTGGCTAATTCGTACATTAGTAGCAGACGAATGCACGACAATCGGGAATCTCAAAAACGTCGGTGTTGAGAATGCTACATCAACATCGATTGCACCAGTACCATATTTCTATGCACCAGGAATTGCATGGCGACGACTTTTAACGTCGTGTACAGTTCTGCCACTGGGCACAGGAGAAATTACGGGACGATGACAGATTTTTACATGCGTTCTATTTAGTGACGAAGCGTCATTCACCAACAGCGGTAACGTAAACCGGCATAATATGCGCTATTGGGCAACGAAAAATCCACGATCGCTGCTACAAGTGCAACATCAGCGACATAGGAGGGTTAATGTATGGTGCGTCATTATGGGAGGAAGGATAACTGGCCCCCATTTTATCGATGACAATCTAAATAGTGCAATGTTTGCTGATTTCCTACGTAATGTTCTACCGATGTTACTACAAGATGGTTCACTGCATGACAGAATGGCGATGTACTTCCAACAGGTTAGATGTCCGGCACATAGCTCGCGTGCCGTTGAAGCGGTAGTGAATAGCATATTTCATGACAGGTGGATTGGTCGTCGAAGCACCATACCATGGCCCGCACGTCAACCGGATCTGACGTCCCCGGATATATTTCTGTGGTAAAAATTGAAGGATATTTGCTATCGTGATCCACCGACAAAGCCTGACAATATGCGTCAACGCATTTGCGAACATTACGGAAGGCGAACTACTCGCTGTTGAGAGGAATGTCGCTGCCCGTATTGCCAAATGCATTGAGGTTGACGGACATCTTTTTGAGCATTTATTGCATTAATGTGGTATTTACAGGTAATCACGCTGCAACAGCGTGCGTTCTCAGAAATGATAAGTTCGCAAAGGTATATGCATCACATTGGAACAACCGAAATAAAATGTTCAAACGTACCTACGTTCTGTATTTTAAAATAAAAAGCTACCTGTTACCAAATGTTCGCCTAAAATTGTGAGTCGTACGTTTGTGACTATTACATTGCCACCTATCACAAAGCGAAAAAAGTGGTCCAACTAAAACATTCATATTTCTTTACGTATTACATGAATATGTCATAAAAAATGGGGTCCCTATTTAAAAAAAAAACGCAGTTGATATCCGTTTGACCTATGGCAGCGCCATCTAGCGGGCCAACCACAGCGCCGTCTGGTTTCCCCCTTTAAGTTAGGCAAGTTTCGTTCTTTGTAGTTTTTTTGTTTGACACTTATTTCGTGAGTTATTTGGCCCGGTCACTATCAATGGACCACACTGTATATCAATGGTTAATATATAGTTTTCTCATAGGATGATGCAGTATTTCTTATAGTTGTTTATGTTGTGTATTAAAAGGCTATTACTGGATCTGGAACGTCGTCTATACTCGTGACTTCTTCTGAGGTAGACGGTTACCAGTAGTCGTGTGTGAAAATAATATAGAAGTGGACAACATATATTAGTCTACGTAAACACTTATAACTCGCCAGGCTGTTCTGGTACTGTGTTAACAAGGTACCGCTAGGTATGATTAATATTTTTGCGAGAGACTTAGATTAGCACGTAGAGTTGCCTGACTAACTGCGATCGTTTCTCCACAGGTGTGTCGAGCAGCAAGAGCTACCACTCCAGCTCCAACGCAGACTCGCTGCGCGCTTCGTCCAAGGCCGGTGAGTGTCGTCTGCGTCGTCTTTATTAAGAACTTTTAAGTTGCGTTATAGTATAGCGTAAAATGGCATCCAGCTGTGGTATAGTCCTACATACACTACGAAATTTTTAGGAATTACATCACTCAAATGAAACTACAGTCACAGAGACTTTTCAAGTCTCAAACATCTATGATGTATATATTCAGACTACAAAGACGAAATAAAATGTATATCAAGGCCAGGATTCGAGCTCAGGTCTCTTGCAGAATGGACAGATGTGCAACCACTACGCCATACTGGCACAGTGGGCGGCCATCACTGCGCGGACTACGCTAAGCCCTCTTCCCCCAAATTCCCATTCACATCTCAGCTTACGGGCGTCCCCCTAAACTTGAACAGCATTGCAGAAGCTGCAACAGCATTGGAATAGCACCTCGACACTGAATGAAATAGGGGATCCTAAGTGGAAACCAAGTATAAGTGCTTTGATCAAATGAATTTATATTTCCAGAGGCTTTTTCAGATCTCAAATATCTACGAACCTAAGTCTGCTCGTCAATAGGCAGATATGCTAACCACATGTCACGGTGGCACAGTGATTTTGCACACCTGCATGGACTAACCTAGAACGCCTCCTTCCTCATTACGGGAAATCCCATTTAGTTCGATGCTGAGGTGCTATTCCAATACAGTTGCAAAACCTCTGCAATGCTGTTCGAGTCTAGGGGAATATTAGCGAGCTGAGGCTTGAGTGCGAGCTGGAATTGAGGAGGGTGGCGTGCTAGCGTAGTCCGTGCAGGCGTGTTAAGTCACTGTGCCAGTGTGGTGTAGTGGTCAGCGCATCTGTCTGCTGTGCAAGAGGCCTGGGTTCGAATCCTGGCCTTGAAACAAATTTTCATTCGTCGTTTCAGTCCGTATATATAAATTTCATTTCCGTTTTGTATCAGTATTCATTTAATTTTGCCTACAACTAACGGTAACGTTCGAGAGATACATTTCATGGGAACGATGTCACTTGGACACGAGGTCATTTCCTTGTCACATTCATCTACAAATCAAGGCAAAGTTCATAAATCCCTCTTTACTGACCTGGTTATTACGCTATTACTTCTCTTGTAATAGGTGTAATGATACTCTTATATTCATTTTCACGAGTGAATGGTATGTTTCAGTGATGGAAGAACAGCGGACTATGAAACCAATAGCAAATATTCGCGTCGTCAGTAAGAACGCACAATTAGTAGTTGGTGTACGCGCTGAATTGTCACTAAAAATCCTCGAGTTTTATGTACGTTTACGGGAGTTGTATAAGTCACCTACAAGATACCTCTTGGGGCGAATATCTCTGCAGGGTGAGGTAATTACATAACCAAGTGCATGGCCAGTTCACTGGTAATTTTCACTCCAATCATTTCCTTAACACATTGGTATCAGTGGCAACAGCAGGAGCCATCTACTGTAACAAAATCAAAACAAAACACAAATCTGTCTACCTTGCTAGTAAACAACAAGAATTGGCTAACCCAAGAGCTATGCTCAGCGTCAACAGTCAATATTTTGAAACTATTAGTTACAAAGTGTGGTATGGAGTTTTTGCAGTAGGGAATTTTAGGAGATAGGTCAAGACCTCATTCTGCCACACGTTGAGGCCTTTCTCAGCGTACACTATGGCTAAGAGTTTGTGCTACGCTGATCAGTTTTGTCGCGACTGTTAATCATTTTCTGGCTAACGTTTTAACTGTACAACTCTTCTCAAGGGCAAACCGCGACCAGAGGAGAACGACTCCCGAGCATCCTCAGTTAGCTCAAAGAAGTGGAAAAGTTCACTTACTCATTTGGAGAGTGCATCTCGTATAGCCTATGCCTACCTTCCTCATCGACCGCTAACGATAATCCAGGGATAAATTATATGTTTTGTGCATAGCACTCTCCTTCATAGAGAAGCTGTAGATACTTCGTATGTCGTGATGCATGTAGCTGCCCAAAATATTCGAGGGAGGCATGTCTCATTTGTGAACAGTACCGTTACAAGTGACTAGATCTAGCGTCATTATTAAAATTTTCCATCCGCTTCTAAAATAAAAAGACCGCCTTTCAAGACGACCATGCATCTAGTACAGGTCTCGCAAGGCCATATACGGCACAACTGCTCCCCAAATTGTTCACGCCATCAGACTCCAACTGTCACGGCCAAATTCTGAAGACGTGTATGATCAGAATTTGTCAGTGCTAGCGGTTTTAGGGCTTAGTTCTTCAACAGACTGTGTCCCTTGCAGGTCCGATCAGAATAATCGAAGTATTCATGTCCACCAACTCACCTCTATCGGCTGGGCACTATAATCCAGCGTGTGGTACCCAGATAGTGCACATTAGGCATTTGTTCACGTATAACGTAAAATTATGCGTTTTTCTGAAGGTATTTGTGAAGAGCTTAGAGTTGTACACGATTAAACGTGGACGATTAAATGTCCAGGCAAGAAGAGAATATAAGCTTTTGATACGTGGTGCGGAATTGGTTCTGAATTGAACTGGGAAAAATTTGTAGCAGAATTTAATTAAAAAGAGATTGTCAACATGATAGCGCGCGCCCGTCTGTGTGTGTGTGTGTGTGTGTGTGTGTGTGTGTGTGTGTGTGTAAGGTTGGGTGGAGGGGTTGGTATTACAAACGAGAGACACTTCTCATAAAATCATAAGGACTGGAGTTATTTTTGAAATACGTGGTCCAGCTGATTTAATGTGACCACCGCCTACGTTGAACGTCAAAAACCACTCACAGATGGTAGGTGGCAGCACTGTCAGTGGAGCAAATATAAGGAGTGTATAAATGAGGGGTGGAGGGGATCACCGAAAACAGTACAATCATTCTCGTAACGGGCAACGGCCTTGCCGCATTGGACACACCGGTTCCCGTCACATTAACGAAGTTAAGCGCTGTTGGGCGTGCCCGGTACTTGAATGGGTGACCATCCGGGCCGTCATGCGCTGTTGCCATTTGTCGGGGTGCACTCAGCATCGTGATGTCAATTGACGAGCTACTCGACCGAATAGTAGCGGCTCTGGTCACAGAAAACCATCATATCCACTGGGAGAGCGGTGTACTGACCACACGCCCCTCCTATCCGCATACTCAGCTGAGGTTGACACGGCGGCCGGATGGTCCCGATGGGCCACTTGTGGCCTGCAGACGGAGTGCTTATTCTCGTAACGCGGAAGCGGAGCGATTTAGGTGACGTCTAAAAAAGCATGATCATTGGCTTTTCGGGCCAAGAAAGCATTTCCGAAACGGAGAGACTACTTCTGAAGTCATGGTCTTTTAAGTATTATTTGTTTTACGATGACAGGTTTTGACAGAATCTTACTGTCATCATTTTATCTCCGGAAATATTTCCAAAACCGCTAAGTTCGTAAACTGTTGGCGCGCCCCTGGGGTTAATGCATAACATGCACGACAAAAATGCGCTATCGTTAACCGGCGCTGAGGGAACTGTGGTGCACCGTGGGCTACAGAAGACGGGGGTGAGCAACGGCTGCGGAAGTGTGTACGGCAACTATACGTGCAAGTGCTGAGCACCTGGCCGGCCAGAAGAACCAAGGGGCTGCCAACAGTGTCTTCTCAACGACCGTTCAGCTAACGTTGCTGCGTATGGGCGTCCCCCACCAGGCTCTTGGTTCATGCATATATGCTGATTGCCGTTGATCAGGGACGAAGGCTGGAATTCGCACACCAGTACCGCAACTGGACGTCCGCTGAGTGGCGATAGGTGGCCTTTTCAGATGAATCACAGTTTATACTCTTATCAGACAGATGGTCGTTGGTGTGTACGGCGTAAAAGTCTGATAGCAAAGGGTCCAGACCGGAGGAGGTATCGTTATGGTCTGGGGAATTTTTCCGTAGCACTATACCTGGGTGATATAGTCATTCTGGAAGGAACAATGGATCAGTACAAGTATGCATCTCCCTTTGGGGAGAGGGGGTGGGGGGAGTGTTCACCCTACACGCAGTGTTTGTTTTTCCTCAGCACGACTGCACCTACCAGCAGGACAATGCAACGTGTTTTACAGCTCACAACGTACGTACGTGGTTCAAAGAGCACCTTCGTATAAAAGGAAAGATTGCGTAGAGGTTTCTCATTTAGAAATCGCGTCTGAATGTTGGTTGTTCGTGAGAAAAATGTGCTGCGCCTTTCTTTTATACCGGGATAAGTTTACCGTACTGCCCTGGCCGCCAAACTCCCGGGATTTAAACCCCATGGAGAATCTTTGGGGCTAATTCGACTGGGCCTTTGAGGGCAACCATACAAAGTAGAATCAACGCCATCTACATATCCTAAAAACTAGTACCTTTGATGCTAATTTGAAGCCTTTTGCATCGCGTTTCGTCGGTTTTGCAGCTTTAGTGGCATTAATAATGGATTGTGTGTGTGTGTGTGTGTGTGTGTGTGTGTGTGTGTGTGTGTGTGTGTGTGTGTCTCACATCTCCTCCTGAAACACTGGACCGATTTCAATCAAAGTTGGTACACATATCCCTTACTATCAGACAACAGTCAAAAGATACGGCGTCATCAACAATGAGATTCACGAAAAATTGCTGCATCTTACATGACGTTTAAATGCATTACTTCTGTGTTAATCAGTGTGTCCTCAATACATTTCGTAGTCAGTATCCACATGTGCCGCTAAATGCACCCACAAAAGTATATCAATGGCACCACATATAGCTCATGAGATATGACGTCATAAACACTGATATGTGCGCAAAACTGCCGCATTGTGCACGCCGTTTAAATTTATTACTTCTTTTCTGCTGACTACATTAGCAACACATTTTGCTGACTGTATCCACGTATGCCGCTGAATCGACATACAAAATTATATCACTGGATGGCACACATATCAGGAGATATGACATCATAAATACTCAGACGCAAAAAACCGCCACGTCATTCATAGTATTTAAATTAATTACTTCTTTGCTACTAATTCTATTCACAAAGTATTTCTTATACAGTATCCACACATGCAACTGAACGTACCTACATAAATATATCACTATACGCCACGTAGTTCAAGAGATATGACGTCATAAAGACTGAGACGCGTGAAAAAATTTTACACCACTCATGAAGTTTTAATTCTTTTATTCTTTACTACGAAGAGACTGCTGCAGTCGAGTCAAATGAAGGGAATCCCTAACACCTGGCAACACTTTTGACAGCTTTCAGCTGCGAAGCGCAAACGGCTGTAGGCGAAAACGATACCCGTTTATAGAACTATGAAGAGGCGCAATACTGGGATGTTTACAAGATCCCGTTGCAGACACGCGAAGCAGCCGTGCCCTGCGTACAGTAATTGTCCGACATCATGTTTCTTAGCCTGGATACTGCACTTATACATATGTACATTATGCATATTTCTTTGTGCGAATATTCCATAATTTCGAACCAATTTTGACGACTGCGTGGAAATGAGATTTTTTCCAGACTATATTAGAAACACACATCATTTTTTCGTTTCTTACAGAAAATTGGCAAAATTAGTACTCAGGCAACGCTGGGTTTGTCAGCTAGTCTGAAGTATAGAACTGTGCCGTGGGAAGTTACATATGCAGTTATCTGCTCTAACTTTCGCGTTTAGCATAAACCACTGTAATAATAATAACGGCGTGTGGCGAGAGCCTCCCGTCGGGTAGACAGCTCGCCTGGCGCAAGTCTTTCGATTTGACGCCACTTCGGCGACTTGCGCGTCGATGGGGATGAAATGATGATGATTAGGACAACACAACACCCAGTCCCAAAATCTCCGACCCAGCCGGGAATCGAACCCGGGCGCTTAGGATTGACAGTCTGTCGCGCTGACCATTTTTTTTTCTCATTTTGTTCTACATTGCTAGTTGAATTTGTTCGGGGCGGATGTCCGATGACACCCGTTCAGGTTCTTTGTTAATCCGTTCACTCAATTTTTATATTGCACAGCGTAGCTAACCCTCTGACCGAGCACGCTGAGCTACCGTGCCGGCACCACTTATCTACCGGGGACGTATATAAACCACTGTAAAGCGGCTGAGGACATGGAGCTATAGCTACACATTAAATTACTGAAGTTGTCAAGAATGAACGCTTTAATAAGGAACAGCTACTCTAAAGGGCAAGGTCAAAGAAGTCAGGTGTTAACAACCAGCTAATATATGAACACTACGTAGCAAACAGGGTTTGTGAAATGACAAATATACAGTTCTATGAGAGTCAATCGAAGATCATTGGGGAGTGAGCATAATCCATCTATGTTTTTACACTAGTTGGGATTCCACTGGCACTATGAAAAACAACGAACATCTCTACCAGGTATCGTTAGCCGAATATCGGCGGACACTCAGTAGTGTTCTCCAGAAACAACGAACATCTCTACCATGTAGTGGTAGCTGAATATCGACTGACAGTCAGTAGTGATCTCCAGTGTCCGGGACTCTAGAATTACAAGTAAGACTGCATTTATTAAAGTACAGGCATGACGTTATTCCGTGAAAGTGGCTTCAGATGATGGGGAAAGCAGTGGCTGTTATTTTTTGGGACCGCGGCGGCTTGGCGGTTTCGCGTGTCGGCAGCCGGTGTGAGCCGGCGGCACAGCACGCGGCAGTCAAAACTTGGCGTGGCGTGGCGTGGCACGGCAGATAGGCGCAGACGTCCGCACAAAGCGGCATCTGGCAGCTGACGCGCTATCTGAGCCGACGCGCCCGGTGCCGCCGCCGCCGCCATCCTACATGCGTTATCCCTCAAGATGCCAGCCGCCAAAAACACTGCCTCACTCCCATGATCTCGACTATGTAATTCAGTTCGTTAAATACTAATACTGAGAGCCGTTCGGTCGTAACAAACGCGCATGCTTTAGGAAAAGATTTCATTGCCGGGTTTAGTTTCCTACAACTTTCTTCGCCTCTGTACGTAACCGTCGTTCCCTTCTGAGCATTCTTTGTAACGTTGCACGTTTCAACTCTACGTGCGGAAGTTCCTCGCATGGGAAGCGAACGTCTACAAGCATCACTGCGCGCCACCATATTACACGCGATCCTCTCATATTAAAGTAATCACCGCGTATTTTCGATGTCAGCGCGCAACAACAACCTAAAAATGGCAGGTAGCGGCATTAGTAGTGGAGAGTACGTAAAGTGTGTTGGGGGGGGGGGGGGGGGGGGGGTGCTCGGATAACATTCCAGTCGCAATGCGGAAACGGAGCGCTTTACCTGACGACCATTGAATATTGTAATCCACAAATCCTCGAAAAATAAGCGAAAAATATACTTATTCAAAAAAGCAGACAAAAAATCACTTGACGCCTTCCTGAGAGACAATCTCCACTCATTCCAAATTAATAATACAAGTGTAGACCAGATGTGGCTTCAATCCAAAGAAATAGTATCGGCAGCAATTGAGAGGTTTATACGAGACAAATTAACGAACGACGGAGCTGATCCTCTTCGGTACACAAAACGGGTTAGAACACTGTTGCAGAAACAACGAAACAAACATGCCAAATTTAAGCAGACGCAAAGTCCCCAAGACTGGCGATCCTTTATAGAAGCTCGAAACTTAACGCGGAGTTCAATGCGAGACGCCTATAACAGTTTCCATAACGAAACTTTGTCTCGAAACCTGGCAGAAAATCCAAAGAGATACTAGTCGTATGTGAACTATGTTAGCGGAAGAAACAATCAATGCCTTCTCTGCACGATAGCAATGGAGATACTATCGAAGACAGTGCTGCCAAAGCAGAATTACTAAACACAGCCTTCCGAAATGCTTTCACAAAAGAAGACGAAGTAAATATTCCATAATTCGAATCGAGAACAGCTGCCAACATAACTAACGTAGAAGTAAATATCATCGGAATAGTGAAGCAACTTAAATCGCTTAATAAAAGCAAGTCTTCTGGTCCAAACTGTGTACCAATTAGGTTCCTTTCGGAGTATGTTGATGCATTAGCTCCATACTTAACAATCATATACAACTGTTCGCTCGACGAAAGATCCGTACCCAGAGACTGGAAAGTTGCACAGGTCACACCAATATTCAACAAAGGTAGTAGGAGTAATCCACTAAATTACAGGCCCATATGTTAACGTGGATATGTAGCAGGATTTTGGAACATATATTGCGTTCGAACAAGAAAAGGGTCTATTGACACACAGTCAACATGGGTTTATAATACTCCGTCCCTGTGAAACACAACTAGCTCTTTATTCACACGAAGTGTTGAGTGCTATTGACGAGGGATTTCAGACCGATTCCGTATTTCTGGATTTCCGGAAGGCTTTTGACACTGTACTACACAAGCGGCTTGTACTGAAATTGCGTGCTTATGGAATATCGTCTCAGTTATGTGACTGGATTTGTGATTTCCTGTGAGAGAGGGCACAGTTCGTAGTAATTGACGGAAAGTCATCGAATAAAACAGAAGTGATTTCTGGCGTTCCCCAAGGTAGTGTTATAGACCCTTTGCTGTTCCTTATCTATATAAACGATTTGGGAGACAATCTGAGCAGCCGTCTTAGGTTGTTTCCAGATGCCGCTGTCGTTTATCGACTAATAAAGTCATCAGGAGATCAAAATAAACTGCAAAACTATTTAGAAAAAATATCTGAATGGTGCGAAAAGTGGCAGTTGATCCTAAATAACGAAAAGTGTGAGGTCATCCACATGAGGGCTAAAAGGAACTCGTTAAACTTCGGTTACACGATTAATCTGTCAAATCTAGAAGCCGTAAATTCAAATAAATACCTAGGTATGACAATTACGAGCAACCTAAATCGTAAGGAATACACAGAAAATGTTGTGGGGAAGGCTAACCAAAGACTGCGTGTTATTGGCTGGACACTTAGAAAATGTAACAGATGCCTACACTATGCTTGTCCGTCCTCTTTTAGAATAGTGCTACGCGGTGTGGGATCCTTACCAGATAGGACTGACGAAGTATATCGAAGAAGTTGAGAGAAAGGCAGCACGTTTTGTATTATCGCGAAATATGGGAGAGGGTGTCACAGAAATGATACAAGTTTTGGGCTAGACATCATTAAAAGAGAGGCGTTTTTCGTTGCGACAGAATCTCCTCACGAAATTCCAATCATCAACTTTCTCCTCCGTATGCGAAAATATTTGGTTGTCACTGACCTACATAGGGAGGAACGATCACCACCATAAAATAAGGGAAATCAGAGTTCGTACGGAAAGATATAGGTGTTCATTCTTCCCGCTTGCTATACGAGACTGGAATAATAGAGAACTGTGAAGGTGGTTCGATGAACCCTCTGCCAGGCACGTGAATGTGATTTGCAGAGTATCAATGTAGATGTAGGAAAGTGCATGCTCATTGGATTTCGGGCCAAGGGTGGAGGCATTTCATAAACGGCTAAGTTTGGTTCAAATGGTTGAAATGGCTCTGAGCACTATGGGATTTAACTTCTGAGGTTATCCGTCCCCTAGAACTTAGAACTACTTAAACCTAACTAACCTAGGGACATCACACACATCCATGCCCGAGGCAGGATTCGAACCTGCGACCGCAGTGATCACGCGGTTCCAGACTGTAGCGCCTAGAACCGCTCAGCCACTCAGGCCGGCAACTAAGTTTGTAAACCGTTCACGTACCACCGTGGCTGAAGTACAATGTGCGTGGCAAAATGGCGCTATCCAACACCGGCACCGGGACAACTGTGGTGCACGACGGGTCATAGCTGTCAGGGGTTAACGAAGGCTGCGGATATGTGTACTAGCAAACAGACGTGCAACTGTCGAGCAACTGAACGCCCGGATGAACCAAGGGGCTACCGACAGTGTCTTCTCAACGGCTGGTCATCAGACGTTGTTGCATATGGGCCTCCACAGGAGGCGCCTGTTCCATGCACCCATGCTGAGTGCCGTTCTTCGGCAGCAAAGGCCCGAATTTGCTCGCCAGTACCCCAACTGGACGTCCTCTGAATGACGGCAGGTGGTCTTTTCAGATGAGTCACGTTTTGTGGTCCATCAGGCAGATGGTTGTTAGTATCTACGGCGTAAAACGTCTGAAACAAACACCCTGCAACAATCTACAGAAGGGTCTGGGCGTTAGGGGGGAGAGTTATAGTTTAGGGATTATTTTCGTGGCGTTGCTGGTTGATATCGTCAATCTGGAAGGCACAGTGGATCAACACAAGTGGGTCTCTATCCTTAGGGACCATGTAAACCACTAAATGCGGTTTGTTTTTCCTCGGCACCATCGCATCTACCAGTAGAACAATGCCCCGTGTGAACGTGCTTTGAAGCCACCAAGATGAGTTTTACCTTACTCCCGGATTGAAATCCTATCGAGAATTTGTGAGTCAGTCTCGATCGGCCTGTTAGCGCCATTGATCCTCAATGGAGAAACCTAGCGCAGCTGACCACTGCGCTGGAGTCGGAATGGCTCCACAACCCTGCTGGTACCTTCCAGAACCTTGTTTACTTTCCTCCTGCATGCCTCGCAGCCATACATGCTCCAAAAGATGGTTCTATAGGGTTTTGACAGGTGGTCACATAAACGTGATCTGTACACTGTCCTTCGAAAGTATTGTGTGTACTACTGTCATTTCCCCACTTACCTACCCCAGTCGCAAGTAGTGCGCTGGAAGAACGGTAGAGGGTAAAACTCTGCGTGAGCTCTTATCTTTCTCATTTTACGTTCACAGTGTTTTAGCGACTCATGGGTACGAGGGGGTAATATACTGATTGACTATTCTAGGAACTTAGGCTCTCGGAATTTTAGCTGTTAACCACACCGTGATGCGAAATGCTTCTCTCGTAGCGTCTGCCGCTGGAGTTGGACGAACATCTCCTTGACACTTTTGTCCTTAGTAAACAAACATGTGACGAAACGCGCCTCCCTTCTTTTCATCTCATCTGTTTCCCGTAACAATCACATCTGATTCTGGTTCCAGGCTGACGACCAATGTTCAAACGTCAGTCAAAAGAGTGTTCTGCAACGAAACTTACTCGTGTGTGGATTACACTGCGTGACCATCCTTCCAGTTAATCTCAGTCCAGCATCTTGCCTCTTGTGATTAATTTTATGTGGTCTTTCCGCTTTAAATACTTCGCACACGTACTCCCCGATGTTTCATGTATGCGAATGGTTCCACTGAATGTCCGGCAATCGTGTAGTGCTACAATAACAGACCTTTCCGAAAATGTTTAAATAATACGTCACATTTGTTTACGTTGGCTGGAAATTGCCAATCCCTGCAACAAGTATCGATTCTTTCTAGCTCTTCTAGCATTCCCCTACAATTCTGTAGCATTGCGAATTCCTGTGCATAAAGGTAACATCGGCGAACAGCCTTATGCAGCTTAGGACGCTATCCACTACTTCATTTATATTTGTTCTTAAATTAATATATCCTGTAACGCTACCTTGGGACACGCTCGAAGTTATTGCTACGTTTTAGGATTTCGCTCCGTTGGGAACGAATGGTGTGTTCTGTTTGCTAGGATCTTTTCAGTCCAGTTACAAAGATGGTCTGACATTCCATATTTTCGTCTTCTGTTCATTAGTCAACAGTGCAGAACTGTACCTGACGCCTTCCAGAAGTCAAGGAACTGAACCAGTTGACAACGGCGGTCTTGAGTTCCTCACCATCCTGAAACCACTGTCCAGCAAGGGTTGCAAAAGGGAGAAGAGATACACTGATGGCCATTAAAATTGCTACATCATGAAGATGACGTGCTACAGACGCAAAATTTAACCGACAGGAAGAAGATGCTACGATATGCAAATGATTAGCTTTTCAGAGCATTCACACAAAGTTGGCGCCGGAGGCGACACCTACAACGTGCTGATATGAGGAACGTTTCCAACCGATTTCTCATACACAAACAGCGGTTGACCGGTGTTGGCTGGTGGAACGATGTAGTGATGCCTTTTATAAGGAGGAGAAATGCGTACCGTTTCCGACTTTGATAAAGGTCGGATTGTAGCCTACCGCGATTGCTGTTTATCGTATCGCGACATTGCTGCTCGCGTTGGTCGAGATCCAATGACTGTTAGCAGAATATAGAATCGGTGGGTTCAGGAGGGTAATACGGAACGCCGTGCTGGATCCCAACGACTTCGTATCACTAGCAGTCGAGATGACAGGCATCTTATCCGCATGGCTGTAACGGAACGTGCAGCCACGTCTCGATCACTGAGTCAACAGAAGGGGACGTTTGCAAGACAACAACCATCTGCACGAACAGTTCGACGACGTTTGCAGCAGCATGGACTATTAGCTCGGAGACCATGGCTGAAATTACCCCTGACGCTGCATCACAGGCAGGAGCGCCTGCGATAGTGTACTCAATGACGAACCTGGGTGCACGAATGGCAAAACGTCATTTTTTCGGATGAATCCAGGTTCTGTTTACAGCATCATGATGGTCGCATCCGTGTTTGGCGACATCGCGGTGAACGCACATTGGAAGCGTGTATTCGTCATCACCATACTGGCGTATCACCTGGCGTGATGGTATGGGGTGCCTGCCATCGGTTACGCGTCTCGGTCACCTCTTGTTGACATTGACGGCCCATTGAACAGTGGACGTTACATTACAGATGTGTTTCGACCCGTGGGTCTACGCTTCATTCGATCCCTGCGAAACCCTACATTTCAGCAGGATAATGGACGACCGCATGTTGCAGGTCCTGTACTGGCCTTTCTGGATACAGA
This sequence comes from Schistocerca gregaria, assembly GCF_023897955.1. Taxonomy (NCBI): domain Eukaryota; kingdom Metazoa; phylum Arthropoda; class Insecta; order Orthoptera; family Acrididae; genus Schistocerca; species Schistocerca gregaria. The sequence continues at coordinate 791,482,817 of NC_064920.1, read as the reverse complement.
AAATGTTCGACTGCTGCCCTGGCCAGCACATTCTCCAGATGTCTCTCCAATTGAAAACGTCTGGTCAATGGTAGCCGAGCAACTGGCTCGTCACAATATGCCAGTCAGTACTCTTGATGAACTGTGCTATCGTGTTGAAGTGGCATGAGCAGCTACAACTATACACGCCATCCAATCTCTGTTTGACTCAATGCCCATGCGTAACAAGGCCGTTATTACGGGCAGAGGTGGTTTTCTGGGTACTGATTTCTCAGGATATATGCACCCAAATTGCGTGAAAGTGTAATCACATGTCATTTCTAGTATTAAATATCTGTCCAATGAATACCCGTTTATCATCTGCATTTCTTCTTGGTGTAGCAATTTTAATGGCCAGTAGTGTAACTGTCGCTGGACGAGAGTTCTCCGCCGGTCGGTGTGGCCGTGCGGTTCTAGGCGTTTCACTCTGGAACCGCGTGACCGCTACGGTCGCAGGTTCGAATCCTGCCTCGGTCATGGCTGTGTGTGATGTCCGTAGGTTAGTTAGGTTTAAGTAGTTCTAAGTTCTAGGGGACTGATGACCACAGATGTTAAGTCCCATAGTGCTCAGAGCCATTTGATTTGAGAGTTCTCCATCTCTTTCTACATACGCTCCGGCGATGATGATCGAGGTGAAGGGCTACGATCTCTTGAGTTACTTGTATTTCCTATACCCACGGATGCTGAACGTATGTTCCATGCGTTAGCTAAAGTTGTTGCATAGTCTGTTCTCGTGACTGTTTGAAAAGTCTTTTATGAAATTTGGGTACATTGCATTTTCAACACGACATTCGAGTGGCTTACGTCCGATGTAACAGAATTCAATTGGTACCACGCTGTGTAAATGTTACCCATCTACAGAATCCGCACAAAGTACTTGCGTCTTCTTTATAACGGAGTTTAGGTTATGCGAATATTTGGCAACTGTGTACTAGGTCTCTCAGGGTGCTATTGGTTGAATTAGAAAACCAAGCTTACAAGTGTTACATCCAACTGCCAACTAACCTATCCTCCATAATTACGAAAGTAATCATTAAATATTTGTGTAGGGTTATTTTATCCATGCTGGATCTCGTGAACTTCGCGGCAGTTATCAACCGAAAATTTTTACAGAGCATCCCAAAATAAATAGTGAATATTTCAGAAAGTTAGGAGTTCTAAAAAACATCTCGTTTTCAGTTATCAATGGTTGTTTGAATTTGACATGTATAATCTCCTTGTGAGGTTGCATATCTGAAACAGGTGCTCACGACTCTAGTGTCTCAATTTAACGATAATTCAAAGCAGTCTGTCTGTTATATTATAAGAATCCACATTGGGTTAAATCCGTGGAACAATCGATTATAAGAAGTTGTTCATCGTAGTGTGGCTACCAGACTTACCACAGAAGATTTTTGTTTTACCCTACATATCGCTTCATTTAGGATGCAAAAACGTTGAACCAAACTTAAATAGATTTTTGAAGTGCAGAAGTAGAGCAGAAGTTAAATGGACGTCAACATATTACTCTGCTAATGACTTAAGTTGTGACGGTGGCGGAGACGATTGTGGGAATAGCATGCTCAAAAGGCTGTTATGAAGTCTGGAGTTCTCGACAGACTCTGTTACAAAATTGGACATGGTTTACAGTGACAACTGAAGGTAATTCTCAAGAATTAATTCGGAATTAACAATATAACGCACCGTCATATTATCACCGCATTGCTGCACATTGTTAAACTAGAGCAGAGAATCATGTATAGCGAGCTACGACGTCGATCTTCTCAGAAGGTTCGATACCAACATTTCATTTCTTTGCTGCACCGTTCGTCGACTGCTACTCGCACATAAAACGGGTAACGGAATCTGGATACGTTAAGAATAACAGATACTGAAGACAAACAAGAAATTTCTTTCAGATTTAGTGAAACCTTAAAACGATTTTATTTCCAGATATTCTTGTTAAGCAGCAACGACAATGTAGAAGTGTTTGTAGTGAATACCATACAAGGTAGAGGGGATCCTACCGCAGTTGAGCATCGTAAGAAAAGTTGGTTTGAGTTCACGACAGAGCGATTTCTATCTTTCTAGTTATATTCTGTTTGTGAGCTCATGGCGTATTTACGGTGTGACAGACAGCGTTATAGATTATATACCGCAGATAATGACTGTGAAAAGTTGGTCTAAGGTCATGACAGAGCGGTTTTAGGTTCCGCACTTAAATCTCTTATGAGAATGTGGTTATAAGAAATAAAAAGTGCATAGTTAACGGGAATTAAACCGCAACAATTTACACAGTTATGTTCTTATGCACACATGGAAACAAAATAAAACAAAATAAACAGGTAAATACAATGGACATAGGTAATTTATTATAACATTTAAGCGTGGCTGACTGTTCACTGAAGTAAAAACAGATGACCCGCCGGTCTGAAACATTATAAACACCTCGAACCTGGAAGCTTACACTCGAGTGCTGGAACTACAAGACATTTCATAGTTTAACCACACTCGTCTAGTCATCAGCTAAAGTAGAAGCCGAGTCTCTACTTACATTTGCTTATGACTTCTCTACAAAATACGATTTACACTCGGTTAAAATTAGCGTCTAGTGAATTGTTCATCATAGGCCAGGATGGCCCTTTGGCCGAAGTATGAAGCCATGTGTAAATGGACACTCTCCATTCCGAGCCACGTCATGATGTCTTCTTCCCTTCGCAGTGTCAGATGTCAAGTATGCCTTGCCTGATATTTGCATATTGTGTACTGTTATGATATTATCCCTGGGCAATCTGAAGAACCCAAATTTTAATAAACTTCCTAGCAACTCGAGGGTTCCCAGTGCACATGTTTCATGTGAATGTGTAGTTGTACAACATTTAGGTAGAGTAGAATCCACGATTTTCTTGCTAGAAGGCAATGATACAACGAAGACAGGAAGAATTATATACCTATCCATCTATATCACACAAAGACGCGATAGGCATTATTTCAATATGATTTGCGGATGTAACACCTACACGAAGGGGATAAAGGTCGTCCATTGACATATTGTCGTGGCGTACTTACTAGTGCACATTAATTACATCTATACATACGTCATTGAAACTATTACCGCGAGTAACTATATCGACAATAAACACATATAAAGTACTGTCAGTTAATTAGATCCTCGCTTTGTGAATCTGTTTTTACTTGGGATAGTGTACTGCAATCTTTGTAACAGAAAAGCGTGTTTCACCGTGTCAGGTCCTCCGTCAGATACGCATTACATATCTGTAATGGGATGCAGTACGTAGGGCGCAGGGCTATTCGCTTGCAACGCATATTCTGAACAGTGAATCTGATCCTGCCTACGACACACTACTCATTGGATGGCAATTTTTTTTTTTTTTGTATGGATGAAGGGGGGAGGAGGGGGGGGGGGGGGAGCAGGAGGGCCATCAGACATCTAACTGGTTTGATGCGGCCCATGTCAGCTTCCTTTCCTGTGCGAACCTCTTGCTCTCAGAGTAACCCCTACTCAACGTCTTCAATTATTTGTTGGATGTACTCCATTCTATGTCTCCCCCTACGGTTTTTTACCTTCTACAGCTCCCTCTACTACCATGGAAGTTATTACCTGATGTCTTAAGATGTCACATCATCTTGACATCTCCATTTATTGTTTTCCACATATTTCTATCCTCGTCCATTTTGCGAAAACCTCCTCATTTTCTACCAGTCTACCTAATTTTCAGTATTCATCTATAGCACCAAGTCTCAAACGCTTCCATTGTCCTCTTATCAGTTTACCCCACGCTCCACAATGACTTCCTTACAATTCCCTGCACCGAACCTCCGTTCTCAAAATTTCTTCCTCAAACTTATGCCAATGTTTGATGCTAGTAGACTAATTTTGACCATGAATTCTTTCTTTGTCTGTGCTGGTCTGCTTTTCACTTTCTACTTGCTTCGTTCATCACTGTTATTTTGCTTCCAAGTTAGCGACTGTTCATTTCGCTTAGTATGTCCTATAATGTTTTGTCGCTTCCACTGAGGATAGCAATATCATTTGCGAATCTTTCTCGTTGATATTATTTCATCCTGAATTTTAATCGCACTACTGAACTCATCTTTTATTTCCGCCATTCCTTCTTCGATGTACAGACAGCAAAATGGGAGAAAGACTGCCTTACATCCTTTATCGTTCTTGGTCTTCCGTTCTTCTTGGTTCTTATACATACTGTGTGTTACCGTATCGCTTACACCTCTTTTTCAAAAATTTCGAATAAATGGCAAATTTATAGCACACTTTTTACTAGAGAAAAATTAACACATCTCAGAACAGACAGTGACTGAAATGCTTGTGGTACCCAATCTACATTTTTCTGATTAGTTCGCCCAACAACTCCATTTTGTATTAGCTGCCTGTTTCTCAATATTAGCCATGGCAGCTTTCAAGTTTGTACGTAATTCATCCTACTTATTGCTGGCCTGATTCCAGTCTATGCAAAGTGTTTCGATTATACTGAAGACAAGTGAAGTTAAATTTCAAACCCATGCTAAACCTGTGCGTATTCCTTGGAAGTTTAAAATAATAGGTCCTCGGAGAATGAAACTAAACACTGACATGTATTCAATCAAGGATTTGAATACTGGTGGCGTATCTCCTATAAGGACAGCAACATCTGATGGAAAAAAAAAGTCATTTCACTCATCTCATTAGGCTGGTGGTTCGTGCCACAACCTAAACTGGAGTTTCTCGGCATCCTCTGATATGCCATTTGTATTCGTTGTCGTAACGCAAATAACGAGAATAATTACTTGTGTCGTATAACACATACTCAATAGGCATGAAACCTCACAGACAGTAAACTGGTCCATTTGTCCGATATCTACATTACATTTCAAATACAGCGTTCGATTACTGATCCCTAACTGCGATAACAGAGACCGCCGATTTGTGTTAAAGTACTTTCATCGACAACTGAAATGTAAGAATTCATCCATTTCGCTAAATGGTTTAATTGGAGTGACCGAGCGAGGTAGAGCAATGTTAAATACATTGGAGTGGAGAATACTCCAATATTTACCTACGATGTTTGCTCCCGGAATATCCGGATGAAGCAATTAAAAGACAAACGTCTAGCAGTGAGACAAATTGTGGTTCGATGAAAGCAGCTTTAAAGGGTTTCATTTAAATATAGAACATTGTGGGATATTTCCAGCAATATCTTCACAATCATTATTTGAAAACATTTTGGGTTTTGAGATACAAATGTTGCAATAAGCGTCGTCAGCATTCTTTCTGTTTTCCTGTAACCGAATTGTGAATCTGTGAGTCTATGGTACAAAGATATATTACTTTTATTTACGTACAGTTACTGACGGATAATTCGGAGCGGAGGGAAGTGGAGTTCCATGTAGATACATGGAAAATAAAAAAAGCATAAAATTTCTTTCTTTGCTATGAGTGAATTTAATGCTAAGAGTTATGCTGACCACAACAATCAATAATAAAATTCCTAGAAGCCAAACTCTACGTTAAGTAGAATCGTAGCGCACCTAAAACCCGGAAAAAGGTGTGAGGACGTTCCTGGCGTCACGGTTAAATATTTGCATCACGTTACTGTTTTCCACTCATCATCTTGCCATCATCGTCATAAGATAGAAAACTGCTTTTTGGAGTGCAGGGTAGGAACGGACCTTTAACTATACTTTTTAGTTGCCAATAGAGTATTATCAAGGAATTAGAAGAATATTAGTCTTCGACAGCGTGTCTACTGCGAAGCTAGAAGCAAAGACCAAACGTAGCCTTTCATCTAAAAAGATGTTAAGAAGAATTGCATATGCCTTACAAACTGACCATTGTAGTCTATATAAAAAATAGATAATTATTATAGAAGATTTCATGCGGAACGAGCAGAGTGAATGACCCAAAAATTTTATTTTGTGATTAGTAGGAACAAGGAAAGAAAGACTGGGACTTTAGTATTTCCTCCATGTGAACATCATTACACAAGGATCGCTAACTCATTTGGAGAAAGACGATGTATCCAGAACCTCTCGATAAAGAGGTCGGAGATTGAAGTAGTGGGTACTACTTACATTGTCATTATATGCAGCCATTCTTCTTCAACTGCTAATTCAATACAGTTTGCTTTAGCAAAAGTTATAAAAATCCGTAACCGACTGTAACTAAAGCCTCTAACTGTTAACACCTTGATGATTATGAATCTGTTTGTTTTGTTCTGTTAGTATTCACAATATTTTATGAAATACAACACATTCCTACTTATTTCGAAGATATTTTGATCATCATCATTGGTTCTTTTGTTGCATCTAAAAGAAAACAAAACTTACTGAAATAATTTAAAAATGACTATTTGCTAATTTACAAAAATTAGTAATTTAATCTCAATTCAGGAGTTGATTATCAGAAAAAGGAGGAGAGCGAAAAATGATGTTGTTGTTATATAGGGTTGCATCCTATGTTTAGTGGAACTGCCTATATTGGAAACATGACGATATGGCATCAGTTAATATTTTTTAATAACTATTTATTTTATACTCTCTGCATATCAGTGGTTTAAGTTACGACTTACGAGTTCCATACTCCGTTTTCAAATCCTTACTGTCGGAATCATAATACTTTGTTGCAGAATTGCATCACAACTTTGTAAGCACTAAGCAATGAACACTGACCTTACATAACTTGCTGCAGTTTTTTCTCAAATACTCCGAAGAATTCGGTTTGTAATTGCACATAATACTTTCACAATTTTACTTCAATATGGCGGATATCCAGTCCATGTAAGGATATCGATTCTGTCAACGTCGATAATTGCGGCTGTAATAGCTACATAATCTTTGGTTTACCGCTGGCGACGCCTACTTCTATTACAACAATTTTGGCTTACAAATACCGAAGAATTCTGTGCACTGAAACAACGTTATTTCATATAGAACATTATTTGCATTTATTGCATTATGAATGAACATTTCCATTTCCTCTGTATTGATATGTGAACAAAATTCACTCACAAGGCCCCGGGAGTAGACAACATTCCATTAGAACTACTGACAGCCTTCTACCATCTGGTGAGCAAGATGTATGAGAAAGGCGAAATACCCTCAGACTTCAAGAAGAGTATAATAAATCCAATCCCAAAGAAAGCAGGAGTTGACAGATGTGAAAATTACCGAACTAACGGTTTAATAAGTCACGGCTGCAAAATACTAACACGAATTCTTTACAGACGAATGGAAAATTTCGTAGAAGCCGACTTCGTGGAAGATCAGTTTGGATTCCGTAGAAATGTTGGAACACGTGAGGCAATACTAACCATACGACTTACATTAGAAAATAGATTAAGGAAAGGCAAACCTACGTTTCTAGCATTTGTAGACTTAGAGAAAGCTTTTGCCAGTGTCGACTGGAATACTCTCTTTCAAATCCTGAAGGTGGCAGGAGTAAAATACAGGGAGCGTAAGGCTATTTACAATTTGAACAGAAACCAGATGGCAGTTATAATAGTCGAGGGGCATGAAAGGGAAGCAGTGGTTGGAAGGGAGTGAGACAGGGTTGTATTCTACCCCCGATATTATTCACTCTGTATATTGAGCAAGCAGTAAAGGAAACAAAAGAAAAATTCCTAGTAGGAATTAAAATCCACGGGGAAGAAATGAACTTTGAGGTTCGCCGATGACACTGTAATTCTGTCAGAGACAGCAATGGGCCGGGAAGAACAGTTGAATGGAATGGACCGTGTCTTGAAAGGAGGATATAAGATGAACATCAACAAAAGCAAAACGATGATAATGGAATTAACTCGGGTGATGCTGAGGGAATTAGATTAGGAAATGAGATACTTAAAGTAGTAAAGGAGTTTTGCTGTTTGGGGAGCAAAATAACTGATGATGGTGGAAGGAGAGAGGATATAAAATGTAGACTGGCAATGGCAGGGAAAGCGTTTCTGAAGAAGAGAAATTTGTTAACATCGAGTATAGATTTAAGTGTCAGGAAATCGTTTCTGAAAGTATTAGTATGGAGTGTAGGCATGTATGGAAGTGAAACATGGACGATAAATAGTTTGGGTAAGAAGAGAATAGAAGCTATCGAGGTGTGGTAATGGCAGAAGAATGCTGAATATTAGATGGGTAGATCACATAACTAATGAGGAGGTATTGAATAGAATTGGCTGAAGAGAAATTTGTGGCACAACGTGATTAGAAGAAGGGATCGGTTGGGAGGACACGGTCTGAGGCATCAACGGATAACCAATTTAGTATTGGAGGAAAGAGTGGAGGGTAAAAATCGTAGAGGGAGAGCAAGAGATAAATACACTAAACAGATTCAGAAGGATGTAGGTTGCAGTAAGTACTGGGGGATGAAGAATCTTGCACAGGATAGAGTAGCATGGCAAGCTGCATCAAACCAATCTCTGGACTGAAGACCACAACAACAACATATCATGTGACTGGTAGCAAACAAAAGAAATCTTCTGATATTTATAAAAACGAATACTAGTTTGTTTGTTCGTCTTCCATGCTTTCCTGCTCAATTCATCCGATCGTGTTGAAACTTCGCTAAATCGTTGTTTGCATGCCCGTGAAGGTTTCTGTGGGGTAAGTACCACCTATCACCTGTAGGTATTAGGGTGAAAATAGGGTGACAGGGAGGCTTAACTCAAGAGCGCCTGGAGTAATTTCAAACAAATTTTGCATATAAGTTACTCATTATTTGTATAATTATTGTCACAAAAATACTGTATAGAAATATACCCTAACTATCTCTTGACTTGGGGAGGGGGGGGGGGGCGGGAGAGGGGGAGGGGGGGGGGGGAAGTCGTGACATACAAAAATATTCGACAACAACAGTTATTAGCGTCAAATCTATAGTTTTCGGAGTCGCTCGCTAGATTTCTTGGTGCCAGTCACGACGACACTTCACCCAAAGAGTTGGGGTTATGAGTGGGGTTCAACGACAGCGATGTTTTAGCATATCTCTGTAACATCTGAAGGAATTTCTCCCAAAACTGGCATACGTATCACTTGCTGTATGGAAAAAGGTACTGAGAGAGTAAGACACCCCTAGTGCTGTGGGTGAACAATTAGGGTGAAGGGGAGTGAGATAAAAAGTAACTCAGGAACACGTGGAGCAATTTCAATCAATTTTGGTGTGTATATGACTCATTATTTTTGCAAAAATACTGCGGGAATAGGATACCCTTACTACCACTAGAAAGGGTGGTGGTGGCGGGGGGGGGGGGGGGGGGGGACGGTGACGAAGAGTAGGGGTTTGATATAGAAATGTTCGAAAACGAGTTGTTGGTATTTCTATCCCGTAAAATGTTGACTTCGAATAGTTTAAAAGTGTGAAACACCAAAGTGTCATCTGTCTCGTATTTATCGTTGTTCGATGCACATCGTGAGAATGAGTATTGCACGGAACCAATAATAGTATTTCGGGACCAAAGGACATGCCACATGGCTCAATACCACTGATACATTTAACGTACTCTCTAGAACATCATGGTGTAAAATAGCGGAGAATCAGACGGCTGCCAGCGACATTCCTTTATCTCAAAACTCCTCAGAGTTCAGGTGGACCTGGCGGATGATATACACTAGAGATAGGGATGAAATACAGGGTGACGCATAATATCGAGCGATTTTAAAAAGCGCACGAATCAAGCTGCGTCGGAGGGAGGTGGATAGGATAGCATCAGTTACGTTTGGTGCGAAATAGCACTTAATCATAATGGAGGGCTGGACCCCGCAGCATCGTGTGTACACTGTCAAAGCATTTTATCAGAACAGTAGTTGGTACCAGGTAGCACGCCGTGCATTCCGCAACTACTTCAACATGAACCGGAATCGCCCAGTGCCATCTACCTGTGCGATTAAAAAGTGGGTTGAGAACTTAGGAGACGGCGTCAACGACAAAGAAGAAAATTGCAGGACCAAAAACTGGGCGCACAGCTGAAAACATCGAACGTGTAAGAGTTGTCATTGAGATAAGCCGTCGTCACTCAGCTCTCCGACATAGCACCATATGCACTTTCACCCCTACAAATTCCAAATTGTTCAGACCCTTAAGGAAACAGATTACGCGAGCCGGAACCGGTTCTGCTTAGAAATTTTGGACATGATGACTCAAGACGAGGACATTGTAAACCGCTTGTGGATGAATGATGCTCAATTCCGTCTCCGGTTATGTGAACAAACAGAACTTTCGATTTTGGAGTGACGTTAATCCTAGAGAACAGCATCAGCAGTTACTGCACTATACAAAAGCTACTGTGTGGTGCGGCATGTCTTCATTGGGTATCATTGGGGCATACGTTTTTGAAGATGGCATTGGCAAGGCTGTAACAGTGACTTCGCAGGCATACGCAGACATGTTGGAAAACTTCTTTACTCCACAACTTGCACACTACGAAGTGAACGAAGAGATATTTTTCCAGCATGCGCGAGTAAGTATGAATATTGTCAATCATTTTTTTTTCAGAATCATGTAATCTCCAGAAATGTGGATACTGCATGGCTCTCTCGTTCACCAGACCCCGCAGCATGTGACTTTTTCTCGTGGGGTTATCTGAAAAGCAAAGTTTACCAAGATAACCCTGCTCGAACAATTGAAGCCCTGAAAGAGCGGATCCGACAGGAAGTTGTTCAAATCCCACTGGCAATGCTGAACAATATGATGAGTCACTGCGATGTCCTGCTGGAGGAATGTGTGCGTCTAAACGGACGACATCTTACCGGAATTATCTTCAAAAAATAACCGATGTTTTACTGTCGTAGAAAATGTTTTTCATGTACTTCACGATCAAAAAATAAATTTTTTAACGAAGTGTTTTTACTTAATAGTCTTTTAAAATCGTTCTTTATTATATATCACCCTGTATGCCTACGAACACGTGTGTCATGTGATAAACCTAAGTGAACTACACAGGACTACTATAAACGAATCAATCGAATTCAAAACTCTATATTTTCAAAAGTATGACATGTGCGTTAACAGAACCTTCAACTCACCAAGTTTGCATTTTGCACTCCATAAATGTTCTATGGATGCCACTTTGATCACACGACACATGCCCACGTGTTAGTCAACTTCGTTCCTTACGTGACGCAGCAACATACTGTCAATGGTTATCAAAACACCACTGATGCGTTCTCTGGGCTGTTCCAGTGTTCCAGGCAATGGAAGTAATTAAAAATGTCCTTAATGTACCCCAAAAGGAAAGTGTCATAAGGCGTTAGGTCACGCAACCTGGGGCGCCTAGGGAAGAGAGCCACATCATCTTCACTACTGCAACCAATCCAGTGATGCGAAAATTCATCTTTTAGATAGCGACGAACATCGATGTTCCAATGAGGGGGTGCCGTGTCTTCTTGGAAGATGAAATTCTTGGACTCAGCAGTCAATTGCAAAAACAACCGCAACTGCGACATATAATGGTAAGAGACATACATTGCAGTCTCCTCTCAAATAAAAAACGGTCCGTAATGCATCTTCTTCGAGATTGCACAGAAAAAATTAACCTTGAGCTGATCTCATTGACGCTTCACAATTTTATGGGATTTTCAGTTCCCGCAATCTAACATTGCGGCTTTTTCCCTTGCCAGATAAACGGAAGGTTGCTTCGTCGCTGAGTATCAGTTTGGAAGAGACATACTTGTCGTCAAGTGCTTCCTGTATTGGGATACAAAATTGAGGGTGTCAGCTATAACCTTCCGGTTTTAATTTTTGCAATAAGCTTCAGACGGTATGGTCTGAAACGTAACCGCCCCGGCCGGAGTGGCGAGCGGTTCTAGGCACTACAGTCTGGACCGCTACGGTCGCCGGTTTCGAATCTTGCCTCGTGCATGGATGTGTGTGATGTTCTTAGGTTAGTTAGGTTTAAGTAGTTCTAAGTTCTAGGGGACTGATGACCTTAGAAGTTAAGTCCCATAGTGCTCAGAGCCATTTGTACCATTTGAACGTAACCGCCGTCGAAAAATCTCCGACACAGTATGCCGCGGTATTTACAGTTAGTGGGTTGCGGGGATAGTTGTTTTTTTTTTTTGTCTTTGGACTGTGTGCAGAGCTTTCCCTCACTCTCTCCACGGTTGTGTCTGACCCATTAGGTCGACTGGTACTTTTCTGTTTACGTAGATAACCAGTGTCCCTAAATTTGTCAATGTCGATTCCACAACGCTCTGTTTGCATGGTGATTATTTTCCGTAATTCTTTATGAAAAGCACGCTACACAGTTGTAACAGATAAAGATCTTGCATATTCCAACACGCGAAAAGTCTTTTCTTGCTTTGTCGACGTTTAGATAGGGTACTGCACTCGCAGCGCCAACTGGTGGGCACAGTGAAAACTCTGTGAGTCCGGTTCTATTCATGTAGCAATTATAATTGCCTAGGCATATTTTGGAAAATACGGAACTTTGAAAACGACTGAATTATTTATAGTAGCCCAGTGCAAAACATACAGCGTGACCCAGAAGTCTGTTAGCATTTGAAAATCTAACACATATGATTGAAATAATATGAGATTTTATTGAAACCAAACAAAAGTGGATAAAATGGCAACATATGGAGCTTCATATGATACTAAAGCAATCATTAGGATAACAGTTGATTTTTAGCATAGACGGTGTTCGTTATAACAAATACTCAGCATGTCGGCCGTCACTCATCAACAATACCTGTAGTCGAGGGACAATGTTGCAAAAAGCTCTGTACAGCATGTTAGTGGTTACGGTGAGAAACTGACATTGGATGTAGTCTTTTAGCATCCCTAATGAGGCCGGACGATCGCGATAGACTTGCAACCTCAGGTAACCTCATAACCAATACTCACACGTAAGGATGTGTGGGATCTGGGAGGCCAAGAATGATGGAAGTGGCGGCTCAGCAGGGGAACGTCGCCAGACGATGTGCGCAAGAGATCGTTCACACGTGTAGCAATATGGGGTGGAGCGCCATCCTGCGTAAAAGTCCTACATTTCAGCAGGGTTCATCAGCCAAGCTTGGGGTTATACGAATCTGTAACATTTCGGCGTACCTCGCACCAGTCAGGCTCACAGTTTGAAAAGCAGCAACCCGCATCTCCCGGAAGAAAAAGTTCCCGAGCACGATTGATGTGGTAAATCCATACCAAACCTTACAGTGGGGTTGCCACGGCAGTTGTAGGATTTTCTGTAGCAAAAATTTTGTGTTTGTGGGTGTTGACAGATCCTCGGAGTGTGAGTGAAAGGGCCTCCTTCGGTCCACAACACGTTAGATATCCAATCGTCAGCATTCCCCATTTTTTGTGGTTCTACATCTACATTTATACTCTGCAAGTCACCCAAAGGCGTGTGGCGGAAGGCACTTTACGTGCCACTGCCATTACCTCCTTTTCCTGTTCCAGTCGCGTATGGTTCGCGGGAACAACGACTGCTGGAAAGCCCCCGCGCGCGCTCGAATATCTCTAATTTTACATTCGTGGTCTCCTCGGGAGGTATAAGTAGGGGGAAGCAATATATTCGATACCTCATCCAGAAACGCACCCTCTCGAATCCTGGACAGCAAGCTACACCGCGATGCAGAGCCCCTCTCTTGCAGAGTCTGCCACTTGAATTTGTTAAACATCTCCGTAACGCTATCACACTTACCAAATAACCCTGTGACTAAACGCGCAGCTCTTCTTGGGATCTTCTCTACCTCCTTCGTCAACCCGACCTGGTACTGATCCCACACTGATGAGCAATACTCAAGTATAGGTCGAACGAGTGTTTTGTACGCCACCTCCTTTGTTGATGGACTACATTTTCTAAGGACTCTCCCAATGAATCTCAACCTGGTACCCGCCTTACCAACAATTAATTTTATATGATCATTCCACTTCAAATCGTTCCGCACGCATATTCCCAGATATTTTACAGAAGTAACTGCTACCAGTGTTTGTTCCGCAATCATATAATCATACAATAAAGGATCCTTCTTTCTATGTATTCGCAATACATTACATTTGTCTATGTTAAGGGTCAGTTGCCACTCCCTGCACCAACTGCCTATACGCTGCAGATCTTCCTGCATTTCACTGCTATTTTCCAATTTTCTAATGCTGCAACTTCTCTGTATACTACAGCATCATCCGCGAAAAGCAGCATAGAACTTCCGACATTATGTGCTAGGTCATTTGTATATATAGTGAAAAGCAATGGTCCCATAACACTCCCCTGCGGCACGACAGAGATGACTTTAACGTCTGTAGACGTCTCTCCATTGAGAACAACAAGCTGTGTTCTGTTTGCTAAAAACTCTTCAATCCAGCCACACAGCTGATCTGATATTCCGTATGCTCTTTCTTTGTTTATCAGGCGACAGTGCGTAACTGTATCGAACGCCTTCCGGAAGTGAAAGAAAATGGCATATACCTGGGAGCCTTTATCTAATATTTTCTGGGTCTTGTGAACAAATAAAACGTGTTGGGACTCACACGATTGCTGTTTCCGGAATCCATGTTGATTCCTACAGAGTAGATTCTGGGTTTCTAGAAATGACATGATACGCGAGCAAAAAACATGTTCTCAAATTCTACATCAGATCAGTGTCAGAGATACAGGGCTATAGGAATCAACATGGATTCCGGACACAGCGATCGTGTGAGACCCAATTCGCTTTATTTGTTCATGAGACCCAGAAAATATTAGATACAGGCTCCCAGGTAGATACCATGTTCTTCACTGCAAATGCTTTCCGCGTCACAAAATCCGACTACCTCCCTCAGTACAACACATTTTGTATACGATTCTCATGAGGCTGTGGGGGACAAACGAGACTGCGGCTTAAATCGCGGGTGAAAAGTGAAGTCCTTTAATCAGAATAGTTATTTAATAAGAATTCAGTTGTAAAAGGCGAGTATCAGTTATTCTTGTCTACAAGATAATCAGCATGATGTGCAAAATGGGCTAAAGCGCTAAATAAAGAGTAGAGCGTCAACGAAATGTAGTCTCGAAGTAAGGAAACTAAAGGATGTCGAGTGAGAACTGAACGTACAATTGAATGTTATTCGGTGTGCAAAGTTTTCCTCCGCGGTTAACGAGGCGCCGTGTAACAGGTTGCGGCGCATGTGTCTCTCGTGTTAAAACGGGAGCTTCGCAGCGCGCCGCCGGCTCGGACGGCGTGAAGATGACGAACGGCGGTCGGCGGCCGCCAGCGCGCGCTGCGCTCCCGCGGCTCCGCACAAAAGTCCTGCCCGCGCTAAGTGTTATAAGGGCTTCTGTCGGCGGGCGATGCGCGCCGCCCCCGCTCTTCCGGTGCGCCGGGGGCGGCCGCTCCCCGGCCCGCCGCCCTATGAGTAATCTGAGGGGACTTCCGGGCTGGAACGAGAGATCCACACGTCAGGGCCATTTCCGGGTTCCGGCGGGCGCGTGCGCCATCTTTGACGAGCGGGCGCGCGCCCGGCCGCTGCCGAGCTTCATAAATCAGCCGCTAGGTGCGCCTGCAGCGGCGGCAACAATGGACAATTGTCGTATCGGTCATTATCCGCCGTTACGGTGCGGCGCGCTGATCGACAAAGGACAGAGCCGCCACAAAGAAGCGGGAGGCCATTGTGCGCGGGGCCGTGCTGGCTGATAGCGAATTTTCTGCTCTAATTATCACAGGGGAGACAAATGACACGGCACCAAAGCCGCGCCGGCTGCTGCAATCTCGAGATCTGAGATTGCTCGCGTGTGGTCTCAAAGGTGCGCGACGTCTACCGCGGAGGTAGGACAAATGAACCGCTGTACTCGTTTGTTACTCTGACAGCTCCATTATATTGCGAGATCTCCGCGCTGCATAGACTACGTTGGCTGAGAGCGGCTGCGTGAAAGGTTAATTTTGTAAGGAAATGTCCACACTAGTTAACGTCATTCATAAATGTGTCTGCCGGTCGTATGAGTGAAATATGTAACGCCTATTAAGAAAAGCAAGGAATCCATTTCTGAAAAAAATTTATTAACATCGAACATAAATTTAAGCCATAAATACACGCAGGTTTTCTGTGAGACCAAGGAGAACAGTTTAGCATTAATACAATGCCTGACAATAGCTTCGAAGAAGTTATCTTCTCAGTAACTTTAAGTGTGCATGGTATTCGAATACTTGTCGAGCATCGTGAGATGGTGTCAGTTTATTATCCGTTTTGCTTAGGTTATTTCCGTGTGCTCATGCTGCAGTGGTGGTCTTGTTTTGTGTTAGAACAGGCTCTTTCTTGCATTGTCCCTTATTATAATGTCCTGTAAGTATTGTAGCTGTACCATGGCATATTCTTAAGAGGCAGAAGAGAAGTCGGCAGGTGGTTCAAATGGCTCTGAGCACTATGGGACTTAACATCTGAGGTCATCAGTCCCCTAGAACGTAGAACTATTTAAAGCTAACTAACCTAAGAACATCACACACATCCATGCCCGAGGCAGGATTCGAACCTGCGATCCTGAGGTCGCGCGGTTCCAGACTGAAGCGCCGAGAACCGCTCGGCCACAGCGGCCGGCTGTCGGCAGGTGACTGGATAAGAGGTGCCTGAAACTGAAGCTAATGATTCCGAAGATTCGAGACAGTGATTATGGTGCGTAAACTGAAATGTTTGTCGGGAAGGACGGAACAGTATGGAAGTCACGGGGTTCGCCACAGAACTCGCTGACGCGTTATCATAACATCGTAACTCATTTATTGTGCGTGAAAAGTGCTGCAAAAAATGCTATAAATCTTCTACAGCCCTGGAAACTGTTTTGTTGTTGAACAAATTACGCACGTATTCCGTAACTGTATTTACAGGTACGTTTAAAGTACCGAGGGTAGCTTATCTGAAAAGAGAGAAGCCCAACAAACTAATAAAGGTGAAATGGAGGCTTTATCGTCATTCTTGTACCACGCTGGTGTAATGCGTGCCCATCGAGTAAGTCAACAAAATTTTTGGCGAAGAGATGGCACAGTATTTGAAATATTTCGTGTCAAGATGGGCATAAACAGATATCGTTTCCTCCTTCGGTGTCTCAGATTTGACGATAAAGAAACAAGATGTGAGCGAAAGAGAACAGATCACATGGCTATGAAAAGCAAGATTTTCAATCTAATTGTTGAAAACTTTCATAATGCTTATACAGAATGTCAGTACGTGACAGATTAATGGAAAACTAAAAGCACTCCGGGGAAGATGCAGATTTGCTAGTACATGCCAAATAAGTCCAAGAGTTATGGAATACAGATTTTTGCAGCAGTGGGTGCCAGAACGCTTTACACATTCAACATGGAGATGTATGCTGGACGTCTTCCTCAAGGCCCATAGAAACAGCACAACAGGCCTGTTCAATTCATTCATAGACTTTACCGGCCTGTCACGAATACATGGCAACATCATTTGCGTCAGTTATTTTATTGGTTACGAAGTTGTAAATGTACTAATAACACACAAGACGACCATCATTGGTACTTGTGAGCAAGAATAGGAGACAAGTCCGCTTGGGAGGAAAAACCGAAAAGAAAAGTCACCTATATTTGGCTTTCTGGAAAATTGCACCTTTGTCCGTTATGTAGCGAAACGAAATAGATTGGCGTTACTTAGCCAAGAAAGATAACTTAGTGGAATGGAGACCTTTGTGGGACGTAAAGTTCTGAAGAGGAATTAACGTTAAGCTCACAGGGATACCGTGGAAACTGCGAGAAGCAAAAACCTAAAAACCAGATTTGTTTATATAAACTGCAAGAATTAAATTTGTCTTGAATATTCTGTTAGTGTGAGCCATGACTTTGTCGACAAAATACCCCACATAATACTTGCTTTATTTTGGCATCAGATCCTTTTTATACACGTCCATTTTGCGTAAATTCCTTTGACCAAAATATAAAATGTTTATGTTATATAAAAGTGATTGATAAGTATACTACTATATTTACTAACATTTCCCTCTATAAAATATATCACAGTGTCAATGAAAGGCCGATGGAAACTCTAAGGGTGAGTGAGACCACCGTTTGTCTGAGTGAAATTTGTAGCACCGGTCAAGAAAAGCAAGAAATTTAGTTCTGAAAAACACAAATTTGTTAACATCGAATATATATTTAAAAGCTAGGATGTCATTTACGAAGATATTTTTCTGGAATGTAGCCTTGTACGTGACGATAAACAGTTCAGACAAGGACAGAAAAGAAGCTTTTGAAATGTTGTGTTACAGAACAATGCTCAAGATTAGAGGGATAGATTGGGTTACTTATGAGGACATAATGAACCGAAATGTTGAGAAAACAAAACTATGCCACAAACTAACTAAAAGAGGTTTCATGGAATACATCCTGAAGTATCAAGAAAGAGCCAGTTTCTTTGCTAATGGAAGGACAAGCCTGCACACCCTCAATTGTGTGTGTGTGTGTGTGTGTGTGTGTGTGTGTGAGAGAGAGAGAGAGAGAGAGAGAGAGAGAGAGAGAGGGAGAGAGAGAGAGAGAGAGAGAGAGAGAGAGAGTTTGCGGAAGGTTGGGACGAGGCACAGGAGGTAAAAATTTGCTGAAGAAGACCAAGGATTGATTGCAGTAAGCAGGTTCGAGTAGCCATAAATTGCAGTAGGTATGCAGAGATGAAGAGGCTTGCTTGCATAGGATAGAGTAGGTTGGAGAGCCGCGTCAAACGAGTCTTAAGAATAAAGACCATAACAACAACAGTGTCAAGTAAAATGATCGTCTTCGTTAGGTCGAGCAAAGATTTCTTCCAGTAATGTTAACAGAACACGAGTAATATCCCATTGTTAAGAACATGCGTGTGTACTATCGGAAAGCTGTGGATTATGAGTGTTTAGATATATTCTTACATTCATATGAACCAGGAACTATAATAATACGATAGAAATAGAGAGCTACTGATGGTAGCCTTCCAATTGTCACGTTATTCTGGATTAGTGTTGGCTAAGGGTGCTCATCATAAAGTGGCCAATTGTTTACGTTGTTTGCTGTAATAGCTTCCGTGTTCAAGAAAAAAAAAACTTGACTATTTTACGTACGAATGAATCTGAAGAAAAGGTGAATGTTCTGACTGCACATGCAAAATAAACGACGAATAAGGAAAACGAGACTAGCTGTTTTGCCAAATGCAAAAACCAAAAATTAGGCCGGCCGGAGTGGCCGAGCGATTCTAGGCGCTACAGTCTGGAACCGCGGGACCGCTACGGTCGCAGGTTCGAATCCTGCCTCGAGCATGGATGTGTGTGACGTCCTTAGGTTAGTTAGGTTTAAGTAGTTCTAAGTTCTAGGGGACTGATGACCTCAGAAGTTAACTCCCATAGTGCTCAGAGCCATTTGAACCAAAAATTAGTGACTGTCATTCTAGACATGTGTTTTTTTAATGTGCTACGTGTTGACTTATTACTGCTATTTACCAAAATATTAGCAGTAATTTTGCAGGGTGGCAAAATTTTTATTAAAATAGGGAGCAAAATATGTAATTTCCTGTATTACGCGAGGGCTGGTCAATAAAGTATTTAAGGGTCATAATTTCTCGGGATAGAATTTAATCTTAAGGTACTCTGTTTGCTTAATACGTAACAAACACGCCGTACTAGTTTCATTGTTGGTACACCTGGTTCGTGCCTATTAGTGGCGGACAAACTGAGACTATGTTCAGTACAGCAACAATGGAGGTGACCCGCGATGAACAATCTGCGGCTTAGAAATATTGCTTTCTTCTCAAGAAATCTTCAGCAGAGGCCTATGCAATGTTACGTGAGATCTGTAGACAGTCTGTTCTTCTCTACAACACAGCTGGATGATGGTGTAATTTGTTTAAAGAGGGGAGACAGTCAGTTTCAAAGGACGGTGAACCCGTCACTCCAGTTATTGATCTTATTGAAGAAATCATCAACACTGCTGCTGTTATTGTGAGAGAGGATCGACGAATGACCTTAAGAAGACTTTCTAAAATAATGAAAATTTTTGATGGGTGCTGCTCACACGTTTGTGACAGGAAAATTACACAGGGAACGTCATTGTGCGCGGAGGGTTCCAACTTCCACGGCTCCAGATTTCCGAACAAAAGGACATTCGCGGGCAAGTCTGCATGCAACTGAAGTTGATGTTAGAGAAAGATACTGAGTTGTTCTCAAAGATAATCACTGATGATGAAACTTGGCTACATAATTTTGATCCTGGGAGCAAAGCTCAGAGTGGAAATCTCCTTCATCGCTACCGCTCAAAACAGCAAAAGTGGTTGATTCTGCTGGGAAAGTTACGGTCACCTCATTTATTAATGTTGCACCTGCAGACACATTAGTAATTTGACAATACTACAGAAATGTCCTGGAAACTCTACAAGTCCATATCAGGTGTAAAAGACACCGTGTTCTCGATTCACTACACCACGATAGCGCACGGGCACATATTGTAAATGTTGTTGCTGAGTATCTTGCAGGTACATCTCCCTCCCTAATTGTAGTGCCGATTTAGCCCCACGTGACTTTATTCCCTAACCTCAAGAAACACTTTTTTAGCAGGCGTTTTCCATCATCAGAAGCAGTAGTGATGGCTGCGGAGGCGATTCTGAAGGACCGTCCCCCCCCCCCCCCCCAAAAAAAGTAATTTGCAGCACGTCTTTGCAGCTGGCAGAAACGCTGGGACAAGTGCATCGCATCCAAAGGAGACTAATTTAAGAAGCACCATAAAAGTATGAGGTTGAGTAAAGGTATATAGTCAATAAAAATTATGATCATTCTTTATTGAACAGGACTTGTATAGTATGTTACGTGGAAATGGAGATCACGAGAAACATACAGAGCTGTAGAAGTTCGAGTGATACTTCTTTGGCAATAAATACTTTTGCTAAACGAACTTTACTGCACTTTACGATGAACTGACTCAGGTCTCGCTAGATGTTCTTGTGAGCTTCTAAGTCATGCTGCATATGCTCTTATTTAGATCAGTTATCAGCACTAATTATGATACTACGACAAAAACAGTGGAGATCAGACGAACAGATGAAAAAGAAAGTTCTAAAATACTCGGAATCAGCCAACAGAGCGAATGTGTTATGCGTGATTATGCAAGACAGTAAGAGGTATGTTTAAGACTCTAACAGTCTCCACGCTTTTTAAATTTTCCCTATTCTACTACTTGGCGTCTAATCCTCGGCTCATGGGGTTTGTCTTGTAATATCAATATTAATTATCTTGCACGTCATTTATATGTTTCACTTCGATGATTCTGTAAGCTATGTTCTGTATATTTTCTTCATTGCGAGTGATCTCTGTAGCATTTCATATTCATGTAAAAGAGTAAGCTTTCAAGGCCACAGTACATTTCAACAAAATACTTCTGGGTATGTTACTACGTCCAATTTGAAGAAACTACCGGCACTGTATCTAAAATGATCACACACCCAGAAGAATTTTATTGAAAATTCATTTTTACTTTTCGTAATTCTAATTATGACTACGTTATTGAGCTCGCTCAAGATCTTATTCATCTGACGAGCTGAAGAGTGTAATTCAGTTATCTTGCAACGTAAAGTTGAATAAGTAAAGTAGGTGATTAGTAAGAATTAACTTTTACTGCCTTATAGGAAGCACCATTGAGTGCGAATGAGATTGAGAGGAACCCTCAGTTTGTTTCCACCTGAGACAGTATGATAGTTACATAACATTATTTTTGAGAATCCTGAGGTACTTAATTAGAACAATCAATTGTTTACTTATAAGGATTAAAAACATTCGTAAATGAAAATGTTTTGTGGCAAACACTAAATACTGATTCTTGTTTAAATCTGTTAAACGACTTCTCTAATCACGATAAAAATATTTTTTTACGTTCCTCAGTAGGTTTTCAAATCCTCATTTTTATCTCTTCTGTGGTCCCATCTGTAATTACCATTCGTATCAGTCATGAGACCTTACACAGCGACTAGCGCAACTGTATTTGATATTAAAACTGCTTCCATACCTATTGTATTATTCAGGACCCTATTTACTGTATAAATCTGAGTTACTGCTTATCACAATAATTCCTTAACGTTTTACATATTAAAAGAAAAATCTTGTTGGAGATGGTAATAATTTTAAATCGTGTGTTTCGCACCCTTTCTGTTTTCGTTGGTCCCATAATTTTAGGTGTAATGTCCAAGGAGCTTCTGCGACTGATGCTGAGAAACTAATCTTGAAACAGTTTAAATCATTTTTTCTAAATTTCTGGTGACCGGCTCCATAGACGATATGTAAAAAACTATGGGCTCTGAAAAAAAAGAAAGGATGTGATGGATGCGGTTCAAAATTACTGCCACCTACAATTAGAGTTTTCTTTTAATAATGAAGCAGCGTTGCCAGCATTCACGTAGTATCCTACACTGGGAATCACTGAGTAATGTAACATAAAGAAGGTTACAACAATGTTGTAAGCGTCACCACCTCCTCACATTTTAGCCTGAATATGGATTAACTGGAACCGGTCACCGGGAATAAATAAAAAAGTGGCTTCGTCTGTTTCAGGATTAGTTCTTCAGAGTCTGTGGTGTCACGTTTCATTTGAAAATATTCGTACAACGTACTTTACACATCCCAATATAACAGAAGCATATGGACCCTAAAATTGAAAGTGATCTCTTTTTACACGTAGTACTGCTTTTATAAACTTACCCTAACATTGAAAATTCATTGTTGCTTCATGTTTACTTACGATATATGGAACAAATTTAAGTCGCGACGAGGAATAGTATTATTCATTTTTTGGTTTATGTTTGTGAAGTCTCTCACTTCGTTGTTTATTTTAGAATTTTAGTGGAAACTTTGTCTTCTAAGATATGTGTGATATTTTTTATTTGTGTTTGATAAAACCCTTCCACAACAGAGAATTCTTCATTAAATTTTAAAAGTTAGCAGCGGATGATAGTAAATGGCATTGTTATCCACTTTTAGTCGACAGTACTGACTGTCATAATTTCATATTTATTGGTATCCTTTTAATTTATGATGTCAGCATTACTCTAGATGCAAAAGTTTGGTACAGTAAATGTCGAGAACATTTTAGTAATTCCTTATTGTAGTCAGTAGTTTCCATTGATTTTTTTGCTCTTAGCATAGATGTAGGGCGTAATGCACATTGTATTTCGATTATGAATCAGCCATCAATCTGTTCTCAATATTTAGCTGCTAAAGGCTTCTCCATTCTGTTGAAGTACTGGCTCCAGACTTCCACGCAACGTGCCTTCACTGAGAACTAATTACAGAATCGTCAACCCTCGTCATTGGAATTTAAATTTGGAATACCCTTTTCTATTTTACGACTCAACATTTTAACATCAATTCTTATTCATAATTTCAATATCATCATCTTCAATTTGTCCGATTTTGTTACACTTGATGCATAAAAAACATGTGTCTCATTTTATAGGCGGTTGCATTTATATCCGTTCCATAAACTCTTCTTTAAGTTGTGCTTTACGGCTTTGATAAATGGCTTTTCCATTATACCAAAAGAATGCTGTTATAAAACTTTATTTTTCTGGGACAGGTTAAATTATTTGGTCAGTATATGGCAGCTCAGAGTGGCAGAAACAATAATGATGCTTACATAATGTTGTCTTTGAGAATCCTGAGGTACCGCATTTGAACAATAATTTGTTGGCGTGAAGACACTGTACATGTAAGGATTAGACTGAATATGGATTAACTGGAACCGGTCACCGGGAATAAATAAAAAAGTGACTTGGGCTGTTTCAAGATTAGTTCTTCAGAGTCTGTGGTGTCACTTTCATTCGAAAATAATTGTACAACGTTCTTTACACATCCCAATATAACAGGAGCATATGGACCCTAAAATTGAAAGTGATCTCTGTTTACACGTAGTACTGCTTTTGTAAACTTACCCTAACATTGAAAATTCGTTGTTGCTTCATCTATACTTATAATATATGGAACAACACGCCAAATACAGCTGAGTAGAAATTAATATGTAATTGTTTGGTGTTCTTCGAAACAAATAAAATGCTGAAGACTGCTTCCTTCGCTTACCCTCAACTATTCATTCTGTCTTCTTTGTGTCTTTTACCTTGTATAATCGTCTCTCCTCGACAGAAGAATTCTTTAACTTGTTCTGTTTTATCAGTCCCTATTTCGAAGTTCAACACATTCCGTACAGCTACGATTAGTCGATGGGAAAACAGGAATCCAGAAATAAATCATCTGTTGTGGTCTTCTAAAAACAGTTGGAAAGTAAAGAAGAGCCGATAACAACTTGTGATGTCAAGTGCTGGGAACCTGTAGTACACAACAACCTCATTGTGTACTGGTGAGACCGGCATTCCCACATAATCATATGTACAATAAATATTTCTAAACTACACCTATAATCCCACCTACTTATGTGCACGACCTGAGTGCATACGTTATCTCGTGTGTTTCCGCGTGCGAGTTGCTAATTGTTTACGTCTCCTCTTTCCAAGCAATGGCACTGTCATACATCGCAAGCCATCCAGGGCACCAGTAAAATTTGTGTCGTGCCCCATGTGGGCAATGGTTGTCCGCAGTGGCAATTGTATGTTAACTTGTACCCTCAACGTCATTTTCACAACTTGATATGGCCCTTCACATCGCATATTAAATGTCTTCCTTTTACCCTTCACTGTACAGGGACTGGCTAACACTACCCATTGTCAACATTGTCCAACTCTTTACTTTTGCAGTTTAACAGTGCGCCATCCCATTTCCTCTTTTGCATTCGCTTCCATATACCTTTTACTGTTTTAGCAAAAGTCCGTATGGGTGCTTCATTTTTCCCTATCTTAGGTTTAATAATCTCAAAAGATGATGGTATCTTTCTTCTGTACAACACCTTGTACTGCAAGAGACCAATGATATCACGCACCTTTGAACTATATGCAGCCATGACAGCCCAATCATAATGGTGACAATTAACATAATACCTCAGCATCTTCCCTATGGTTTGGTAAATTCATTTAGTTCTCCTGTTAGCTTGTCGAGACTGACTCTTAGTTTTCGGATTTACAGCAAGTCACACAGCTGTTTCATTAGCTCTCATGTGAATTTGTTACCCTGATTTGTGATTACTCTGTCAGGGACACCAACCAT
Source organism: Schistocerca gregaria (assembly GCF_023897955.1). Lineage (NCBI taxonomy): Eukaryota > Metazoa > Arthropoda > Insecta > Orthoptera > Acrididae > Schistocerca > Schistocerca gregaria. The sequence goes on along the minus strand of NC_064920.1, from coordinate 791,457,753 downwards.
CAGTAAGCAGTTATTCAGCATTGCTTGTGCTACTGTACTCGCTAGCTGATTTGGAATGTCAACCATTGCGAAACAGCACGAAAACTGGTCTATAATATTCAAAATGTAGTGGCTGCCCATGGATGTTCGGCTAAATATATCCAAGATGTCCATTGTGAGGGACTCATATGGCTTGGACGCCTCTGGTAATGTTTGAAGTAATTCTTGTTGATGACTTTATTCTGCATGTCATGTGCATAGCATGCAATTTCTCACATGCTGGACGATTCTTGTCTTATCATTCTCCCACAACATTATTCAGCTGTCCTTCGTCCTTCATGTTCAGATAGCACCTGGTTATGAGTTTTTCTCAACAGTTCTTCCCACTTTGCAACAGGCATCATGATACCTGCTTCGTTATCCCACATAGCAATCCTTCGTGTACGGTGAACAGTAGCTGTGATTCGAATGGCATGCAGTCTCTGACATCGGTTTGTTCCTTCTGCCATTCCATAAGGCTCTGGAAAACCTATCGTACCACGCCAATGTTTCTCCTTAGTCCATGTGCATTCCCATGCTTCCCGAGCAACTCGTGAGTTACCTCAAAGCCGAATTCGATTAGTTTCAACGGCCACTAAGTCAGCGGGCTTGAATGATCTTTTAACCGTAATAGTTATTTTAATGCTGCACGGTCAGCTATAACTTTGTATTTCCTGTCATATATATAACATCTGAAGTACATGGCTCTGTGTATAAAACTTAACATTTCTTTTTCCATGTTCAAGTAAATTACTTTATCTTTATTCCATTTTCATGACACATAAGGCACATGGTGCTCTTCCCCTTCTCTTTCTGGGTTAGAACACATCCTACATCTTGATAGCTTGCTTCATTTCATAGAATGAATAGCTTTTCATGATTTGGGCATGTTAACATAGTTGTTAGTGCCTCCTTTATCACTGAAACGTCTACTGGAATTTTACTTCCTTGGCCCGCGGTCATGACTGCTGCTATGCAGAAGCGCTATTCAGTCACTGATTATTCTTTATGTTTTACTGTCCCCGTTATACACGTAAATAAAACAAATATTGCTCTAAACTAATTTGGAACTGCACTATCAAATATACAAGTCAAATTCACTTTAAAAATGACTTTGTTTGCAATTGGAAACAAACCGACTGTTCCCATTCACACTGGGCAGCACAGGAAAGACAGAATGAGCAGTTATTTGTGTTGGCTGACTCCAGTAGCAAAAACGAAATTTCACATACAGCATCATAGACACCGCAGTTGACAATTATTACGAGCGACACCCTATATGTGAGCCAGGCTAACTACACTACTGGCCATTAAAATTGCTACACGAAGAAGAAATGCAGATGACAAACGGGTATTCATTGTGCAAATGTATAATACTCAAACTGACATGTGATTACATTTTCCCGCAGTTTCGGTTCATAGATCCTGAGAAATCAGTACCCAGAACAACCACCTCTGACCGTAATAACGGCCTTGATACGCTTGGCATTGGGTCAAACAGAGCTTGGGCGGCGTGTACAGGTACAGCTGCCCATACAGCTTCAACACGATACCACAGTTCATCAAGAGTAGTGACTGGAGTATTGTGACGAGCCAGTTGTTCGGCCACCATTGACCAGACGTTTTCAATTGGTGAGAGATCTGGAGAATGTGCTGGTCAGAGGAGCAGTCGCGGCTGGTCCCGGCGGAGGTTCGAGTCCTACCTAGGGCTTGGGTGTGTGTGTTTGTCCTTAGGATAATTTAGATTGAGTGGTGTGTAAGCTTGGGACTGATAACCTTAGCAGTTAAGTCCCATAATATTTCACACACATTTGAACATTTGGCCGCAGTAGAACATTTTCTGTATCCAGAAAGGCTCTTACAAGACCTGCAACATGCGGTCGTTCATTATCCTGCCCAAATGTAGGGTTTCGCAGGGATCGAATGAAGGGTAGAGCCACGGGGCGTAACACATCTGAAATGTAACGTCCACTGTTCAAAGTGCCGTCAATGCGAACAAGAGGTGACCGAGACGTATAACCATTGACCAATACACGTTTCCAATGTGCGTTCAGCGCGATGTCGCCAAACACGGAAGCGACCATCATGATGCTGTACACAGAGCCTAGATTCGTCTGAAAAAATGACATTTTGCCATTCGTGCACCCAGGTTCGTCGTTGAGTACACCATCGCAGGCGCTTCTGTCTGTGATGCAGCGTCAAGGGTAACCGCAGCCATAGTCTCCGAGCTGATAGTCCATGCTGTTGCAAACGTCGTCGAACTGTTCGTGCAGATGGTTGTTGTCTAGCAAATGTCCCCATCTGTTGACTCAGGGATCGAGACGTGGCTGCACGATCCGTTACAGCCATGCGGATAAGATGCCTGTCATCTCGACTGCTAGTGATACGAGGCCGTTGGGATGCAGCACGGCGTTCGGTATTAACCTCCTGCACCCACCGATACCTTATTCTGCTAAGAGCCATTGGATCTCGACCAGCGCGAGCAGCAATGTCGCGATACGATAAATCGCTACAATCCGACGTTTATCAAAGTCGGAAACGTGATGGTACGCATTTCTCCTCCTTACTCGAGGCATCACAACAACGTTTCACCAGGCAACGCCGGTCAACTGCTGTTTGCGTATGAGAAATCGCTTGGAAACTTTCCTCACGTCAGCACGTTGTAGGTGTCGCCACCGGCGCCAACCTTGTGTGAATGCTCTAAAAAGCTAATCATTTGCATATCACAGCATCTTCTGCCTGTCGGTTAAATTTCGCGTCTGTAGCGCGTCATCTTCGTGGTGTAGCAATTTTAATGTCGAGCAGTGTAGCATTTCTTGTAGGGCAGCTCTCCATGGCTGCAAGTTACAAAATGTTGGGGTGGCCAGACGTAATTGTTGGGAAACTATGACTTCATTTGCTCCGGTTTTTCTGTCTGGTCAGCTCTTCCAGAAATCCTGTTGGAAATGGGAAGTGTCAGAACTTCACTTTCCACAGGCGCTGGTTGTCATTTGCTGTAGCCGCGCGGAGTGGCTGCGCGGTTTGAGGCGTTATGTCACGCATTGCTCGGTCCCTCCCGCTGGAGCCTCGAGTCCTCCATTGAGCATGTCCGTGTGTGTTGTTCTTAGCATAAGTTAGTTTAAGTAGTGTGTAAGTCTAGGAACCGATGACCTCAACAGTTTGGTGCCCTTTGGAATTCACACACGCACACACACACACACACACACACAAACACACACACACACACTAACACATGTATATTTCTGTCATTGTACTGAATACGTGCTCTTGTGTCCTGAATTTGCGTTCTTGTGCCATGGTACATAGTTGTCGAAATGATGTCGTTCTCCTGAATAGACCCAGGATTCATTCCTTACACCTAGAAAAGGCACAGTGCAACACTAGGTATACAAATGTAACGATGATGTCACGGCATGTCACTTTCAGTGAAATCAGTATTGTTTCTCTTGCGCATTCCTTAACTTTCGTGAATCTAAAATAATTATTCATCAACACTCCCTTTCGTCCTTGTCATGTGTGAAATTGATTGGTCTCGTGAATATTTGCCAGCAGAATTATCAGATAAAACGTTCCTGGAATTCTGAAAATACATCTGAGTTTTCCCGATTTTGGTACACTAGAAAACCCGTGTCCTTTCCTCATCGTATCGGGTTTGATTGTTCCATACTTACGTTCTGTCCTCATGTTACACCTGGTTGTGAAATTTATGGAGGCCACCAAGGAAAGTTTGGTGGTTGTCCAGAAGTATCTTCAGAGTATCGTGGTGTAAGGGACCCATGATCTCCACTGGCTCTTTACAGAGGAATAATTTAGGCCTACGTGTGATTTATTTGGTTTGTTATTACCGTTATCGTTGTTTCTGTGGAAAAACCTTCACCGCAATGAAAGAGTATGTAATATGCAAGCACCAAACGCGAACAACGCAAAATAAAGAGTAATGCAATAACCCACACTGTGTCACTGTTGCAGCCGCTGCAGGAATAGTTCACCTTAGCATCTCGGTGTCGATCTTCTATTGTATTCAGTGAAATCGTTCAAGCCCTGGCAACTCTTTATCAGGAAACCTAACCATGCTGCTGTGTATCATTATCAACGCACAACTGACACTCCCGGAACAACAAACAGGATGCAAACTTAAGAGCCAGGAATAAAGCGAGCATTACTGATATCAACAGAAAGTACCGGGTGTGACGAATGGGCTTGTTTCCAAACAGGGCACACAGCACATACCATCGACATTTGCACCGTTGTGCAGATGTATTTAGTACAGGACAGATGCATTAATAAATGGGGGTAAGAAACGAAATGTAATCACGCTGTAACGAGCTACCGGCAATAGGCCCTAATACCAAAATATTCAGGAAACTTAACAGCTGCAAACATTGTTCGGTGAACTTAGGGTTCACCCTCTACAGTTGATATTTTGACATGTGATATCCCACTGTGATGGCGGCGCGTACAGCCATAATGTTAGGGCTGTTCTACTCTTTCGTCCTCCAACGAAACACAACGAGGTCTTTGGCTTTGAAAACACCCTGTCGCTACTTATCCATCCATCCATCCATCCATCCAGGCCTATAATTTCACAATTATTACTCTGACTTGTTTGAAGACGATAGACGGAGGTACTCTTTCGGCTCTTGAGATTAGTATATTATTACCTCTCCATTGATTGTACGTTTGGATTACTAATTTTTTTTTAACCGAATTGTGTTTTGTATCAGTCGTAAGGCTCTCATGATTTATATGGTAAAAATTCAGCTTTTCTTTCCCTTTTCTGGTGGAAAAATTTCTAAATGCTTTATTCGTTTACTACTTTTTGGACTGATTTCCTCGGGTTCTGAGTACTTAGTATGATCATATAATCGGATCAAGTAGTGTGTTTTATGGGAAAGCCATGCAGTAGACAGAAGACACTGCTAATTTTTGGTGACGTTCTTGCAGATGTGGAAAATTGGCTTTACGGTTTCCTCACCACGATGTATTAACAAATTTCGTTACTGTTCACACTTGGTGAATATTGTCAGTTAATTTCTGCACTGTTCTCTCTTTCTTATTGTACTGATTTGTATATATTTGTTAACGAAGTATGTTTACAAGTTAGAAATGTTGTCGCTTTACACAAGAAGTCAAGTGCTGGTAATCTGTGTGTAACGAACAACGTAAACTTGTCTTGTTCCGAGCTACAGCACTTAATTCACTTTCTAGTATGTCTTTAATACGAGATATTGGAAACCAGGTATCTTATCATGACAATAATTCGTACGTAGTGAAGAATACACATTTCTTTGTCTCTTAATACTTGGAGAACCTTTGGAATCTATGATACAAATAACGGTGATTTAAATTTCTCTTGCTGTTGCAAATGACAGATGTTTGAAGTAGTCGCAGCGACGAACGCAAACGAAAAAACCGCGCCACTGTTAACGATTGCATCGATAAACTGAAAAGTAACATCTTTGGAATGACTGCCCTATTTGATTCCCAATTCTGCCACTAGATGGTAGGACAGCCTCCAGTAAGTTCTCTGTATGTCTGGAATTTAAGTTTTCATGCTTGGTTACAATTTTTTTTTTCAAGTTGTGTTTATTAACATTGTGTCATGGTTCATTACGTCCGCGTAATAAAAGATTAAAATAGTCTATATGGCATTTAATAGTAGAAATTGGGAGTGAAATGTAAGGAAGCGTCGTGTATGCAGTTGCCGAGAGATGGCAGCTCCCACTGCAGAAGCTGCATCGATTCACCAGCCTTTGCCAGCGTCCGACAGATGGCAGGCACATGGTGGCTACAGCGCCGCCTGTTTCGACTTGGTGACTTCATGGCTATAAACGGATCGTGATGTCGGTTCTAGCGGGAACACACGTGTGCTTCAGTCCGCTGACCGGCCTTGGGAACCTGGAATGCAGGCCACCATCGCTATACACGTACCGGAACCGCTTTCCTCAAACAAAGAGGCATGACGAGAATAGGCGGCGCTACTCTGCGCGCGCTTACGTCAGAGCTCAAAGCGGGAAGTCCGTTGCGCGGGAAGCTTATTTCTACGTAACGCTAGGAAAAGAAACAGTCATTGTTTCAACATCCATGATTTCACTATGACTGAAGCCATAGTTGAAAGTATTCAGTTGTACTGATGCAGTAAGACGAAATACTTGGAATGACGCGTGACAGCGTAACGGAGAAAATAATAACTGTCTGTTCCATACTTACTTTTAGTGTAACTGCTATGCCAGTGGTTAGCTACATTTCTGAGAAAGTTACCGCTGATCGAGATCAGATACCAGATAAGACCCCCAACGAATTTTAGTCCCAGCATAAGAGATGAAAATTAATAGTTCTGTTTTTAAGTGGTAAATTTTATTCAATGTAAAATAAAAATACGGATCATTGTACTACGTTCCATTCGCGTATGGAGCGCGGGAACGCGGTTACTGAACTTTTTCAATTGATAGTACATCTTTAAGTATCTAGCAGTTGAAACGTGGCAGCGTTTTCATGACGCTGCCACGTAAGAAAGACACACCTATGACCATTCGCGCTTCCATTCTTTCTATACGCTCTGCATCGTTTGTTTGTCTCATTCGGAACAGATCCCACACACTTGTGTAATGTTCTAGCACGAGTCAGACGAGAGTTTTCTAAACAACCTCCTTTGTATACAGTTCGCATTTTCCCCGAATGAACTTAAAGCTACCACCGACCTTACCTAAGAGTCAACCTAAGTGAATATTTCACTTCATATACCCACAAACTGGTATCCCCAGATGTATATGAGTTGACCGATTCCAGTTGTGACTGAATCTTATTGCAATCATAGGAGAGTACATATTGAACAGTTACGGAAACTGCCAAGTTTTGCGCCATTCTGAACTTTGTCTAGATCTGACGGAGTACTAACGCAGCTTTTTCTGACACTGCTTTACTATTAATAACTGCATCATCTGGAAAAAGTCTGAGATTACTGTTCATTTTGTCTGCTAGGTAATTAATATGCAACATGAACAATGAGGGTCGCAATACTCTTTTATGGAACCGTGTTGTAGTTAATGTAAAATGAAGTTTTAATAAACCAAGGCGTTCAGCAAGGCTATAGATTATCACCCGTCCCCTTTATTTAATTTACATATTGACGACTTATGCGTGAACTGGAAAGATGAAACACAGTTATGAATTAAAATAGGATCTAGCGTACCATTAAATACTCTTTTGTATACTGATGACCAACTAATTACACAGCAAATGACAGATAATTTACGAAGAGCAGTATATAGGTAAATTAACTATATCTGCAAATAGGGCGAAGATAACGGATTCAAAGGCGAAGGATTCAATCAGATCGAAAATAATAATAAATGAGAAAATTATAGAAAAAATATCGCACGACAGATATCTAGGATGTATTAGTTGTTTTAGTTATGAAGAAGACATTGAGAAGAAGGTTAATAAATGTCAAGCTATCTGCGGAAAAATTGAAAGAACTTTGGAAAGATGAACAAGAAAGGAAAAAAAGATGAAACGCCACAATGTCACGTCTGTACCTACTCCTGTATATGGTTCCTTATCATGGACAGAAAGTATGTAACGAATAGAGACAGCAGAGATGAAGCTCTTGAGATATGTAAGGGCTGTAATGAAATGGATAAAATAAGGAGTGAATCGAGAACGAGTATATCCCCATTCAAAATAACACGCTGCGTCAATCCTCTAAAAAAAATCTGAATCCAGTCACAATTTTGGTCCGACAAGCCATATTGTCGTCCTTTTGTTACTTAGTGTTGCTGGGATATTGTGTCAAATGTTTTTCGAAAGTAAAGAAAGTCTAGCTAATAGACTTGATCTATGGGTTTCAGGATATCATTTGAGAACAGTCCGTGTTTGATTATCCACGAGCGACAGTTTTGGTCATTCTGTTCGAGATCAGAATACGATTCGACAACATATAAATGCCAGTGATATTGGACGATAGTTCTATGGGTGAGATTTGTGCTATCTTCTCCATTTCCTGGGAAAAGACGTTAGAGGAATCTACGGAACATTATGATTAAAAGTCGGGCTAAGTCGACCGGAAATTCTGTATAGGATCTCATAATAAGTCAGTCGGGCCTGAGACCTTGGTCAGTTTCGGAAATTATAGTTCTCTCTCAACAGTTCACACACTAATATCTATGTCGCCATCTTTTCAGTGGAGCGAGAACTAAACTAAGGAGTACTCATGGATCTTTCTTTATAAAAGAACATTTGAAAGCTGTGTTCAGCACTTCTGCTTCTGCTTTGCTTTCACCAATTTCACCTTCTTTGGCACCTATGAGTGTTTGGTGCCACAGGCAGCTTTTAAACATGACAAGAATACTTTTGGGTTTTATGTGACCTGAGAGGGATGAGGATATACCGTACGATGTCTCATCCTTCTCTCTAAATATTAACGAACAATAGTCGGTCATCATTGTAGAGTTTCACAATCTCTGATAGGATTCTCTGGTAAGAATGGCTTCGTGGAAGCAGTCATCATGTTCATCGCTAACACACACCAAATATGGCGGGAAAAAATCAAGGTGTTACGTAAGAAGCGTATTTTAATGACATTCTACACTACATTATTTTGTAGTTATCCAGTAGTCCATCCAATACAGAAATATGAGTGTCTTCTCTTCTGTTGCCCAAAAAGCCATGAACGGTCGTTCTGAGAGAAGCCCGAGTAACTAACTTAACATTCGTGAGCTCAGAGACAATGGTTCATCAATCAACAATTTTCTGATTTTTCGCCTGTTAAAGACACATTCTTACAACTTAGCCTTGGAGCAAAGTTGATTAAAATAATTGAAACCCACACCATTTGATAAGATCCTTTTCAAATTTCTTCATCACGCCTTAAAAAAAAAAAGTCACCATGTCTACGAAGGACGGGAGATGATCAATAAAAACTTATCATCTATATTATGTATGTAACAGATGATGACCTCTATCGTGCGTTAGGGCAGTGTGCGGCGACCTTATGTATGATAGCTTTACTGACACATTACTATAGGGTTGGTTGTGTTAGTTCTTCTGGATACTTACTGCTCATCTTCTATTGATGTAGGAACGATCTAAAGTACAGCTAAAGACATTGTCGTACTGATACGGCGTGTTAACTGCTCCGCATGCATGTGTAATGTCGTCACTTTGGCGTCTTCATACGACATTATCCTGCTTCTTTTAAATTTGTTGCTTTCGTGCTCGTGGGCGTTTTCATTTTCGTGAAACTGAGTCTCCTTTTTCCACGTATTTTTCATATATTGCCTCATAAAGCAACACTTGTCACCTGTACCAGACGATGATGTATTCACTTTATGTGCTGCTTGCATTATCCATCAAATGCCAGAGTAGTTTCATCACATGTGACCTACGGGCACTATGAGGATGATTCGTTTCTTTCACCCGCCGCAATTAGCGTGTTATTGCCTTTGAGTCATCCAGCTATGCATATCAATATGTGCTTCATTTACATAGGCTCTTACAACATTCGCCTTCGACTATGCAGCTGGAAGTGACGATAGCTTCGCATTACATAAGAGATCTATTCTGAAAGTAAGGTCGTGGAATGAAAACCATGGTGAAAATTCGATGAAGCTTTGCGCAGATAGTTTGTACAGTGTCTCTAGTATGCCTGTCGATCGCAAGTGAGCACACAGCGAGCGCGTGAAGATGCCTACAACAACATTGTCTCCCCTCAAGTAAGGATGCCTGGTTCGAGGTTTTCGCCTGATTTCATGCAATCCCACATAACGTACCTGTCATCCATTTCCTTCTTCATGACCATTCTCAGTCGCACACTGCAGGGGCAATGAGAACGCTCCTGTAGCGTTTAACAGGGGACGTGTCTGATCGCCACCATACAGCCCGCACATGGCTCCCTTTAGTGCTCATCTCTACTCACACGAACTGCTGGCGATGAAGGCAACATTTTGGTACAGACAACGAACCGCAGACCAGTGGCGGAAAGCACGGGCAGCTGCCTTCTATGACGAGGTTACTGGAATCTCGGTTCAACGCTGCGGCAAATGCCTAAGACGGAGCGGCGACTGTATAGAGAAGCGGCTGGAAGGTGTAGTAAACTGTTGCAAATGAAACATTTTGGATTCTCACTGTGGTTTCCATTTCGCTACCGATCGGATCTTACTTTCCGAATAGCTCTCGCATTATTACGCGTTTACCACACAGATAGGTATCAGTAGGCTTGGCATTAAGTGTATACTACGTGACCATTAGTGCCATCTTGTGTAGTGAGATAACATACAGTTTCAGGTCGTGATCGAGTTTACCTCTCTGCGTATGGTGGGGAGGGCTGTATTGATTATTTCAGACTGATAGTATCGCAAGGGTTTTCCTGGAGTGATTTTGTCTTGCGATAGTAATTTACAGTGACTGCAAGCTTGACTTTAATTTTGATCAGTGAATACTTGAATTTTTGTTATGAACTGGAGGGCAGCTTGTAAAAGTTTTGTCTACATTGTTGTTGTTGGGGTTGTATGTTACGTTTGGTGTTACTTAAGCACAATTTTTTCACGTTTTATCTGAAGTAGAGACAACTAGTGGTACTTTGTAGAAAGTCAATGCACATTTGGATTGGCCGGCCAGAGTGGCCAAGCGGTTCTAGGCGCTACAGTCTGGAACCGCGCGACCGCTACGGTCGCAGGTTCGAATCCTGCCTCGGGCATAGATGTGTGTAATGCCCTCAGGTTAGTTAGGTTTATGTAGTTCTACGTTCTAGGGGACTGATCACCTCAGAAATTAAGTCCCATAGTCCTCAGAGCCATTTGAACCACATCCAAATAGACATGTGATTGTGAAGTATACTGGGTCGAGGGTGATAGTCTTCTTTTGTAGCCGTTTGGAATTTATAGTTATTACATACTCTCGATGTCTAACTTGCTTACTCAGTATATACGACTGCCTACTCCTATTAAGTAAAAGACCGGTTTTGTCAGCATTTACTTTGACATTACATTTTTTCTTGGGTGACTAATGCTGTTGTTACATTTGATCTACATAGGTGTCAGATGATGGTGTAGTGTGTCACCGAAATCGTTCACATTTAAATAACGAGATTTAAACACACGGCTGTGTTAGTATTAATTCTCATATACGGACCACCCAATGCCCCGCTATTCATCTGAAATAGAAGAAAGTTATACGAAATTTTGTGGTCTAGGACATTTACTAACACTGCAGAGCTTTCTGATGACTGGGCTGTACCAAAATGCAGACACCATCAGTATTATATGTAATCAGGCTATAAATCTGCAAGTAGTGAACGAACTTGAAACTCACATGCTACAGAATGAATGGTTTTGAAACTGGCACTATGTAACCCAAAATATAATAAAGTAACTTCAAAGTGACATTCTTTATGTTTTGAATAGGCTACATAAAGAAAAAATAATAAAATCGACTCATAATGTAAGAAAATAATTAGTAATTGAAAATGTCTGGAGTGCTTTACGTGAAACCACTTTTCTAAGCGTACAATTCGTTCGACAACCGAACATATAAAGGAACTGAGCTGTCACACACTAGGTGAAAAATATTTGTTCACCATTGACAGCAGTGACACTATAGTATGTCGTACCCCCACCTCTTCCCTTGCAGTACAGTGGCGTTGCTGGTGTTACCACATACTGGCCACTTGCTAACAGTATGTCTTCTCCGTGAGGAGAACCTTCCTGCTCGGACGTCAGCACAATTCAATGTGACCCTCCAGCTCCGCCAACCTCCTCGGTTTCTCAACAGAGTGCACTTACCCGACTCAGAATCAGTTATCGACTTCATGCGGGCTCAGTCGAATCACGCCGACTGCGAGTTAAACAACTTCCTTTACAATCGCAACTGGTTATAAAGAATGAGTCGCCTAGAGGCACTTACCGGACGCAGCTGCTGTCAGCCAACAGTGTTAGCTGATAGTAGAGCGTTTATGTAGAATTATGTCGTACGATTTCATAGTGGCTATGAATGTGTCTTGAGCGGCCGAATTAGGGATTAATCTCATTCCTCGGTTTCTCTCTTGAAGATGAAAGCCAATAAGTTAATGATCGAAAAGTATCTGACTAATCAGCACACTTGGTATACTCGCGAGATTGGATGGACATTACAATATGCTGCCCCTCTTGTGTAAGGCGCAGTTCCCACTGAGGCGATACGATACTCGACTGCGACTTTCGATACGATGCAGAAGTAACCCGCGTTGGTCGAACAGGTAAGACAGTAGCAGGAGCGACTTGACTGATTCACTCTGGGGCGACAGCGATGCGACACCTACACGTATCCCGATGGTATAGCTTGGATCAACAGCGAGTGTTTTCAGCTCCATGCAACTGTGTCATATAACAAAAAATTCAAGTTATCAGATGAGCGAATCTACGTCCATCTATTTACTTAGTTTCCCATTAAAGCTTTTGTTTTTTGAGCAAGTAGGTAAGAACCACGGTTTTTAAATTCGCATGTGTTCTCTGTTCTGCAGTATTTCTTTTTCGAGTCTAGGCAAACTATTCGTATATCGAATTTTCTCCCATTTTCTAGTCCCAGTTTTATAATGAACTGGTTTCCTTTTCCTTGTCGCCCATAGTTACTGCGATACTTTGCGATACTGACCAGTTTATGTTCGGTGCATTTTAGATTGTATTGCTCCATGCGAAATATACATAATGTATTTATATTCTGTAGAAAATGCATGAAATACTCGTATATTGCAGGTTGTCCACGAGGAGAATGGCAACTATGTATGTGTAGCACGCAACGGTACTGCCGTCTTCTCCGCAGTGCTATGTGTAGTGAGGGGTTGCATTGCGTTTCGCTTTTCCACATGCTCCCGATACAAGCAGAAGCTAGAAATGAAAAATTGTGTTGCAGTACTAAGACACCGGAAGTCATTAGCTGATGATACCGAGCGGAGTTTGTTTCAGTCTATGCTCCCTGCCTTCAGGCAACTTGGTGGCAAGCGTAAAAGGGTTCTGAAAGCTAAATTCCTGTTACTTCTGAATGAGAGGCTGGACGAAGCTGAGAAGGACATGTTGAGAGTTTCCTTGTCATCATGCTCATCTTCAATTATTTCAAAAATGTTCAAATGTGTGTGAAATCTTATGGGACTTAACTGCTAAGGTCATCAGTCCCTAAGCTTACACACTACTTAACCTAAATTATCCTAAGGACTAACACACACACCCGTGCCCGAGGGAGGACTCGAACCTCAGCCGGGACCAGCCGCACAGTCAATTATTCCAAACACATTTTCAGCCTCTATGCAGATATCACCACCCATTGCTGCACCAACGATGGTCACTGATCTCACTTCAAATTCAGCGACGTCGATTCTGAATAGTTGTAGAAATACTATTCTCGCTTTATTAGTTTGAAACCAGTATTTATATATGTAGTATATTGAGTTTATTTATATATGTACACTATGTGATCAAAAGTATCCGGACACCTGGCTGAAAATGACTTACAAGTTCGTGGCGGCCTCCATCGGTAATGCTGGAATTCAACATGGTGTTGGCCCACCCATAGCCTCGATGACAGCTTTCACTCTCGCGGGCTGGAAGGTTTCTTGAGGAATGGCAGCCCATTCTTCACGAAGTGCTGCACTGAGGAGAGGTATCGAAGTCGGTCGGTGAGACCTGGCACGAAGTCGGCGTTCCAAAACATCCCAGAGGTGTTCTATAGTACTCAGGTCAGGACTCTGTGCAGGCCAGTGCATTACAGGGATGTTATCGTCGTGTAACCACCGTCCGTGTATTATGGACAGATGCCAGATCGTGTTAAAAGATGCAGTCGCCATCCCCGAATTGCTCTTGATCAGTGGGAAGCAAGAAGGTGCTTAAAACATCAGTGTAGGCCTGTGCTGTGTTAGTGCCGCGCAAAACAAGGGGTACAAGCCCCCTCCGTGAAAAACACGAACATAACACCACCGCCCCCGAATTTTACTGTTGACACGACACACGCTGACAGATGACGTTCACCGGGCATTCGCCATACCCACACCCTGCCATCGGATCGCCACATTGTGTACCGTGATTCGTCACTCCACACAACGTTTTTCTACTGTTTAATCGTCCAATGTTTCCGCTCCTTACACCAAGCTAGGCGTCGTCTGGCATTTACCGGAGTGATGTGTGCCGCTCGACCATGAAATCCAAGTTTTCTCACCTACCACCTGTCATAGTATGCGCAGTGGAGCGTGATGCAGTTTGGGTTCCTGTGTAATGATCTGGATGGATGTCTGCCTATTATTACACATTACGACCCTCTTCAACTGTCGGCGATCTCTGCCAGTCAACAGACAAGGTCGGCTTGTACGCTTTTGTGCTGTACTTGTCCCTTCACGTTTCCACTTCACTATAACATCGGAAACAGTGGACCTAGGGATGTTTAGGTGTGTGGAAATCTCGCGTACAGACTATGACACAAGTGACACACAATCACCTGTCCACGTTCGAAGTCCGTGAGTTCCGCGGAGCGCCCCATTCTGCTCTCTCACGATGCCTAATGACTACTGAGGTCGCTGGCTGATTTGGAGTACTTGGCAGTAGGTTGCAGCACACTGCACCTAATATGAAAAATGTATGTTTTTGGGTGGTGTTCGGATACTTTAGATCACGTAATGTACCATAATGAATAAAGTACCAGCCTTGTCAGTCTTATAAAAAATAAATTTCTCGTGGTGGCAATTTTAACTTGATTTACACTTTTCGTCTATTTATCATATAGTAATAAATAGCTTCTCAGTAGGAGAAATAGTACATCGAAGATTGTGTTCTGCTTTGTAGAATAGCTGATACTAGTTGCTCCAAAAATTGGAAGCTGTCCGCATTCATTCGGTAGAAGTCGTAGAACGTGTGTTCGTGTTGAGAGACGTCATAAGAAACCAAAGCCAAACTTTGATGTTTTTGGCATTGTACGGATACAAAGAAATCAGTAATTCCTTCCTTTTTCAGTTTTCTGATTTTCAAATGATGATAAGCCACAATAACGTTCTCTTCACAAGAGCTCGTTATTGCAACTGAAACAGAAACAGAAACGTTATTCGTGCTGTGTTGTTGCTTTTCTTCTTTTTTTAAATTCTTATTAACAATACATTATAATTATACAAATGTAACCGACCACCTCAGTGATTAATGGGTCCTAAGTGTTACAATATTGTTATTTGCAGCTAATTACAGTTTTACTTGTGAACTACAGACAGTGCAGGTTAATGGGCAAACTTAAGTTCTATGTTAAGCTACACACACTAATACCTACTTATGGCTAATCTCAAGGGCCTGCAGCGTCACAGGTGTGTCAGTGTGAATATAAACCTACTGCAATGCCTTGCTCATCGAGCTAATCCCGATGAGCGTCAGTCCAAGGTCACGTTTGAAAAATCTGCGTCCGGTGACTTGTTAAAACTAGAGCCGCCGGCCGCTGGCACACAGCCAAACTCAATTCAAATTTCGCGCGCAGCCCACACAAAACACACAAATTACACCATAAGTATTCAAGAATGGGTTGTTTGGGATGGGTCATTCATGCTGACCCAACAGGTCTCTTCATTTGCTGTCACGTGTATATTAAAATTAAAAAAATTAATTTAATGAATAATCAATATTTATTACATACTATAATATAATAGTCATATCACCAACTATTTTACATTTCATGTAGCATTTCTTGAAGCACTAGCATGCCGTATTGGTCAGACCATGATGACCGTGGAGGACTGGCATACCGAAGCGCCACACACGCTTACAATAGATGAGTAAATCTGCTATTGTTGAAACTTGCCTTGGCACAGGTCATCCTATGGAATATAACAACACGGAGATTCTGGCGTGCCAGCGCCTGCGTTGTTAGGGAATCAGTTCGAATTAAATTGGCCAGTGACGTTGTAAATAGAGCTGGAGGGTTTTTCTTAAATTCTGCGTGGAATACTACTCTTCCCCGTCAAACGATAACTTCGACGTTGATCTTCTTTGGCTGTGCGCTGGCGCTAGTCTTCACATTGTGTTCATGTTCATAAATGTGTGTGAATTCGTAAGAGACCAAACTGTTGATGTCATCGGTCCCTAGACTTACACACTACTTAAACTAACTTATGTTAAGAACAACACACACACCCGTGCCCAAGGGAGAACTCGAATCTCCGGCGGGAGTGGCTAAGCAGTCCATGGCATGGCGCCTCAAACCGCACGGCCACTACAGGTGGCCGGTGTGCATTCGTCGAAGACGTCACCTGCCTGCATCTCGCTAAGTTAGTGCAATATGATTCTACCACCTGGAGAAAATGAAACTAAAAGTTCTGTGTAAGATCTGCGTTGCCCAAAGGCAGTACCTAAATTAACGTTTGTATAGTTTTAAGAACCATATAATTGATGGTGTGCGCCGATAAATTGATGTAGATAAGACATGGACGTATTGTATCACGCGAGAAAATTCACAGCTCTCAAAATAATACCATTCTATGACAAATGTTTTCAAGGACCTAAAAGGAACTCTTGTTATTGTTTGCGGGTGATGATGATATGAATAACTGACGATCCTTTCCTGACGAGTTAGGTGAAAAGTACGCGTGAAATGGGCGGGATAGTAAAAGAAAATCACTCTCAGAGGACCAATGAAATTACTGTGACATATAACACGAGGTGGTTAGAAAATATGTGGAATTTGTTGTGGGACATCATGGAGTATTCGCGCTTCAGCCCCTATTGTTCCATGAAGTTTCGACTGGTGACAGAGCTCTCCGTAGCTTTCAAAATGGCGTCTGTAATGGAGATACGTTCGAAGCAGAGAGCCGTCATCGAATTTATTTTGGGGAACAACAGAGCAACGCAGATATTTATGGGCGCTTGCAGAATGTCTACGGATCATGACAGTGAACATAAGCACGATGAGTCGTTGAGCGAGGCGTCTGTGATTGTCTGTTCAAGGCCGCGTGCTGACCGACCGCTCACAGGAATGACTCCTGCAAAGTTGGAACGAGCGCACTCTCATTCAAGGTCATCGGCGGATCACAGTGAAACTCCTCGCTGCACAGCTGGACGTCTGTTTTGGTAGTCCTGACACACTCGTCCACCAGTTACGGTACTCAAAGATGTGTGTCCGCTGGGTTGTCACTAGCCTAACATAAGACCATAAAGAACAAGGAAGGATCATCTTTGTGGAACTGACTGCGCGTTACGAGGTTCGTCGTGATAGTTTTGTGTCGAACATCGTCCCAGGAAATGAAACAGGGGTTCATCATTTCGAACTGGAACAGAACGGCCATCCATGGAATAACTCGTCCGAAGAAAGTCGCACCCTCAGCCAGGTAAAGTCATGACGAGGATCTGCTGAAACTCTGAAGAGGTTACTCTACTTGATGTCCTTCCTTATGATGCAGCGATCAACTCCGAAGTGTACTGTGCCACCCTCAGGAAACTGAAGAAATGATTTCAGCGGGTTTTTCGCCACAAGAAGATAAACAAACTTCTCCATGACAACGAAAGGCCTCACACAAATCTGCGCACCTGAGAGGAACTCTCAAAACTTCATTCCTTCTCTACCCTAGCGCCGGAATCTAGTACCTTCCGACTTTCGTCTGTTTGGGCCAATGAAGTATGCACTCTGTGGGAAGCAGTGCGTGCATGATGCAGCAAGACGTTGGCTTCGTCAACTACCAGAAGAGTGGTACCCTGCGGTCATACTAGTTCTCCAAGCAAGGTGGCGTAAGGCCGTCGCACTTGAACGGAGATTATGTTAAAATATAGGATTATGTAGCTAAAATCGTGGGGAATAATATGATAAATTGAAATCCTGAACAGAACCCAACTATCCTCAGAAAAAAATGTGTTGCATTATTTATTGAACGCCCCTCGTACGTTCGAGCATCGTGAAATATCCCGATGAAAACGATCTGTTGATGGATAACCGGTATGGATAGAGAAAATATCTTACTTGTAAAACACATGAGGTAACGAGTGATATCGATAGGTGATCTGAAGTTGATTCCGTATTTCTCAGTTTGCCGAATGATTTTGACATCGTTCCTGACAAGCGACTTCTAATCAAATTGCAGGCGTATGGAGTACGGTTTCATCTATGCGACCTGATTCGCGATTTCTTGTCAGAAATGTCATTGTTCGTAGTCATCTACTAAAGCTGATGGTATATCTGGGGTTATAGGAACTCTGCTGTTCTTAATCTACGTAATCTATGTAAGGCCAATTTGAGCAGCACATCTTAGGCTGTTTGCACGTTATACTGCAGTTTACCATATATCAAAGTCATCTGAAGATCGAAAGTATTACAAAATCATTTAGACAAGAAATAAGGATGGTGCGAAAAACGGCAATTCAAAAAATTGTTCAAATGGGTCTGAGCACTATGGAACTTAACTTCTGAGGTCATCAGTCCCCTACAACTTACAACTACTTAAACCTAACTAACCTAAGGACATCACACACATCCATGCTCGTGGCAGGATTCTAACCTGCGACCGTAGCGGTCGCGCGGTTCCAGACTGTATCGCCTAGAACCGCTCGGCCACCCCGGCCGGCCAAATGGCAATTGACCCTGAACAATTAAAGATGTGCGGTCCTCCACATGAGTACCGAAAAGATTCCGTTAAATTTCGGACACACGATATATAACACAAACTTAAAGGAAAATTAGTACCTGTTCAGTACGGATTGTACTAACCTCACCAATCACTAGACTCGGTAGACTCTCACTGTAGCGTATTTCAACACCTGAAGAAATAAGTATCTGAAAAGCATTTGAATCTATGTCTAGATCTACATCTACATGGGTACTCTGCAATTCACACTTAAGTGCCTGGCAGAGGGTTCATCGAACCATTTTCATACTACTTCTCTATCATTCCACTCTCGAATGACGCGTGGGAAAAGAGAACACCTAAATCTTTCCGTTCGAGATCTGATTTCTTTTATTTTATTATGATTATCATTTCTCCCTACGGAGGTGGACGTCAACAAAATTTTTCGCATTCGGAAGAGAAAGCTGGTTATTGAAAATTCGTAAATAGACCTCGCCGCAAAGGAAACCACCTTTGTTTCAGCGACTGCCACCCCAATTCGCGTATACCGGTGAGACTCTCACCCATTATGCGCGATAACACGAAACGAGCTGCCTTTCTTTGCACTTTTTCGATGTGCTCCGTCAATCCTACCAGGTGAGGATCTCACATCGCCCAGAAATATTCCAGCAGAGGATGGACAAGTGTAATGGAGACGGTCTCTTTAGGGGGGTTGTCGCATCTTGTCCGCGTCATGAGTCCTGTGAATAGGATATGACCACTGGGTAAGTTGCATGCTTTCTCGAATGGCATTTCAGGAATGGAACCTAGTGACAAAGTGCCTTTAACAAAAACTTCATCGTAGAATAAGTGCATTTTTCATACGAAAAGCAGATGCCTTTCTCTTTCTTCTGGCTAACTTGCTATCGCCTGAACTGAAACAAACGCCAGAGGAGGAAAAGAGCCGGTGGCCGCGGCAGCGCTGGGCGTTGGGTTTTTTTGCAGCTCGGCCTGCCCCGTGGCGCGGCGTTGTTAGCAGGTATTGTTCGCAGCCACGAGAGGCGGCCGGCCCGCATAGGCGGCAAGAGCACCCTCGAGGCTGCTCACTTGCTGCTCGACACATCTGTTGCCGTACCGCCGCCGCTGCCACCTGTCCGACAGCGGGGCTTTCCTGTTTTGTCGGTACTCGTGGCAGCCGCTGTGTCGAAAGTGACGGGGTTTTAGTAAGTTTCTGAACGACATACTGAATAACGGCAGTTGTGTTGCCGAGCAACACCTCTTCCATCGTCTCCGATCTGAGTTATTACAGGTCTCATACAAAGAGCGCAGAGACTTTTATATGTGGTACCTTAATATGTACACACAACAGCGTTTTGTCTGCTTTTTCTCTGCATCGAACATTCTTCCAACAAACACGTCACTTAATTCACAATCTGGTGTTTTCTGCACAGTCGTAACAGCACCACTAAGTGATGTCTTTCTGTCAGTACAGGCTAACCATTTGCGTCCACACGTCCGCGCTTCAACACCTGACCTACTGCTCAGGGAAAAACATACCTTGGCTCGCTCTTGCCACATGTACTTGAAGGTACTAACCAACCTAAAAACATACTACTCCTAACAGCTATAATTATTAGTCTGCAAATGAAGTAAATATTAATGTAATTCTGTTCTGTACACTGCTCTGAATCAACAATAAAAATATCTGGACTTATACCCATCACAAACAGTATTTCCAACAGCACAAACATCTAGAAACTTGTTGAACACAGAGTCATACCTTTTCTTGAGTATTTTGTTGTTCTTGCTTGTTTTTGAACACTATCTATGAGGTGGTAGGGACTGGTTGGGGAGTGGTAAGCTGCTGAGTTAACAAAATTGTAAATACTTATAACAATTTCACACTTTTCAATTAGTTGAATACAACTTTTAAGTGCATGTGTTCAAGATGATAATTAAAAAAATCGTCGAAAGTTGGTGGATCCAAAATAAAATCTCCTTCATTTTCTTATCAAAACAATCTAAAGTACTGAAGTGCTTCAAGAAGAACTATTATCTGCTTTATGGCATTGTTCGTTAACAGGCAGTTACAGGTAATGAACTTCTGTTGATGAAACAATTAACTACACGTAGCAACTGCACAAAGGTCTTATTTTTTTTTTTAAATTTGTGGTAAGAGTCTTATGGGACCAAACAGCTGAGGTAATCGGTCCCTAAGCTTACCCATTACTTAATCTAACTTAAACTAATGCCAAGGACAATACACACACACACACCCATGCCCGAGGGAGGACTTGGACCTGCGACGGGGACAGCAAACGGTGTAAGACCAAATGTTCAATGCCTACCAGAGCGTAGCCCTTTCAAGTAATTAAATTTTGTCAGCATTTTCATCATGATGCCTTGCCCCTAAAGACCATCTTACGACAACACTGGCCAATCTTAATTGCACAAACTTTCACTATACAAATAATTTAATATCATTTAAGTGAGATACTGGATAACAAAATCAAATGTCGGCAACCACACAAACAAGTGTACAATGGGCCAAGGTCTTTTAGGATTGACACTAAATTTTATTAAGAACGCGAGATGTCCACTAATAATCATTTGAAGGGACGTGGGCAGGCATGCAGGCTCTCAGGCTTATAAATACAGTCAGCCTTACGGCGCAGTGGCTGATCAAAAACTTCTGGTACAATGTGTGACATTTGTGAGACCTCCACAGCGGACTGCATACAATATAGAGCATGTCGCAAACAGCCGAACCAAACTTTTGCTCCAAGCTGCCTGTAGACGGTGTTGCTTCGATTTACTTCACCAGGGTTTAGAAGGAATAAATTTCACTAATTCCTAAGGGAATATAAACCAACGGCACTGCCAAGTTGGTAACACCGGCTCCCTCCCGATCACCCAAATTAAACAACGGCTTGGATGGAGAACCGTTCGGGGAAAAGCGAGTGCCGTTGGTTTTAAGGACACACAAGTCGCCCAATCGGCATTAAGTTCAAGTACTTGCACCAGATTGAGATCTCACACGACACCTACTTCATTTAGCATAAAAGTAAAACTCCCTGGCCCGTACCACATACAACTGTCCGCCCCTGCTAGCTGAGTGTTCATCTCGACGGAATGTCATACCTAACGGCCCGGGTTCGATTTCCGTCTGGGTTGGAGATTTTTCTCCGCTCAGGGACTAGGTGTTGTGTTGTCCTAATAATCATCATTTCATCCCTATCGACACGAAAGTCGCCGAAGTGGCGTCAACTCGAAAGACTTGCACCAGGCGAACGGTCTACCCGACGGGAGGCCCTAGGCACACGGCATTTCCTTTTACCACATACAACTGAAATATAGAACCCTAAAGTAAGGCAGACACTTAATCTCATGGGGTTTACAGGCAAGCAAACACCGACAGTAGCCGATCAGATATATAGAAACAATTAGCTAAGCCCCGCGGGCAGAAACGGAAAACAAACAAATCACAATATAATTATTACACATGTGCCTAGTTTGGAAAACAGCAAATAACCAGTAATGGGGATTTACTAGACTCAGTAGGCTGCATGTGTCGTAGTAAACCATGCCACGCTACCAGGTAGCGTGGTAAAGGAATCAAAATCGAAAATACAATCCACGTTTTACACAACTCGCGAGTTCGCCTACAGAAAATTGGCTAAACGCAGCCTGGAAGAAAAGCAGAAACGAGCACCATCGCTCACAATAGGATAACAGAGACACAACGACAAATACCAGCTAGATCCGAGAGGAGCCAGGATGCAGTGGTTCACACATCAGGTAAGCACAAAACTTCAGCCCGTTACAGAAAAGGGCTCATCTTAAAGTCCAGAAGATACACACGCGACGGCTCTCCTACCAGATTCGGTTCCTCCAGCGGTCGAGCAGCTGACTGTTAAACTCCAACCAGCGAGATGGCGCCACTAACACTCCACAGGCTAAGCCGCCGCCTTCCAGCTTTGTTCGGCCACCTGAGCGCTCACACATCCGAGGTAAAACCGGATCTCCAACTCTTCACATGGCTGCCGGCGAGTCCCTCTCGTCGTAATTGCCACGCACGCCCCTATACCCGTACATGCCGCTGCTCACGCGCCCCCTTGCCGGCTAGCGTCCTCCTGTTTCCCAGCAACAGAGCAGAGACATTCGTAGGACAGATATTGTCGCTAACTCAGCGCCAGCGACGCCGAAGGTATGCGGAACAATCTACTTTCTGGTAGTTGTCTGTAGTGTGTCACATTTGAATGCAATATCAGTTTCATAAAGTGGAATCAATAATGGCTACATAATGCAAGTATCATGTATGCTTTTAAATAGGAATTAAATACTTAAGAAGCGACATACTGCTTGGTTATAAAGTAATAATACAATAATTCCTAGAAAATACGCTGCACGACAAGGAGTGAAGCCTCCGGAAGAGGTCAATATAACTCCGTACAAATATACATCAGTGTGACAGGTAGAACAGCGACCAGCGTGTATTCGTGTTGTTCGTGTCTGGTGTTGCTACCACGTGTTGCAGGGTATACAGGGTGAACATTAATAAAGTCGACAAACTGCAGGGCCAGATTCCTGATTAGAAACGGAAGAAAAAATGTCCTTTAAACATGTATCCGGAAATGCATCGTTGCCACGATAGATGCCGTTGACGAATCATAGTGCCTTTGACCAAGTGCCGTGTGTTCCTTGCATGTTGTAGGCTGTGTAATTGACGCAGCCTACTCTAAACAGTGTAATGGTCCAGTATTCATGTCGGGAACAAGCAGAGATGGTGTTTGCGCACGGCCAAGATGATGGAAACGGTCGCGATGGAGCACGGCTGTAGCAAAACAAGTACCCCCACGGACACCAACCATGTCACGCAACATTTTAAGGCCTTTTTTGGCATTTGTGCGATTATGAGTAGTGGCGTACTATGCGTACACCAGATTTGGAGAACCGCATTCTACAGAGTATTGAGAAGAAGCCTAGTAGCAGCACCAGGGAAGGGGCCTGCCAACTCCTGCCTGTCAGCTAAAGTACGGATTTTTGTATCCTGCATGACAGCCAGTACTATCCTAGTCACTATGAACATTTGTTGTGCCGCGGACGCGATGCAGCTTTGTGCTGTGCTCCGGCACAATTTGTTGTCTTGCACGCACACCATCCACTTCCGGACAATGTTCATAGCGCATTTCCTCCTCAAATTCCAGTCAGGAATCTGTCCCTTTAGTTTGTCGATTTTATTGATGTTCACCATGTATAATGAACACAATCAGCGTCAGATGTTGGGTGATCACTGTCAAACACGTGGTGATATCGTGTGCTCGTGTTGGACAGCGTTATGGAACCTGGCAGAATTTGAAAAATGCCTCGTTGTGGGGTTCCATTTGACCGGCTGGTCTAATAATGCAACATTCAGATCTGTGGATATCCGGATGCGGCAGCAGCCCGATGTTGGACTGCAAGGGAACGTGAGGATAGGCATGTCCGTCGTCAAGCTTTCAGTCGACCACCTCCGACCACCACAAGGGAGGATTGCTATACTGTGCATCAAGCACATCATAACTCCTTCACATCTGCGCCAGCCAACCTGTGCCGTCTGCACCAGTGGTCGGAGATTAGCAGCAACCGGACTAGGAAATTAATGTCCGATGCGTAGACTGTGGTTAACACAACACAAAAGGCAGTGTTTGGAGTGGTAACGTGACTGGAAAGCATGGACTGATGGCGGAAGGCGCCACACTGTATTCGGCATCGAATCGTGCTTCTGCACTACTCTGAATGATCATGGTCACCGAGAATGGCGGTGACGTGGAGAGAGGTGTTTCAGTGTTTTGGAGAGTCATGGTGGTGTTATTCAGTAATCAGTGAGTGACTCGCTGATTTAGTGAGTGTAGTGGAATAATGTCATGTCTCTCATTATCCAGTCACAGGCTATTACTATGTTATTTTTTACTAAGCCACACATCCCACCGATTCAATTTATCTGCTGCCAGTGCATTTCCCATGAGGATTGTAATCTACATGCACTACGTAACTATACATAAGTATCATTGTATCTACATAACGTTTGAAACGTCCCCTTTGAAAAATTGTACAAGACTGTGCTTAAACTGACACACAATATTTTTAGCGCAACGCAATCTGACTTCCAAAAATCCCTACGAAAGAATGGCCCTGACTAACATTAACCTATACCTTTCACAAATCACTTACCTCACAAAAATCATCCTTACTCAAGCGACTGCAATACAGGGAGCGCCACTACTGCCAACTAAATAAAAGATTCAAACTACTGAAGGCACTAACTACTGATAGGCATAGTTAGCAAACGAAAGATTTTAATACAGAACAAACAATGTATTTACCTTAATAGTCAAAATATATATAGCAGTTCAGGACATCCAATCTTACAAATTTCAAAACTCCGCCATCTCTCTCCCCACGTCCACCACTGCTGACGGCTCACCTCCAACTGCGCAACGCTATGCGCTGTTAACATCCAGCTGCCCAACACTACAATGGCGAGTATTACAACAATGGCAACCAGCCACAGCCTGCACACAGCACAACCAGTGATTTTCATACAGAGCGCTACGTGGCGGTGGCGTTACCAATAAAAAAACCTAAACAGCCCCCATGCTCCCCACAAAAAATTTTACAAATTGTTTTGGGCACTGGCCAATAGTGATTTGATAAAATTTTTCATCATTACAATAACAAAGATATCAAATGCACGCACTTATTGATACGATGTTGGTCAAAAGATAAAATTTTCTCACAGTCCATAAAGACAGTCCTGATCGTTCATCACAGTAAAATTGCAGTTTTTTTCTCAAAGTCTGAGCAATAAAAGAAATTGCACTTGGAAGTAGTAGATTTCTAAGCAGTCTTGGAGAAGTAGTGTTGTCCTTCCAACGGAAAGACAGTGCTGACTCTTGACATGCAGACAGGTAATGGGCCACAACAGAGCAAACCCACAGTAGACTCACTCGAAGTTGAAGACTATTGGTAGGTAGGTCATCACAGAGCAGACCCACTGTAGTTCATACAGAACGCTACTTGGCGGCGGCGTTACCAATAAGAAAACCTAAACAGCCTACTTATACGTTTACGAATACTAGACATTCCCAGTTAACTGTTAAACCAATGTTCGTGTGGTTATTTAAGAAGCAATATGGTCTATACGCCACAGTCGCCCCTATCTTGAATGTAACAGCGCCGGCGATGGTGACGATGCTCTCAATAACATGTTGCAACAGTTGTTTCACCACAGCAAGCAGCGCCTGAGATAGCCCGAACACTGCTGCTCGAAAAATGTTATACGCCTGAGCAAATGCTACACCATGTCATCACACTCATCAAACACAAATCACTTACCCCTCTGTTGCGGATACACGGATACATTCCCATTTTCACGTAAAAGTAGCTTAACGCCGACCATATGCTCCAGTACATCACACATGGAGGAATTAAGAATACAAGTGTCTTGAGAGAGAAACTGCGAGGCTAATTACATGGTGCCGCAAAATACGGCAGCTTGCTAACCTAAATGGAGAACGGTCTAGATAGCCTTAAATATGTATGTCTGATACTTCAGAAACTGAAAAATGTTGTGACTTTATCTACCAAAATCTTCATATTCGGGCATCATTCTACCTGCCGTTACTGGATTCAATGTAGTCTGTGCCCACTGAAAGTAATTATTGCTCTGTTGTAAGCGAAATGATTTCTCTTTAATGTTCCCCTGATGTTTGATAGAACGTTGTAATTTTGTCCTTCCTCATCTGATTTATCCTAGTCCCTATAGTAAGATCTCAGTCTTTAGTATCGAAGCCGGATTTTGCTTCCTGCCCTACTATTAGTGAGACTTGCAGCCGTTACCATGAATCCTTCTCAAGCCAGTAAGAAGGAGATAGGTATCTACCTCCATCACTTGGACGAAAATGTAGATTTAGTTTGGACGGTAAGGGAGAAACTGCGTGACAACGAATCGAGGAAAGGTGGACACGGTACTGCTGTGTGATTTCTCAGCTGAGAACCAGATGTTCCTGTCACTGTGCTCCTGCCCAAGGCAACTTAGAATAAGTGTATGATTGCGTGGTATCTGTTATTTCGAACATATACTTCATTCGCCTAGATGGGCAATGGATGCTCCATCTTCAGTGAGATCCTGTGGGGCCAGCCGGAGCGACCGAGCGGTTCTAGGCGCTTCCGGTCGCAGGTTCGAATCCTGCCTCGGGCATGGATGTGTGTGATGTCCTTAGGTTAGTTAGGTTTAAGTAGTTCTAAGTTCTAGGGTACTCATGACCTCAGATGTTAAGTCCCATAGTGCTCAGAGCCATTTTTTTTTTTTTTTTCTAGGCGCTTCAGTCTGGAGCCGCACGACCGTTACGATAAAAGGTTCGAATCCTGCCTCTGGCATGGACGTGTGTGATGTCCTTAGGTTATTTAGGTTTAAGTAGTTCTAAGTTCTAAGGGACTGATGACCTCAGATGTTAAGTCCCATAGTGCTCAGAGCCATTTGAACCATCTGAACATCCTGTGGTAATCTCAAATGGTGTGGATGGTGACTGCAGGCAGGTGGCACTAACTAGGTGAGAATGTTGGTCTGTCGGGAGGTGTGCCGAGATAGTTAGGGCAATTGTAATGAACACTGTGGATGGATGGCACAAAGTAAGCAGAAGAGCCCGGGTTGGAATCCCGGTCCGGTACACATATTCACTCGTCACCGATGATTCCGCAGGAAATCTCGTTGCCGCTGACTTCAATAGTTCCTTCCCTTTCCTTTCCTCCCCCCCCCCCCCCCTCCAGCACCTTCAATTTGCAAGAAATTAGGAAAAATGGGGGAAAATAAATTTTTGAAACTTTGGGAAAACATTAATAGGGCATGTAGTAGTAAGAAATACAAAAGTTCTTTCATTAGCGGGCGAACACCCCGTCACCCACTCTTTAATGAATTAAGGAATTCTTACTACTACATTTCATACCGTTTTCCCAAAGTTTCAGAGCTTCATTATCGAAAGCGAAATGCGAGGATGAAACATTTGAAATACCTGGTTTCGAGATCCCAGATTACGAAAGAAACACATGGCAAGACGAAGTTGCAATGGGGAAAAGAATGAACGAGGCCTCGTTACTGACAAAATCGCTTAAGCTATTGCTTTACGTTTTCTCAAGTGGGATTGTTTACTACTTTTCTCTTTTATCATACACACGATATACTAATTTTGGTAAAGTTTCAGCGACCATAACATCACCATTCTCAGTCAAATCAGTGATATCTGGATAATCGGCAATACTGTAAGCAGTCATTCTTCTATCTTCACGGATGTTGACTGCAGTTGCTTCCACAATACGTATCAAATATTAAATGTAGAGTCATCACCAAGTGTACAACATTGTAAATGTGCACAGCTCGTTTATATGGACTGTATTGAGACAGACTTTTATGACAATTATATATTTTGGTTGGATCATGTTTGAAGAGAATATATGTTTGATTCATTGACGCACACTATTTTTCAGCTGCATCGTGCTGTCTCGTAGGAGGATATCCCATTGCTATTATTTACACACTAATGATTATGAAAATTTCCACTGACGTTACTGGGAAATCTGAGCCTTTGGCCAGCTCAAGGAAACTTTACCTCTAGGCCTCTGGTAACTTCTCTCGAGAGCCAAAGCATACTCAGCTTTGGGAAAGTTAGCCTCCGTTAAAGGAGATGCTGACGAAGAAGCCAGGTGCCTGCAAATGATCCGGCTGCGTCTTGTGTACGCCTGACAGCCATTATAACGACCAGGAAAATACGTGCGTGCTGCGTCGGTCATCGCACTGAATCTACGTAAAGGAATTCCGAGACAAAAATTTCTGTGTGCGCAGTTCGGGTACGCCCCGAACGTCTTTTGTGGAAACGTCGGGATAAAGTTATAAGAAATATTTCATATGAATACGTACTTTAACTATCGATCTTTCAATACAGTGCTTAGGAAAGAGTGGAGCACTGTGGACAGAAAGCGGGGGGAAGAATTTTCAGATCTTCGTCCAGCTTTCCAGATGTAGGTCTTCCTTGATGTCCTTAAACTGCTTGCGGAGAATGCTAGGATGGTACGTTTCAAAAGGGGCGGTCGCTTTCCTTCTCCACTCTTTCCTTATCCGAATTTCTGCTGCGTTTTAATGGCCTCGTTAAACTCTAATCTTCCTTCCTTTAGTTACAATGACTACACGCAGTAGTATAATGGCTATAGAATAGTTTAATCGCAAGTTTGGACTATCGCTGAAAGCTGTATGTCCGATGGGCCGGCAAGGTAGCCTCCATGCGCCGTTTTTGCATTACCTTCTCGACTCTGCCGTAGCTATCACATTCGCTAGGCACTGGACGTTTTTGGCTTCTTGGATTCCCTTCCACCCGAGCTCTCCTCTGACCTGCGTCTTGTATAATTCCGAGCATATTTACGACTCATATGAGACGACATCTTTCATTATTTTGCACTTTTAGATTTAATACCATTTTTCACTTATATTCTGGCACATATTTTTGTTGTCTTACTTCCGGACCTAGCAAGCTCTTCACAATGAGACCCGCATCAGTCTACTAGCTAAAAACGTTTCCTCGTTACACTGATTTATAATTATACGGAAACTTAATTGGTAACTAAAATGCGCATGCGCCTATGCTAGTACGACGTTGTCACAAGCGAAACAAATACTGCGGGACATAAATGTACAGACATGATCTATCCGTTGTGGACTCTACCATTGTTTACGCGTTATTAGTGTCGCAGTTATTGACGATTCAGAGCTGTCGATATTTTGTCACACAAGAAAGTTCGAGCAACGAGCATGTCAAAAATCAGGATGGAACACTTGCACTACTATGGTAAACTTGAGGCGAGCGCGGTATAACGATCCGGCCTTGGAGGCGGTTATGTGGGAGATTTGTCTCAGAGCTGCATAGTGACAGATGGTGACGCGAGACTGGACGCGCACGTAGTTTATGTATCAGCCGATGGAGGGCAATATTGGATAGGGGGACTGTGATTTTAGTTTCGATTGTGCCCACTAGAGTGCAATAAAGTAATAGAATGTTTTTCATAAACTGCTCTAGTATTTTCATAGAGTGTTATTATGTCTTTCTCTGTATGTAAAATGTTATAAATGTGTTTTAGCAGTATGAATGATGAGTGAGTGTGGTTTAAGGTTAATATGAAGATAACTGTTTAACGAGTTGTGTAGTAGGATTTAGTGTGGGAACATTTCGAAGAAGTATGGATATGGACAAAGGAGATTTTTGTAGAATAGATTTGTATAGCAAGTTTATGGTAAAGGGAAAGTTAATTCCGGTATAAATAACAATAATAAATAACTTTATGCATAAGCAAAACTTCAGCATACTAGATAATTACGTCGGAAAAAGTGCAGTCGTTAGGTTTATTATTTTGCGACTGGTTATTGATGAAAAGCGCGGATTGACGCGGGAGAATGTTGTTTTGCTATTGGCTGTTGAGTAAACTGACCAATGGTCAAGCAATATTGTTCGCGTGCCTTTCTCTGCTGGTAGAGAAGAGTTACAGTATTTTAGAGAGGAGTCGAAGCCTAGCCATGAAACAGATCGGACGTGTGTAGTAGTAGTAGTACGATGGAAATGATAAGCTGCTGGGTCTAACTGTGTTTCATACATCAAAAGTGATGGAAAGTGACGGCATAATTATTCCTATGTGTGTGTAGAAATTTCGGGATTTTTGAGTGAATTTTGTGACGAGAAAAGACACATATTCCGCGTGGCGTATTGAGCAGGTCGGTGGCTAAGAACTGTGACTGCATTTGGTACCGACAGACTTAGTATTTGGCGAGCATTATCAATCAAAAACAATCAGTATTTTTGTAGCTATTAAGTTTTCGGGAATTGCAACTCCATAAACTTGCTAACGTGAGTGAAAGGGATTGTGAGTGACTGTGTTATGGCTGGCACGAGCTTGGCAGTGATACTTGTTCACTTAATTTTCAGAATATATTAATTGAGGACAAAATTTCCAACCTTTCATTTGTGTGAAAACTTCTACACCTACATCCATACTCCGCAAACCACCCGACGGTGTGTGGCGGAGGGTACCTTGAGTACCTCTATCGGTTTATTTATTTATTTATTGTTCCGTGGGGCCACATTAAGGAGAAGTCTCCATGGTCATGGAATGAGTCAATACATGAAATTATAACACGACTGTAGAAACAGATAAAATGAAATATAAGAAACATATTTAGTTGTAGATTGTACAAACAGATAAAATTAAATATAAGAAACATATTCAGGCGACAAGTAGTTAGTTTAAATAAAGAAAATCAAGAACGTAAACTGGAATTTGCTTAATTTTTTAGCTCTTCCAGGAGCTCCTCGACAGAATAGAAGGAGTGAGCCATGAGGGAACTCTTTAGTTTAGACTTAAAAGTGTTTGGGCTACTGCTAAAATTTTTGAGTTCTTGTGGTAGCTTATTGAAAATGGATGCAGCAGAACGCTGCACCCCTTTCTGCACAAGAGTCAAGGAAGTGCATTCCACATGCAAATTTGATTTCTGCCTAGTATTAACTGAGTGAAAGCTGCTAACTCTTGGGAATAAGCTAATAATGCTAACAACAAACGACATTAAAGAAAATATATACTGTGAGGGCAATGTCAAAATTCCCAGACTATTGAATAGGGGTCGACAAGAGGTTTTCAAACTTACACCACACATAGTTCGAACAGCCCGTTTTTGAGCCAAAAATACCCTTTTTGAATCAGAAGAATTACCCCAAAAAATAAACCATATGACATAAACGTATGAACATATGCGAAGTAGACTACTTTTCGTGTTAAAATGTCACTTATTTCAGATACTGTTCTAATGGTAAATAAAGCGGCATTTAGTTTCTGAACAAGATCCTGAACATGGGCTTTCCACAACAGCTTACTATCTATCCGAACGCCTAGGAACTTGAACTGTTCCGTCTCGCTTATAATATGCCCATTCTGTCTGATTAAAATATCAGTTCTTGATGAATTGTGAGTTAGAAACTGTAAAAACTGAGTCTTACTGTGATTTAGCATGAAATTATATTCCACAAGCCACGAACTTATTTCATGAACTACATTATTTGATAATGTTTCAATATTACACACAAGATCCTTCACTACCAATCTGGTGTCATCAGCAAACAGAAATATTTTTGAATCACCTGTAATACTGGAAGGCATATCATTTATATAAATAAGAAACAGCAGTGTCTCCAGCACCGACTTTTGGGGAGCGCCCCACTTAACAGTGCCCCATTGGGACTGAACATCACTACCACTCTCAATATTGCGGAGCATTACCTTCTGCTTTCTGTTCTTAAAGTAAGAGGCGAACCAATTGTAAGCTACTCCCCTTACTCCATAATGGTCCAACTTCTGCAGTAATATTTTGTGGTCAACACAGTCAAAAGCCTTCGTTAAATCAAAGAAAACACCTAACGTTCGCAACCTTTTATTTAATCCATCCAAAACCTCACAGAGAAAAGAGAATACAGCATTTTCAGTTGTTAAGCCATTTCTGAAACCAAACTGTACACTTGACAGCAAATTACGTGAATTTAAATGCTCCAGTAACCTTGTATATACCACCTTCTCGATAACTTTAGCAAACACCGATGGCATAGAAATAGGTCTATAATTGTCAATATTATCCCTGTCTCACTTTTTATAAAGTGGCTTCACTACCGAGTACTTTAATCGGTCAGGAAACCGATCACTCCTAAAGGAAAAGTTAGAGATGTAGCTAAGTATTGGGCTAACAGACATAGAACAATACTTTAGTATTCTGCTAGATACCCCGTCATATCCATGAGAGTTCTTGGTCTTTAGTGATTTAATTATTAACTCAATCTCCCTCTTGTCAGTATCATGGAGGAGCATTTCAGGTAACAGTCTCGGAACACTTTTTTCTACGAGCGCTATATGATTCCCTGTTGAGTCTAGGTTTTTATTTGGTTCACCTGCTATATTCAGAAAGTGATTATTAAATACTGTACATATATGCGACTTATCAGTAACAAGGACATTCCCACTACGCACTGATTCTATATCCTCTATCTGTCTCTGCAGACCAGCCACTTGCTTTACGACTGACCATATGGTTTTAATTTTATCCTGAGACTTAGCTATTCTATCTGCATACCACATACTTTTTGCCTTCCTAATAACTTTTTTAAGCACCTTACAATACTGTTTGCAATGGGCCGCTGCATTTAGATTGTGACTGTTTCTAACGTTTTTATATAATTACCACATTGTTCTACAAGATATTCTTATCCCTCTAGTCAGCCACCCAGGCTGCCTGTTTTGCTAGTACCCTGTTTTGAACGTTCTAACGGAAAGCAACTTTCCAAGAGAATGAGAAAAGTCTTGAGAAAAGCATTATATTTATCGTCTACTGTATCAGCGCTATAAACATCTTGCCACTCTTGTTCCTTGATGAGGTTTACAAATGTCTCTACAGCAACTGAATCTGCTTTCCTAAACAGCTGATGACTATATTTAACACGCGATGCAGCACAAAAATCTTTTAGAGTTAAAATTTGTGCATCATGATCTGAAAGGCCATTCACCTTTTTGCTAACAGAATGCCCTTCTAGTAATGAGAAATGAACAAAAATATTGTCTATGTTTGTTCTACTGTTCCCTTGCACTCTCGTTGGAAAGAATACGGTTTGCATAAGATTATATGAATTAAGGAGTTCTACCAGCATCCTTTTCCTTGCACAATCACTTATACAATTAATATTGAAGTCACCACATATAACTAACTTATTGTATTTCCTATAAAGTGAACCAAGAACCTCCTCTAGCTTTAGCAAAAATGTTGTGAACTCGGAGTCTGGGGATCTGTAAATAACAACAGTAAGAAGTTTAGCTCCACTAAAGTTAACCACATCTGCACAACATTCAAACACCTTTTCAGTGCAGTACTTTGAAACATCAATTGACTCAAATGGGATCGGTTCTCCCTTCTATTCCAGTCTCGTATTGTTCGTGGAAAGAAGGATTGTCGGTATGCCTCTGTGTGGGCTCCAATCTCTTTGATTTTATCCTCATGGTCTCTTCGCGAGATATACGTACGAGGGAGCAATATACTGCTTGACTCCTCGGTGAAGGTATGTTCTCGAAACTTCAACAAAAGCCCGTAGCGAGCTACTGAGCGTCTCTCCTGCAGAGTCTTATATTGGAGTTTATCTATCATCTCCGTAACGCTTTCACGATTACTAAATGATCCTGTAAGGAAGCGCACTGTTCTCCGTTGGATCTTCTCTATCTCTTCTATCAACCCTATCTGGTACGGATCCCACACTGCTGAGCAGTATTCAAGCATCTGGCGAACAAGCGTACTGTAACCTACTTCCTTGGTTTTCGTATTGCATTTCCTTAGGATTCTTCCAATGAATCAGTCTGGCATCCACTTTACCGATTATTAACTTTGTATGGTCATTCCATTTTAAATCACTCCTAATGCCTACTCCCAGATCATTTATGGAATTAACTGCTTCCAGTTGCTGACCTGCTATATTGTAGCTAAATGATAAAGAATCTTTCTTTCTATGTATTCGTAGCACATTACACTTGTCTACATTGGGATTCAATTGCCATTCCCTGCACCATGCGTCAATTCGCTGCAATCCCCCTGCATTTCAGTACAATTTTCGCTTCTGTAGCACGTCATCTTCGTGGTATAGCAATTTTAATGGCAAGTAGTGTAATAAGAAGTGTTTCGTATGAATACGTAATTTAACCACCAATCTTTTAATACAGTGCTTAGGAAAGAGTGGCGCACGGTGGACAAACAGTGGGGGGGGGGGGGGGGGGCGATTTTTCAGGTCTTCGTCCAGCTATCCAACTATCACGTCGAAGTACAGTAGGTTTCACTAGGCTTTCCTACTGATGATCTGCTGAGACAATGTTCACAGTTAGCTGCAGGTTCGTCGTAAAGGGACGGAAAGAACCGCGCCGCTGCAAACTGTCCCAGAATGCTCGGAAATGATATATCGCAAATGTGAAAATCGCATATTTGGCGCGAAGATACAAAACAGAGACTGTGCCGGCCAGACGAAATCCGGCCGCCACTACCTCCCCTGCCTGGAGGAATGGAAGCGAGGGCAGAGTAGGGAAAGGTGCAGGGAGCAGGTGGGGATCGGGGCACCCCTGTTGTGGCACGTAAAGCTGTGTGGGCAGGGAGCAGAGCAGGAGCCACGGCACGCCACACCGGCCTACACTACAGGTCCCTCGGGTCGACACGCACGGTGGGCCAGAGCCCCGCGGGAGCATTTGCGGGCCCGCCGCACCCGGCAGCAGGGGCTGCGCCGCCCTCGGGAGCAAATGATTAAATCCGGCGAGCCGGGGGAGCTCCCGAGACATATGTGCGGGTCGCTTATCTGATGCACGCCAGATTTACTCCCGGCACCCGCGCTCGGCCAGATATGGACTGTTGTTCGTGAAGAAGAGAGCATCGAGAGTCTCCGAAAG
This sequence comes from Schistocerca gregaria, assembly GCF_023897955.1. NCBI lineage: Eukaryota > Metazoa > Arthropoda > Insecta > Orthoptera > Acrididae > Schistocerca > Schistocerca gregaria. The sequence goes on along the minus strand of NC_064920.1, from coordinate 791,422,682 downwards.
TTCCGGAAATTGTCGAGCAGAGTTCCAGGTTTGAAGCGGGACATTTCATACGGTGATGATTTTTCCACAAACATGTTCTCACTTTCACTTACGAAACTTCAGGTATATACAACCGAAGATATACATTTTAACGATGACATGTGCTCAATAGCCGGCCGGGGTGGCCGAGCGGTTCTAGGCGCGGTTTAGTCTGGAACCGCAGGTTCGAATCTTGCCTCAGACATAGATGTATGTCATGTCCTTAGGTTAGTTAGGTTTAAGTAGTTCGAAATTCTAGGGGACTGATGACATCAGATATTAAGTCACATAGTGCTCAGAGCCATTTGAACCATTTTTCTAGGGGACTGATGACGTCAGAAGTTGAGTCCCATAGTGCTCAGAGCCATTTTTGTGCTCAATACAAAAAAGTCAGATGATTTATGACATGTAAGTAACTTGGTTATATTTTGCTCTACTTTTCCCTTACTTCTCTGCTCTTTGTACTATTACTGTGTATTCATTTATCCTAGTTGTAATACCTTTGATGTATGAAATAATATACTGCCGGTAGATTCCATCATTCCATCTTCCTGAATTCCCGTAAGGTGTTCGACAGTGTACCATTTCGTCGAACGATATTCGCAGATCTCTGACTGTCTCCATGAATATTTGACAGACAGAACCCAATTCATTATACTGGACGACGGATTTTGGGCAGAAAATCCGTCTTGTGGTAGTTAGTACATAAATTTCCGATAAAATAGCTCGAATATTTCCCTAAAATCAGGCTACCCGTTGATTGTGCACACATGAGCGCATAAACACACACACACACACACACACACACACACACACACATATATATATATATATATATATATATATATATATATATATATATATATATATATACTCACACCATTTCGTACACAGACAATCAAATGTTCTGGTTTAAATAATAGTTAAAAAAAGAAACAAGTAACACTGCAACAGACAAGTCTGGCCGAGCCATCACTAAACTAAAACAAATTAAGCCAGTGAGCCAGAATAGATTATAACTTCCATCGAGAACGCTTATTGGAAACGTAAGGAAACACAAAACGTTTTAAAGCACACAGCACACTCACTTCGTTGTCAGCTACACAGACTAATTTATATTTAAAGTTAAAATTTGTTCACTGTTCGTACCCTACAGGCATCTCTTAAATCAGATTATATAGTCCATAAGTGGACAATATCCCGTTCAAATAGGTGAGCCCAACGCGAATATGCGACAATCTGTTGGATAAATGCCGCATATAATTAACGCCTTATTTACCCTCGTCATTGTGGCTAGCGTTTCGAGAGGTGTTCCAAACAATACAGCAATTAACTACATGTCAGTTGTGGTTAATGAGGAACTGATCATATTCTTGTTAACAAAAGTCCGACAGGGGATTAAAAAATAGGGGGGGGGGGGGGGGGGGGGAAGCTACAGTGGCTGAATTTTGTAGTTGACACGTGCAGGAATGATAACGACATGTATAACGTGATCCATACTGTAAAGGGCGCTATTGATTTCCCCCCCCCCTCCCACACCCCAGAACCTCTATACTACATATAGTCGTTATCTAATTACCCTTACTTCTGGATGTACTTTCGTTTATTTGCTTTTTAGTGCAAGTTCCAATCACATTCACAATTTTTTAAAGTAATCTCTTACTCTCCATGTTCAGGTTCAAATTTATGTACCTCCATTAAAGTCGAAATATTTGTTTTTTGTTGTGCTTCATGCAACGTCCTAGGCTAGTTTTCTGTGAACTACGAAAGATAAGGTTTAGTCTCCGCATCAAATCATAAGCTCAGTCCTTTGCAGCTATCTCAGAGTTTTTGTCAAATGTATCTTTAATATTGTTGTCAGAATAATCCTAAACTAATATTCTGAAATCTTTGAATGTTAACCTAGTTATATCAGCTCAAACATCTGAATGTTCCACGACTTCCATTCTGGCTCATGAAAAGTTCTTCCCAATCTTCCGAGTGTGTTTATACGAGAATCCTAAAATAATAAGGGTGTAGGGGTACTAATTTTCAGTTTACTTTCACGTAAGTAAGAGTCCCTGTAATAAATATTTTAAAAAACGTGTAGACAAAACTAAACATGAAAGGTCCTCGAATCTCTGAGAGCAGCTCTACTTATTCCGAGCTCCCTCACTAGATGTCGTCTAGTCTTTCCATTTCTCAGGTTGTCTTCTGCAGCTTCCGGAATTTCTGGTAATGTGTGATTTCCGATGAGTATTTCTTTAGTAGACGCTAAAATAATTAAAACTGGAGTCCTACAGTCGGTGTATTTGTAACGCTAATAAACGTTACTAGTTTCATACTGACGATAAAACTGATTATGGTAACGCACGAGGTTAGATTACGCCCTACTAGCAACGGGTCGAGTTGCCCCTAATACACTGCTTCTGATTTTATCTGCACATGGAAACAGTTTCTAGAAATATCGATGTGTCAGTGTATCTTAAGAATGGCAGTACATCGAAATTCATGGCAGTATAGAGTTGAAGTCGCTAAGCTCATTGTTGGCTGAGCTATCACTTACTAGTGCAACACAAATTTTTATTTGAAAGTAACGTAATACTGTTCCCACCGCATCGCACAACGGTTTGCGCCAGGACAGCAACCAAACTACGGTAACAAACAATCAAACATAGAAACTTTTTGGCGCCCAGCACAAGAGTCAACTGCTGTATTACGAGAACAGAGACATACGCGTTGCGCAGTCTTACTCGGCGAGCAGACTTAACTCGCACCCCTCTCTGGACTACGTACATTAGAAATATGACTCGACAACATAAAATAATACAGAGACCCTTAGAAAATTAGGCGTTGCGCCTCTGGGGTGTGACCTGATAGCGAATGACAGAGAGGAACGGCTGTCGCCCCGTGCCGACTTGCCCGTGTGCGGCGCACGACATCATAACATGCGGTGTCCATCAAACCGGAGTGATGTACGGACGTTGCAAGCTACCATTCACCGTTGCAGATCGGAGATAAGAAAATGAAAACCATTTGTCAAAAGGCAGAACGGGGAAACAGTTTTTCTTTCCCAGTGGAGATATATGGAGGAATTTAATGGGCTCCAATATCTGAGAACCCTCATGGCCACTTTTTAACGCTCTATATGGCCTCGTGTATCTCTGCAGCAACTTTTTCATTGTTCCACGGTGGTCCTGACGGGCACCAAATTTACTGCGCTATCTAACTCTTCGGCCATCTCACACAGGGGCAGCAATTTGCACTCCTGCTAAAATTGAACGTATACTAACATATTTTCAGAGCACCCAGTGTACTTGCATGTGATGCTGAGCCGGCCGGAGTGGCCGAGCGGTTCTAGGCGCTACAGCCTGGAACTGCGCGACCGCTACGGTCGCAGGTTCGGATCCTACCTCGCGCATGCATGTTTGTGATGTCCTTAAGTTAGTTAGGTTTAAGTAGTTCTAAGTTCTAGGGGACTGATGACCTCAGCAGTTAAAGTCCCATAGTGCTCAGAGCCATTTTTTTCTTCAAAAAAATATAGACCTATGATAAATGGTACCGTAAACCCCCGCCACACAGCGACCTTTTCAGGATGAAGTGGTACTGGTTGATTTGTGTATGGACTTTCCGTTTCCCATATTCGACAATTCTGTTTATTGACATATCCTGTCAAATGGAAGTGGGCTTCGTCTGTCCACAAAATCTCCCATGGCCAATCATTAACCACTTCCATGCGAGCAAGAAATTCTAAAGCAAAGGTTTCTCTTGCTGGCAGGTCAAAAGGAAGCAACTCGCACACAAGGGTAATATTGAATGGATAGCAAAGAAAAATGCTTAGTAGGATTTTACGCACCGTGATCACGTGTACGTCCAATGTTTGGGCACACCACCACTCGTCTCCTCCTGCATTGCTGTGGCCACTGCTTCCACTGACGCCGAATCAATTCGTTTCCTCCCTCTAGCAGGTTGCACACCAAAACAACCTGTTTTTTCGAATTTCCTAATCATTTTCTCCAGACTCACGGCAGTCATCGGACCAACGCCTTTATTCACCCCTTCAGTGTCCGGAACTTCCCCATTGCGACGTGTGCACAGTCATCATTCTTGTAATACAGCCTTACAAGCAGAGCGTGATCCTGCCATGAGACAGTCATGGCGAATGTCGCAGACGCGAAAGGAGGAAACGTCACGTACCCGCGTGTTTATATCACCTTCAATGGGTCGTGCACATGACAGATGTTTTTATTTACGTATTCTGACACATACAGTGGGATCCACTGATCAATTTTGAAACTATTTTTTTTCTTCTGCTATACGGCCTCCGATAATATTCCGTTGCAATTTGGGGTCGTTTAGACCAATGGTGTTATTTCTACGGCGTTTTGCAACTTTAACTTTAATTATGATCACCCTGTATATTAGTCGTCAAGGTTCGACTATGTCTGACCACCACAAGGTAGGATCGCCGTAGTTTACACTAAGCATGTCGTAACCATTCACATCTGTGAGAGCCATTCGAGAATAAGCAATGGACTTGGAAAATTCTCTGTCACTTCACTCCACTGATTGGAGATTACCAGCACCCGAGCTAGGGTTCAAATGGCTCTTAGACTATGGGACTTAACATCTGAGGTCATCAGTCCCCTAGACTTAGAACTACTTAACATAACTAACCTAAGGCCATCACACACATCCATGCCCGAGGCAGGGTTCGAACCTGCGACAGTAGCAGCAGCGCGGTTCCGGACTGAAGAGCCTAGAACCGCTCGGCCACAGCGGCCGGCTCGGGGTCAGGGAAGTAACGTCCCATGTGTAGGCTGCCGTTGGCACAGCAGTACAAACGGTTGTCTCTGGAGTGGTATCGTGACTTGGAGTCATGAACTGAAGTCCAGTTCTGTGCAGCGATGAATCACAGTTCTGCGTTACCCCGGGTGACTATAGTCACCTATGGAGAGGCATGTTTCGTAGAGGCACAGATGTGGCTTCATGGTGTGGGGAGCAACTGGGTTTGACTTTAGGACAAGGCTAACAGTCATTGAGAGAACTCTGACGGCACAGCAGTACGCCACGAGCGTCCTGCATCCTCTCGTGGTGCGTTTCATGAGACGGTGTCGTAGTGCTAGTTTTCAACAGGGCAATGCTTGTTCACACAGCGGCACGTGTCTCTATGAACTGTCTACGTGATATTGAAGTACTCCTGTGGCCATAAATATACAATATCTAGAATGATATTTTCACTCTGCAGCGGAGTGTGCACTGATATGAAACTTCCTGGCAGATTAAAACTGTGTGCCGGACCGAGACTCCAACTCAGGCCTTTGCATTCGGCGGGCATGTGCTCCACCATCTGCGCTACCCAAGCACGACTCACGACCCGGCCCCACAGCTTTAATTCTGCCAGTACCTCGTAGGAGACGAGGTACTGCCAGAATAGAAGCTGTGGGGCGGGTCGTTTTTGGTACAGCAGTTGCCCGCGAAAGGCAAAGAGACAAGTTCGAGTTTCGGTCGGGCACACAGTTTTAATAAGCCAGGAAGTTTCATGCCAATATCTATCCATGTGTGAGGCCATTTCGAACTCCGTCCGACTACCAGTATCCAGGATAGCAAGGATTAGTTAGAACACCTGTGGGTCAGCTTATCTCGGAGGAGGATACAGTGGTAGTATGACATACCTCCCATCCGAATCGGTGTATGGATCCGGACCAGAGGTTGTCGAAGGTCATGCTGATAAGTGGGCATATGCTACCAAGTTCTTTGTAAATTTGACTTGATTTGGTATTCACATCAGATAATCTTTCGACCCGTGAAGTTTCATTTCCTTTCTTCCTCCCCTTTCGGTGTTTCCCTATTTTTTCCCAGGCAGTGTATTATAAAAGACTATAGAAGCGCTATAAATGAAGGAAAATGCGTGTATACAGAATATTGTGTACACTGGCTACTAAATGTGCCCCGTAAGGAAGATGCTGAGTGTAGCGCGAAGAGTGAACAACGTGTGGACACGAGGCGAGTGCTGTGAGGACGGAGCAGGTGGAGAGTGGCGAGTAATTGAAATGGATGCTGCAGGTTGGCGCGCAGCGGCGCGACGCGGCGTCTGTGCTGCGGATTGCAGGAAGCCGCCTGCCGGCGGAAGCACAATCGATACCTGCCTTACCGCAGACGCGGCCGCCTCTCCTACCCTCTCCTGCCCTCTCCTACCCTCTCCTGCCCTCTCCTACCCTCTCCCGCCCCCTCCCCCCGGGCCCTCCTCAGCCCCACCCTGCTCTGCTCTGCTGCGGATTAAACACGGCGCTCGTGACACGCAGAACGCCCTCCTCCTCTCTCACCAGTCTCACTTAGCTAATGATACTGCACGATAGGGAGGGAAAAACCGACTGGTTAAGACCGATACCGGTAATTAAGTGCTGAATAACCTCTAGTTTTCCGTATTTGTTCTGTCATGGTTACAAAAGGTGCTTTTTTAAATTATTGTACTAAAAACCGAGTATAAAAATCGAACTGTCAAGTAGCCATTGCAGCACCCTAGTAAATTTTGATAGTAAAATTTGCATTGGCTTTAAATATTGGTTTATTATAGACGATGAGATAAGAGGTAAGTGCTATTTTAATAACGATGCCGACAGAAACGAGCAGCAAATACATGGCAATATATTTTTAATTAATATCGTGTTTATACTGGTTGCTGGTGAGGAGGAAAGTTAGTTATTAGTATTTTATTAATGATCTCATTCATAAGCAGCCATATCACAGTCATCACAGTCGCTCAAGAAGTTATAATTAAGCTTTACTTGTTCAATCAGAATCGGACGATGACTCTCCTCGTCCGCAGTCTCGATGATTCGGAGTGATCTGCAATCCTGTGTAAATAAAATGTCTTGGTTTTCTTGCGTTGCGTAGTCAGTCGGGAAACCTCAGATCAAGCGGAAAGTTTGCGTTTATAGAGTTTAATTATCCGATGAAATAATGGAGCTCTTGGATCTAGTAATTGCAGGTTCGTTTCCAATTCTTCGGAAGTTCCCTCCTGATTACCAACGAAACGACACCTGCGTGCAAATTTCCAATTAGAGAATACATATATAATGAAATTCCTTACACACCTTTGATGTAAATGCTCAGTATATATTTTCTTGAGTAGCATACAATATATTTTCAATCCCTTTCTTCCAGTAATCTCGATAGCAAAATTATGATTATTCGATGCGGCTATTCGGCACAGAGAAGAACCTAGAAGTCCTCTCAACATGTTGTTGTTGTTTTATCTTCAGTCCTGAGACTGATTTGATGCAGCTCTCCATGCTACTCTATCCTGTGCAAGCTTCAAGCCAGTACTTACTGCAACCTACATCCTCCTGAATCTGCTTAGTGTATTCATCTCTTGGTCTCCCTCTTCGATTTTTACCCTCCACTCTGCCCTCCAATGCTAAATTTGTGATCCCTTGATGCCTCAGAACATGTCCTACCAACCGGTCCCTTCTTCTTGTCAAGTTGTGCCACAAACTCCTCTTCTCCCCAATTCTATTCAATACCTCCTCATTAGTTATGTGATCTACCCACCTAATCTTCAGCATTCTTCTGTAGCACCACATTTCGAAAGCTTCTATTCTCTTCTTGTCTATTTATCATCCATGTTTCACTTCCATACATGGCTACACTCCATACAAATACTTTCAGAAACGACTTCCTGACATTTAAATCTATACTCGATGTTAACAAATTTCTCTTCTTCAGAAACGCTTTTCTTGCCATTGCCAGTCTACATTTTATATCCTCTCTACTTCGACCATCATCAGTTATTTTGCTTACCAAATAGCAAAACTCATTTACTACTTTAAGTGTCTCATTTCCTAATCTAATTCCATCAGCATCACCCGACTTAATTAGACTACATTCCATTATCCTCGTTTTGCTTTTGTTGATGTTCATCTTATACCCTCTTTTCAAGACACTGTCCATTCCGTTCAACTGCTCTTCCAAGTCCTTTGCTGTCTCTGACAGAATTATAATGTCATCGGCGAACCTCAAAGTTTTTCTTTCTTCTCCATGGATTTTAATACCTACTCCGAATTCTTCTTTTGTTTCCTTTAGTGCTTGCTGAATATACAGATTCAATAATATCGGGGACAGGGTAGAACCCTGTCTCACTCCCTTCCCAGCCGCTGCTTCCCTTTCATGCCCCTCGACGCGTATGACTGCCATCTGGTTTCTGTACAAATTATAAATAGCCTTTCGCTCCCTGTATTTTACCCCTGCCACCTTTAGAATCTGAAAGAGAGTATTCCAGTCAACATTGTCAAAAGCTTTCTCTACGTCTACAAATGCTAGAAATTTAGGTTTGCCTTTCCTTAATCTATTTTCCAAGGTAAGTCGTAGGGTCAGTATTGCCTCACGTGTTCCAACATACCAGAGAGAATATTACAAAGAGAAATTATGCGCTCATGGAATAGTAAAAGTACTGTACTACTTTGCGCATCGATTCTGCGAGTATATAGATGGTCAAGTAGGAAACGTAATTCACTCATAGAATTGTGCAGAGATAATTAGTAGAATATAAAGATATTTACAGCAAAAGAAATGGTACTGTATTGCTGCGACAGTAATGTGCAACAGAGAAACAATTATCCATAGCTGGTCTACACGGTAATTTCTCGCTTTTGCCAAAAGGTATCTGTTGTATTCCAAAATAGCGCCAACCCTATTCTGGAAATATTTTTTAACTATTTTTGTACCTATGAAGTACAATGCTTCATTTGCTTTAAAATGTTAAAGGTTTGTTCCCATTTATGTGAAACAATAACAGAGGAAGGAAATTTTGACAACGGTGATAAATTAACAACTTAAAAACAATTCATTCATAGTATACAATACAAAGCGCAGTAGTTCATATCTTGCTTTTGACTGCATAATACGCCTTTATCTGCTTGTAGACCTTAAAGGCCGGCCGGTGTGGCCGTGCGTTTCTAGGCGCTTCAGTCTGGAACCGCGTGACCGCTACGGTCGCAGGTTCGAATCCCGCCTCGGGCATGGATGTCTGTGATGTCCTTAGGTTAGTTAGGTTTAAGTAGTTCTAAGTTCTAGGGGACTGATGACCATAGATGTTAAGTCCCATAGTGCTCAGAGCCATTTGAACCATTTGATTTAGACCTTGAAAACGGACAAACAAACACGAAAAACCTGACTATTCGTAATGCGAAAATAGCGGTACGATCCCCGATTACAACATGATTTTTGAGCAGAGTTGCAAAAAGTTAGAATCAATAGAGGGATACTGTTGATTCATCACTTATTACTTTTCGACAAAACCAGCAAACAGTGGGCGGGATGAACTTTCTTTTTTTTCCCCCAAATTAATGTAATATTTTCACTATGTATCTTGAAACTAAAAAGAGTCAAATTTTTCAATCTTTGTTAGATATCTACTTTTATTACAAGAAAAAATAGGAATAGAAGACTGAAAATCGGTTACTTCAGAAACCGGTTATTTTTAGCGGCCATATCAAGTTAAATTGGAGTGGAGGAAATCCGATATTACCGGAAACCGGTTGTTTCAGCGATAAGAATGCTTTCAACGGCTGAGAACAGTTTCTCACTCATGTTATATTCTTCACGACTCCCGAATAGGAATGCGGAAAAAAAGAAAAATTAGATTAGATACAAATTTACATCAAAACGAGAAACCACTTGTGTGTTAGCTTGGAGTCAAAAAAACACTGACGGACAAAGCAAGAAAAACATAAGAAGTATACCGACAGAGACTCATGTTATATTCTTCAAAAAAATGGTTCAAATGGCTCTGAGCACTATGGGACTTAACATCTTAGGTCATTAGTCCCCTAGAACTTAGAACTACTTAAACCTAACTAACCGAAGGACAACACACACATCCATGAACGAGGCAGGATTCGAACCTGCGACCGGAGCAGTCCCGCGGTTCCGGACTGTAGCGCCTATAACCGCACGGCCACCGCGGCCGGCTATATTCTTCACAACTCCGTGATAGGAATGAGGAAAAAACAAAAATGAGATTAGATACAAATTTACATTTAAACGGGAAACCACTTGTGTGTCGTAGTTCATGAATTCTGTTACCTTGCAATCAAAATAACACTGACGGACAAAGCAAGAAGAACATAAGAAGCATACCGACGGAGACAAAGAGGGCTTACCTTCCTAAGTGGAATTTACTAGAATCAAACATCGGCTTTAATTTGAGGAAGAAATTTCTAATGATGTACGTCTGGTGTACAGCAATGTACTGAAGTGAATCATGCACTGCCAGACAACCAGAAAAGAGAAGAATCAACGTGTCTGACAAGTGGTGTTATAGAAGGATCTTGAAAACTAAATCAACTGATATAAAAAAAATTAGCAGCTTCTCTGCAGAATCGGCAATGGAAGAAGTATGCCAAAATCCTGACTAGACGAAGGGACAGGATGATAGAAGGTGTTTTAAGAAGTCAGGGAATAACTTTCATGGTATATCAGGAAGCTAGAGAGGTAAAAACTATGGAGGTCGATGGATACGGGAATATATCCAACAAATGGCTGAACACGCTGCGTGTGATGGCTACGTGCTCGGTAGACGAGAGAAAATCATGACCGATCATATTAAATCTTCCAGAGGGCTTAAAAATGTTCCGTACAAACTTAAATATGTAAATAGACAGTTCATACATTCCGGGAAGCAAGAATTTCGACCATTTTTGCCCATTAGCGACATTGATCAGGAAAAAATGACTTTTTTTTGCTCATATGACGCATTTCGGAATTTATCCATCATCAGATATCCAGGAGTGATTACTAGTCTGCTGATGTTTGTTTCACATACAACTTGAAAAGCCATATGCACGTGCAATAATCGCTCCTGGATATCTGATGGTAGATGAATTCGGAAACACGTCAAATGAGCGATAAAATCATTCCTTGCCCGATTTTTTGCTTTTACCATTGCGATCCAGCAAGCCTGAATGCGGTACTACTGATTATTTTAATTTGAAGTTTGACGCCGAATCACAAATGACAACAGAAATATTTTTTCGTGTGATGTAATTGTAAATTAATAATTTTGGAGCTTTAATTTACTTGTACTCTGAAACCGTAGTTCTTGCCAAATTTAATCATTGCACATCGATGGAAGTACCCTATAAGTTCTTACGAGTGAGTTTGCGAGGATCAAAAAATGTGACACATACGGCCGTACCTTTTGGTTGCATTAGCTTAGAAGTTTACATTTAACACACCCGCAACAACTTGATATGTCTTCCCATTCCTGAGAAAAAGGGTTTTTAACAGTCGGACGCACAGATGGACAAACTGACCATACAGACGGGTAAGAAAGCGATTCTGTAAGGGTTCCATTTTTACCGGCTGAGGCACGGAACGCTAAAAATAGACTTCGTTTCTCCTCCTCGTAACCTCTCTTATTCCCAATGCATGCTGGGACGATGCACTGCAAGCTGTCAGTATAAACATTTTAACAAATTCGTGGTTGGGAGGAACGAAGATTATGTCAACAGAGGCTTGGGCTGGAGAAGAAAGCTACTTGGAACTTGCAACAAGCAATGTAAGGGAATCACAGGAAGCCTAGATGTCGAGGACCAGACCAGAATTTAAATCACTGCTCTCCAGAATGTCTAGAGTCTTCTCACTGAATCACCTCGCTTTGTCACACGTCTTATAATGTACGTGAAAATATTGAGTGTGACCTTAATCGTTGCCGACATTACTCCTGTTCATCAAGTAACACCCCGAATCATAGGCGACGATGTTGTTTGCCCAAAAAATGGATGTCGTTCACACTCGTGAAATAAATGTTAAATAGTTTCCACCTGTGTTTCATTCTGATCCTCAGTTAATTTTTGCGACTAAATTCGGGCAGCACATCTGCCTACCCACTACTGCGAATGATGTCGACAATATTGTCGTGTTGTTTCTCAATTACATCACAATTAACACCAGCGACAGCAGCTAATATTGTTCCAGTTGTCGCACTTACTCGGTATTGTCCGTCCTACGATAACAAAGGATAAAAGTTTGAATTCAGTGGTAGAGTAGACGAAGGGAAGATTGAATCTGTTAGGGTTCAAATGGCTGGAGAAAATTACATCGTTTATCGCTTAGTGTGTTCGACGTTACGTGACGTCTCTCTCTCTCTCTCTCTCTCTCTCTCTCTCTCTCTCTCTCTCTCTGGACAATAACAGGCATGAACTCAGTTACCAAACAAGTTGCCTTTTGTTCAGTCCAGTTTCCAAAGTTTAGAGGCACCTTCTATATTTAAAAGTAAATTTTGCCGTAACAGAAACAGAAAGTAAATTTATAGATACCAAGAATATCATCTCTTACACAGTGATGGTTGGCGGAGTGGAGGAAGGCAAAGGAGCAACTGCAGACGTAGCTTTGATAATTGATCAGAAATGGGAGAATGAAATAGACTATTTACAAGTATATTAAAGAGAGTATGATACTAGCTCGTTTTAAGATTGATGAATGACATCTGTGTCTGAAAGGCATTTATGTTCCAGAAGAGGGTAGAGTTGAAGAAACGGATGTCTTCCATTAACAGTTACAAGTCTTCATTCAGCACGATACACGAGACGATATTTTTATAGTCGGAGGTCTGAATGCTAGAATCGCCGAAACACTAATTCAAGGAATAAAGATGCTCTAAAGATTACAGACTTCTCCGTTTTTAGCTCCTTGACGATAACCCGATAACCAACACCTTCTTTTGAACGTAAGAAATTAGTAAATGTACCTGGTGTGCAAGAGGAACTAAATCCGTTATTGATTATGTAATCGCTAACCACAGAATAACACTACAGCAGATAGACACAAATGTTTTTAGCGGAAACCGTGCTAACTCACATCACCAGAATACAGACATGGGCTGATAGGAGAAAATCGATACAGAAAAATATTTCCAAGCATGGAGAAAAATATAGGATACACCTTCCGCAAATGGGAAATATTATATACCTCTATCAGACAAGATTAGCTCATAAATTAACTGCTGCAAGTGCAAGAAATACCAGAAAAAGAATGGCATGGAGAGCTGCATCAGACAAGTCTTCGGATTAAAGACCACAACGAAAACTGGTCTGTGATTGTGTTGGTGTGCTAGCGTGTAGCAGTCATTCGCCTAGATGATGGTGTATCTGGATAGGTCGATAATGTGGAGCAGTGAGAAAAGTGACTCATCCAAGCAGGCGACAAGCTCCAATCTGCAAAGCCCATTCCTACTGCTAACGTAACAGACGTCGGGGAACACACAAGGAGGAGGAAGAGTTTAGTGTTTAACGTCTCGTTGACAATGAATTCGTCGGAGACGGAGCACAAACTCGGATTAAGGAAGGGTGGGTGAGGAAATCGGCAGTTCCCCTTCAAAGGAACCATCCCAGCATTTGGCTGAAGCGATTTAGGGAAATCACGGGACATCTAAGTTAGGACGGCTGGACCCGGATTTGAACCTTTGTCCTTCCGAATGCTAGTCCATTCTGCTAACCACTACGCCATCTCTTTCGGCAGAACACACGGGCGTCGTCTGCTGCTGAACCCCTTGTCTAAGAATGTGTGCTGAATGGTGTGCTCCGAAAAACTCGTGCCGGCACCGACAATGTACTGTGTCGTCAGATGTGTTACAGACTGCCACCTGTCCTGCCTTACAGACGAGCAAAGCGTGGTGTGGTAAACCAACAGCTTGTGGCTAACTCTTGCCTTCACCGTCCTTAAGCCAGTTTCCGTAGATGCTCACGACAGTAGCACGCAAACTGCCTATCAGCTTCGCCATTTCCGAAATGCTCACTCTCAGGCGTTGGTCTATAGCAATTTGCCATTTGTCACGTCCGAGAGAACGACACCACGCATTCATATAATAGATAACGCCTCGATGGGCTACAAATCCACAGAATTGAGCGCAAATGCTCATTTATCTTCGACCACAAGCGGGAATCTAAAAGTAGCGAGCGTAGAGGACTGCCGATGAATATTGGCAGTAACAGTCGGCCGACGAGTGTGCCCAGGTAGTCCGCGCATTTGCGTTTAACACTGTATCCGGTACTGCCTGGTAAAGAACACATCCCGGTTTCGAGTCCCTACCCGGCACACATTTTCACTCGTTGCTGCTGACTCCGCATTAAGTTGCGATGAAGCTGATATCACCAGTTCCTTTCCTTTCCTTTGTATCTGCATCACCTTCAGTTTACATTAAGTCACTTATGTCAATGAATTTCCGTATTTTAGGCCCGATCCACCACTAAAATGATTCCCCATTTATCTCCGAGTATACAGGGTGGCCCATTGATCGTGAACGGGCCAAATATCTCACGAAATAAGCGTCAAACGAAAAACTACAAAGAACGAAACTTGTGTAGCTTGAAGAGGGAAATCAGATGGCGCTGTGGTTGGCCCGCTAGATGGCACTGCCATAGGTCAAACGGATATTAACTGCGTTTTTTAAATAGGAACCCCCATTTTTTTATTAAATATTCGTGTAGTACGTAAAGAAATATTAATGTTTTAGTCGGACCACGTTTTCCGCTTTGTGATAGATGGCGCTGTAATAATCACAAATGTATAAGTACGTGGAATCACGTAACATTCCGCCGTTGCGGACGGTATAATTACCCGTGTTAAAATGGACCGTTGACCAATTGCGGAAAAGGTCGATATTGTGTTGATATATGGCTATTGTGAACAAAATGTCCAACGGGCGTGTGCAATGTATGCTACTCGGTATCCTGGACGACATCAACCAAGTATCCGGAGCGTTCGCCGGAGAGTTACATTATTTTAGGAAACAGCAAGTGTTCAGCCACATGTGAAACGTCAACCACGACCTGCAACAAATTATGATGCCCAAGTAGGTGTTTTAGCTGCTGTCGAGGCTAATCCGCACATTAGTAGCAGACAAATTGCGCGAGAATCTGGAATCTCAATACGTCGGGGTTGAGAATGCTACATCAATATCGATTGCACCCGTACCATATTTCTATGCACCAGGAATTGCATAGCGACGACTTTGAACGTCGTGTACAGTTCTGCCACTGGGCACAAGAGAAATTACGGGACGATGACAGATTGTTTGCACGCGTTCTATTTAGCGACGAAGCGTCATTCACCAACAGCGGTAACGTAAACCGGCATAATATGCACTGTAGGCCAACGGAAAATCCACGATGGCTGCGACAAGTGGAACATCAGCGACCTTTGCGGGTTAATGTATGGTGCGGCATTATAGCGGGAAGGATAATTGGCTCCCATTTTATCGATGGCAATCTAAATGGTGCAATGTATGCTGATTTCTTACGTAATGTTCTACTGATGTTACTACAAGATGTTTCACTACATGACAGAATGGCGATATACTTCCAACATGTTGGATGTCCAGCACATAGCTCGCGTGCGGTTGAGGCAGTAGTGAATAACATATTTCATGACAGGTGGATTGGCCCGCACGTTCACCGGATCTGACGTCCCCGGATTTCTTTCTGTGGGGAAAATTGAAGGATATTTGATATCGTGATCCACCGACAACGCCTGACAACATGCTTCAGCGCATTGTAAATGCATGTGCAAACATTACGGAACGCGAACTACTCGCTGTTGAGAGGAATGTCGTTACACGTATTGCGAAATGCATTGAGGTTGACGGACATCATTTTGAGCATTTATTGCATTAATGTGTTATATACAAATAATCACGCTGCAACAGCATGCGTCTCAGAAATGATAAGTTCATACAGGTACATGTATCACATTGGAACAACGGAAATAAAATATTCAAACGTACCTAAGTTCTGTATTTTAAATTTAAAAAACCTACCTGTTACCAACTGTTCGTCTAAAATTGTGAGTCATATGTTTGTGACTATTTAAAAAAAACGCAGCTGATATCCGTTTGACTTATGGCAGCTCCATCTAGCGGGCCAACCTCAGCGCCATCTGGTTTCCCTCTTCAAGCTAGACAAGTTTCGTTCTTTGCAGTTTTTTCGTTTGATGCTTATTTACTGAGATATTTGGCCCGGTCACAATCAATGGACCACCCTGTATACTTCTCTTATCGCGTAACGTGTTCGCAGCGCCACCAGTGCGTATTCAATTTCACATTGGCCAGTGGTCATAATTTTTCGGCTCATCAACGTATTCGATACTCAAGTCAGTGGCGGATTGTAGCTATACATCCGAAATTATTTTACAAACGGCTAATCGGCCCATCTTTGTTCACTGGAACGTTTTTGCTTCTATTATAGTCTCATTTCACTTCTGTCAGCTTTCGCTATTATCTCTGGTACACATGACGTAAATTACAGTTAATTTGTCGGTGGATGATTAAAGTATCGATATAATGACCGGTATCGTGTCGTTAAACTTAAAATTCAGTCATTCATTGGGATGAATAACAGACTTGCCGCAGTGGTAACACAGGTTCCCGGCGGATTACCGAAGTTAAGCGTTGTCGGGCTGGGCTATCACTTGGATGCGTGACCATCCGATCTGCCGAGCGCTGTTGGCAAGCACATTCAATGGCGCCTGTGGTCTGAGGATGACATGGCGGCCGGTCGGTACCGTTGGGCCTTCATGGCCTGTTTCGACCGGAGTTTAGTTTTTATTGGGATGAATACAAATGTTCCTAAGGGGAAAAAACGGAAGGAAACGTTTATTAAGTTCTACAAAACAAAGGCGTTCCCGGCTTCTCTCTGCGGAAGCTCGCGCGGAAGAGTTCGCTCAGAAGGAACAAACAGTGAGGGCGGCCTCTGCGACTCGTTTTCGCCGCTGGCCGGCACCCTTGCCAAAGGGCTCTCAGGAGGGCGGCAGGAATTAAAACCGGAGGCCCGTATGGGCCGCAGCCCGGCGCTCCCCACACGCTAATGGCACTCGACGCTTGGTCGCCGCCGCAGCCGGGAACGCTCCACTTGTCGAAGCGCGAATCAGCTGCCGTGCCTTGTCCACTGTGTCACTCACTGCTCGTTGCTTCTCCAGCCGTGACAGATGGCATGACAGTCGGAACTAACGTTACGTCACAGATTCTTCATGCATGAAAGTCCCAATAAAACCTTTCTGGTGTTCTTCATGACGGATTACAACTCTTAGAAACGTTAAAAAAATCGAACTTCAAACTAAGGAATACAAAATATTATTCTCACCTGACAGAGGACTCTAGTAAAGGCTGGTACTTGAAACGTTGACCGTCATGTCATAGACTTCCTTTGGGCAGTGCACTTAGGTAAAGTTCCCTTTCCTTTTTTTTTTTATTATTGTGTCGTTTTTCCCCTGCACACTTCTTTCTTAGCATTAGAAAAAAAGTTGTCCTTAAGCTTCTTCCGTTTGTATCACTTCTCATCATTACTTGTCTCTGTTATTTTAGCTTGCAGTTTTTTGTGTCACCTTTTTCAGAAGGAAATGTCACCTAAACTTTATTTTCAGCATACCATGCAAGCTTCTTTCGATAACGAAACTCAGTTTCTAGATTACATCCCTTGTAGTTTAACGACTGAAACCACATACAACTGCGGAATAAACGATCGCTTGTTACGCTTCATCACTTGATATCAAGCCGCTCGTGAAAGCAATGGAGGAGAGATGTTGTGGGAAACTGAACAAACAAAAAACAAAAAAATATTTTGCCCCTACGAAATTTTTAGAGAAAGCATTCCTTTCCCATTACACTACATGAGTAACCTTTTCCCTAATACATACCATGACGCGTTTCAAGAATTAATTCTCATTGTGAAGTGCAAATATTTTCGTTGATATCGTATGTGATATTTAGATGTTTGGTGTTCCGGCTATGCTACGTGGACTCTTAATGTTGTGGTTTTACTGCAATCCGACAATATAAATCCTGTGACTTTTTTATGTGCTAATGTTAGAAAATAGTATTTTTTGTCTGCCTAGGTACACTTACTGTGCTCAAAATAGTATTTTTTGTCTGCCTAGGTACACTTACTGTGCTCCCTTCGTTGTACAGAAATTCATGCTTAAGCGTTTGGCAGACCGTTCATCGAACGACTTAAGCTCAAGACTGAAACCGTATTGAGCTCAGTAAATTATCACAATCTTCGTAGACATCACCTTTGTGACTTTATCAACGTGTATCCCACATTGTCACCATGTACAGTAACGAACACGACGGAATTATACTTACTACATTTTCTACGTGTGTTTTTGACTTGTTTGGCTCTTAGTTCTATGTTAATAATAATAGACTTTATTCTGGAACTGAAGAGAATACGATGTGTGTATGTACAGGATGATTCAGCCGGCACTACATATGGATTTTAAGCAATCTGCAACATCTTCGAAAAAGACGTGTGAGATTTTCATATTATCTCATTCGTAAGGGCAAACTATTAGCCCTACAGAAAAAAAGTTCAGGACCTTTTTGTAGGAAATTTAATCTAGTTAAATTTTGTACTGGTATATGTTATCGCTGGAGGCGAAGACAAACATACAAAAGTGGCCTTCAAACGGTTTTTTCTTTAATAACTCGAAAATCGTAGCCTCCAGCGCGAACGAATCTCAGTACAAAATGTAGCAACATTTAATTTCCTACCAGAAGGTCAAGTTCATTTGTTGTGTAGGACTGTTAGTTTGCATGTTGTGAGCGAGAGAATATGATAATATACCGTGCGATTTCTGATGCTACTGTAGGATGCATAAAACCCATTGGTGGGGGCAGTTGAATCAACCTGCATCAGATGGCATCGACTATTTCCAAAAATCAAGAGCAGCTTAAAATTATACTGTACTTCGAACTATTTCGTAAACTAACTGATAATATGTAACATAAAATTCTGATAAACATATGTAAAACATGAAACTTCCTGGCAGATTAAAACTGTGTGCCGGACCGAGACTCGGGACCTTTGCCTTTCGCGGGCAAGTGCTCTACCACCTGTAATACATTACATAAAATAACCACAGAGAA
The DNA here is from genome assembly GCF_023897955.1 of Schistocerca gregaria. Classification (NCBI taxonomy): domain Eukaryota; kingdom Metazoa; phylum Arthropoda; class Insecta; order Orthoptera; family Acrididae; genus Schistocerca; species Schistocerca gregaria. The sequence continues at coordinate 791,403,763 of NC_064920.1, read as the reverse complement.
CTGTTTGTGAGGCTAATGTAATCTCAAGATAATGAAAATTAAAATCAAAGGATATTTGCCGTTAAGATACATCACATTTTTCAGCTGTACAGATGACGATACGAAAATCTTTACTACGTTACACGTTGATCATGCCACTTTTAGTGTAACCGCAAAACGGACGACACTATCCACTATTGTGGGCGCTTCACACCAGAAGTGGGCGCACACCACCTATAATGACTCACCAGAAGCAGTGTGACAAACTGCCTCGCCGATACGATAAAGATCGCTGCAGGCGGCCGGGGAAACTGAGCAGCAGAAGTGCGGGCCTCGCGTTCTCCGGAGCCGCCGGTGCTCCTGCGGCTGCATTCTTGTCGCACCGGAAGAGCGAGGCGGCGGCGGCGGCGGCGGCGGCGGCCCCCAATCGATTGCCGATGTGGGCCAATTAGGGAGCCGCGCCTCGGTTTGGCCGGCCGCTCGCCTTGGGGGCCTAATTGCCCGCGGCCATTACCTCGCGCCGCGGCTCCTCCCGGCCGAGAATTGCGTCAATCAGCTCGCTATTCATTACCCCTTGCCTTAAGTGCGGCCCGGCGCCGGGCCAAGTGACAATTGGCCCGGATTACGCGGCCGCCGCCGCCTCCTCCGCCTTGCCCGCCGCCCCCGCGCCCGCCCCCGCAGCCACTCCCCTCGAGAAGACTGACGCCTGCAATCAATACCCGGGTCCTCAAGGTGCATTCAGGCGCGCCCGCTGCCAGACACTGCAACACGTTATTAAAATTACGGCCCCTCTCCGGTCCAGCCCTACGACCAGCAGGCGTTCTTTCATATTTAAAAGGGGGAGCGCCTCCCACTAAATCACCACTCTGAGAATCAGCTGCCGTTGTGTCTCAGCCGCCTGCGAGGACGAACCATTACCATGCGTGCAAAAGTGTAATCTCTGGCCTGACAACTCTACATACAGGTAACGTGTTTCGTCTGACTGACTCTGAATATTACGACATATTCATTTTTTAATAGTTTAATATATTTTTTTCAATTTTCTATCTTAGACACTAGATTAGATGGCCGTCGTGTGACGAGGGCCTCCTGTCGGGTAGACCGTTCGCCAGGTGCAAGTCTTTCGATTAGGCGCCACTTCGGCTACTTGCGGCTGGATGGGGATGTAATGATGGTTATTAGGAAAACACAACACCCAGTCCCTGAGCGAAGAAAATCTCCGACCCAACCGGGAATCGAATCCGGGACCTTAGGACTGACAGTCTGTCGTGCTGACCACTTTTTTTTAAAAAATCTCATTTTGTTCGTTATGGGTCGTTGTATTTGTTTAAGTTCATCGTGTCCGCAACTCGTAGTCGTGCGGTAGCGTTTTCGCTTCCCACGCCCGGGTTACCGGGTTCGATTCCCGGCGGGGTCAGGGATTTTCTCTGCCTCGTGATGACTGGGTGTTGTGTGACGTCCCTAGGTTAGGTAGGTTTAAGTAGTTCTAAGTTCTAGGGGACTGATGACCATATATGTTAAGTCCCATAGTGCTCAGAGCCATTTTTTTAAGTTCATCGTGGACCCATTGACTCAGTTTTTCTTATTACAGAGGGCAGCCAACCCTCTTACGAACACGCTGAGCTACCGTGCCGGCACCTCTCAGCTACCGGGGGGCGGACAGATTAGTTGATGTGGAGGAATGAGACATTGCCAGGTGAATGGAAATTGGCCATCATACAACGAGGTGGCAAAAGTCATGGGATAGAGACATGCATATATACAGATGACGGTAGTATCACGAGGTATAAAACAGCGGTCCATGGCGGAGCTGTCATTTGTACTCAGGTGATTGATATGAAACAATTTCCGATGTGATTATACACGCACGACGAGAATTAGCACTCTGTACGCTGAATGGTAGTTGGAGCTAGACGTATGGAACATTTCACTTCGTAAATCGTTAGGAAATTTGACATTCCGAGATCAACATTGTCAACAGTGTGCCGAGAATACCTAATTTCAGACATTACTTCTCACGACATATAACGGATTGGCTGACTGCCTTCACTTAACGATCGAGAGCAGCGGCTTTTGCGTTAAGTTGTCAGTCCTAACAGACAATCAACACTACGTGAAATAACAGGAGAAATCAATGTGAGACTTACGACGAACGTCTACGCTAGGACAGTTCGGCGAAATTTGGCGTTAATGGGCTATGGCAGCAGGCGATCGACGAGTGTGACTTTGCTTACTGCGCTACAGTGCCTGTAGCGCCTCTCCTGGGTTCGTGACGACATCGGTTGAACCCTAGGCGACTGGAAAATTGTTGCCTTATCTGATGAGTCCCAATTTTACTTCGTGAGAACTGATTTTAGGGTTCGAGTGCAGCACAAAATCCACGAAGTCATGGACCCAAGTTGTCGACGACGCACTTCGCAACCTATTGGTGGCTCCATAATGGCCAATAGGAACCTATCATTGACTGGAAATGGTTGTGTTCGGCTACTTTGGACTCCATTTGCAGCAATTCATGGACTTCATGTACCCAAACACCGATCGAATTCACATGGATGACAATGCCCCGTGTCACCGGGCTACAATTATTCGTGACTGGTTTGAAGAATATTCTGAACAATTCGAGCAAATAATTTGGCCACCCAAATCGCCCGACATGAACCGCATCTTCTTCTAATCGAGAGGCCAAGTCGTGCACAAAATCTTGCACTGGAAACCCTTCCGCAAGACGTCTATAGAGGCAGTATGGCTCAATATTTCTGCAGGAGACTTCCACCGACTTGTTGAGTACGTCTCACGTCGAACTGCTGCACTACTCAGGGCAAAAGGAGGTCTGACCCGATATTAGGGGGTATTCCATGTCCTTTTTCACCTCAGTGTGTGCCCGATATAGGAGAACGAAACCAAAATAAAATGTTATAACAACAGAGGCATTAGCTTGTTGAATGTAACATACAAGATACTGTACAACGACACTAGATCACATTTAAACCCTAAGACAACTATTTGAAAAACACTGGTAATTTGATAAAGATATCTACAGTCTGTTCAACGTGCATATTACAGCATCTACAGAATCAGCCTGTACAGTGTCGTATCTGACTTCAGAATCCATGAGAAGGTAGTGAGAATGGGGCAAACTTGCATAAATGGATCAAAGACTGCAGCAGTACGTTTCCGAGGGGTCACGTCAGAAACGTTCTAGATTGAGACAGGTCTCAGACAGCGGGATGCTGTCTCATGTGTTCTATTCAATGTCATCTTAAAGAAAGCAATATGGGAATAAAGGCAACAGGAGTTGGCTGGAGTACAGATGGATAGCAATTTGAAATGTCTCGCATTTGCAGGTGATATAATAATGCAAAGTGAATAAAGCCGCGACTTGGAAGAAAATGGACAACTAGGCACAGAATATTGGGTTAAAGGTGAATCAAGAAAAAACGCAGGACATGCGGGTAGGAAGAAGACAAGAGCAGCAAGAATTTCGTGAGGTAGATGGCATGAGGTTCAATAGAGTTCTACAAATACTAACAATCTTGATTTACGAGCAACAACAGCGTAGAAATGGACACCAGGGAAAGAACAGTAGTGGGAGGAAATGCATGTTTTCCTTCGGGGAGACGTACAGCTCTAAATCATTTTTAGTGACTACTAAGATATAACACTGTGACATACCCAGCAGTCATATACGGTTCAGAAACTTGGACAATGACTAAACGAGAAAATGAAAAACCGTTAATACCTGAAATAATAGTAGTGAGGAAGTCAAGGGGACCGATCGTAGATAAAGGAGAATGGAGAAGGAGGTAGAATGAGGAAATCTACCTCTTGATGCAACAGGAAACAAGCCTACAGCAAAACAATGCTTTGGTCGAGCCATGTGGCCCGCATGCCAGAACAAAGACGGCTAAAGAAAGCTCTTGAGGGGAGACCAGACACCAGACTCGCCATAGGATGGCCAAGACAGTGCTGGATACACGCCCTGGAGAAGGATTTGGCAGACCTGGGGACTGAAGACACCTGTGGGAACTGAGCAGAAAACAAAAAGGAATATAGGCAATTTGTGGAAGCAGCGCGTGGTCTGTAGGCCTGTGATCAATGTATATGTATACATATGTAGAAATAAGAAACTTAGAAGTCGACAACTGCTATTTACCACCACATCTGAACTTCAACTGGAAACAGTGTACACAGCGCTCCAAATCTTTAGTGTAAAAATTACGGGAATCACAGAGGATTCTAAGCTGAGTACTTTGAGATTTGGAACCAGTGTCGGAAATTATTATCTGAGGTAGTTCTAGGTCGTGAGTGAGTATCGTGTCACTTCCAACAAACGTGCCGAAGCAGATGCAAGACAGCTACCACTCTGACATCATCTACCCGAAACAACACTAACCCTGACAGCCCAAAGAGAACTCCTCAACATATGTACCCAGGAACCAAGCAAGCTCTATGTGCTAAACATACAGGAGGTATCGACAATTCTCCTCATACAGCCGCATTACAACTTTTGTTGACATTCCTCTGACGCCTTTTCAAAACGATTATCCACTTTCACTCAACTGCTCTTCCAAGTCTTTTGCGTCCCTTACAGAATTACAATATTTTCGGCAACTCTCAAAGTTTCTGTTTCTTCCCCCTAAACTATAATTTCCTCTCCAAGTGTCTTCTTGATTTCTTTCTTTGCTTACTCAATGTACCGATTGAATAATATCACAACCGGCCGATGTGAACCGAGCTGTTCTAGGCACTTCAGTCCGGGACCGCGCTGCTGCTACTGTCGCAAGTTCGAATCCTGTGTCGGGCATGGATGTGTGTGATGTCCTTAGGTTAGTTAAGTCTAAGTAGTTCTAAGCCTAGGGGATTGATGACCTCAGATGTTAAGTCCCATAGTGCTTAGAGCCATTTGAACCATTTTGAATAATATCGCCGATAGTGTACAACCCTGTCTGTCTCTCTCTTCTCAACCAAAGATTTCTCTTCATGTCCATCGGTAACAGCGACTTGACGGTAACCTGGAAAAAGGATCAATAAACAGAACAACATCATAATTGAGTTTATTTTTCCGGAATAAACACAATACAAAGACTCTAATGTTTTGAAAACACTTCCATTTTGTACTTAGTTAGGTCTACGTTTGGTACAGCTACACTGTTATAAAAAACGTCAATCCCACATCCTTGTAGGAAGTGTTACTAACATTCACAATTGTGTCCTAGGCGGTGGTTTACCATGAGTATCCCGTTATAAGGCGTTAAGTGTGGGTGCTTGTGCAATATAGCGTTGTTTCTTTTTTCCGTGTTATTTGTGAGTACGGCAAGTGAGAAAAAGAGAGAGTGAAAAACAGTGCTGCTTCACAGACTTCCCAAACAACTCCAATGGCTCACAGGATTTATCGATGTCATCAACGGATGAAATGTAATCTACAGTGCCACATGGCGTCACACCCTAAGACCCTGCAGAGAGGGTGCGTATTAATCCACGACTTTATATATGATCATGAATTTTCATCACCATCGCTACTTGTCTTGCTGGTCAAATACTGGTAATGAGAATTTCTTCCAGTGTTGAAATTCTAACTGGTTACCTGCTTTTACGGCATCTCACTAGCAGCGTACATTAATGGTTTCGGCACCTGACGTGCGAAACAAAGAGAACTGAAGAAATTTAAGTATTTTGGTTTCTAAATCAGATGATGCAGAAAGAACCCATTTGTTAACAGTAACTCACGTTTTACGTATACTATATATATACACTAAAGAGGAGGCAAGACCTGCTGTTCAAATTACCCTGCCGAAAGTAACCTATAAGAACTTCTCTAGCATTATCTACAACAGGTTAGCACCGTATGCAGAAGAGATTCTGGGGGAGTACCAGTGTGGATTTCGGCCTAGAAGGTCAACTACAGACCAGATATTTGTGTTGTGGCAAGTAAAGTTCATGATAAGGTATATAACATTGAGCTTCATAGCCTCTACGTAGACTTCAAGCAGGCCTTTGACAGTCTCGATGGAGCACAAATGCTGAATGATTTGCAGCTGCTTGTTATACCATCAGAGTATGTCTCACTTTTCAAGCAACATTGGCTGGTTCCAAGGCTGCAGTGCAAAAGGATGGGGAACTGAGTAATTGATTTAGCATTAGCAAAGGAGTCATACAAGGGGACACACTCTGCACAATGCTTTTCAATCTGACTCTTGAAGTAGCAATGCGGAAGCTTACATAGGCACAAAGTCGACTGAGATATGCGCATATGCTGACGATGTAGCAATTATTACTAGAAGAAGAGCATCACTAGAGAGGACAATATGGGAGATGAAAGAAGCCATAGAACTTAGAGGCCATTATATAAATGAATCCTAGTTTTAAGTACATGAATTTCACCAGAAAGGAAAATAATAACTTGGATAGACTATCAGCATACGGTTTCAATTTTGAACATGTGTAGAACTGTGACCATTTGGGCTCTAATATTAACACTACAAATTCCATGTCAACTGAAATAAAACTGCGCATCCCAAGTTGTAATAGATGCTTCCATACGTTTAACAAATTGTTCACCTTCAGGTTATTAAATAGGCAGCTCAAGCTGCAACTATATAAGGGTATGATCAGACCAGTTGAGAAGCAGGGATGCGAAACATGGGCGCTAACCTTTGTTGATGAGCAGCAGCTCAAGATATTTGAACGTAGAGTGCTGCGCAAGACCTATGGAGCAGTTCAGGATATTAATTGTTTATGGAGATCTAGGACGAATACTGAGCTGGACCGCCTCGTACAAGGGGCTGGCATCGTAAGATTATAAAAAGTAGAACAGCCTGACTTGGACGTGTCCTCAGTATGGATACTGGAAGAACAACAAAAAAGATTTTTGAATGAAGGCCAACCAGAAGAAGACAGAGACGAAGACCACGAAAAAGGTGAATAGATGATGTGGGAGAAGATATAAGATCTCTCAGAGTCTGAGAATGGCGGAGAACCACGCTGGAGAGGATAGTATGGAGGAAACTTGTCGATGAGTCTAAAAGCCGAATAGGATTGTATTGCCGTGAGAAGAGAGAAGATATTTTGACAATCTACTCACAGCACTCTATGTTTTTTTCTCATCGAGCTAGCTAATAACATGATCGTTTACCAACTGTCGTTTTTGTAAGTTTTTATCTCCCAAAGAAAGAAAATATGAAGTACTAAATAATAGAATGACTATCGGAATTCAAATTTAAGTATATACCAATTAATGATTGTTGAAGGAGTTCCTAACTAGCCACAAATATTTTTAAAGGCAAGCATTATTTCATTTCCATGACTGGTTTCGAGCCATTATGCCATTTTTCACAATGCCACACTTGTTTCAGTAAACATTCCGTATCATCAGCTGTTACCGTCTGCTCCTCTGTTTCAGTTTCCGAACGACATTTCGATCGTCTTTTGTCCTGATGAATTGCTCTGGGACGTAGTGCGGAATATTCAGATGTGAACAACACACACACACTGCGCAGTCGACTGTAGCCCACGGGCACACAATATTCTTCGTGACATTGTCGTTTCAGGAACGGCCTTTACACTCAAAGTATACGAATTTCTCGGAACAAGACGTTGGGTTAGCCTCGGTACTACCTTCCCTCCAGATTATTCTCTATGTGTACGTCTAAAAAGCATACTTGAACTTTTTGTGTACTGTCGAATAGGTTCGGTACATGTATTTACTGGCTACATTCTGCACATTATAGTTCTTCCGTTAACAGCACATAATGGGCTACCGATGCGGAGGCAGTCTGGTAGCGAGATGTTGTCTGCTGCGCGAAACAATGTGGCGAATTACAGAGGCACGGCTATGGGACGTGCTGTATGGGGGTGGTGGGGGAGGGGGGTGGGGGAGGGGTAGGGGGAGGGGAGAGCTTTTAGGAGGCGGCGGCTGCCAGCTCGTCCTGAAAGCGGCCGAGCAGCCGGCACGGGACGGGATGGCTGAGCTCCGCTCTTTTTCACTGGCGAGTCTCGCCTCCGACTTGAATGCCAAGAAAGATAATCCGCAGATACGATTACTCCTCATTGTTTGCCGTTACAGCGGTTATTTTAACCCATTAAGTCCGGAATTGGCCATGAAGTATTGCGGAACACAATGCTCTTTTCTTTCGGGGATTCTTTTCTCTTTCTAAATGACAGCGTGAAATACGTCTCAAAGAACGAAGCAATTAATTCACTGTTGTTTACGTCTCCAGTGGCGGGCGTGTCATTACGCCGTTTCAAACACAACAGCTCCCTTTGTCTTCCACATTCACACCGTGGCTACTGCGGACTCGACACGCGGTCGCCGGGTGCATTACACATCTTTTCTAAATGTAGCTGCATAGTACTTTTCCCAACTTTCGTGCTGCGTGTCTGGGGCCTATTCATAGTTAATAACCTCAGATATAACTGTTAAATAAATTACGCTGCCTAGCAAGGATACTAAAAATGAAAGACAGGTAAATCACTTTCTAACAGTTGCTAATTTTGTATGAATATTTGCTCTGAGTAATAATATCACTAAATTTTGGTTAATTTATTTTCCTCCTAAGACATGTTTATATCTATTAATTGCTTAACGATTTCAATTAGGAAGCTGTTCAGTATTAACAACTACGCCTTACAAAAACTGCTCAAGTTACCATTAGAGTTCTGCATATTAATACTGCTGAAGCTCGCACAAAACACACTTATACAGGACTGAAGCTAGCTAGGATAAAGACTGTTTTGGCAGTAACGAAACAATTCAGTTTCTTATTATGGTCAAAACAAATATACCAACGGACAAATAAAAGGAAGGTATTTAACGTCAACAGGCAGCATATAAAAAAAACTGTATGTGTAATCTTTGAAGCTAATCTTAGAGTACTGGATATTAATGCTGTTGTCGCTTGCACAGAACAAATTTGCGCAGGAGTAAAGCTAGGGAGAATAAGCTCTATTTTGACAGTAATAACCAGTCACATCTAAATTGAGCTTCCTGTTATGACTAAAACAAATACACAGACGAATGAAAGGTTGTGCCATCGATGATCAGAGCATGTAAATCATAAGCATGGGATACTACTGAATGAAATTGACAGACTTCAGAAGTGAAAGAAATGCTTTCTTGTGTAGATGTGCTATGACTACTGACAAGAGCAAAATAGAAAAAATTAATTACTCTGCTACACAATAGTTTTAAGTGCCTCGTCTGATATTTATCAAAGTGACTATCTTGTAAAGTTCTCGGATATTCATGGTAAGTGCAGAAACGACTGCTACTATTATAAATACTCCATATTTATCTTTTGTAAACAATATAATTTTTTCGTTGGAATTTCATTGACCCTCAAAATGTACGGTCATCTTTCCAAACATAGAAGGTAATTCTGAAGGCAGATCACTTGAATTTTCAGGAAGCACTTGGAGAAGCCAGAGAGGGGCTTCAGAATTCTCGTTGAGAGCTGGTTTTAGAAACATTCGGTTCTATTGATGTACTTGTAAGCCAAACAAAAGTTATCACTTACAAGGGAACTTCCCCATCGCACCCCCCTCAGATATAGTTATAAGTTGGCCCAGTGGATAGGCCTTGAAATATGAAGACAGATCAATCGAGAAAACATGAAGAAGTTGTGTGGAACTATGAAAAAAATAAGCAAAATATACAAACTGAGTAGTCCATGCGCAAGATAAGCAACATCACTGCTGATTGTGAGCGCAGGAGCACCGTGGACAAGTGGACAGCGTCAGCAACTGCGGAACGAGAGGTGTTTGGTTCAAGTCTTCCCTTGAGTGAAAAATTTTTCTTTCTTTATTTTCGCAAAGTTAGGATCCGCCCGTTCGTTCACTGACGTCTCCGTTCACTGTAATAAGTTTAGTGTGTGTGTTTTGCGACCGCACCGCAAAACCGTGAGATTAGTAGACGAAAGGATGTGCCTCTCCAATGTGAACCGAAAACATTTGATCGAAAGGTCATAGGTCAACCGATTCCTCCACGGGAAAACACGTCTGATATATTCTATACAACACTGGTGACGACATGTGCGTCACATGACAGGAATATGTTGACGACCTACCTAAGTTGTACACTTGGCGAATGCGTAAACAGATTCTTCTACCTTGCCCGATTTAGGTTTTCTTGTGGATTTCATAGTCACTCCCAAAAAAGTGATGAAAACATAAGAGTTTGTCACATAAACTGCAACAAATTTATGCAACAGTTTCACAGTCGCACAGTTTTCCCTGTGTCTGTCAAAACATATGTTTTTAATGTTTTCAAATTTTTTCCGTGCGCAGACCGTCAAATCCTGCATACGTCCAAGCAAATCTGAACACGTCCTGGAATTTTGGAGAGCGAAGTTGATTATATGTGAGTGTCTGAACTTTGATAATTGTCTGAAAATAAAAAATTTAAACTTTTCACTCGAGAGAAGACTTGAACCAAGGACCTCTCGTACCGCACTTGCTCACGCTAACCACGGGACCACGGCGCTCCTGAGATCACAGCTTCCTGTTATGTTACTTATCTTGCGCATGGACTACTTATTTTGTATCTTTTGCTTATTTTTTTTCATAGTTCCACACAACTTCTTCCTGTTTTCTCGATTGATGTGTGTTCAGTTTTTCAAGGCCTATCCACTGTGCCAACATATAACTAAATCTGAGGAGGGTGCGATGGGGAGGTTCCCTTGTTAGATATGATTAACCGTCACATTAGTCAGTGGATTAAATATCAAAAACCTTCCGAACGATTTATGGAGCAAACTTAAAAGTAAACATCCAACCGACAGGTATCGTTGGTACTGCCAAACCCAAAATGTTGTGTTATTGAGTACAATTTTGCATTTGTGTGTGTGTGTGTGTGTGTGTGTGTGTGTGTGTGTGTGTGTGTGTGTGTGTGTAAGGGTGAATCAATGCTCATTACACACACACACACACTCACTCTCTCACTCTCTCACTCTCTCTCTCTCTCTCTCTCTCTCTCTCTCTCACACACACACACACACACACACACACACACACACACACACAGACATACACGCGAATATACACATATAAACACAGAACTGGTTGCGAAACAAGGGAAACCACAGCATAGTTCCTGTGAAGAATACGTGTACTATATTTCGCAAGATGGAAATAACGTGTAAAGAAATCGAATGAAGGAAACACTGAAAAAGTGTGAACGGTAAGAGAGAAAGCATGTTTAGTGGACTACTGTCTCTGCTAGAACTAGGAAAAGAGTTACCGATTTCAAAATACGTAAATCTGAAGATTAAACACCGTAAGCAAATTGTACACCACGTTCGTAAGCAAAAATTGTTCGTAACCAAAATGTAGGAAGGTTCTATGTGGGGAATATTCACAGAACATCCATTGACGATGGAGAGAAAGCGTTTGGTGTGACAGTGTTAAATTACAGTACGCTTAAGACTGCCAAAAAATAACAGATAATTGATGTATGCTTGTTTTGTGGTATATCGTGCTGCGCACATGAGAATACTCATGTCAAGGCCTCGCACAAATTTCGCGCGCTACATTTGCATCAGTAACCGTTGCCGCTGGAGGAGCAGAAAGACTTCCCGCGGTTCGGCTGACGGGATCCGCACAGACTTGGGCGGATTTGGTGAGGCGTGTCCGCTGGTTAAGAGTACGTCGAGGCCCGGGGACTGCCCGCCGTTCCGGCCGGCTGCGCACCTCCCGGTCGCGTGCGACCGCCGCCCCTCGCCCCCCACCCCGCCTCCCGTGACCCTCCCCCTCACTCCTCCCCCCCTCCTCCCCGCACACAGCGCTATCGATAACGCTTGTCGCCGCGCACGCACAAAAGCCCAATTAAAAAGGTGAGAGAAGCCAGCGTGCGTGCGCGCGCGTGTCCCGCTCGAGTGGCCGCCGCGATTCATTGCGTGTACGCACACACACGCACACACGCACACGCACACAAGGCGCGCCACGCCTCACGGCGTCACAATACGGGCGCTGTCGTTCGGGACCTCCCCAGGATACGTTTCTCATCAAATCCGACCGTGGACACACACACAAACACACACACACACACACACACACACACACATTTGCACATCCTCCTTTCCACTGCACAGCTTTTGCCAAAGTGTAAATGGAAAATAGGTACAACAGGATAAATTTCACCCTCTGCTTTAACACTGACTGTCCACATAAATTACAGTCCGACTTCGTTGATATTTTGTTCCGATGCCGTTAAGACTGACACATATCTGCAGTCAATACGATCGCTGCCCAAACGTGCTTACCTGTAGGATTTGCGCCACGTCGCACATAACTGAAAGTTAGTTCTCCTTGTCCTTCCACCTCGATTACTCGAATTATGCCGTAAGTTATTGTAACACATATCTTTTCGGTAGGCTTTGCGGCTGCTCCCGGCGGAGGTTCGAATCCTCCCTCGGGCATGGTGTGTGTGTTATATAGGTTAGTGGATGATCAGTTTGGATTGCATAGAAATGTTGGAACACGTGAGGCAATACTGACCCTACGACTTATCTTAGAAGAAAAATTAAGGAAAGGCAAACCCATATTTCTACCATTTGTAGATTTAGAGAAAGCTTTTGACAATGTTGACTGGAATACTCTCTTTCAAATTCTGAATGTGGCAGGGGTAAAATTTAGGGAGCGAAAGGCTATTTACAATTTGTACAGAAAGCAGATGGCAGTTATAAGAGTCGAAGGACATGAAAGGGAAGCAGTGGTTGGGAAAGGAGTGAGACAAGGTTGTAGCCTCTCCCCGATGCTATTCAATCTGTAGATTGAGAAGCAGCAAAGGAAACGAAAGAAAAGTTCGGAGTAGGTATTAAAATCCATGGAGAATAAATAAAAACTTTGAGGTTCGCCGATGACATTGTAATTCAGTCAGAGACAGCAAAGGACTTGGAAGAGCAGTTGAAAGGAATGGACAATGTCTTGAAAGCTGGGTATAAGATGAACATCAACAAAAGCAAAACGAGGATAATGGAATGTAGTCGAATTAAGTCGGGTGATGCTGAGGGAATTACATTAGGAAATGAGACACTTAGAGTAGCAAAGGAGTTTTGCTGTTTGGGGAGCAAAATAACTGATGATGGTCGAAGTAAAGAGGATATATAATGTAGACTGGCAATGGCAAGGAAAGCGTTTCTGAAGAAGAGAAATTTGTTAAAATCGAGTATAGATTTAAGTGTCAGGAAGCCGTTTCTGAAAATATTTGTGTGGAGTGTAGCCGTGTATGGTTCAAATGGCTCTGAGCACTATGGCACTTAACTGCTGTGGTCTTCAGTCCCCTAGAACGTAGAACTACTTAAACCTAACTAACCTAAAGACATCACACACATCCATGCCCGAGGCAGGATTCGAACCTGCGACCGTAGCATTCGCACGGTTCCGGACTGCGCGCCTAGAACCGCGAGACCACCGCGTAGCCGTGTATGGAAGTGAAACATGGACGATAAATAGTTTAGACAAGACGATAATAGAATCTTTCGAAATGTGGTGTTACAAAACAATGCTGAAGATTAGATGGGTAGATCACATAACTAATGAGGAGATATTGAACAGAATCGGGGAGAAGAGGAGTTTGTGGCACAACTTGACTAGAAGAAGGGATCGGCTGGTAGGACATGTTCTGAGGCATCAAGGGATCACCAATTTCGTTTTGGAGGACAGCATGGAGGGTAAAAATCGTAGAGGGAGACCAAGAGATGAATACACTAAGCAGATTCAGAAGGATGTAGGTTGCAGTAGGTACTGGGAGATGAAGAGGCTTGCGCAGGATAGAGTAGCATGAAGAGCTGCATCAAACCAGTCTCAGCACTGAAGACCACAACACCAACAACAAGCTTAGGGACTGATGACGTTAGCACTTAAGTCCCATGAGGTTGAAACACATTTGAACATATATTTTTTCGATAGGACACACACACACAGAAAGTGTTTGCCTCCGTAGCTGACAGGTGATGGTTCAAATGGTTCTGAGCACTATGGGACTTAACATCTATGGTCATCAGTGCCCTAGAACTTAAAACTACTTAGACCTAACTAACCTAAGGACATCACACAAAACCCAGCCATCACGAGGGAGAGAAAATCCCTGACCCCGCCGGGGATCGAACACGGGAACCCGGGCGTGGGAAGCCAGAACGTTACCGCACGACCACGAGATGGGGGCTGAGAGGTGAGCCTAGAAGTCTGTCGTGCGGAGGACTGATACTGGATGTGCTCAAGCTTGTAATGTCAACAGAGGAGCTACTTGACAGTAGCGGCTCCACGGTCTGGAGAGTTTTCCAAACGGCCAGGAGAGCGGTGTGCTGATAACATCCCGCGTCTGCAGGACACGCCGGCCGGTAGACATCCCGTGGCCCCTCATCGCCTGACGGGGTTCTCGCATCCACACAAAATTAATCGGATAACAGCTTTTACACCAGCCAGAACAATATGACCACCTCCCTAATAGCTGGTATGTCGACTTTGGCATGTGTAACAGCGGCGACATGTCGTCACTTGGGAGTTGGGAGTTGGCATCACATCTGCACACACAAGTCACCAAATTTCCACAAATTCCGGAGAGGGATCGATGAGTTCTGACGCCACGTTCAATCACATTCCCAATGTGCTCGATCTGGATCAGATCTGGTGAGCTGGGTGGAGGGGGGGGGGGGGGCGAGGGGGTTCAGCACATCAATTGAAACTCGCCACTTTGTTCCTCGAACTACCATCACACACCTGCATATAAGCTATGTTACTATATTTTCAAGTTTTTCATGTTGTTGCTAGCGACAATTCATTATTTTTCGTAGATGGTTAAAAAATACGAACGCAAAACTATTCGTCAACGTTAGTCTGCAGAATACATGGAAGAGGCAGCGACAGCTGTTGTGAAAAAGGAAATGCGATTCAGCGAAGCCATTATGCACTTCAATGTTCCTAACACATGCCTCCAGAGACAAATGCAGAAAAGACTTCAATATAAGAGCTTTCAAACAGACAAGAAAATTTTGTCGTGTTTTCTGGAATCAGCAAGAGCTCGAAGTTGTAGCTTTTATGAAAGGCATCGATGGAAGATTATTTGGATTGACAATGAAGGTGTTCGGAGTGTTAACTTTTCAGATCAAAAATGGTTCAAATGGCTCTGAGCACTATGGGACTAAACATCTGTGGTCATCAGTCCTCTAGAACTTAGAACTACTTAAACCTAACTAACCTAAGGACATCACACACATCCATGCCCGAGGCAGGATTCGAACCTGCGACCGTAGCAGTCGGGCGGTTCTGGAATGAGCGCCTTAACCGCGAGGCCACCGCGGCCGGCTAACTTTTTCAGTTGGCCGGAGAAAACAAACTGAAGCACCTTTTTAATAAAGAACTGAAAATGGCGATGAAGAAGGAATGACAGTTTCTTTTGACGAATCTAACATCCCGCCACTTGTAGTGTCATATGTTTGTTTTTGTAGCTTTTAGGAAATATTGTATTTTAAAGTTAAACTTGTAATGAAACAGAAATTTGTTACGGCTATTATACTATATTAATGTGATGAATACGGTTCCCTTCTCCCTCAGGACTGTGGCGCAACGGACTAATTGTCAGAATTTTTCGATTTTTGAAATTTTTCGCCTACGTGGGCTTTACATGTGATTTCTTTGTTTCACTGTTTAAAGTATTGTTAAACGTCAGAGATATTTTTTTAGCTTTTTTCTTTACCATTTCAATTGGAGTGTGGTTCTTCTAATGTTAGCGTTACCATCCTGCACTGGGTTTCCCTAGACGTGAAGAATAAAGATGTAGAATGTTAATAACGTTTGTTTTATCTAAAATGGCTTTAAGAGTTTTCACATAAAAGATTCGGAGGCGTTACTTTTGAGCAAGCCCTCGTAGTAGGCAACGCTTCGTATCTGCTTAACTGCTATATGAAAAAAAATTGCTAGTTCCCATACAGTTTACATTCGATAAAAATGTGACTGATATCTTTTACTGTTACCCCATCACGTTCGCATTAAGGATTATCTCGAACGTGTATTCGGTGAATATGGCTGGGGAATGACTCATGATTAAATTTCATGCCAAATAAGGAACTTACAACCTTTTTATTCGCCTGGATATTCTGGAACAAAGACTTTGAGCGAATGTTTGGCTGTCCTTGACCTTAGTGTGTTGACGATTGATATTCGTTATTGGTGTCTTGTTCTTGTGTATGATGTAATCTTCTGGTGGTGGTAGTAATATGTTTTTAAATGTACGATTCTGAGCGGTGATCTTCGCTAAGTAATCGATTATATCATTATATTGAATGTTAGCGCGTTTCTTGACCAACATAAACTTTGTCTTGTTCCCGAGATTTTTGTTTTGCTTGGTGGCTTTCATAATACCTGTACCGAGTGGGAAATTTTATTGAGAAGGGTTTCTGCCAGAATATCTTGAGGTTAAGTCCTACGATCTGTTAAAATCAAAAGTTGGACCTTGAGCTTCTGCAAGTAATGTTAAGTCTATTTATGGCTGTGGCTTTTGCAGAAAAACTAGAAGTTTCACTGGGAAGCAAAAACAGTTTCCTGTGACCTGCGACTGGACAGAGGATTCCACATTGCCATAACAAATGGTTTTGGAGACGTTAATAGAGAGGGGGTAAATTTTAAGTTGACAATCCAGAACAACTCGAAAAATAAGCTTCACACGAAAAAATGTGTAGAATCCAAAGTTGATTATTTTCGAGGGGGACATCTGTTGGTACTAAAATTAGCCCGCCACTCCAGCCCCTTGGTGGTGGGGCGGAAAGCAACTTCAAAATTTCAAATGGGAACCCCCATTTTTTATTGCAGAATCAGATTCTACATAAAAAAACTACATACATTTTGTCTTAAACATTTGCTTTGATTCTTGGTAGTTGCCGCTGTAATTCAAGAAAATCCAAGTTCTCATTTTTTCGTGGAAAAAGATTACCGATAAATAAAAAATACTTATTTACTTTGTAAACTCTCCCTCTCAGTCCTTAGGGTGGGGTTTGAGAGAGAGTAATGGCGACTGCAGGGAATCGTTCAATGTGGCAGAAGTACAGCCGTTCCGCAAATTGCTGTAGATTTCAATGCTGGGCCACGAAAAAGTGTCAACGTGCGAACCAGTCAACGAAACATCATCGATATGGGCTTTCGGAGTCGAAGACCCGCTCGTGAAGCCTTGATAACTGCACAACACAAAGGTTTCATTACACCTGGGCCCGTCAGCACCGACATTGGACTGTTCATGACTGGAAACATGTTGCCTGGTCGGACGAGACTCGCTCCAAATTGTATCGAGCGGATGGACGTGTACGGGTATGGAGTCAACCTAATGAATCCATGGACCCTGCATGTCAGCAGGGGACTGTTTATGCTGGAGGAGACTATGTGATGGCGTGCGGTGTGCGCAGTTGAAGTAATATGGGACCCCTGTTACGTCTGGATATGACTCTGACAGGTGACACGTACGTAAGCATCCAGTATGATCATCTACATCCATATATGTCTATTGTGCATTCCAACGAACATGGACAAATCGCACAGGACAATGCGACACCCCACACGTCCACAAGTGCTACAGAGTGCCTCCAGAAACTCTCTCCTGAGTTTAAACACTTCCACTGGACACCCAAGTCCTCAGACTTGAACATTATTGAGCATATATGGGAGTACTTGCTACGTGCGGTTCAGAAGAGATCTCCGCCCCCTCCTACTTTACGGTTTTATGGGCAGCCCAGCAGGATTCAAGGTGTCAATTCCCACCAGACAGCCGGCAGTGGTGGCCGAGCGGTTCTAGGATCTTCAGTCTGGAACCGCTCGACCGCTACGGTCGCAGATTCGAATCCTGCCTCGGGCATGGGTGTGTGTGATGTCCTTAGGTTAGTTAGGTTTAAGAAGTTCTAAGTTCTAGGGTACTGATGACCTCACACGTTTAGTGCTCAGAGCCATTTTGAACCCTTCAGGCGTTAGTCGAGTCCATGCTACGTCGTGTTGGGGCACTTCTGCGCGGTCGCGGGGCCCTGCACGATATCAGGCAAGTGTACCCGTTTCTTTGGCTCTTCAGTGCACATAAAAAACACAATTTACGTAATATCAGTATAGGTTGGAGTCAAAGTGTCTGTCGTTAGCAGTCGTGATAAACTTTCCTTTTACAGCCTATAGTCGACTTCGAAATTATAGCACAGGGGGTACAGTCCATTGTACAGCGTAAGCTGGATTGCTTAGCACAAGTAGATATAGATGAAGTAGAAGCCTTCGGGTACTGATTCCTCTCGATAGCTACACAATCATTTTAAAAACTGCGTCCCTCTTACGAGAATCATTGCAACAGCTAAGTGAGTGGGACACCGGAGACGTGGTGAGGCGGTGATCTCCCAAAGAGTCAGCGAGCAGCTGCCGGCCGGGCCCCCACGAGTGGACACGCGCGTTCACGGCGTGCGACTGTGGCGCCGGAGGGCGCTGCCGCAGATCGGATTACGGCCGCCGTTGCGCGCAACAGACACCGTTTATCAGCGCCGCGCCTCGGCGTGGGAACGGCGCGTGGCCACCCAGCGGAACCGTGGCCCGGCCAGGGGGTGCTGGGCCACCCGCGGGCCGCCCGTCCCACCAGACGTCAGCCGACAGCGCACATATTGCCCCTACAAGTCCCTCCCCTCTCTCTGCTGACAGGCCCGTCGAGTGGCCTTGCTACAGTGTGCTGCAAATACACTCCTGGAAATGGAAAAAAGAACACATTGACACCGGTGTGTCAGACCCACCATACTTGCTCCGGACACTGCGAGAGGGCTGTACAAGTAATGATCACACGCACGGCACAGCGGACACACCACGAACCGCGGTGTTCGCCGTCGAATGGCGCTAGCTGCGCAGCATTTGTGCACCGCCGCCGTCAGTGTCAGCCAGTTTGCCGTGGCATACGGAGCTCCATCGCAGTCTTTAACACCACTGGTAGCATGCCGCGACAGCGTGGACGTGAACCGTATGTGCAGTTGACGGACTTCGAGCGAGGGCGTATAGTGGGCATGCGGGAGGCCGGGTGGACGTACCGCCGAATTACTCAACACGTGGGGCGTGAGGTCTCCACAGTACATCGATGTTGTCGCCAGTGGCCGGCGGAAGGTGCACGTGCCCGTCGATCTGGGACCGGACCGCAGCGACGCACGGATGCACGCCAAGACCGTAGGATCCTACGCAGTGCCGTAGGGGACCGCACCGCCACTTCCCAGCAAATTAGGGACACTGTTGCTCCTGGGGTATCGGCGAGGACCATTCGCAACCGTCTCCATGAAGCTGGCCTACGGTCCCGCACACCGTTAGGCCGTCTTCCGCTCACGCCCCAACATCGTGCAGCCCGCCTCCAGTGGTGTCACGACAGGCGTGAATGGAGGGACGAATGGAGACGTGTCGTCTTCAGCGATGAGAGTCGCTTCTGCCTTGGTGCCAATGATGGTCGTATGCGTGTTTGGTGCCGTGCAGGTGAGCGCCACAATCAGGACTGCATACGACCGAGGCACACAGGCCCAACACCCGGCATCATGGTGTGGGGAGCGATCTCCTACACTGGCCGTACACCTCTGGTGATCGTCGAGGGGACACTGAATAGTGCACGGTACATCCAAACCGTCATCGAACCCATCGTTCTACCATTCCTAGACTGGCAAAGGAACTTGCTGTTCCAACAGGACAATGCACGTCCGCAATATCCCGTGCCACCCAACGTGCTCTAGAAGGTCTAAGTCAACTACCCTGGCCAGCAAGATCTCCGGATGTGTCCCCCATTGAGCATGTTTGGGACTGGATGAAGCGTCGTCTCACGCGGTCTACACGTCCAGCACGAACGCTGGTCCAACTGAGCCGCCAGGTGGAAATGGCATGGCAAGCCGTTCCACAGGACTACATCCAGCATCTCTACGATCGTCTCCATAAGAGAATAGCAGCCTGCATTGCTGCGAAAGGTGGATATACACTGTACTAGTGCCGACATTGTGCATGCTCTGTTGCCTGTGTCTATGTGCCTGTGGTTCTGTCAGTGTGATCATGTGATGTATCTGACCCCAGGAATGTGTCAATAAAGTTTCCCCTTCCTGGGACAATGAATTCAAGGTGTTCTTATTTCAATTTCCAGGTGTGTACACGCCACACCTCAAACCAGACGTGGGGCATCTGATGCCTTTTCCAGCTTTGTAATAAAAACTATCGTCACACTGGCATGGAAACCGTGGGCATTTAATACGTTCTCAGCCAAAGACTCCAGACTTCACTCATCACAAAGGCACCAAATCGACAGATAAGAAATGGGCATAAATTTTTAGAACACGTATTGCGCTTCAGCGGTTACTCAGGGATTTTTTCCTGTCATTTGATATAGGCAGATCAGCGTCCAGTCTACGATACCGAGCAATCGCATTTCCTGAGAAACCGAACGGAAATATTGTACCCAGGAAAACGTTCCTTGAACATATTAACTGAACCTGGTTGTTCAGTGTTAGCACACTAGACTCGTCTTCGAGAGACGCTCCAAGCTCTGCCACGAGGGCTAATTTATACTCTGCCATTTCCGTAAATCACGTGTAGTGAATATCAAAGAGGTTCCTTACAGCCAAAGTCCATACCCGACGGATAAGAGCGTGTTATGCTTCTCTTCTTGTGTCAGTCTTGAGAAAATGTTAAAATCGAACGTTAATTTCCACCATTCTTCCAGAAATGATGACCTATTTGTATATGAGGGTCACTCCAAAAGAAATGTACACTCTTTTTTTTTAAAAATACAGTTTTCATTCTGCATGTGTGAAAGTTTTGTAGCGTGTACATACATCCTACCCGCTTGTTTCCAAACCTGTTCCCGAGAGTGGCGCCGTCACAGCATGTCTTATGTCTTCAAGATGGCTGCTACACTTGACGTTTGTCAGAAGAAACGTGCTGTCATAGAATTCCTGTGCTGTGAAAACGAGACAGTGGGAAACATCCACAAGAGGTTGAAAAAGGTGTATGGAGATGCTGTTGTCGATCGCAGTACACTTAGTCTGTGGGCAAGCAGGTTGCGTGATGAAAGCGGGCACGGCAATATTGAGGATTGTCCTCGCGGCGGCAGGCCTCGTACTGCACACACTGCAGACAATGTGCAGAGAGTTAACGAATTGGTGACTGCTGACAGACGCATCACAGTGAACGAATTGTCACGCTACGTTGGGATAGGGGAAGGAAGTGTTTGCAGAATACTGAAAGTGTTGGCGTTAAAAAAGGCTTGTGCCAGATGGGTTCCCAGGATGTTGACAGTGGCTCACAAATAAATGGACAACACTGAAACACCCGCCTTACGGTCCTGACCTGGCTCCATGTGACTATCATCTCTTTGGGAAACTGAAAGACTCTCTTCATGGAACAAGGTTTGAAGATGATGACTCCCTTGTGCACGCTGCCAAACAGTGGCTCCAACAGGTTGGTCCAGAATTTTACCGTGCAGGTATACAGGCGTTGGTTCCAAGATAGCGTAAGGCACTTGAGAGGGGTGGAAATTATGCAGAGACAAGAAAATATTGTTCCTAACGGACACAGTGTAGAAGTTTCAAACATGTAGAATAAAAGATGGATTTTACAAAAATTTTGGAGTGACTCTCGTACTTAAAGTATGTTATTAACAAAAAACGTGCTCCACCATTTGCCTAATGGTTCGAGTATCGATCGATACATAATCCTTTTTTATTTCTTTTACTTTTGTACAACAATTGTAAGATATAGGAAACTATTCTTCTAGGTGTTCTAAATTTGATGTTTCTTCTGCATGTGAACGAAGTTTCGAACAGTTTACATAGACCGCACGGCCATAGTGAACCATCAATATGGCGTCGAAAGACGCACTCGTTACATGCAGCGTACTATAACGGGTTGCAGGAAAAGAAACTGTGTTGAACATCATCAAACATTTGTGTTGGTAATGAAACAGTTGAGAGAGCGCTGTTGGACAATGGGAAAGCGAGTTAAACGGGGCCGGAATGCAGAAGCAGAGCTCCAAATTTGGCTATGTTCGGGACGTCATGTCACAGCCACTAGTGCCAACATGGCGAAGCACGCGGATGCCACTATTCGTGCAGAGCGTCGCATACATATCGACAGTTGTTGTTACTGCTTTTGGTGAGTTTTGGAACTGCGTGTGCAATGATTGAGACTCTTGGGTATCCAAAGCTGAGCTCGAAATGGTTTCCACGAATGCTCACTACAAGTTTCAAAGTAAATCCTGTCATTTGAACTGTTGGAGCACTTTGAAGTCAACGGAGAGGTGTTAGAGTTGGCTAAACCTCGGTGGGTCACTTTCAGCCTCAAACAAAAAACCAATCGCTTTAGTGGCACCACTACCACAACAAAAAGAGAAGAAATTCAAGGTATCTCCCTTTTCTGACAAAGTCATGATCACAGTCTTTTGAGGTAGTGACGAAGTTATACTCGTGGGTGTGTCGTTAAAATCGTTAACCATTACTTGAGTGGCATATGTCAAGCCTCTGGACAAAGAGCGTTTCCGACGATTTCGGTGTAACAGCAGTCCAAAACAAATCTTACTTTAATACGACAGCGCACGCCTAAACTCGTGTTCGCCCGGCAACGCATGGTCAAAGTGGGTTTAACGTTGTTGCCTAATCCAACTTGTAGTACAGCATGGTGACCGAGTACTTCCATCTACTTGTGCCACTTCAGGATTTTCTGTTTAGGACACGACATACTTCGAGTATGATAGAGCGTTAGGAACAGGAGACACGAGCTTTTACCAAAAAAAATGTTCAAATGTGTGTAAAATCTTATGGGACTTAACTGCTAAGGTCATCAGTCCATAAGCTTACACACTACTTGACCTAAATTATCCTAATGACAAACACACATACCCATGCCCGAGGGAGGACTCGAACCTCCGCCGGAACCAGCCGCAAAGTCCATGACTGGAGAGTCTTAGACCGCTCGACGAAGGCGAGATTTTACCGCCGCGAATACATGCTCTTACACAACACTGGTGTAAGGGCACAGAACGCGATGGCGATTATGTACTAAATCAGTACATGTAACAGAAATGTTGACTAACATCGTCACCAAAATCTACCTCTTCTGAATAAATAAATTCTGAGAAAAAATTGTGGTGTGTTATTTATTTAACGATCCTTCTATTCGTTAATCAAACATTTACGCGAATGTGTTCATTCCTTTACACTGGTAACCAAGTGCTAATTTACAAAACTGCACTCACCTTCAAATGCAGAGATATGCAAATAGAATAGGGCGCTGCGGTCGGCAAAGCCTATACAAAACAAATGTCTAGCGCAGTTGTTAGATCGATTACTTCAGCTACAATGGCAGTTTATCAAGATTTAAGTCAGTCTGAACGCAGTGTTGTGGTCGGTACATGAGCGATGGGACACAGCATCTCCGACGTAGTGATGAAGTAGGGATTTATCAGTGCGACCATTTCATGAGTATACCGTGAATATTAGGAAACCGGTAAAACATCAAATCTACATGAACAGGACCAACGACGACTGAAGAGAATCATTCAACGTGACGTAAGTGCAACTCTTCTGCAAATTTCTGCAGATTTCAGTGCCGCGCCATCAATAACTATCAGCGTGGGCACCATTCAACGAAACATAATCGATATGGGCTTTCGGAGTCGAAGATCCACTCGCATACCCTTGATGACTGCACGACACAAAGCTTTACGTCTCGCTTGGGCCCGTCAGCACCAACATTGGACTGTTGATGACTGGAAACATGTTACCTGGTCGAACGAGTCTCGTTTCAAATTGTATCGAGCGCATGGAAGTGTACGGGTATGGAGATAACGTCATGAATCCATAGATCCTGCATGTCAGCAGGGGACTGCCGAACTGGAGGAGGCTCTGTAATGGTGTGGGGTTTGTGCAGTTGGAGTGAAATGGGACTTCAGACACCTGTAGATACGACTCTGCCAGGTGGCACGTAAGTAAGCATCCTGTCTGATCACGTGCATCCATTCATGTCCATTGTGCATTATGACGGACTTGGGCAATTCCAGCAGGACAATGCGAGACCCAACACGTCCAGAATTGCCACAGAGGGGCTCCAGGAACACTCTCCTGAGTTTAAACACTTCCGCTGGCCACCAAACTCCCCGACATGAACATTATTGGGCTTATCTGGGATGCCTTGCAACGTGCTGTTCAGAACAGATCTCCACCCCCTTGTACTCTTACGTATTTATGGACAGCCCTGCAGGCTTCATGGTGTCAGTACCCTCCAGCACTACTTCAGACATTAGTCGAGTCCATGCCGCGTCGTGTTGTGGCACTGTCGCGTGCTTGCGGTGGCCCCAGACGATATAAGGCAGATATAACAGTTCCTTTGGCTCTTCAGAGTACAAGACTGAGAAAGGAATATTTCTAGCCTAGAGCGTTGCCACATCGCTCATATAAATGATTTTCTATGTTTTGTTATCTTTTCAATTACACACATTATTTTAACTGATAGAATGTGAGAAGGTAACTGGTTCGCATTTAATTTAAAACCAACGCGTCATGGTGCCATTCAAACCTAACACAACAACAGATTTCTGTATAACGAGCAATTGGAGGCCACAGATTTCTTACATAAAAACATTTATTAAACATTATCTGAAAAATCGTTGGATATTTGTTAATGGAATTCAGAAAGACACTGTATAAAATGGAAATACTGAATTAGTTAAATATAGACTGTAACAAGTCATTTAAATGACGGTTATTCCAGTATTCTCAAAAAGAAGAACTTACGTTAGTATTCTCAACCCCCACATTCGGCAAATGAGATACTCAGCAGTTAAAGTCGTGTCTGAGTAAATACAGGGCGTTAGTGATATAAGTGCAAATATTTTTATTGGAAACTGAGTATAGTGTACTGAACAACATTATGTTAGTATTTACTTCTATTGCAACCTAATAAATGTAGCTATTAGAAGTAATATAAAGGGGATTAAAAATAGCGTCCAATGAAATAAAACACATAGCTTGGTCCATTTTCTCCACAGAGATCTTCGTGCAGTCTTGCCAGGGCAAAACTTTTGTGTGGCAGGCTCGATAACGCGAAACAAACGTGACGTGCAAGTGACGAAATAGTCAACTTATATAAAAAGAATCGGCGGGAAACTTTCATCTGTAGGAGTTAACTCCTAGATAATAACGTTACTCTTGTATGCGTTCGTACTGTAATTCCCTAATATTGGACCGTGTTTGGTACAGGAGTCAAATGAAAATCTTAAAAACGTAATAAACACACAATTTCCCGCGCCATTATTTTGTAAGTTGCCAGCACAATTAACACTGTTTTAAAGAGTATCCAATAGGTAGCAGCATGTTTAGATTGCCAGTTACCATGGCTATCTTGCATGCAACAATCACCAAAATCAGTGTTCTCTCATACGTTTGCTGAGCAGCGAAAGTACAAAATGTGCTGAAATACATTGGCGAATAAACGTCGAGTGTGGTGATGGATGTTGATTACCGCTGCCAGTGCACGAGTGAAGTAGAAGACATAGAAATCGCGTGACTTTGTAGTAGATGCTTCTCGCCCAGGTCAGGCACACCGTATTGTGATACAAAACTCTACTGCAATCATGATGTGCCATAACGGATGAAGGGGAAGAAAATCCGGAATCAGTCACGGCTCAGAAAATCACATTACTCATGAGGTGCTTAGGTTTCGCAAAGTATCTGTAAGTTGGCGCCACCGGCATCTTACTCCGGAACTAAAACAGCAACCTGTGAAGAACTTTTGCTGCTTCCTTTCAGGAATCTTTACGGAAGGTAAAATCTGGGCCTACTACCATCAACACGAAACCAAGAAAAGGCATTTCTTAGAAGCAAAATACAAGAGTTCAGGGCGGCAATGAAGGTAATGCTGCTAACCGTCTTCTGGGATAAAGGAGGCGTTATCATGGAACACTAAACGCCTATGGGAAACACAACCAGCAGTGCATCGTATTCCGTTTGGCTAAAAATCATTTTAAACCTGCCATCATACCTTTAGATATGACTGCAGATGCCGTTTTGCAACATGACAATGCTTGACAGCTTAATGCGCGTGCAACAATAGCAGCCAGTAATGACCTTCAGTATGTGTCTGTTTGTTTCTAATTCAAACAAATTCGCAGTTTTATTCTTATACTGTTGAAATTCTGCACGCTTTACCTTCAAGACAAGAGGAAGATCACTGTCTACATAAGATTTCGTAATCTAACTTGAAACATTACCAAACATTACCAAATACCTCTAAAATTTCTTGGCCGATTTACTTCAGATTTCTACATACAGGTGAAACAATGGAGAAAATCTATGAAAAATTGAATGCCTAAAGAACGACATATAGCGCGGTAAACTGACTGTAATTCCAACTGCAAGAATAAATTACAGCGGCAATACCCGTCTTCGACATAGTACTATCACACGACAGTATATCGCAGGACGTGGGAAAACTCGAGAATTTGAAAAGAACATGATTGAAAACTCTTATTTATTGAGTAGTTACGTTTCTTATATATGACATATACCCTAGAAGATATTGTAGTCCGTGTTCCACAGCGCCATACAAACGCCAAAACAAGCTGTAGGTATAGTACCAACGAAAGTCATTAGATCGCAGGCCGATCAAAAAATCGAACAGAACCCGAAATTTCCCGAACTATGGCGTAAACTGCTAGATTAATTCGAATCGTGCTCGAACACAGCCCTGCTTGCAACGGTGAAAACTGAGCTGATAAAATAGAAGGCGAATTCTCCAAAAACTCAGTGAGATTCTTATCGCAAAATGTAACAACAAATGGCACAAATAATTATTTTTTCATACAGGTGAAGACGTATTCATTCGTTGCATTCAGCTGACTCCCAGCGATTCAAAGATGTCCTTCGCTTTAAAGTGACTGAGTTTCCAATGCGGCTTGCATGGCAAAGGGCCAGTCACTTTAGTGGCAGGTATTAAATATCCCAGGCAACGATGAACACTGCAACTAGTATGGGATACTGAGATGACCAAGTGATTACCAAACGTTTGCACCACTCAAAGAGACGACAGAAGGGAAGAAACATCGATCCTATAAAGACGTGCACCAAGCGATGCACGGCTGTCTATGCACACGACCAAAACGTGAAGCACGTTTCATTCGACCTCCAGCGGGGATCACAACATGAAGTAGGTTCCATTCGACCTCCTGCGGGGATCTAAGACAAGCTAGCACGGAGAGCATGGACGGGGACTGCGGATCAGCGGTGGTATGTGGGAATGTGAGTCGTTGCTTCAAAATGTTCAAATGTGTGTAAAATCTTATGGGACTTAACTGCTAAAGTCATCAGTCCCTAAGGTTACACACTACTTAACCTAAATTATCCTCAGGACAAACACACACACCCATGCCCGAGGGAGGACTCGAATCTCCGCCGGGACCAGCCGCACAGTCCAGAACTGTAGCGCCCCCCCCCCCCCCCCCCCCCCCCTAGACCGCTCGGCTAATCCAGCGCGGCAGTGAGTCATTGGTGACCGTGCCCAGGTAGTTGCGCATTTTGCGACAAACACTGTGTCCGGATGGTGCAGTGATAAACGCAACTACCTAGTAAACGGGAGCCCTCTGGTTCGACTTCCGGTCGGACACATATTTCCATTCGTCGGCGCTGATTCTGCACAAAAATCCGACGCAGCAGATATAATTAGTTCCTTCCTTTTTCTTTCCTTTCTCCCCCCTCAACTACATAAAATCTGAAGATATTCGAAGAACGAAACCAATCATAGCACAATAAACGTATAATTACACAGCTGAGGTGATTTTCATCACTCAGTAAACTCCATAACTTGTCAATGTCGTGGTCGTAGGTAACTAGCAGCAATGGAGATCTGTGAAGAAAGATTGCATCGACGCTTAATTCAAGCAGTCACCACCGCACGCATCTCATCTACACTGAGGGGACAAAAGTTGGTTCAAATGGCTCTTAGCACTATGGGACTTAACTACTGTGGTCATCACTCCCCTAGAACTTAGAACTACTTAAACCTAACTAACCTAAGGAGATCACACACATCCATGCCCGAGGCAGGATTCGAACCTGCGACCGTAACAGTCGCGCGGTTTCGGACTGCGCGCCTAGAACCGCTAGACCACCGCGGCCGACTGACAAAAGCGATAGCGATGTACACAGGTGCAGATGGTAGTATCGTAGGCATAAGGTATAAAAGTCAGCGCATTGGTGAAGCTGTCATTTGTACTCGGGTGATTCATATGAAAAGGTTTCCGGCGTGATTATACAAGCACGACGGGAATTAATAGACTTTGAACGCGTAAATGCAGTTGGAGCTAGAGGCATTGAACGTTTCATTTCGTAAATCACTAGTAAATTCAACATTCCGAGATCCACAGTGTCAAGAGTGTGCAGAGAATACCAAATTTCGGGCATCACATCTCGCCACGGACAACGCAGTGGCCAACGGTTTTCACGTAACGACCAAGAGCAACAATCTTTTCGTAGCGTTGCCAGTACCAACATCCAAGCAACACTGCGTGAAATAACCGCAGAAATCAATGTGGGACGTCCGGTGAACGTATACGTTAGGATATTGTGGTGAAGTTGGGCGTTAATGGGTAATGGCAGCAGACGAACGACACGAGTGCCTTCGCTAACAGCACGACGTCGGCTTCAGCGCCTCTCTTGGACTCGTGACCATATCGGCTGGACCCTAGTCGACCTTGGTCTGGCAGGATGAGTGCCGACTTTAGTTGGTAAGAGCCGATGTTACGATTCGAACGTGGCGCAGACCCCACAAAGCCATGAACCCAAGTTGTCAACAAGACTCTTTGCAAGCTAGTGCTGGCTCCATAATGGTGCGGGCCGTGTTTGTATGGAATGTACTGGGTCCTATGGTCCAGCTGAACCGATCACTGACTGGAAATAATTATGTTCGGCTACTTAGGGACTATTTTCAGCCATTAATGGTCTACATGTTCACATACAACAATGAAATTTTTATGGATGACAGTGCGCTATGTCATTGACCCACAATTGTTCGCTGTTTTTTTAGAGAACATTGCGGGTAATCCGAGCGAATGATTTGACTTGCCAGGGGGCATAACCTGAATCTTACCAAACATTTATGGGACGTAATCTAGAGGTCAGTTAGTGTACAAAATCCCCCACCGGCAACACTTACGCAATTATGGACGAGGCAGCATGGCTCAATATACGCATCTGCTGGAGTTCCAATGACTTGTGGAGTCCATGCCACGTCGAGTTAATGAACTACGCCCAGTAAAAGGAAGTCCCACACGACTTTAGGGAGCTGTTGGTTGGAGTGCTGAGATCGCAGTTACTAATAGTCTGCGTAAACCAGTTTTGTTGGCCACTGATGCAGCGTATATATGGGTCTTGATAACACCTTCAGCAGCAACTAAGGCCTAATCGCACTGAAACGCCGAAACTGGTAGCTACACAATTAATAAGATCATAAGGAAGGCTGTAGGCGTTTAGTTTTCTTACAATAGTGAACAGCCGTGGTCTCTAAGACCTCCAGTCAAAAGGATGAGCATACAAAAATTCGCTATTAGTAGATAGGTCTATTGATATTTTGGAAAATATCGGGTCTCCGGTATACCGATATTTAAAAATGTCGTTATAGGTGGTCGATACATCGAAAAATATAATCGATACATTGATACGTAGAAAGAAAAGATAATGAGGTACCGGCCTATAAAAATACCTGCTGCAGATTATAAATATACTGCCGGTTTTAGAGTTGTATGTTTAAGTACCGATTTATGATAGATATTCTGTGCATCAACAGGCTAGCAGCCTGCTTATCTCCATTAGAACAAGAATTGACAGGAAAACGATGCACGTTCACGCTTGGCGATAACCACTTTGTTAACAGTCGTAGCCGCATGTAAGTGGCACAAGAAAAGTTGTCCGATGTGTCCGTCATTCGATTTCGTCACATATCGAATTTGTCTGGAACACTTCATGTTAACTTCCCTGTTATTTCATTTCTTCAAACGCCAGCAGCCTATCAGTTGCAGTGTCAAAACTACGTGGTGAAGTTAAACGTTGCAGTTTCTGCTGGTAGCGCCGAGCGCCGATTACTTCAGCGTTTCCCCTCACACGTCTCCACGCTTCGCAATGACCAATCTTGTCATTTAAATTTTTGTTCACCATTTTAGTAACTGTTTTTGAGGAGTGGCGATGTGCAGAAATAGCACATTAGTTGCTTACAAATTGTTTCTTTTCTTTTTTAATGCAACTGGTGTGCTATTTCTTCACATCGGAAGTAATTCTATCCACACAGCCCCCCCCCCCCCCCCCCAATGCAATCGGACTTCTTCTTTGTGCCTCCTGTAGTTACTTCACACAGTCAAAGTGAAAAGTGAAAGACTGGGCGTGATGAAAGCTCAAAAACTAGTAACACTCCTTCCACATTGAAAGTATAATTATGTTTTCCTACTATTTCAAAAGCACAATTTCAAATATTGAGTTAACCCTGTGGGCTGTTATATAAAAGATTGAGAATGAAGCAAAATTTACTGGAGTTCTAACATTTATTTTTTCAAAGGAAAAAACCAATCACAGATTGTGCTAAACAAGTTATTGATTGAATACCATAAACAACTAATAGTTGGTTTAAGAGTACAATGGACAAGCATCCTGGGTGGCAGAAATGAGCCAAGTACGCTGGCCCCAAAATATGGATAAGAACTAGCGCTCCGTCTTCAGGCCACAAGTGGCCCATCGGGACCATACGACCGCCGTATCATCCTCAACTGAGGATGGGCATAGGAGGAGCGTGTGGTCAGCATACGGCTCTCCCAGTCGTTACGATGGTTTTCTGTAACCGGAGCCGCTACTATTCGGTCGAGTAGCTCCTCAATTGGCATCACAAGGCTGAATGCACCCTGAAAAATGGCAACAGCGCATGGCGGCCCAGATGGTCACCCATCCAAGTGCCGGCCAAAAATGTGGATAACGCAATCTGAAATGATCTGATGCTGAGCAGCCTTTGATTGATTAAATCTACTGTGGTTTCACTACATAGTTTCAGAGTAGAACAAGTGGCGATTAACATCTGTATGCCCTGACAGTGCCGGAGCAGCAGTACGTTACCCTGTTTGCTTCATGCAGAGATGTAACTTGCAGCTAGCGAGATGGGTAAGGCGGATGTGAGACGTGAGGCGGCATCTGTGGATCAATTGCAGCCATGAAAGAAATGAAATGATCTCACGGCCTTGCGATCAGGCAGATGGACCGAAATTTACTCTCTACCAGAGCCCTGAAGTCATGGTAGATTTCAGTGTGTGACACACCCATTTGCTGGTCATACCGAGGATCAATTTGGTTCACTTATATGACAGAATCCACAAGGATACCAAATGTCAAGACTGGCAAACCAAAAACGAATAAATGTGCCCCCGACGAACGAGTAGTCCGAGAAGTCACACTGTCGGTACAGTAACTACTCGCAAGTGAAGTGAGTCTCAGGACCGGTCCCAAGCACCAACCACACATGCCAAAGCTTCGATCAGAAGTCTCTTACCAGACCAAAGTCCAGCACAGGAGTGCCTTGCACCTCCGCAGAAAAGAAAATCCATTTTTCCACAAAGTGCACAAACGACAGACACCACCTTTGCGCCGTCTTGAGCCAGTCATAGGGCTCTAGAGGCGCTAAATCTCTCCTCCCACACAACAGCACAAACTGTTATCAAACCAGTGCAAGAGTTAAGAAACTTGGGTCTCTGTAAAAAAAGGAACCGCCAATTACTGGCTTTTTTAAGTTTTTGCACAGGGGAAGATGTTTTTTTTATCTAAATCACCTGTGCTTGAAGATTGTTCGTCCTAGCGATGAGGTTTAATAAAGGTGTAAGTTTCTCAGACGCCAAAGTTTCTTATACAACATAGGCTGCCAATGGTAGTGGGCCACAGGCGTATTTGTAGTATCGACAAACACGAAAACTTGTGAATTTTTATTACGCGTGGCTCTGCACACAGTTACCAGTCTATGACTCCACTGTGTAGATGCGTTCCCTCAGTCTGTCGCCCCCAGCCCAGGCTTCTGCTGGCGCCAATGCAGGTATCACGACATTGTTCTGCTGGAGACCTGCCTTGATGACAGGCTGCTCTTGTCTGTCCTGTATGGCTGTGAGCTGTCCGGCAAGATTTACTCAGGGATGGGCTCGCCACCAAATGCTTCCAACTCCCAACATGCCATTTCTATGAGGTAAGAACCATAAAAATAGCTCATGCTTTTAGCGTCCTACCAGGCTCTGTCAACATGTGCTCAGATCGTTAACTTTCTAGCGTCTCGCTCAGATGTGTCAGGTTGTAATAAAATCTTTAATAATTTTCCTTATACAGAAAATATATGAGAGAGTAACTTGTCCTCTTCGAATATTACCCAAACTTCCAAACAAATAATGCAAAATAAGAATATCTTCATTCAATATTGTCATTTCGATATTGTTATATCGATATACAACCGAAAAATTGAGTAGATATACATCAATACTTTTTGTTAAAAATTCTGATACATCGATTTTTTATCAACAGCCCATTAGGAAGTGTATTATAACTTGTGTCACCTCAGTGTATTTCAAGAAGAGTACCTACAGTACAGTAGCGCGGTCAAAAGGTGTTCGAATGCGAGTCGTTACAAATATAACCGCAATGTCATTTTAAGCCGAGAACTGCCTCGCTCGGTAACTAGTGAAGACGTTGCGGTCGGCGGCGTCCGGCCAGAGGCTGTGTAGCCTGGAGTGCTGAATGGCCGCACGTGTTGTCACTTGTTGGCCCAGCGTGGAGGTAAACACTGTACGCGGCACGCTGGAGGCGAGGTGCGGTGCGCGCGGCCAGCGCCGGCGGCCGCCCTCGCGTGTCTGATGCGGGGGCAGGCCTCGCCGGAAGTGTCACCATGGCAACGCCAACACATCGATTCGGAGGGAGCGGCGCAGCTCGGCTCGCTAGCTGGCGCGGTCTGCCCGCGGCCGCAGCCGCCGCCGTCACCCGCTCCCCCTGGCTGGCCCGTCGCGAGGCCCTCTGCTGTCGCTCTGTCACCTCCAGCACCTAGCCCGTGTTCTGCACCAGATGTGCTCAGGACTAGGTATCTGCATCTAGGCAGTATAGTTTTGGTGCAGAGCACTCACTCTCTAAAATCATATTGTCTGATATATTATTGGAGACAACTATTTCTGCCACTATTCCCTTTTGTCTATGCTTACCTTTTTCTCGAA
Source organism: Schistocerca gregaria (assembly GCF_023897955.1). Taxonomy (NCBI): domain Eukaryota; kingdom Metazoa; phylum Arthropoda; class Insecta; order Orthoptera; family Acrididae; genus Schistocerca; species Schistocerca gregaria. The sequence goes on along the minus strand of NC_064920.1, from coordinate 791,370,567 downwards.
AGAAGTGCGTTACAATTTTTGTCTGGTGGAGTGCATCTCATTTAATCTTGAAGGGCCACATATTTTATGGTACATGGTTGAAACTCGTAGAAAGGAAGTACCTGTAAACTTGAAAATTTTATATGGAATATATTGGCGAGAAATTTTTTTTGGCTTGTTTAGAATTCTAAATAAACTTTTTTTTCCCGATTTCAAGGATAAAATGCATTATTTTCAAGCAGAAACTATTCTTCTATTTTACAAACGCTTTTACTTGGTTAGTCAGGACATGAACGACCCATTTTTGCGGTCTTCAGAAGTACTTGGAATTAAAAAAGGTATAATCGATTGACGAAGTTTTACAAGAACGGATCATAGGTACAGTCTCTCAAATCTTCTTCTGGATTATGTGAGCTTCCATTTTGTTTTCTTCTTAAGATCAGACATCAGTGCAAAATTTCACTCGTAGTCCTCCTCTGTATATACCGCTAACAGTAAAGCTGCTTAGTCAATAAATGCTTTATGGATTTACATTTTTGTTAAAATATTTTCTGTATGGATGTTTCAACGTCATATCACATTGATTTAAGTTCGTAGGCTTTCACGAGCAGTGTCATTTTAAATAATATAATATTTCGTATTGCGTCGCGTCACATTAAACTACTAAAACAGCTAAACTGCTGACTTTTAGACCGATTTCTGTGAATAACCCTGAACAGGACAGCAGCAAGTCGATCGAAACATCGGCCTTTTACCTGTTTTAGTAGTTTACAATGACGCGGTCCAGTACCCGTTTCTCTATACAGTATTTTATAGTCATTTCTCCGTGTCCCTGTTTTCAGCTGTCTTCTCTTACGTCGATTGAGAGTGACATGTAGTCGTTTTCTAACTCCTCTCTGTCTTCGTGTTTATAGGTTTGACGTGGGCGCGTATGACCCCCAGTTGTTTTTTTGCGCTCTAAAACAAAACTAACAAACAAATAATATCGTCAGTGCCCTAAAAATGAATTGATGAAAGTACTCGAATATACTTATTATTTTGTCTAACGCACTTTGTGTATGACCCAGCTACATCTACTGAACAATCTAATAAGATATGCAAACTTTCAGAGAGAATCTTTCTTCAATGCGGTATCTCATATGACAAGACAGCTACAAAGAGTGACTCTACAAGATTTGGTCAAGTTCACGGGTGACATAGCTGTTAACAAAACTGACTTCTACAGTACTGGATTTCAAATCCCTATGCACGTAAAAAAATTGCTCGGTTGGTTACTTCTACAATGTCTGTATGGTTACATCGCCATCCTATACCGAAAGCGACACAGCTCAGTCTCTAATAACCTTAATCCATCGTTGACTCGTTAAGATCTTATAGAATACTTGATGTCTAGATAAATAGCGTTTGAGCTGAATCGTTGAACAGTTTCTCAACAGATTCGTTGTTTGCAAACTACCAACGCTGTATCATTTGTACCGACAACAAGGGCAGTATTAATTTCAGTAAATTGTAATACCAGCGTTTAATTGCCTATATTTCTATATGCAGATTCATTTTTTCTTATTGTTAGTATTAAACTTATGATGTTCTATCACAGGGTTACCTTTAAGAGGTAAAATCCATCTTTGTCCACTACATACAATAGAGTACCATGGGATACTTGTGCCCAAATCTCAGTTTTCTTACAAATACAGGTATTAGTATTCTTGATCTTAAAGTTATTTAACAGTTAATAAAAAGCTCTCAGGTCTGTGGATTTAAAATATCCTTCCTAACGTGAAGAAGAAGAAGCAGAAGAAGAAGGAAATGCCGGCCGCGGTGGTCTAGCGGTTCTAGGCGCTCAGTCCGGAACCGAGCGACTGCTACGGAAGCAGGTTCGAATCCTGCCTCGGGCATGGATGTGTGTGATATCCTTAGGTTACTTAGCTTTAAGTAGTTCTAAGTTCTAGGGGACTGATGACCTCAGCAGTTAAGTCCCATAGTGCTCAGAGCCATTTGAAGAAGGAAATATAACCGTGCGACACCTCATACAAGGATAAGCATTGGCAGAAATCAAAATAGAAAAACCAAGAGGAGAAGAAAACTGCTGCATAAGGCGATGTCACGACCTATCATCGTTTTTGTGCTACTGCTTGCAGGACCGACCGAGATGACGTAGTGGTTACCACGTTGGGCGTCTAAATGTTGGTTTTCTGTGGTTTCCCTGAATCACTCCAGGCCAATGCTGGGTTGGTTCATTTAAAAAGAGCACGGTCCATTTCCCCATCCTATTCTTCCGTAATTCCAGCTTGCGCTGCGTGCCTAATGACCGCACTGTAGCTGAGTGGTGGAACTAACAGTGGCTATGTATGGAAATCATTTCTTCTTTGCGCTTTTTCTCTTTATTTGTTCGACGTTTCTCTTAAGGCAGTACATATTTTCGAGGAACAATAGTATTTTTAAAAATATTGTATTTGGCTTGTACAAGTCTAGTCTTCATAGTCTTCAAAGTAATCCCTTTTTCTATTTATTTTTCTATTTCACTTACCCACACAGCTCACGAAAATTTCTTTTGAGGTGCTCGAAACCAATACTCATAACTAACTCCAACAATGGCCACACGGCATCACTTCACCATTGATTTTAATTACGTAAGCAAGAAACGTCACATGGAGCAGTTTGGATGTATAAGATGACTTAGGAAAGACAACCTTCTGACGGTTGCTAACACCCGTGACCAACGTAGGTTATGATATCTGTAAAGTTGCTTCTAAAATGTAACGTGTCCAAAAATGTTTTCACCAGATTCACTCAAAATTTCGTTTCTCGTTATTACTTCGAAGAATCAGGGATAGTAAAAGTCGCCACCATCACTGTATCATCTTTTACTACATCGTCCGCCCGATAGCTGAGTGGTGATCCGAAATATCGAACATATTAAGCAAATTGCCTTGATTGATCCCCCACCCAGTGGGGGTGTCCCGGGTAGGAGAGTGTAATTATTGTCTGTAAGTACCAGAACAAGAAAGGACCAGGGCAGTGGAGGGGATCCACCACCACACGTGAAGACGTACCCGGCACCATCGCGAGGTATAACGGGATTAGCGAGGTAAGCGCCCAAGGAGAGGAACGTGGTCCGTTATTGTTTTGTACTGACAGAAGCAGAATATTTTTTTACTATTATGTGAAAAAGTCCAATTATTTATGTTTCCCAGAAATATTTCAATTTAAAAAGGTCATCGTCTTAAATGAAAAATGATAGAAGCAGTTTATATCCGTTATTGTTACGCCATTATGTAAAAAAAATCCACTTATTTACGTTTCCCAGAAAAATTTTATTTTATAAAGGTCATCGTCTTATTAAAAAAAAGTAGTTGGCGTGATGGATTGGCGTCTCAGGTGCCTGGGTTCGATTCTCGGCTGGGTCGGGGATTTTTCCCCGCTCATGGATTGGAGTGTCGTGTTGTCTTAATCATCATTTCATCTCCACCCGGCGTGCAGGTCGCCCAATGTGACGTCGAATGTAATAAGACCTGCACCAAGGCGGCCGGACCTGCCCCGTAAGGAGCCTCCCGGCCAATGACGCCAAACGCTCATTTCCATTTCCTACTACATAAACCATAGTTCGGAAACTAACGAGGTACGAACAATGCAGTTGCTGCAGAACGTGTGATGTACGCAGTGCTCCAAGCAATATAATTTTGCGCTTGTAGAGCCCTTATCACTGAATGACTGGAAGTTGTAAGGGAAGTGAGAACGAAGCGCCTTCTGCAGTGGTCCCTCAGCGTTCTCCGTTGGCAGAGACAGCGGCGCGCTGACCGTTGAGTCAGCTTGAGCTGCTGTTTGCCCACGGGAGGGCGCTCTCGCCTCTCGCCGCCGTTATGAGAGAAGTGGCGCTGCGGCAATATTCGCGGCGCGGCGCCGCGCCGGAACCAGCAGCCAGAGATTGCGTCACCTCTGTAAACAGCGGCCCGATATGCCGCCGACAACAGGCGCCTCGCCTCGCTCGGCCTCGCCTCACGGCCCGGAATGAGCAGAAATTTCCAGCTCTGTGCCACTGCTCCGTCTCCTCCGGCAGCTCTGCAATATGAGGAGAGCACGCTCCGCCCGCCACCGTCAGTTCAGGTCGTAGTTGCTGCGATGTAAAGGCTCTCTTCTACACACAGCACGAGGAGGACAGGCTCCCCGCATTCCTTTGTTCTGCAGGTCTAACTGCCGCATAAAACGAATAACTTTATGACGTCTTTCTTTTTGCACCGAGAGACGACACGAACAGTGGGTGGGCCCACATGTTGCCAAGGTTGTTTCGAGTACACTGTAAAAGTTTCAGTGAGATGTACTTACACATCCTCCATACATTCCCAGCCTCTCTTATACGATTTCCATATTTTCAGAGCCCTGAGAAAAAGACGATCGTCGGCGCCAATTTTCTTTCGGACGAAGAGGTGCGCAACTGGATATAATTGTGGCTCTGTAGGCAACCGCAAACATCTTCCTATTAAGGCATTCAGCATCTTCTCACACAGTTGGATATATACACTGAAGAGGCAAAGATACTGGTACACCTGCCTAACATCGTGTAGAGCCCCAGCGAGCACTCAGCAACACGACTTGCCATGGACTCGACTGATATCTGTGGTAGTGATGGAGGGAAGTGACGCCGTGAAGCTTGCAGGGCTGTCCATAAACCCGTAAGGATACGAGGGGGTGGACATATCTTCTGAACAGCACCTCGCAAGACATCCCAGATATGCTCAATAATGTTCATGTCTGGAGAGTCTGGTGGCCAGCGGACGTGTTTAAACTCAGAACAGTGTTCCTGGAGCCACTCTGTAGCAATTTTGGACGTCTAGGTGTCTCATTGTCCTGCTGCAAATGGCCAAGTCCATCAGAATGCACAACGGACATGAATGGATACAGATGATCAGACACGATGCTTACCTACGTGTCACCTGTCAAAGCCGTATCTATACGTATCAGGCGCCCCATATGACTCGAATTGCACACACCCCACAGCATTACAGAGCCTCCACCGGCTTGAACAGTCCTCTGCTGACATGCAGGGTCCATAGGTTCGTTAGGTTATCTCCATAAACGTACACGTCCATCCGCTCCTTACAAAGTTCCATCTGATTTTCATAGTGGTTTCCATTTCACACCTAATCGGACGTTACTTTCCGAATACGCCTAGTACATTGAAAATTACTGCTGGATCGAGGCTTAACGCCTGCACTGTCAGCAACCGACACCACATCAGTGTTTCAAAGATGCTGTGGATGGGCATGTGGTCGGGACACCCCTCTCCCTGCCCTTTAGCAGTTTCTCCAGTCCGTGGGGCCCCTACTGCTCAGTCAGGTAGCTCTTCAATTGGCAACACATGGCTGATTGTACCCTGGACCAATTCTCTCGCCAAGGAAAAATCCTTGGCGTTACTGGAAATCGAATCAGGGGCCTCTGCTTGACACCCACCTACGCTGACCACTCAGCTACAGAGGCAGACGTAAGAGGTAGACAATGTGAAAAAATTTCTCATCGGGAAATACAGTGGAAATAACGAAGAGGCTGCATGAAGCAAATACATTCCATAAGGTCTCAAATCACTCCTAGGATTTTTATCTGTCGATTTTTTCTTCTTTCACCTTAGACAGCATTGGTTAAAGTGAAAAATGCCTATTTGCACCGTGCTTCGAAATTCATGTTAACTGTAAGTCCTTTTGTAATAGCCGGGAGAGTCAGTTCAAGGTTCTGAAGAAGACAACGGGATATCACCTCCAATAAGACCATGCACAGGAAAGCGCTGTGGTGTTCAAACCAGTTCTCAAGTTGATAGCAGCTCTACCTTACGTCATTTTATGTCGTAATTCTCTCCCGTAAGTGATAATAAGTTCTGTCAGAGTTGGGAAAAACTCATTTATCTCGACAGGATACAGACGTATATGAAGTGCCATTCATTAGAATACGAAGTTTGCAAAATAAGGTACCCGACTGCAGACTCTTAGTGTGGGTATGAGCATACGAAATAGGTTCCCAGATATGTGAGTGGCTCGAACACTTTTTGAGTAACAAAATCAAGTACGTGGTCCTCGACGACGAGTGTATATCAGTGGCAAGGTTATCGTCGAGAGTGCCCTAGGGTAGTGTGACAGGACCGCTATTATTCTCTATATACCTCAATGCTCCCCCCCCCCCCCCCCCTCCCCATGAACCATGGACCTTGCCGTTGGTGGGGAGGCTTGCGTGCCTCGTAGCATGGAGAGCTGCATCAAACCAGTTCAAAATGGTTCAAATGGCTCTGAGCACTATGGGACTTAACTGCTGTGGTCATCAGTCCCCTAGAACTTAGAACTACTTAAACCTAACTAACCTAAGGACATCACACACATCCATGCCCGACGCAGGATTCGAACCTGCGACCAAAGCGGTCGCGCGATCAAACCAGTCTCAGGTCTGAAGACCACAACTTCAAAATACATCAATGATCTGACGGACAGGGTGAGTAGCGATCTGCAGATGTTATCTAATGAAGGGTATACGAAAAGGTTTTGTCGTTGAGTGACAGCAGGAGGATACAAGATGACTTAGACAAAATTTGTAATTGGTGCTACGAATGGTAACTAGCTCTAAATGTAGATAAATGTGAGTAATGCAGATGAGTAGGGAAAACAATCCTGTAATATTCGAATGCAGCTTTAGTAGTGTACTTCTGCACACTGTCACGCCGATTAAGTATCAAGGCGTCACGTTGGAAAGCGATATGAAATGGGACGAGCATGTAAGGACTGTTGTTGGGAAGACAAATGGTCGCCTTCGGTTTATTGGGAGAATTTTAGGAAAGTGTGGTTCATCTGTAAGGAAGACGGCTTGTGGAAGACTTATGGGACGCATTTTTGACTACTGCTCGAGTGACTGGGATCCCCACCAGCTTGGATTAAAGGAAGACATCGAAGAATTCAGAGGCGGGATGCGAGATTTGTTACCGGTAGATTCGATCGACAAGCGAGAATTACGGAGAATCTTCGAGATCTCAAATAGGAATCCCTGGAAAGAAGCTGATGTTTTATTCGAGCAGCATTATTGAGAAAATTTAGAAACCCGGCATTTGAAGGATTCTATTGCCGCCAATGTACATTTCGAGTAAGGACCACGGAAGTAAGATAAGTGAAACTAGGTATCTTCCGGGGGCATATGGAAAGTAGTTTCTTCCTCGCTCTGTTTCTGAGGCGCACAGGTAAGGAAATGACACTACGATATTGCAGTTCCTGTATTGTTAAGGGGAACGATAAAATTCCCTTCGGACGAGCTTTCATGTCCCAACGAACAGACGCTGCGGCTTCTGCAACGGTTAGGAAATATATGAAATGTATTTTGTAATTTTCATTGTATCATTCCATTACATAGCTCATGGTTCTTCGCATTCTCAACTGCGAATGCATGTCAAGAAAGGAAATGACTAATAGTGGTGTAAGTGACACACCGCCACGCACCATACGGTGGCTTCCGGAATATGTATGTAGATGTAGGAGGGAACAGACGTTCTGTGGTAAAAAAAAGACTAAAAAATGGAAATTTTTGGTAAGGTCTTATGGGACCAAACTGCTGAGGTCATCGGCCCCTATGCCTTCACACTACTTAATCTAACTTAAACTAACTTACGCTGTGGCGAACATAGACACCCATGCCCGAGGGAGGACTCGAACCTCCGACGGGGGCAGCAGCACGGACCGGGAGAAGGCGCCCTAGGCGAAAAGAAAGACACAATAGCAAGAAGGCACTACAGTCTGGAGCCGAGCGACCGCTACGGTCGCAGGTTCGAATCCTGCCTCGGGTATGGATGTGTGTGATGTCCTTAGGTTAGTTAGGTTTAATTAGTTCTACGTTCTAGGCTACTGATGACCTCAGAAGTTAAGTCGCATAGTGCTCAGAGCCATTTTGAATAGCAAGAAGTAAAGGGCAGTATTAAAAGTCTACTGTACATGTCAGTAATAGTGCAGCACACGCGTGAGACAACCATATTCTGAAGCTTTACAAAAAGCATCAGCGCACCACCAAATGGGTATAATAGCAAATATATTCTCTCGGCTTAAATCACTTTCATTGAAAAGAAAGCTTAAAAAAACGATTGCTGAGACGTCTGCAGTAGAATTTAGAGAACAATTCTTGACTCGCGTCTTTTGTGGCGTGTCTTTATCGTGTGCCTCCTGTTGCGCTGCGCTTGTGGTGGTGCAGCGCGCCTGTGGACTCCTTGGCGGGACCTGCCGCTTTGCTGTGGAAGGGGCGGGCCGCACAATGGAGTGCCAAGCCGTGACGTGTGCTGAGGTGAGGCGAGGCGCGGTCCCCCCAGGTTCCCAGGCGGGGCACCCCGGCAGAGACCCCGGTCGCACGCCACGCGCCGCATTAACATACACGCAATGTTTGCAGCCTTCTGACACTTCTATTTGCATTTCAAGTGCTCCTATTGAATAACTATTGTGCTACCAGCTGCTGCGACACATTTAATATCTCCGTAACAGTTATTATTAAATCCATACAACGGCGAGGAGGCTACCAACCGTGACGTAATAACTTATTGCCTTTTGCGAATATAAGCTACAGCACCCGAGTCTCCACAAAAGGTCGTTCTCAAATTTCGATGAAAATTTTCATTCTTTCGAGTATTTATATATACTAAAATTATAATTAGATTCAGAATCTGCTGGTAGCACCTGAGTCGCTGTTGTCTTTCAGTTACTTGATTAAGACCTTTTGAAGCACTTGACCATCACCAGGTGGTACACTGCATTACAAAATAATCAGAATTAAGCTATTTCGCGCAGCGCTAGGGTTTTACACTTTACTATATCCGAATTAAGAAACTTGAAATAAACTCTTTAAAAATACGAGGAGCGTCATATTGGACTAATTTTGTTGTCGTTGTACAGTGCATGTGTTATTTGTCTATATAGTGGCTATATTTTTTCGAGCATTTTTGGTAACCTTACAAGTTTTTCGGAGCCAGTGTTGTACGAGGTCGGGCCCTGTGGTCGTAAGCAGGTGATCATTGTTGATGTGACTTTGTCGTCTGTGTTGAAGTGCTTACTTCAAAGATGATCTTTGAGTTGGGGGAGCATGTAATTGACTTAATCGGAAAAGTTAGGGTGTGTTTGTATGTGCGAGGGGTGGGGTTACTAGATTGTTTAGCGTGGATTGTAAATCATGGTGCTCGAAATACGAGAGTTGTCCAGAAAGCAAATGGAAACCACAGTGAAAATCAGAAACACTTTATTTGCAAGAGTTAGCTACGCTTTCCAGATACTACTCTACATAGTCGCCGCGCCGACTTAGACACTTGTCGGAGCATTATACCAAATTTCCAACACCATCGTCATAGAAGGCAGCCGCTTGTGCTTTCCGATAATTCTCTATGCTGGTCTATAGCGCGTAGCCTGCGCGCAAGAGTTGTCTTTGTATCTAGCGTTTCATGTGTACAGAGATGATACTCGGGACGAGCCAATTAAGGCTGTGTTGTGGGTGACCGAACACTTCCCATCGAAAAGGCTGCAGGAACGTCTTCAGTGCCCCTGCAGAGTTCGGCTGAGAATTTCCATGAAGAAGGAAGTGCGTGGCAGTTGTGTTAGGTGGGCTGCATTCAATAAGGCGAAGTCTCTCAGCGTGTCCTCCTACTTGGCGGGAGACATCGTTGTTCTAGGCACGTTTATTCCCTCACAGTGCACTCACAACTGGAAAGAGTGTCTTGATACGATCTAAGGTCATGCTAGAGACACTACCCAACACATATGTGCAAAGCCTCATCCGGTTTTCACTGTCGTGTCGATTTCAAGATCGATCGGAAATTACTTTCTAGACAACCCTCGTGTAATGGACATAAACATTCGACAAAAGAAAGAACCACAAAACAACTTTTATTCACTTTCAGTTAACTGAATTAGCAAAGATAATAAGTTTTCGCGAGGGTTACAAAAGCTACGAGAATCCAAGCTGTGATCTACCCCAGAACATCTGAGTACTTTCCAATGAATCTCACTGGCATAGCACGATTTCGCGTTCGGCAGGTGGCTGCTCGCTGACCATCCTTCCACTGTTTCTGCGAACTCACTCCATCCCTCCCCTCCCCCCTTTTTCGTGTCACTGTTTCCTCACTGCAACTGTATACACCAGGCTACTGTCACGTCATGTCTGTCTCTCGCGTCTCTTGTTGTTCTCCTTGAACAACTAACTATCTGCTCCCTACTTCTCATGATAGCGCCACCCGAATGGCTCTCTAGGGATTCTTGAAAACAGCCTTACGACTGATGCATATGTTCTCTTTCCTTGCAGAACGTTGAGGACATTATCATTGAGGTACACTCTAGGAGTTCTGTATACAGTACCTCCCGACTGTGGATCTGTCGTAATGGCGGAAAAATTCACGTGCTATAGCAATCGTGTTATCCAGGCTACCTGTTATCGCGTTAGACCCCGCGGCACTCGTTAGCGGCAAATCCTTTAGTACAGCATATCTGCTATCCTATCTCCCGGGGATACTCACAGAACGGAATTCAACACTACAGAAAAGAGTCGCAAAACCTCATTTTCCACTTTTCTCTGATTGCTTCTTTCCATATACCAAAGACATACATATGGCAAAAAGCGGTGTTACACAACTACATAGATGTGCACTGTGCGAATTATGTGACTGGGAGTGGCATATAAGGAAATGTTCCTAATATTCATTTTTATTTAGAATTTGCAGTGAACTTTAACTTGTGAAATTCTGAAGTTTTAATTTTAAATGGCTTGGTTCAAATGGCTCTGAGCACTATGGGACGTAACATCTGAGGTCATCAGTCCCCTAGAAATTAGAACTACTTAAACCTAAACACCCTAAGGACATCACACATATCCATGCCCGAGGCAGGATTCGTACCTGCGACCGCAGCAGTCGCGCGGTTGCTGACTGAAGCGCCTAGAACCGCTCGACCACCACGGCCGGCTTTCATTTTATACAGTCTAATTTTTTCTGTCACTGTTGGTACTTATCGTGCATATTGCTCTTCTTTGAATAACATGCCGCTGATGGTTGATTCGATCAACGTAATACACTAGCTGATCGAAAGTATCAGGACACTTCTGTTTAATACGGAATTGAGCACTGCGTGTCAGGAGAAGCGGACACAGCATTATAAAAGGAGGTGGCGAGTATTGCGTTTTCGGCAGAGGAGCAGTAACACCAGAATGGGTCGCTTAGGAGAGCTCAGTGACTTCGAACGTGGACCAGCCTCTGGATGACACTTGAGTAACAAATGTACGAAGGACGTTTCAGGCCTTTTGACGCTCCCCAATCGACTGTTCGTGATGTCCCTGTGTGTGAAGTGGAAACACGAACTACAATCAAGGCCACGCAGACTTCATGTACTGGGAGCGTCGAACACTGCGTATCGTGGTTGTAAAGAATCACACGATATCAGCAGAAAGAATCACTCGTGAATTACAAAGCATACAGTTACTGAACATCTCCTGATGAGCCGCACATTTCTGTAGCCAGAGTTAAGCGACGCTTGGAGTGGCGCAAGGAGCGACACCACTGGACTGTGGATGACTGGAAATGAGCGACCTGGAGTCACAAATTGCGCTGTAAGCTGTGGCAACCCGAGAGAAGTGTCAGATTTGGCGAATGTCTCAAGAACTGAAGTCGCCATGTGTAGTATCAACACTGAAGTACGGAGGAAGTGGTATCAAGGTGTAGGGGTGTTTCGCGTTGTTTGGATGTGGTTCCCTTACTGCGCTTGAAAAAACGCTGCATGCAGAAGGATATGAACACGTTTTACAGCATCGTGTACCGCGCAGAGTAGATGAACAGATTAGAAACGATGGTGGTTTGTGTCAGCATGACAGTCCATGTTGTCGTGATGCAGCATCTGTGAGGCAATGGTTTGTTGATAACAACACTTCTGAAATTATCTATCCTGCTTGAGTCCCTACGTCAACTCAATAGAACACTTCTGGGATGAGTTAGAACGTCGGCATCGTTCAAGCCCCCAGAGTCTAACACCAGTAACTTCTGGCTTCGGAGGAAGAATGGACTGCCATTCCTCCACAGACAATCAGAGACCCCCCTGAAAGTGTCCCCAGAAGAGTTCAAGTCGTCATCGAAGCAAGGGATGGACGCTCTCCACATTAATGTCTATTAATTATTTTCCGCATACTTTTAATCACGTAGTGCTTATTCAGATGACAAAAGCTTGATTCAAGACTTTTGCCCTTATGATTAGCAAAAGTGTTTTTCTATTTCTTCGTCACTAGCGCTGCTCTTCAGATAGACAAGAGCTCAATAACAGTACAAATGGCTCGGTTTGTTCACATCTGTTCATAGCTAGTCCAATGGAGGCAGCAGGAGTCTTTGGGAATATGAATAACAGCTCTGTTCTCAAATGTGATAGTGCAACCTACTTCTGAAAGTAGATTCAGAATCATCTTGCGCTACCGTTATATTGACGGAGTTAAAACGAATTAACTTACTGACATCTCCAGATCGCATCACACTATCAAGAAATTACTGGACCTCCTGGCTCAGCTTTCATTAAAGTGTAAGCTACAGAGGAAAACCTTCCTGTCGGAGACATCCTCTATTCCTGATACAATTTATTTTAAATAGGTGAGGTGGTAGACCCTCATGTCGGCAAACATATGTAATTTTCTTGCTCTTTTATACACATATTGCATATTGGTGTGATTTTAACCAACATGGTTGAGAGTGTCAGTGTGATAATTAACATTCAAATGGTTCAAATGGCTCTGAGCACTATGAGACTTAACATCTGAGGTCATCAGTCTCCTAGACTTAGAACTACTTAAACCTAAGTAACCTAAGCACATCACACACATCAATGCCCGAGGCAGGATTCGAACCTGCGACCGTAGCAGCAGCGCGGTTCCGGTTGGTTGGTTGGTTGGTTGGTTTGTTGTGGGAGAGGAGACCAGACAGCGAGGGCATCGATCTCATCGGATTAGGGAAGGACGGGGAATGAAGTCGGCCGTGCTGTTTCAAAGGAACCATCCCGTCATTTGCATGGAGCGATTTAGGGAAATCACGGAAAACCTAAATCAGGATGGCCGGATGCGGAATTGAACCATCGTCCTTCCGACGCAGTTCCGGGCTGAAGCGACTAGAACCGCTCGGCCACAACGGTCGGTAATTAATCGCAAAATATCATTCATTTAAAATCACCTGTTTCGCCACATAGAGTAGGCCATCTTGAGATTGACTACACTGTATATTATAAAAGTTATTAGAGAAGTCAATCTTGCATAAAATGTAAAAAGATGAAACTAAAAAGGCATGATATTTTAGCCATTTGCTACAGCTGGCGATGTGCTGACCACCTGTGTGTTGTCAAGCCTATAACTACTACTAGTGGCTGCACTGCCACGCGTTAAATAGTGCCTTATAGCACCCCAGTTTGCTCCATTACGTTACCTGCAGCCAGGGGGTCTTGCTGTACGTCAAATTATTTATGACGCGCAAATAAATCAATAACTAACAGTACTGTTGTATGTGTATCCTTGCACAAGAGCTGTTCCTTAACTAAATAGTGCAGGTCATTAATAAAATTGCTTAACTTTAAATAAACTTTAAATACACATGCACCAGTACAAAAGGTTGTGCGAACGTTGAACATCAGCTTGTGATCCTTTTTGGTACCTCAATTCGACGCCGTTTCCATGGAAATGGCGATGTGTTGGACGTTGCTTGTCAAAGACCATGCTACAGCACGCTGTTGCCTAGGCGATGTTGTATAGTGTCTATTGGCATCCAACGATGAATGTAGATTACGTTGTTCAGTAGGTAGGTCCTCATATTGCCTACCATCTAATACGTGTGGTGTACAATTCACATTCATTTACTACCAAGTCACAAATAATCAGCCCAAATATTTGTCTGAGTACCACAACATTGCACTAGACATTGGTGCTATTTGAAAGTATGTAACCTTGTCTTCTTACGTTCGCATAACTGTCTCACAGAGGAATTTATAGGGAGTCTTGAGTTAAAATTCAAATGACGAGTGAAAGTCACTTCACAGCTACTGTAAAGTAGTCATAGGAGCAAACAGCTACTGCTCAATGGACACTGCAAAAGACTGACGCCTAAGAACGACAGAAATTAATTGCAACTGTAATATGAAGATTTCAAGCCAGGCGAAAGTGGCTCTTAGGGTAACTGGGTCTACGTCAGGATCTTCTTGTTAAATTCAATGGCAACATCCTTCAACAGTATGTGAAAGTGTACTGAGCCACCACAAGGTAATCCATCACAAATATAAGTAATACAAACATCTTTTTCGTCATCATCCCAAAGTTTGGAGTCTCATTTCATGTTGACCTCCTTTCACAGACCAGTAAAGATTGGTAACACTAGTAGTTTCATCATAAGTGCTGATAAAATGTCCTGGTCATTCTGTTAGTCTTCAGTATATTTCGTCAGGTGATCTCCAATGTTTCTGCTCCTGTTAAATGTTAGTCAGCTAATATCCTAACTATGCAGTCAGTAAGTAGATTATTTTTTTCAGATAAAGGTGCGAAATGAATAAACAAGTTTTTCCGTTCTGCTTAACAACAACAATAAAGAAATAATAAAAGTACCTGGGGGCATATTTTCTCCTCAGGGACAGTGTTGGAACCACATATCGGATGGTTGTGGTGTCCAACGTAGACCCGAACATATCTGAATCACGTCAGTGTTTAATAGCAATACAGTTTCTTGTATTCAGAACCGCTGATTTACTGCTGTTGCTGTTTTCCAGTACGAATGCGATGACCGATTTCTTTTTCATATTCTTTCAATCAACATTACATTTGTGATAAACATAGTCAGCACCTAAGATAAAATTAGCTACTTTCTGAACAATTCGTATTGTTTGGCCTTATGACACACATATATTCAAATCTCGTGACAAAAGTTCTGAGTTCAGCGCTACCAATGTGTACTTATTGTTTCTAGGAAAATATATAGGCACCAATAATACTCTCCTTTGGAGGCTGGGTTTACATAAGTGTACCCAAACATGGAGTGCACATTATTTTTTAATGTTGATAGCAACAGGAGTACATTTTAATGGAAAAATATGCACTACTCCCACTTACTGTTCCAATCACTCTGGTGTGGATGTATATACATCTAGCCTTCAAAGAAAAGTATTATTTTTGCCTGTTATAATAACTTGTTGTGAGTTCAGAGCTGTTCAGGAAAAAGGCAAATTTATACTTTCAATTTTGAACCGTATTTCTTCTTTGTTTCATCAGTGTCACTATACGGGGTGATTGACCTAAAACATGCACCGCAAATATTGCGGAAATTGAAAGTGCTCTTGATATACGGTTTTCACATCATGGACTGGTAGTTAGCGGTTCATATTGTTAGCCAATAAACAGATTGTAATAATATTTAGAAAGTGTATGTTTTATGCAAAGTCCAGTTTTTTTAAATGGAACAACGTCTACTGACATTAACAGACTAAAAGCGAGGTAAATTACAATGGCAGTGGTTGTTACAGGACTCAAGTGCGTGTCGTTTACGAGATATCATATTTTGAAAAGTTTCTACGCTTGTTTGTGTGTTTCAGTCTACGTAGTTCCTAGGTATGATTTGCTATTTCTGCTTACAGTGCGCTTATGTGTGCCTTGAGTGGTAGTCAGTCATTATGTGACATGCACGCAGTAGGTTGTGAGCGGACGATGGGATTTACCAATACAGAGGAAGCCGATATGCTCACGGAGTACGGAGAGGGTAGGAAGAATGAAGTTGTACGGTATATGCGGCAAGATATCCCAATAGACGTCAGACATCTCGGCAATTATTTATCAGTCTCTTTAACCAGTTACATGGAAGTGGTAGCGAAACACCGAGACAACGTAACAAAACGAAACAAGTGACGATATAGGAAGGGGAAATAGATGTACTTGCTGCTGTTGCAGTTGATGCGCACGTTAGCTCCCGCACAATCGCACGAGGAAGTGGCATGAGGCAGGCAAGTACCCTAAAAAATGGTTCAAATGGCTCTGAGCTCTATGGGATTCAACTGCTGTGGTCATCAGTCCCCTAGAACTTAGAACTACTTAAACCTAACTAACCTAAGGACATCACACACATCCATGCCCGAGGCAGGATTCGAACCTGCGACCGTAGCAGTCGCACGGTTCCCGACTGCGCGCCTAGAACCGCGAGACCACCGCGGCCGGCGGCAAGTACCCTACACAATCCCCATCGACATAGATTCCATCCCTATTACATCTCTCTTCATCAAGAGCTGTATGGAAACGGTTATCGTGGTAACTTCTGTACTGGGCGTTAAGACAAGATACTGCAGATGTATCATGTATCTTGTTTAGGGATGAAGCCACATTTACCAATCATGGCCAGGAAACCGCCGAAATATGCACTATTGATCCGCTGACAAACCCCATTGGTTTCGTGAAGTGTAACGTCAGCTTCCATGGAGCGGAAACGTGTGATGTGGAATAGTGAACCATGAACTCATTGGCCCGTTTTTCATAGACGGAACACTGAACACGTAGAGGTATCTTAGCCTTCTAGCAGAACATCTTCTACGGATGCTAGACAAAGCTCCGCTGCAGTCTGTGAGGAACCTGTGGTAACAACACGATGGCTGTTCAGCCCATAGTGCACGAAGTACTACAGCAAGTCTTCACGAATCGTTTCCAGATAGGTTGGACACAGAGGACCTGCACCTTGAACGGCACGCTCCCCAGATTTGATGCCTGTCGAGTTTTTTTCTGTGGGGAAAGCTGAAAGACGCCGTTTACGACGTACCAACTACATCCGACGATACAGGTCGGCTGCTGTGGCCGAGCGCCTCTAGGCGCTTCAATCTGGAACCGCGCTGCTGCTACGGTCGCAGGTTCTAATCCTGCCTCGGGCAGTTAGGTTTAAGTTGGTCTAAGTCTAGGGGACTGATGACCTCAGATGTTAAGTCCCATAGTACTTAGAGCCATTGGGACCATTAAAATGAATGATTTATATATACTTTGTAGATTATTATCTGGTAAACCTATACATTGCAATACCCAGTTTGTCAGTGTCCATGGTACACATATACACTACCTCCCCCTACCTTCCCTGCTAAGTTGTAAGCTGCAATGTTCAGTTTTCTGTGTTCATGTCACGTTCGTTCTCTTCGTTATAGATATTATCCTGCATTTATCCACCTTTAAAGACAGCTGCGAGTCACTGTACCAAGTTAAATTTCCTAAGTTACCTTGTGATGGTCCAAAGACGGTACTTTCCTGCAGACATGAGCAACGTCGGCAAGCCATCTTAAGTTGCTGCTGATATTATATGATAAATCGTGTATATACAGGGTGTTTCAAAGTCTTTGCATCAAACGTCTGAGGGTGATAGATTACGCCATACGGAACAACTCCTGTCAGAGAGAAATGTTCGCTAACGCTTCCCAGCGAGGCTAGGCGCCCGGTAGTATTGGCCGGCTCAGGGACGACGAGATTGCACCGATATATCTCGGTCCCCTAACCAAGTGTGGTGCATACCGCCTTCCACAGTAAACTGATTGAGTAATTTTAAAGGAAACCTCACGAATGAGTTTTTACATGCGAAGACAGATATTTCAGAAGCGATTCAAGAGGTTTAATTTTTCTGGACCTACCAACTTCCACAAGGAACAGGTGACTGTGTCGTAGGCACGCTACAGATTGCCCACGCTCTGCCACCACTCAAGTGCATAATTTATACAAAAGAACGCCTAGCGTCGGCGGTAAACGTATGTTAATTTTTGTCTCTTACAAGAATTGTTTCATCTGGCGTTATCTATTATCCGTAGATGTTTTATGCAAAGGCTTTGAAATACGCTGCATACTGAGAACATTGAAGATGCTGTTATTCTTCTTTGGGTAGCATCCGATATTACTCTCGTTCCTATTGTACATTCGCTGTTCTGTAAAACACAGTGTGTCTCATTAGTCAAATATATATCGAACAAATCACGTAACTACAAATACGATGTTCTTCAGTATCGAGTGGATGTTGGAAATATAGGAAGGTGGTATCTGCATTTTCACTTGCATCAACTTTTTGTAAAATATCGAGCATGAATAATATAAGATTTGTTTAACAGGAGTAGTCTTTCCTTTGCTAGAAGCTTATTTTCCTGCAGAAACTTCATAATGTTTGAGGTTAGAATATGCTTTAGACCCGGAAACAGACTGAATGCTTTAAAATGATTCCTTTTGTAGTTCTTTTGTGCATAGGAGTCACTCGCAGTCTTTTTACAGTCAGGCGATCTATTCACTGGTGAAGAGATTCTAGATGAATTGTAATAAGGAGAGGGACTAATTACGCTTCGTGAACAGTATGAAATTTACCTGCAATACGGATGTCGGATGGTATCTTGTTCGTTTTGTGAAGTGTTCATTATTTTCCAATACTAGAAGTATCTATCATTTTTCAGGCTATGCAGCCTCCAAGCATCAGTTCAATAGTATCCTCATGCGTAACGACCTTCTTAAAAGCGAAATTTGATATTTCAGCTTCTTTTTCTACTCTCTTCAATTTCAACACTGGGCAGAGTCAAAAGAGACTGAACGGGAGATTGGGGACCTTGCAGACGATAGTGACTTCCTACGTTTTTCTTGTAGATATTTCTGTGGGATCTGATCGTGAAAATTTTTGCAGTCTTCTTGTTTGGTCTTCTTACAGTTGCACGAGTTGTTATCAAGTTTTCTCCATAAGGTTCCCTACAGTCACATTTGTAGCTACCGCGTAGTAGAGTCTGTTTGCAACGCTCTCCGAATGATACCTTTTAACCAAGTTGCATTTTTGTCGTCTTTTATTACTATAATTGTTATGTACTTATCTAAACCATGGCTTATAACGGCTTTCAGCTTTATTCGCAATTGTTCTGCATTTGCCATATCTGAAGTAAGTGTTCTCAGATCGTCTTTTAAATAGTTTGTTAGTGGCTCTGTCAGTTCGAACAAACACAAATATTTTCATAGCTGACTTAATGACCTTTTTGCATATGGACACCATCGCTCTTGTAGAATCGTAATGGTTTGTTAGTGGCTCTGTCAGTTCGAACAAACACAAATATTTTCATAGCTGACTTAATGACCTTTTTGCATATGGACACCATCGCTCTTGTAGAATCGTAATGGTCACTGATCTCTCTGTCAGTTCTGACACTATCGAGATCTAATCTGTTTGAAGATGCGAGATTTAAAATATTTTTCTCTGTGAACATAAACGCGTGACTTAGGTTACCTAGAATCATTCATAGTGAGTTATTTTTTTATTGTGTTACTCACCGTACTAAAAACAAAACGGCTCTGAAATGGTGAACTGATTATTAGTAGACTCATCAGTCGAAGTTCTTAAGAGTTCTTCAAGTATTAGCCGAGATGTCACAGAAATTTGGTAAGTCCTGAACTTCTACGGTGTTGAGTTAGGAGCTGGTGGTTCCAGACACGCTGGCAGAACTGGCAGCCGAAAGCAGAGCAGAGAGAATGTGTACTCCGGGTTGCAGCGCGCGCCTTACTTTGGTCCTTCCTCATGCGGCAGCTGTCCTTCCGGAGGCAGCTGTCCCGTATCGTTTCCTGTAGTGTAACAAATACTTGTGCTTAAAGAAGGTATGGTACACTAAACATACCGACCCCTATAAACAGTACATTCAAATGAATTAAATCTCTAACTTTGTTACAAAAGCTTATCGTATCAAGATGTCAGTATCTTCTGACATGGTTGTGTTGCCTATCAGTCTTTTCCTCTTTTTATTTTACTCAGCCAACATACACTTCGTGTCAATTGCTCAATAAATCCTAGTTTCCACAGAGTTATATAATAGGCTGACGAGAAATAAGCGCTATGAATTCGAGTGTAAAGCGATGTTTTCTGTGTGTCTGCCGCGCGGGGTAGCTGTGCAGTCAAGGGCGTCTTGCCATGGTTCGCGCGGCTTGCCCCTTCGGCGGTTCGAATCCTCGCTCGGGAATGGGGGTTTGTGTAGACATGGCATAAGTTAGTTTATGTTAGATTAAGTAGTGCGTAAGCCTAGGAATCGATGGCCTCAGTAGTTTGGTCCCATATTCATTACAACAAATTTCCAAATTTTCTGTATGTCTCTCAACGGATTAGTCTTTAATTTCATTTGGCAGTTTATTGATCAGATAAGATGGATAGTTTTTATGAGGCACTCAGTGATGTAGTTGTTAGAGTAAAGGACAAGGACAGTTTTCTGCTTATGGGTGATTTTAACGCCAGGATTGGAAATCGAACAGAAGGGTAAAAAAAGGTTATGGGTAAATTTGGAGAGGATATGGAGGCCAACAGGAATTAACTGCTTCCAGTTGCTGACCTGCTATTTTGTAGCTAAATGATAAGGGATCTATCTATCTATGTATTCGCAGCACATTACACTTGTCTACATTGAGATTCAATTGCCATTCCCTGAACCGTGCGCCAATTCGCTGCAGAACCTCCTGCATTTCAGTACAATTTTTCATTGTTGAAACCTCTCGATACACCACAGCATCATCTGCAAAAAGCTTCAGTGAACTTCCGATGTCATCCACCTGGTCATTTATGTATATTGTGAATAGCAACGGTCCTATGACACTCCCCTGCGGCACACCTGAAATCACTCTTACTTCGGAAGACTTCTCTCCATTGAGAATGACGTGTTGCGTTCTGTTATCTAGGAACTCCTCAATCCAATCACACAATTGGTCTGATAGTCCGTATGCTCTTACTTTGTTCATTAAACGACTGTGGGGAACTGTGTCAAACGCCTTGCTGAAGTCAAGAAACACGGCATCTACCTGTGAACCCGTGTCTATGGCCCACTGAGTCTCGTGGACGAATGGCGCGAGCTGGGTTTCACACGACCGTCTTTTTCGAAACCCATGCTGATTCCTACAGAGTAGATTTCTAGTCTCCAGAAAAGTCATTATACTCGAACATAATACGTGTTCCAAAATTCTACAACTCATCGACGTTACAGATATAGGTCTATAGTTCCGCACATCTGTTCGACGTCCCTTCTTGATAACGGGGATGACCTGTGCCCTTTTCCAATCCTTTGGAACGCTTCGCTCTTCTAGAGACCTACGGTACACCGCTACAAGAAGGGGGGCAAGTTCCTTCGCGTACTCTGTGTAAAATCGAACTGGTATCCTATCAGGTCCAGCGGCCTTTCCCCTTTTGAGCGATTTTAATTGTTTCTCTATCCCTCTCTCGTCTATTTCGATATCTACCATTTTGTCATCTGTGCGACAATCTAGAGAAGGAACTACAGTGCAGTCTTCCTCTGTGAAACAGCTTTGGAAGAAGACATATAGTATTGCGGCCTTTAATCTGTCATCCTCTGTTTCAGTACCATTTTGGTCACAGAGTGTCTGGACATTTTGTTTTGATCCACCTACCGCTTTGACATAGGACCAAAATTTCTTAGGATTTTCTGCCAAGTCAGTAGATAGGACATTACTTTCGAATTCATTGAACGCCTCTCGCATAGCCCTCCTCACACTACATTTCGCTTCGTGTAATTTTTGTTTGTCTGCAGGGCTTTGGCTATGTTTATGTTTGCTGTGAAGTTCCCTTTGCTTCCGCAGAAGTTTTCTAACTCGGTTGTTGTACCACGGTGGCTCTTTTCCATCTCTTAGGATCTTGCTTGGCACATACTCATCTAACGCATATTGTACGATGGTTTTGAACTTTGTCCACTGATCCTCAACACTATCTGTGCTTGAGACGAAACTTTTGTGTTGAGCCATCAAGTACTCTGAAATCTGCTTTTTGTCACTTTTGCTAAACAGAAAAATCTTCCTACCTTTTTTAATATTTCTATTCAAGGCTGAAATCATCGATGCAGTAACCGCTTTATGATCGCTGATTCCCTGTTCTGCATTAACTGATTCAAATAGTTCAGGTCTGTTTGTCACCAGAAAGTCTAACGGGAAACAACTCTTGGATTTCTGTGTCAGTATGGGCTTAGTAATCACAAACTCCTTTTTTAAACATAAGAACATTCACCGGTATACTTGGGAAGGCAGGGGAATCAGATCTGTCATTGACTATATAATAACAGATCAGGAATTCAGAAAGGCTGTGAGGGACACAAGTGTATTCAGGGGATTCTTTGATGACACTGATCATTATTTAATCTGCAGTGAAATTGGGATTGTGAGGCCGAAAGTGCAGGAGGTCAGGTTCATATGTAGGAGGATAAGAGTGGAGAAACTTCAGGAAAAGGAAATCAGGCACAAGTACATAACAGCGATCTCAGAAAGGTACCAGTTAGTTGAATGTAGTCAATTAAAGTCTTTGGAAAAGGAATGGACAAGGTACAGGGACACAGTACTAGAAGTGGCTAAAGAATGTCTTGGAACAGTAGTGTGTAAAAGTAGGATGAAGCAAACAGCTTGGTGGAATGACACAGTCAAGGCAGCCCGTAAAAGGAAAAAGAAGGCGTACCAAAAGTGGCTACATACTAGAACTCAGGTAGACAGAGAAAGTTATGCTGAAGAAAGAAACAAAGCCAAACAGATAATTGCAGTATCCAAGAAGAAATCTTGGGAAGACTTTGGAAACAGGTTGGAGACTATGGGTCAAGCTGCTGGAAAACCATTCTGGAGTGTAATTAGCATTCGAAAGGGAGGTAACAAGGAAATGTCAAGTATTTTGGATAGATCAGGAAAACTGCTGGTGAATCCTGTGGATGCCTTGGGCAGAGGGAGGGAATATTTTGAAGAGTTGCTCAACGTAGGTGAAAATAAGATCAGTAATGTTTCAGATTTCGAGGTAGAATGGGATAGGAATGATGATGGAAATAGGATCACATTTGAGGAAGTGGAGAAAATGGTCAGTAGATTGCAGTCCAATAAAGCAGCTGGGGTGGATGAAATTAAGTCGGAACTCATCAAATACAGTGGAATGTCAGGTCTTAAATGGCTACACAGGATAATTGAAATGGCCTGGGAGTCGGGACAGGTTCCATCAGACTGGACAAAAGCAGTAATCACACCAATCTTTAAACATGGAAACAGGAAAGATTGTAACAACTACAGAGGTATCTCTTTAATCGGCGTTGTGTGTAAAATCTTATCAAGTATTGTTGAAAGAAAAGTGCGAGTATTAGTTGAGGACCAAATGGATGAAAATCAGGGTGGGTTTAGGCCTTTTAGAGGTTGACAGGACCAGATCTTTAGCTTACGGCAAATAATGGAGAAGTGTTATGAGTGGAACAGGGAATTGTATCTATGCTTTATAGATCTAGAAAAGGTATATGACCGGGTTCCTAGGAGGAAGTTATTGTCTGTTCTACGAGATTATGGAATAGGAGGCAAACTTTTGCAAGCAATTAAAGGTCTTTACATGGATAGTCAGGTAGCAGTTAGAGTTGACGGTAAATTGAGTTCATGGTTCAGAGTAGTTTCAGGGGTAAAACAAGGCTGCAACCTGTCTCCACTGTTGTTCATATTATTTATGGATCATATGTTGAAAACAATAGACTGGCTGGGTGAGATTAAGATATGTGAACACAAAATAAGCAGTCTTGCATATGCGGATGACTTAGTTGTGATGGTAGATTCGATTGAAAGTTTGCAAAGTAATATTTCAGAGCTAGATCAGAAATGTAAGGACTATGGTATGAAGATTAGCATCTCCAAAAGGAAAGTAATGTCAGTGGGAAATAAATATAAACAGATTGAGTGCCAAATAGGAGGAACAAAGTTAGAACAGGTGGACGGTTTCAAGTTCTTAGGATGCATCTTCTCACAGGATGGCAATATATTGAAAGAACTGGAAGCGAGGTGTAGCAAAGCTAATGCAGTGAGTGCTCAGATACGATCTACTCTCTTCTGCAAGAAGGAAGTCAGTACCAAGACTAAGTTGTCTGTGCACCGTTCAATCTTTCGACCAACTTTGTTGTATGGGAGCGAAAGCTGCTTGGATTCAGGTTACCTGATCAACAAGGTTCAGGTTACGGGTATGAAAGTAGCTAGGATGATTGCAGGTACTAGTAGATGGTAACAATGGCAGGAGGGTGTCCACAATGAGGAAATCAAAGAAAAACTGGCAATGAACTCTATAGATGTAGCAGTCAGGGCGAACAGGCTTAGATGGTGGGGTCATGTTACACGCATGGGAGAAGCAAGGTTACCCAAGAGACTCATGTGTTTAGCAGTAGAGGGTAGGAGGAGTCGGGGCAGACCAAGGAGAAGGTACCTGGATTCGGTTAAGAATGATTTTGAAGTAATAGGTTTAACATCAGAAGAGGCACCAATGTTAGCACTGAATAGGGGATCGTGGAGGAATTTTATAAGGGGGCTATGCTGAACGCTGAAAGGCATAATCAGTCTTAAATGATGATGATGATGATGATGATGATGATGAGTTTATTGATCGAGAGTTCGATCGTGTATTGTGAGTGATCTACTCATTCCGCAATGCATATTGCTTCAAAATGGTTCAAATGGCTCTGAGCACTATGGGACTTAACATCTGAGATCATCAGTCACCTAGAACTTAGAACTACTTAAACCTAACTAACCTAAGGACATCACACACATCCATGCCCGAGGCATGGTCGCTCAGTTCCAGACTGAAGCGCCTAGCACCTCTCGGACACACCGACCGGCGATGCGTATTGCCCGTTAAGGGAAACTATACTAGGTTTTCACTGTGTATCTTCTTTTAAACGACGGTACACAAGTTTACCATAACTTCCTATCTAGTAATTAATAAATAAAGTTCTAAAATTTTTGTATTCTTCGACTTATGGCCAATGAGTCGTAAGCCATAACGTATTAATTACTTGACGGGAGAATTTTACATTATTTGTCCAGAACTGCGACTCTGGTATCAATAAACTGCACATCGAGCTTTAATGGACGATAAATCTTTTTCTTTTTCTTTTATTTTGCATTAATAATCTATATCAGAGTTCCCACTGTACTTAAGGTTTGACTATTTTAAAAGATTTGTATTGAATTTCATGTCTCCGCAGTTACCTCAGGGAGGGGAGTCGTGTGTGTCAGTTGTCTGTGATTTGTGTAAATGCTGTCCTGTATGTGATCCTGTTTTAAATGTCTATGTATCGTATTTTCTAAGGCTGAAGTTAGGGACTACCCCAGCATTCGCCGTAACAAGCGTGGGAAACCGCCTAAACCCACATTCAGGCTGGCTGGTGCACCGACCACAGTCGCTAATACCTAGGTCAGATTCGATTTCCTTATTGTTTCGCAAGCTAGGACGCTGCGCATTACGTTGTACGAGCAGGACGCGATAAATGGTAGATAATGTCCTAAAATTTTGCAGTGGAACGCACGTCTTCAGACGCTATCAAGGTTGTGGGAGCAGCTATTTGTATATCTAGAGTATACAGATAGGGCGTAACCGGTTTGCTACATGCATCGCAAAGCTTGCTCAAATTACTCGATAGGAAAAGCGAAGTTCCTGATATCTAAAGAACCTACGTCACTGAACAGTCTCTGAAGAAGTTTGGAAGGTAGGAGACGAGATATTGGCGCAAGTAAAGCATTTGCCTGTGAAAGGCAAAGGTCCCGAGTTCGAGTCTCGGTCCGGCACACAGTTTTAATCTGCCAGGAAGTTTCAATCTCTGAAGAGCAACCCCCTCCCCTGTCCCCTGTCCAACGACAAATTTCCTCAAGTCTATTTTGAGAAAATTTCGGTGATTTTTCTTCGAATGCTTTATTACAAATGCGCTGGTGGTTCGAAGTTATAGTTTGATAGTTGTGTGTGTGTGTGTGTGTGTGGTTGTCTACGTACGGGAATGAGTCCCTTGAGACGTGACTTCACTCCGAAAGCGGTTGCTCGTCCACTGGAATCGAGTCGTCCCACAGAGAGCCAGTGGCACGGCGGTGGCGTGCGCCGCAGCTCCGCCTGTTGCGGCAGTTGGCCTGAAGCCGACAAATTGCCTTCGATCGAGACTCGGGCGCCCAGCTTAATTGGCAGGCACTTTTCCCCGAAAACAGTATCCTCTAGCGCGGAAGCCGCGGCCTCTTCTTGCGCGACAGCCGCCTCTCGATGCCACCGGGAACGGTGGGAGGACGGAACGAGGGTGGTGTGTCAGGTAGCGCCACGCACTTGGGAAATAAAGACAAGTTTGGAAGAATGCTGTGTTTCTCAACTTTGTAAAATGTGCTCTCTTCAAAACACAGCAGCTGAAGCACCAAAGAAATAAAGTATGTCTACATCATTTCAGAAACAAAGAGCTTACTGCAGCTTTGATTGACATTCGGTAAAGCACACCCTGATCCACCTCAGGCAGGTCGCCTCGGTACACGTCCGCAGCTAGTGCAAGGTCTAAAGTTGGTACAAGTTTTCAGCGATGGCAGTAGCATTGCCCTGGCGACGTATAAAAACACTTAAAATTATAAAAGAAGATACTACACCCTTTTAAATACGACATAAAAATCCTAGTAGGACATGACTCATCTAAGAGCTGTGTTGGCAGAACTGCATGGAAAGTGCATTCTTCGCGTAGCGATACACAAGTACGAACACTATAGAGCAAAATAATGTAACCATACCCTAAAATAGTCTCTACTGCAGCGCATGATGGTCTGTATGGAACTGTTTAAAACTCACTACAGTTAAATGTATTTACCCCTAGGTCCCTCATAAAAGCGAGTGTTTGATTGTTTCAATGATCACCTGTGATATTTTGAAAGGAAACAGAGCACATTTTCTCAAATTAAACGGACCGATTTCGGTTGCAAAATCAGCTTCAATCTAGACAGGATGCCTACTCATTTAAACTGGACCTATAGACTTGAAGCTACAAAAATGCATAAAAGGCGATTCTACATAAACGTTAACAACTTCAGTGGCTATATGAATACTCCTCTAATGAAAAAAAAGAAAACGATAACAAATAAATAAAATCATTTAATAAGCTTGTATTAGCGCACCGAAACTGTGACGAGTAATCATTCATAAACATACAGCACTTATAAGGTTACTAACGATGTGTCAATAGAAGAACAGAGTAACAGCAAGAAATGCTTCGCGTTGTTGATTCTTATACTGGCGTAACAACGCAGTAATAATCGATCACAACGTAGGCACTTTATTTTGGAAAAAATTAAAATATCGTCTCATTAAGCTTATCCATTACGGATATTTTAGAAACCGTGACTGTTAATTGAATGTAAATAAGTTGCATAAAACTTCAACCAGGCACGGTTTTGAATAATTATGTTTTATTCCATGAACCTGTTTTCCAAACTTTTCAGGTTCATCTTCAGATGGTTTCTGGAGATTAAATCATTATTTTTCGCATAATGCTGAGTGCTGGCTTGGGACAGTATGGGCGTCTTTTTTCGTTAGTGTCCATGTGTCTACCTCCATTTGATGGGTTTTCCAAAGAAAAAGAAATTACAGATATGAAGATTTGAGGCTTTCTACGATGGTCTGATATTTGTACAGCACATACTGGATGCTGGCAAAATTTCGCCTTCAGAGTGTAGATTAATATATATTGTGTTAAAGTGTGTGAAGTGATATACCAACTGACCATCAAAATGGAGGCAGACATACGGACACCAACGAAAAAAGCCGCCCATACTGTCGCAAGCCAGCACCCAACATTATGCTAAAAATCATGACGTAACCTCCGAAAACCATCTGAAGATGAACTTGAAAATATTCAAAAACCGGTTCATTTAATGAAACGTAACTATTCAAAAAAGTGACTGGTTGCACTTTTATGTAACTTATTTACAAAAATATCGTCTTGTACAGAAAAGATCTGCACGGGAAAAAAGTCAGATATGAACATCGCAGCATACGAAAAAAGACTTTTTTCACCTGGCTTGGTTTCTACATTCATTTTTTGTACCATTTGAACATATACCCTCAATGTGCTCATTTCGCTGTGACAGTAATAAAGTCTGTTGTGGTTATAACACCTGTCGGAGACAACGTGCAAAATGAAAAGTACACCTGGATGTCTGAAGAGTTTAGGATACCTATCACAGAGGAAGAGATCGAAATTTCACACAAAATTATGTTGACACAAAACAAACATATCTTTATCAGAGAATGTAAGAATAATAATTAAGACTCATTGAATGATTTATTATTGTTTAGTAACACAGTTACTCAGTAACAGACATGCAGAATTAGCAAGTTTTGGATTTTCCAAAGAGAAAGAAATTACAGATATGAAGATTTGAGGCTTTCTATGATGGTCTGATATTTGTTGTTACATATTTCATGAGTTAGCTTATCCCGGACTAAATCTGAGCCTTTCCTTCATCTTCCAAAACTACTTTTATCTATTGTTAAATTTGACAGATCCTCATATTGGGTGCGTCGTATGTGACTGATTCTCCATTTCTTTTTTTTTTTATTTCTCTTTTAACAAGAGCTTGAATTTTGTTCTTATTGCCTAATTACTCATTCACCATAGTAATTGATTCTTCTAAGAAAGTACTATTCTTACAATTTTATACTTAGCACTGCATTAATAGCTTAGTGATTAAAAACCACGGTATCCTGTGGGGAGCGCAAAAACTTTTTTCAAAGTTAATTTTCTCTGTATATAATAACATCGATTGCGTGAAGGCGGTTGTAGCTGATGTAAGAAAGTAATGGGAACAGGGATTTGGGAAATGTCTAACCACGCCTGGGGCCGACACGCAACACGTCACGGAGGTGCGTGGCGTAGTGCGGCGTCGGCTTCGGCTCGGAGGTGATTAACTCTTTGGGCGGAGGGGACGCAGGTCGTCGGTTTCTTGCAGCTGATCGATGCCTGCGAGAGAGTGTGGGCGGGAGTTGTGTTTGAGGGGTGAACAGGCGGGGACACTGCCGTTTCCTATCTCTGGAGGGCCGAGGAAGGAAAGGAAAGGTCCGCTATCTCCATAACACGGCGCGCCGAGGCCGGCGAACGGCGGGTGGCGGCGGGGCGCCGTTTGTCGCTCGTTTCCCCCGCAGCGTGTGCTCTCCGCCTTCGCGGGACGGGGGTGGGGGCGTCAGCATGGCGCCGCGCGCCGCCATTGGCCCGCGCGCCGCCGGCCCCGCCCCCCACCCCCGCGCCCCCTCCCCTAGCCGGCGGCGCTCGCCTCGCGGCGCTGGCCGGCGCGCCGGCACTTGCCGCGTGCGATGTGCCGCGAACGGAGGCGCCGCAGTCGTCTCCCGGTGGTGACGAGGGTAGCGCGAGCATAGGCCAGCCGAGCCGAGCCGAGCCGAGCGCAGCCGAAGCCAGCAGCCGGCAGCCGTCATGCTCGACATCAAGACGTCCGCCGACTACCTGTCGCGCACCGCCGCGGGCACCTTCACCAACTTCTCCATGCTCTTCGCTGCCGGTAAATATCACTGCGCTCCGCCGACAGGTGCTCTTTGCCGTGACTGGCACCCTGCTCGACCCATCGTTTTCTGGTCAACTACTTTCGTGCAGCAAAACTGCAAAATATCACCAGTGCCAGTCGGAAGGTCATTTCTACCATCTTTGGGTCGTGCCTCTTCGATGGCATTATGACTAACACAGTTGTCTTCTATTGGGTTTTCTAAGTTAGACACTTTTTAGAACTTCAGAATGGACAACCTTACAACAGAGGCTGTCTAAAGCGAAAATAAAAAATAAAAGATAGAAAACAGCATTTGGAGAGAAGAATATGGCATGTGTTCACGCTATCAACGTTGCTTGTTTGCTTGAATTCTACAGCAGCATATTTGTGGCTGTGTGGAGCTGTTTCAACGACCGTGAATTTGCCCCGTGTTTAGCGATACAAATTTTATGTCTTTTAATGTTGTTACCTAGAGCAGAAAGCATTCACCTTGGGGTAGTTCTCGAAACTTGTGCAGCAGCAAGAGCAAGAGTAAGAATAGAAAATTTCTTTTACTCATTAAATGACCCAAACGGTCGCTTTAGTGGTGCAGTTCGACGACGTAGTTCCGTAATTGTTAATGCGCGTGTGTTCCTTTACATAAATCATGTAACTACTCCCACTAGCCCAAAATTTTCCCTATTTTCATAGTTAACATCCGCATTTGCAATCGCGATAACATTTGTTGAAACACCGAAGTTAAAAACAATTTCCGAATTTTTCTCCTATGAAATGAAATGCAGATGAAGGAAAAACATAATACATCATACAAGCTGTACTTCCTTTCTTCGTTATTCTGTGGGATGATATGCAGGTCTGTATTTTTATAAATTTATGTTTGAGAGTAGCGGAGTCTTCTTCCGCACATGACGGTATTCTACAGTAACCTTCAGGAAACAACACAAAAAGTTTATCCTTGTTACAAGATACAAAAGTAATTACAATATTGTCAAAAAATGGGTAACTCCAGTTGTATGGCAATACATAATCTTCGAAGCATGCTTTCATATTATTATTTTCAATCTAGCCGTGAAACTAATTGCTGCACATGAAGTTTGTCTTGCCAGTAAGCACGAGTCACACAATTTCTAAACTGGAGTTACTCATTTATTTTGCTAATTACACTATTCTTAAATTGTCAACCTCGGGCACAAATTCACCACCCTACTTGCGGGACTACATTTTCCGTGAATAAATATGGAGGAATTGTGGATATGAGAGTCACATTTAGCAAAAAAGTTTCATCAATTTCCGCGACTTATCATCAAGGATCCTAGAACACATATCGAACTAGGTGTCGCGTACGAACGAGTTCAGTTGAGTGATACAACAAAAGATTTAGCTTTATGAGAAAAATATATAAGTCTCCTCGTGGGTCTCATAGTCTTATTTCCACTTCCTTACAGGTTCAGTTCCGTAACACTGATGACAGAAGACTCCAGTTATGTGTTCTTGTAGACCAGAGAAAGATGTCTATGCTATTCTCAACAACTCCAAGCTCATTTGGGTAGGGGAGAGAGGTGCATTGTTGGTGTTCGTTACAGAAAATGTAGTCTCGCAGAACGCTGAAAAGACTTCCACTTAGTCTTGACTATATGACCAAAAAAGTCACTCACAGTAGTAGTAAAGTGAGTACCATCGTTCACTCAAGATACCAAATGGGACGACGGGATTAAGAAACCAAATAAATGTTAAACGAAGAGAGCAATTTCCTTCGATATTACAGTCACATAATTCCTGAATCTGATGTGATGGTGAATTGCTCATTCATTTTGCTAGTTACACGAAAGATACATTCTCTGAATATCAATCCCAGGCACAAATTCTCCACCTTGAATCCGGAATCACATTGTCCATGTGTAAATGTGGGCCTATGGATGACGGATGAAGTGACTACCACAGTTCTCTCAAGATACCAAATGTGCCACAGCCAACAAGAAACCAAATACGAGTGGATTAATTTCATTTGCAATGTTTAGTACCTCACGACGGCAGATAAAGCAGAAATCGAAAAGCAGATAACACTGAAACATGTTTTCTTAACAGTCATGTAAAGGTACACTACCCGAACTGTTGCACACAAAGATTACGCCCTAAAAGTAGATTATGTATTTAACAATGAAGCGATTTTCTTAAGAACATTCCGCATTACTGCGAAATGCTGATTTTCTTGATATTATTCTTAAGTGGTTTACTTTAAATTGAAGCAAGATAAAAGATTTTCAGTTCGAATGAAGATATAGGCCACAGAGAATCTCTTACTAAATAGTGATTTAATTTCTTTTGTCGTCAACAGTTTTCCAAGTTTGTTTATACGCAGTAGCTCCTGAACATTTCCGTTGATGTTGCTATTCAGACTGGAGAAAACACTAGACTATCTACGGCTTACAGCGACTCAACGATCAAGTTTCGAGTGAAACTCTGAGTAGTTTTCATGCATCAACAGTTCCCTCAAATGAATACTCTGCTTAATTACTATGAAACCCTATGTCTGGTAATGATTAAACAGGAAAATGCATTTTCTTTTATTGTACAGTTCGATTTGCCTACTATCTGGAATGTTAAAAGCCGTGCAGTATCACTCGTGTAAAAGTGAGTTATAGATTAAGTGCAAATAGCACGGAGGATCTGTTCTGTTTGTACTAGCTCCTCTAGTATGCATTCGTCTCCTTATGTTGTCGACTTTGAACATCAGAGTTCAAGAAGGTTGGTAGATGTCTTTGCTATCTGAAGTTTAATATTTAAAATCTGTCTCCCCAAATTGTTCGACTATGTAAAGCGACCCGTTTCCATAAAGTAAACATAAAGACGGTTCAGCGAAGTTTTATTATGGAGCCACGACAACTAGGATTAAAGCCGCTTATTCCATCAGCCGATTAGCTTCAAAAGATTTGGTAGACGGTTTATTACTAGTCTCAGCTTGTCACCGTTACGTGTGACGCTCAGACCACCAAAACGTTAGATAATTTTGGTATTATGTTTACCAGTGTCAACTTCTTGCCTAATAAAAATGTTGGACAGTTCTGATTAATATTTGACAAATCTGAATTGCTATTTAGGAAATATACTTGGAATTAGAACTCAATAATTTTGACTAAGTACATGCAATCCACGCATATGTTTCTCCATAGTTCAAAACAGGATGGATCTAGCAGTATATCGTTATTGTTTCTTTACTGAGGTAGTTTTTCAACAATATGAATACGTCAGCTGTTTCACATTGAACTTAGAAGTCTGTTCTGTTGCGCAGTTACACCTTCAAAACAATTTTCGTACAGCCTAAGTAAAATTTTTGTCAATATTTAGAATACTTGCCCTCTATGAAGCACACAAAACAACATTCTGAACACTCATAAATTCGCTCAGTCATTTTGTAAATTTTGTGCATGAAATACATGAAACTACTTTGTGTAAATTCAGCACTCAGGTTCCAGGAAATGCATCATTCATTTTGAGAGCAGCAAGGACTTCGTAATAAAAATCCAGTTTGACAGCTTGTTTCTAGACCTTCACTATCTGGTATTCACTGCTTCTTAGTACATCTTGATTTTGTTAGATCTTAGTTTACTTCCTTAACAATTTGATTTTCAAATAATAACATGATCGAACGATTCGAGTGAGTGGATCAGGAAAGCAATAAATTTAGCTTAACACAAATCAAAAGCAAGTCAAAATTAAGATAGAACACGATGATGAATTTCTGGTGAAACCAGATGTTGTAGCAAAGTACGAAATACCTGTTCGTTTCATCTACCTTGGGTCCGCTGTCTGTAAGGATCGCAACTACATCTAGAAAATACAAAATAATACCATTTACGAGAAAAGCAACACCTTACTGTGATAATCAGACAAAATTAAGATGAGTAAGATCGGAGATGTTTGCGAATTTAGTGAATTTAGAAAGAAGAAAAGAAACAAATATCTGAATTCTAAAAGAATGAAAAGGTGAAATGAGACTGTTGATAATGTGCTATTACATCATTCTATAGCTAACTTATCACAAAATTTGGAGCCAAGGCGTCCTCTTAGAGAAAATCATCCTCCAAGTGAAAACCGAAAGCTGAATAGCGCGAACAAGACGTCCTCGTCGATGGGTATGCTTAACTGATAAGAAGACCAGCCAAACATAATAACAACTGATTTGATAAATGGAAGATTGTAATCACCGGTGAGAAATTTGTATGAGTTACTTACTTTCAACATCGGAAGGAAAGCATAAAAATACAAACGGAAGTATCAATTATTTAATGATGATGTTTTACTAACTAGTTATTACCACAATGTTGTCACCATTATTGTGAATGAACAGTTCCTCTCCTTATTATAGTATCCAGTAAGTATCTGTATCGTGTGGGCCATGAGAGACGGAGGAAAAAGATAGACATTAACCCATGACATTGGCATAACGTCTGATTATCAACAGCATAATCTCGTGCTATGGAGCTTTTCGCCACTACATTTCCCGCCCTTGCTGATCACATTTTCGCCACCAGGGTGAAAAGCATCGACAGACTAGATGCATCACTGAATTACAGGTATTAACCACTGATCATTCGTCAGAGCAAGAGCAATTACTCATATACCACGCGAAATTCATTTCATCTTTTTACTATACATTTGCACAATTCCCTGGTTGTGGTTGCTAAACTGTAAAACTGTTATTTTTGTCCATAGAACTTTGGCCATTTATCACCAACGGAATTTAGAAGCTTAAAAGCTGAGTGTTGAGGACATGCAGCTACTTCCGTCCATTATAATATGATGGAATTAATGCACCCAACATACATTGGTGGCTTAAGTAACTATAATATCTTTGGGATACTTACATTGCGCTGCCTTTTGGTATCCCTAAGAAATGCATTCCGTTAATGTACATTTTACCAGGTTACACACCCACCAACCTGCCCACCCATTCAGGCGCTCAGTCCGGAACCGCGCGACTGCTACGGTCGCAGGTTCGAATCCTGCCTCGGGCATGGATGTGTGTGATGTCCTTAGGTTAGTTAGGTTTAATTAGTTCTAAGTTCTAGGGGACTGATGACCGCAGATGTTAAGTCCCATAGTGGTCAGAGCCATTTGAACCGTTTTTGAACCTGCCCATCCACCCACCCACTCATACACATATACACATAAGCACGCATTAGCTCATATACACAAATGCACACGCGCAAGCGAACTAGAACATAGTATTTATATGCACTTTGTTTCATTCACAGTAAACAAACATTGAACGTATGTACGATGATTCATGATGTCACGATATTTGATATGAGACACTTGTAAGTAATTTATTCGTAATTTAAGATACGTGTATCATGTGAAACATCGCAATTTGTCAAAGTATGACATTTCACATCTTCCACGCTATTTAGGAGCAGTAGGGTTTATATTAAACACGCTGAACTCAAACACAAAGTGTATGAAAATGCGAGATGTTGTACTTTGACACTTCGCGATGTTTGACATGATATCAGTGTCTTAAATTGCGGAATAAATTACTTACACGTGTCTCATATCAAAGATCGTGAAATTATGCATCGTCATACTCTTTGTACATACGTTCAGTGTTTGTTTACTAAGAACGAAACAGAGTGAATCTAAATGCTGTATTATAGTGCGTCTGCGCTTGTGCGTGTGTGTATGTGCGCCATCACGCGCTTGTGTGTGTGTGTGTGTGTGTGTGTGTGTGTGTGTGTGTGTGCGATAGACAGAGAGAGAGAGAAAAACGAGAGACAGTGTGTGTGTGTATGTAAGCCAGTGCAATATAAGTATCCTAAAACACAAGGATCTTCTCGTTTCGTGAAAATGCCATTCACTAAATTTCTGTTATTTCCGCTAGAATCGCGGCTCTAGCATCTATCTGCGCCTCCATCAGATAATGAGTCGGTAGTGTTTTGAAAACTAGTGGTTATGTTACTATGAAAAGTATCAGACTAAAAAAGCAAATGGTTGGATATTATACCAATATATGATGTCAGTTTAAAATGCAACTAAAGTTCCTCATACCAATGGAATAATGAATGTGTTGTATGGTCATCACGTCTCCTACTCTCCACAGGTGGACATTTGACACTGACTGGAGGGGTACAGAAACGATAACCTGTAAGGCTGCAGAACGATAATTTGTAGGACCATCTCGAAGTGACGGTGTGTGATTTGGCCTTGTTATTAACAGTTTCTTCCCAAGGCTTGTGGTTCCCGTTTACGTCTATCACAAACGAGGGTCCTCGAGAGAGCAGTAGGCACTTGAATCAAGCAGCTATTGCCAACAGAATGTATATTTTGGTCCTTCAGCGAAATATCGGAATTTGATCAGAGTAGCTCATCTCAATAGGATTGAAATTCGAACTGAATATATTAAAACTTGTAACGTGGAAGAGGTTGTGTCGATGTAAGAAGCCTAGTTGTCGCAAAACACCTAGATGGTTTGCATTGCCGCACAAGTCTTAGGTGTTCTGCAATCTCGCGCGCTGAGCTCTACGGACGTGAGCGGCCTGTGTAGTGAGGCGCGGGGCGGCCATTGAGGAGGAAAGGTGTGGCGAACAAGTGGGGCGAGCGAGGCGTGGTCGGAACAAGCTGGGGTCGCGGGCGACGCGCCACCTGCGGCCGACACGCAGAGCCACGCCAGCAGGGGCCGCTTATGCTTGCCCGCTGCTCGCGACCGCTGGCAGCCACTTCACCCCTAAACAGTACCCCACACGCCAGACCTTCAGCTTGTGCATGGCCCAGAACTTCTGTTCCGATGAACCCACCTTAACTTGTGAAATGATATGACTTTGAGGGAGCAACGCACGTCTTACCTGATTTGATATTCTTTTGGAGAAGCTATTAGGGGCCCTACACACGGGAGACGGATTGATAAAGAAGACGGAAATGCTAATCTACAAAACTGCTTTTGAAACGATTTTATTGGGAACTGTGCACGACCACCCGGGTCCAATTGTTGGTTGCCTACCGAACCACTTCTAAGTGCAACAAAATTTGATTTTCAGAATTTCATATAATTACAGTTCTAATTTAAAAATTTAAGATGAAGTCATAATCTACTCAAATGATATAATCTTACGTTAAAAGTTTAACACATTAAGACAAGTATTAAAGTTACAAACTGTCAGAAACAGTGGTTTTGTCCAGGCGCAGCGTAACACACCATGCGCAAATAGCAAGTTTATATTCATCCACTATTTGAGGTTGAGAACAATTAACAACATTCTACAAATTTTACACGTAATTTCAAAACTTATGAAAATTTTCTCTTTCAAACCGCATCCCACAAAAGGATGTCTCTGCAGTAAAAATGCAGTATCGGGCAAGACGTTTAAATTTATTATTTCGTCACTACTAACTCCATTCGCAACAAATTTTCCACTCAGCATTCGCTTGTACCACTGAAGAACAAAAGGTTCAAATGGCTCTGAGCACTATGGGACTTAACATATTAGGTCATCAGTCCCCTAGAACTTAGAACTATTTAAACCTAACTAACCTAAGGACATCACACAACACCCAGCCATCACAAGGCAGAGAAAATCCCTGACCCCGCCGCGAATCCAACCCGGGAACCCGGGCGTGGGAAGCGAAAACGCATCCACACGATCACGAGATGCGGGCACCCCTGAAGATACCTGCAAAATTATATTAGTGTGCGACACATAGTTTAGGAAATATGACATCATAAACATTGAGATGCACGAGAAACTACATTGTGCTTAAGTCGGAGCTCAGATTACCAGGAATATACTCGCTCAGGATTTGATAATGAGAGCACTAAGCAACTTACAAGAAACCTCAATGAGATTTTCACTCTGCAACGGAGTGTGCGCTGATATAAAACTTCCTAGCAGATTAAAACTGTGTGCCAGACCGAGACTTGAACTCGGGACCTTTGCTTTTCGCAGGGAAGTGCTCTATCAACTGAGATACCCAAGCGCGACTCACGGCGTGCCCTCACAACTTCAATTCCGCCAATAGCTCGTCTCGTACCTTCCAAAGTTCACAGAGCTCTTGCCCGCGAAAGGCAGGAAGTTTCTTATACAACAAACCTTTTCTAATTAGGGAATACATTACATTGTTCAGCGATGTCAGACATGTTATGTACATATTTCCAATCTGTAGTTCGCAAAGAAATCTTAAACTCTCCAGTTTCTCTTTCATTTAGTAGTCTTTTAGTAAGACTGCAAGGAATTACACAGTGATTTTGAAATCTTGATGTTCCTTTAGAAATATTATCGAATGTTCCATTGTTGGTTTCCGTAGCTCTTGTACTGAATTGTACGCCGGAGAGTTAGATTATATCAGATGACAAGGGACTTAAGTACAGTTATAGAACGGGTATGCCCAGCACACCTAAGTTAAAATGTACATTTAATATTATCCCTTACAGATTCGAAGATAAAACATTAATAATGCTTTTAGCTGTTTCATGAGGAGTTCAAAATGATCAGATGCGGCCCTGTATAACGTGAATATTGCTTTGAGCTTACCATTTATTTCCACTTCTGAAGCACAAGCTTCAAAATGATAATCACTGTAAGGTCCGATGGCATCAATTTTTTCATATTTCTGTTCCTTTTTAGTATAAGTGGGAAAGTCACCTTCAACTTCACCTTTCAGTGTGACTGTGCTCATTCAATAACTACAAATTGTAGCATGATGTTCTAGGTCTACATGACCACAGAAAAATGAAACAGTAGTACACAACCACACTTTATGTCTAGGCAAGCGAGTCCATATCGTCACGCGTCGCGTCAGGAATTTTGAGAGATCTGTGATCGTCAGCTGCGATCTGCAATTTGCCCACACTTGCGCTGTGGACAGATCGTGCGACATAGTCACGGATTGCTGCAATCCGTCCCTGAATGTGGGGCTCTTACTAGATCAACATGAAATATCCTTGGCCAACCTCAGAGATATTGCTGGTACAAATTATATATTTTGTCTTTGTTATGCAAGTATACGTTCCACTATGAGCTCAAGTGTCATAATGACTTGTGAACTACGTTTCTTCCTAGTGCTTTTTTAAATTAATGGAAATGAACTTCCTTCTCTCAAATGGATAAACTAAATCGGATGCTGACATAAACGCCTATGTTGTAGGCGCTTTATTGCCAACGAAACATTAACTGCAATTGGTGGTTGTTTATGAACTTGTTTCTTCATTCCCGACAGTTGGAACACGGACAGCTTAAAATTATCCTAAACTTACTTCTTTACATGCGTAAAACAGATCAAAACTTGAAGGAAGTGCAAAGTACGGTATTGAATGATAGACGCATAAATATATATGAAATAGCTAATATCATAACCATATAATAAGAGAGAGTACCGTACATTATTAACTATAACAAAAGTTTCTGCAACATTTCTGCCACACTTAATGAATATTGACCACAAGAAAATGTGGATCACATTCCGAAATGTCTGGAATATTTTGAAAATAATCTAATGGATTTTGTGTTCCTATTTAATTCTGTGGATGAGACGTGGGTCTACCACCTAACAACAGTAACGAACTAACAGCCAAATAGTCGGTGGAAATCATTTGACTGTACAAAGATTAAGGTCGATTTCCTCTGTCTGTTTCAAAAGGAATTCTTGTTATTGACTAATCTGTAAAGATTAAAATAGTAACTGACAACTGCGCAAGTCATCTGGATCGACTGGAAGAAAAAATTGTGGTAAGACGTCCGCATTACAACGGAAACCATCGGAATAACGCCCCTGCACCAGGGGTTTATGACATATTGTTGAAAATTCAACCTATTTACCAGATTTGCCTACTAAATTCCACCTACATCAGCTTTTGACGAAATTTAGGACCTGCTGATGTTAAAATGTAATAAAGAGATTATGACAGCCACAGTCGAAAACCCTAGACTCTTTTGAATATCTGACTCATCAATGGGATAATCTAACTCGGAAAAGTAGGATAATACACAATGAGCTATAACTTAACAATGTGAAAATTAAGTGGATTTCTGTCAAGAAACACACAGTACTTCTCAACCACTCAGGATTTTCAATACTTGCTTGTTCACATTGTCACAGAGTTAATAGGTGCACACTGGTTGACGTTCTTATTTTAGTGTTATCTATCGACTCGACCGTCTGAAATACTGAGACGGTATAAATAAGAAAGTAACAGACTTAATTCAGAGAACCTATTCATGCAGCTTAGGAATGAAGCTACACTAAGTGAAAGCTTGTATTTTTGGGAGTCATGTAACTGCATGTTTTCTTTATGCTCCCCATACTGTTGTAACAGCACTAGACCTTTGTATTACACTAGTTACAGTTTTAAAGAGTGTGATACGTGTGGTTATCTTTGTTCTCAATGTTCAATAAGACGCGACAAACAGTCAAAACAGATGAAACGCGAATTATTTGAGATTTCTGGCCCTGTGGTAAAATGCCACATCAAATCATCAAAACAATACGGCAACATTTTTTTGATAAATGGACTGTATACCATCGGAAGATCATCCACTGATAAAACAGAGAAAATGTTGCACAGTATATTCACAGATAATTTATAGATTTCATTTACATTCCATCTGATGATGAGACACGTTAACAGTATTATTCATCGAGTGTTTTGTGTCAGATATCGAGAACATGTCTACGAGGATCCATCACTTTGTGGAATTAGTCTCAAACTCACTCACATCTTTCAGGGCTACTATCTGACACTACAACGCTTATTATAATTTGTGTTTCATTCTGAAGGAAATATACAAGCTTCAAGTCGATTATACATTAACGTGTTCACGGCATTAGCTCATGAATATGTCACTTTGAAGATGAATACGTAGTTCAACCATCTGCTCTGTTCCCATCCATAATGACAATTGCTTCCATTGTAATGAATTTATGGTTCCTGTAATTTATTCACTCCGGTGCTACCCTATTCCACAAAGGCAGAGACGTTTACCATTCCATAAGCTATCTCCGGTAATTGTGTTTCGTCTTTCATAGTGAGTCGTACTTTATGTGCCGCTAAGCCCACTTGTCACGCATGTTCGTTACATTTAATTGCATAAACGAACAAACGTAACGATATTTATTAAGCAATAACTAAACAATTTAATTCCTCTGCAAATTTTTCCACATTCAATTACACAAACTGCGCATAGGAAATTAATGGAGAGTAGAAAGCTCCACAAGTCACATGTGTGGCTTAGTTTGCTAAGTTATCGGTACCATTGTTATTTGTGGATATCCAAAGCGAAAAATAATCTACCGTCTTTTAGCATCTGATTTAAAAAAGAAAATTTCCGCATACCTTTAGTACCTTTAGTATCACATGCAACCCAACATCTAATACTGTAGGCATGTGAACATTGTCTGATGATTCCGGACGAG
Organism: Schistocerca gregaria; assembly: GCF_023897955.1. Lineage (NCBI taxonomy): Eukaryota > Metazoa > Arthropoda > Insecta > Orthoptera > Acrididae > Schistocerca > Schistocerca gregaria. The sequence continues at coordinate 791,329,893 of NC_064920.1, read as the reverse complement.
TCTTACTATGTGAAGGCTTTAATTCTTCTCCCCAAAATGCCCATCGAAATCCCCTTGCCCACGGAGCGATGCCGACAGGAAATTGAAGTACCTCTTCTTTTTTTTCTTTTCACTTCCATCGAGTCATATGGAGGCGATGCCGCAGCAATCATCTCTTACCCTCCTCGTCAAGAGGAGCAGTACATCCTGCACCAATGAAGAGTTTTCCCACTCATACATTTGGCCCCTTAGGCCAGTATCTTGCCGAGTCATAAATAGCTGGATTTTAAGGAGCCCAAAAAGTTATATATTTAAGGAAATCGAATGGAAGCACATAAAACTTGGTAAAATGACGATTCTGCGATCGGGATTTTATCCAATAAGTGGATAAACGTCACTACCCTACCATTGGAAATTTTTTAACCTTTCACGAATCACACAATCTACATAAGCAGATAAATCACTTGAAGGTTAGGTTTAACCTGAACAGAGGGGCTAGAGTACAAAGGATCCCACACCATGCTTTACTTGAGTAAATGAACTTTTTGAACAAGTCTTAAGTACTTTCAGCACGGAGAGGAACCGAAACACGACTCAGGAGAGTATCCACATACGTAATACTCGACTCAATGGCGTGAACACTCAGGCTACTTCTCTGAGCCAACGACGCTGTGTACCAATTCACATGTCAAGGGAGATCTCAAAGTTGCTGATGCACGCAGAGATACAGTGTCTTTTACCTTGTTGCGCACCTCAACTACGTTTGGACTCCAAATGACACAGGAGCATATGTCGCAGATGGTTTGTGATTCGTCAGACCAAGCAGTCTGTCATTCCATTCGTGAAGTGTGTGTGAGAGAAATAATTGCTTGTTTGGATCTATATGAGCTTCAAACTTACCGTTTGGTCACTATGGGAATTGTAAGCGGGGAGCAGTGATATGTTCGCTAACCGATCGAGAGAAGGGCTCTCAGAATTTTAACACATGTTTTCCTCGCTAGGCATACGTGCTAAGGCTGGGACGTATTTTATTTTAATTTTGTCTTGAGCATAGCTGCTCTGAATTCCGACTGCTGCTTTTGTACAATGTAATTTTGCGATTCTTCAAAATTTCATTCTGGTGAAGATACGCTTAGTAGGTGTCGAAACTAATTGTACCAAACAGATATTTGCAACCAATTGGCTGTAAAATTCCTATGTTCGTTTTAAATGAGTTGTTAAGAAGACATGTTCTGCCCGGATGCAACGAGGTGCGGGGTGTTTGTACGAGGTCCTTTAACCACTGAAGAACTGGTGTCAGTAGGGGGAAGTTCTCATTTAAAATATGGGGCTTCTGGACATCCATTGTGAGTGGCAAAAGAGGAAACTGTGCAACACCTGTGCCGTTGCTCTCCTTGTCCATTTACCTGTTCAGCGCAGGAGCTTATGCTTGAAAAGGATAGTTCTCGATGTGTGACTGATTTTTTGACAAATGTCACCTGATTTGTAAGTTTGTAATATGATATTGCTCAAAATTCCTATTTTGTGAATACGTCTTTATAACACTGTATACCGTAAATGTAGGCCTCAGACACGAGTAAATATGAGGGGCGTTCAGTAAGTAATGCAACACTCTTTGTGAAAGTAGGTTGGTGTCAATATAATCTCCTTTCAATGCGACGGCCTTACGCCACCTTACTGCGAGGGCCTCTATCCTTCATGGTACCATTCTATTGGTTGACGTCGGAGCCAACGCCTTGCTGTATCAGGAAGTTCCCCAGTGTCCACGTACCTTTTTCACGCAGAGTGCATCCTTCATTGCCGGCCGGTGTGGCCGAGCTGTTCTAGGCGCTTAAGTTTGGAACCGCGCGAACGCTACGGTTGCAGGTTCGAATCCTGCCTCGTGCATGGATGTGTGTGATGTCCTTAGGTTAGTTAGGTTTAAGTAGTTCTAAGTTCTAGGTGACTGATGACCTCAGAGCCATTTGAACCATTTGAACCATCCTTCATTGGGCCAAACAGATGGAAGTCGGTGTATGGTGGATGAGGAAGAACAGTCCATCGAAGTTTTGTAAGCTCTTCTCGGGTCCTCAGACTTGGGTGAAGCCCTGCGTTGTCATAGACAAGAAGAAATTCATTTGCATTTTTGTGGCGACGAACACGCAGTCGTTTCTTCAGTTTCCTGAGGGTATCACAATACGCTTCAGGGTTGATCACTGGTCCATAATAGAGGACATCAAACAGTATAAGCCCTTCAGAGTTCCAGAAGGCCATTACCATGATTTTGCCGGCTGAGGAAGCGGATTTGAACTATTTGTTCGGAGGAGAAATGGTGTGGCGCCCCTCCATGGATTGCCGTTTTGTTTCCGGTTTGAAATGATGAACCCTTGATTCATCTCCTGTGACGATGTTCAGCAAAACACTGACACGATCAGCCACGTAACGCGCAAGCAGTTATTCCGCATAGACGATCCTTCGTTGCTCTCTATGGTCTTCTGTTAGACAGGAAACCCAGAAGGCACACTCGTTTGAGAACCCCGACTGGTCGACATGTGTGCCCGCACTATCAACAGAGACATTCAGTTTTGCAGCGAGGTGTTTAATTGTGATGCATGGATCACCTCGAATGAGAGAGCTTGCAGGTTGCAACATTCCAGGAGTCACACCTGTGTGCGGCCGGCTGGCACGCTGGAGAGCGGACGCGTTGGCGCGATCTTGTTGCGATGACGACAGACGCCTTGGCCAATGATTCACCGTGCTTTTGTTCACTGCCAGGTCCCCGTAGACATTGTTCAAGAGCCTATGAGTGTACACGATGATCTGTCTTTCTAGCAAAAGAAATTTAGTGACAGCTCTCTGCTTGAAAAGTACCTTCTTATGGACGGCATTTTGAAAGCTATATATGGCGCCAACACCTACCAGAAATTCGTGAAACTATAGGGTTTGAAGCGGGAATATTCCACGATGTCCCACGACAAATTCCTCATTTTTTAACCGGAATTATCTGATAAAAATGAGTTGCTTTACTCATTCAACGCCCCTCGTTGACAAATCCCGTAATGGTCAGGTTCAACCTGAAGCAGAGCGGTCAGTTTACAAAGGATCTCCGTGCTTCACTTCGGTGAATGAACTTTTTGAACAAGTCTTATTTATTTCAAGAGAGTATGTATGAAAGCTGAAAAGCACCTCCACGTAAGGTATGTTCGACTCACTGGTGCCTATATTCACATTATACGCATGAAGCGAGCGAACCTACGTGCCACTTCGCATGTCAATGGAGATCTCAAAATTGCTGATGCACGCAGGATTACGGTATATTTTAGCATGTTACATGACGCAGTCACATTTGGTCTCTAGAGTACCACAGAGGACCATGAGGTAGATGGTTAACGATTCATCAGAGAAATCTGTCTGTCCTTCTCCCACCCATGAACTGCTCATATGATACGCAGTTGCTTGTGTGCACGTGTGTCAGTTATAACCGTCTGGTTTCTATGAGACGTGTAAGTGGGCAGTAGGACAGTAGGAAAAACTTCGATAACCTCTGGAGAGAACTTTAAGATCGACGCTACTGTGAAGAATCACGTGACTATTTTCAAAATTATCAGCCCGATCTTTTAAAAGTAGCCTTCTTCGTAGATAATTATTAGCGTCTAAGCAGTTTTAAAATCATATATTCTCTTTTCAATTGTTGTTAACTGTCTTAGCTTTTCCATCTACTGATGTCTCGATTATTCTAAATGAGTTGTTACAAAACCGCTAGATTCGTTCGGCCCGGTCGCAACGAGGAGTGGTGTGTTTGGAGGCCTTTTAACCACTGAAGAACTGGTGTCTGTAGGGAGAAGTCTCCCTTAAGCTATGAGGTTTCAGGATAACAAGTGTAAATGCCAGAGTAACAAACTGTGGAACACCTGTGCCATTGTCCTTGTCTATTTACCTGCTCAACACAGGAACATATGGTTGAAATCGATAGTGCCCTAGATATGGCTCAATTTTGGAGAAACGTCGTATCATCTGTATATAACTGTGTATAATGGTGATTACTGTAAATGTGGGTTTCTGATACGAGTAAATAAAATAAAATAAATTGTTTAGGTTTTTAATAGTATTCGGAAGTTCTGGAAAAGGTAGTACATCGTCTTGTTAAACATCGCGCAAAATAAATGGGAAACGTGTTGAAAGAGAGCTAAAGATATCGGAAAAGTGCAATTTTAGGTTTGTTATGCGATGTTTACATGACACTGCAGGTGAAACTGCGCTGTGGCAGCTGCCATATTCTGTAACTGTAGCACGTTATCCGGCAATCGAGGAAGAAAATTTGTAATTAGAGCCCTAACAACCATAATATTTCTGTACTTCTTATTCCAAGAGCTTGCCACTGACTAGCAGAATTGATGTCCTCCCGAGGTATATCGTGCCAGATTCTGTCCAATTGGCCCCTCAGACCGTCAAAATCCCGAGATGTTCGGAGGGCCCTGCCCATAATGCCCCAAACGTTCTCAAATGGGGAGAGTTGCGGCGACCTTGCTGTGCAAGTTAGTGCTCGGCAAGCACCAAGACAAGCAGCAGAAACTCTTGCCGTGTGAGGGTGGGCATTATCTTGCTGAAATGTAAGCCCAGGATGGCTTGCCATGCAGGGCAAGAAGTCGGACTGTAGAATATAGTTGACGTACCGCTGTGCTGGAAGGCTGCCGAAGGTAACAACCAATACGGTCCTGCTGGCTGTTGGGCCGTATGACGGGCGACCGTCAGTTTGGAGCGTATCCACATACGTCTCCAATGGCCATAGGGCTCAGTTTGAAGGACTAATCACTAAAGACACATCTACTCCAGTTATTGACATTCCAGGCTCAATGTGCCCAGCACTAATGCAAACGTGCTTCTTGGTGTACAGATGACAATGGCAGTCGCCTATTAACCGCCATTGTGGTCACTGAAGCACCAGATACACGTTGGCTCGATGACGATAATGGCTCTGAGTGCCCCTCTGACGATTGCTCGGTCCTCACTTTCTGTCGTCTCCCAAGTCTACCGCTTCCTTCTTGATACTGTGTTCCGCCTTGGTTCACCCATTCCTAACAACCTCGTCGAATAGTGGCATCGCTTCTGTTCAAATTTCGAGCGATTCGCCAGTTACTCTAACCAACTTTTTTCACCTCAACTACATGTCCTCCCTCAGATGCCGACATCTGAGTACATTTTTCACGCGCCTCTCTGAGACGCATAGTTACTGCCCAGATGAGTACACGGAATGAAACTGCGTAGACTTCGTGCCCTGGTATCGACTTGTCCCCTGTATACTATCCGTACCAGCTGCGCCATGAAACTGCGCAGGAACGCCCACATTCATCCATTCGCAGTCAAATTTAACAATTTTGCATTTTCCTTCGATACCAGTATGAATATCTATTTGCGACCAATTTGCATAACTCATTCGTGGTGCGTCGTTTTTCCATCGTAGAGTGTATAATACATGAGCTTATGTTGCTGGGATATATTCCAAACTCTTTCTGTTTGGACCCACTCCATGTAAAACCTCTCCTTGTACTTGGAACAATGACTTGATGGACAACTGTTGTAAGATAACGAGAAACTTAAGACTATCGTTGTCAATTGGTTTGATTCTCCAGACGGAGAACTTTTAAGCAGAGGTTACTGGACGTCTGCTCCACCTATTACGGGAACTTGTTTTTTATTTTGTCTTATTTTTTACTGCATCAACACAAATATATAACTTTTATCTTTAGAAAACACACTGTTTATACTGCTGCTGTGTGTCCAGTCCATCTGGGACACGGCAGAAACATCAACACTGTGTTTTGCGAAGTGCAGAAGTGTTATTTACGAGTGAAGTTGAGCAAAATATGTGTGCTGTTTGCGCGTGGATTTCAACAACGGATGACACTGCAGATGAGAAAGGATATTTCGAAGCTAACTACGACAAGCTGCCAATATCCAGTAATGTTCAGGGGGTCCTAAGCAATAATTTAGAAAAATTTATAACTGAATGAAGAATACCCAATGTCTATGACACAAATGTGCTGAAAAATGTAGCTACAGAAGCAGATGTTTCATACTTATGGAGAAGGACTGAATAAACTAGTGAAACCTTACAAAAAGTGCTTACAAGTGAGCAACCAGTACTAGGAAAACTGAAGTACACTTACAGCAAACAAAAACCACTGATAAAGTCCTTTTATAATAAACATGTTTTTTATTACTCAATGGGCCTTACTTTTTGCTACGCCTCCTATTATCTAAAACACAAGGAACAGCGCACCACTACCCCTGTCAGACCCTGGTGCGTAGTTCACAATGCAAACCAAACCACTAGAACCAGAATAGATTCTTTCTTAGCGACATTTTTACCTAGTGGATCCAAAAAATCAAACGCTTTCCGATATTTACGATGCGGGATTGAAAACACGAAGCGACAAACTGTGTACGGCAGGCCTTGAAAATTTGAACTTGTTGAACAGCAATGTCTATATCGTCATCGTCGACATCCATCACACGTAACCCTCGTAAGGTGCACGGAGGCGGGTACGTAACGTTCTATATTTCTTCTACCTTCACCTCCCCTTAGCCGTTATGACTGTTCTGTTAGCAGATGCCACACAGGAAGAAGGATTGTCTGTAATCATATGTCTTATTCCGAATGTATTAGTTTATTAGTCTCATTCTGCTATCTACCTAACACATTGTCAGATTTGTGTGGTTGTGCTATCTGAAATTTCCCCTGGCTGATACTCCTAAACATTTAATAGCTGTGGCTGATTGCCGTGACTCAGTTGGGCCTATATGCACCGCCGAAAGGAATACGTAATAGCCGATAGCGTAGTGAAAAGATGCCGACTCTTTCCTTATAATTACGCGCATTACGTGACGGCTATTTATGTTTGTCAGTTTCCTGTTGATGTACCAAGTGCTAACTATCTGCAAGTTTTATTGCAGTTTATAACCACTTTCTAACGACGTGGGCTCTCCGCACACAACTAAATATCGTTAAGATCTGTATGTTGGTAAATGAAACTAATGTTATCAGCCATTGGGGCGTACATGTAAGGAAGAAGGGGGAACAAATGACTTACTTTCAGAATGCGTTAAAATAATTATTCTGCATTTTCGTACAAAACCTTATTGCCGTCAATAAAGTAAGATGACAAAAAAATTTCGAGACGCATGTACGGTAACGAGAACATAAAAAGAAAAATACATGCGATTATTAGTGGAAACCGGATAACTGAAATAAATAAATCCCTAGAAATATACATCTCTTCATAGTTTCTGTCACCTGGACGCCACGTTGTAGAGAACGAAATTTATTGGGTGTAAAATGTTAACTATTTGATACTCTGCTGGTCTCGTTTCTATCCGACAGATGCATTGTTCGTCAGTTCAAAGGGAAGAGGAAATGTGAAAATCAAACGGAAGTACGAAACCTTTGTTGTTGATAGACCATACAAAAATTCAGCTCTGACAAATGAGATATAAACGCCCCATTGAGCTCCTGCTGTAATGTAGTACCAACATTTCTTATTTTCATTACATGTTTGGTCACCGATCAATGGATACACGCTACTATAAGCGAGATAACTATTGTTAATTATGTTCTCCTTAGATACCTCACACGATTTCATAATGACTTATACTACCTCCAATGAATATAAACAAACGAATACTCAACTATCAAAACTACAAATTTCGTCTAACTTAGACATTTTCTTTAGTTTTGTCTTTTGATTTGATAAACAAAGTCTTCCATTAAGTTAATAACGGCTGTCACTCTAGAGGATATGCCCAGACAGAGAAAGCAAGGCTTTTTCGTCTATTTCTTACACTCAAGAAATCAATAGTGTCACAAACATTTTCTGAAACCTCTGTCAGCTCACTATTACGTTATTGCTGCTCCTTATGGAATGGTGCCATCGACATCATGGTAAGTGACTTAAATGCAACTGCTCACAGTATCCAAATTCATGGAGCAATGAGAGACTTTATAACAGTCAAGAGTTTTTCCTTTTACCAAGAACGCCCTTTTCATGCTTCTTTAAAATAGTTTTCCCGTGCAATCATACCTATAATTTTGAATGTAATTACTATCGTAACTAATTAGTGACTAACTGACTAATTTTACGTTTTAACAGAAGTCTCTTGTATAATATTAAATGATGCACTGGCTACTGCAAAGGTTAAATACGCCTTGTGGCACAGAAATGGCTCAAAAACAGTATTGCCCTTTATATATGACATCATTTAGTTTTCTGATTCATAAAGAGGCTTGAAAACTGCAGCAACGTGCATGATACCTAATATTAATAAAAGACGTTAATGTTATGACATACAAAGCAAGCTATCCGGCAGTTAATTCTCTTTATAATTCACTTTGCGAAATATCATAGTTATCTATTTCCCTCTTACAACTCATAATCCCTTATTGTTTCACTTGAGATCACAAGTACAAAAAATAACCTAATTTGTATTGCATACTGCAGTCAGTTTGTCTCATTATGCCGGAGTTTGGGTAAGGCCATATGAAATAAAGCTGCAAAACTTGAACTCCGAACGGAAAAAACACAAAGGAGCTAATATCCTCGTAAGTTCTTAAGTTCTGAATTAAAATTTTAATTATTCGTGGATCTGACGTAGGATTGAAAAGTCACAGGGAGTATCTTTTGAATAAAGTTGACTGATGAACACTTAGATTACGGTTTGGTCTTGCCAAAGATGATGCAGACCCAGAGATTATTTCGACAAGGAATACATGTTTTCTCTTTGGCAATAATAATTTGTTGCTCCATGAACCTGGAGTATTGTAAGCTGGAATAAGTGCCATTATATTTTACAGATAGTATTGCTCATTGCTCCATGAAAATGGACAGTATGTGAGCGCAGCCGTAACTACTTGTTATTGTTTTGCAGACACGACGTACAAGGGATCATGGACGACGCATTCGGCAGCGCAGACTCAAGGTAAGCATACACCAAGCTTCCCACAACTGACGGGCTGCCCTTGGTTGTGTACCTGCAGTTACTAATGTGTAGAACTGAGAAACTTTTTAAGGTATACGTTGGGACTTCTGTAGACATTTTGCCTTATACTTTCAGCGTTCAATGAGTAGAACTGTCTTTGTTTGGTTCCATCCCACACCTGAAAATAAAATCCTAATCTACTCTGCCAACTGCTTTCCAAGAATATGTAAACTGTAAGAGATTTTCTTTGGATTCGTCCCACAAGAATTCTCTCTCAGCAGCAGTATACTTATAAAGTGAATTTTAACTGCTTTCAGTATAAGCTCAGCACAAGTCACGAATCGCTAATAATGAAGAAGAATCTTTGAACACAGAGCATTTTTTAGTTTTGTAGTTACTCTTCTTGCAGTGGCTGGCGTCTTTCAAATGTTGTGAATTGCTGAACAGCATACTGGGATCGATTTCCACCATTTTACTTACCGGTTTATTGATATATATTCCTACAGTAACTATTCTCTCGTAAGAGAAATAAGGCGACGGTCTTTTCAAAGTTCTCTGAATGGTTGTTTTACTAGTTTTGTCACTGACACATTCGAAAAATAATATGACGCGCTAAATATTACTGACCAAGCTTTAGTGTCTATTCAAGAGATTATAGAAAAAAAACGAAACTCTTTAATCAGTGTGTTACTGCTAGATTATGTAATGGTTCAATATCTATTTATGAAGAACATATTCTTTGTCATTTTTGTACACAACCACTAGGAACTTTTGGAAATAATAAATAAGAAAAATTCACGATGTTCTACATTCTCCTTTTCCCCTTTCCTGCAAATTATTATTACTATAAATGCTGTTATAAAGTTAAAAACATACTTCTTGCACACGAATGTTCCTTATAACACACATCAAACAGTTTCACATTTAGGGTATTCCGTTACTGTTGACCTCAACTTACATCTGTTTTCGTTCCTCGTAACAGATAGGATCTATCCATGTCAAGTGGACAATTAACGCAACGAAATGGCTCATGTATTGATAGCACGTTATCGCGAAGTAAAAGTACGCTAGAGAAAAAATATTACACTCCATGGTTAGCACTGTTACCTTGTTATCTGGTAACATATTCAACAACTGCCAGTTTTCCTTTCAGTGTGCTGTTCTTGAGAAATTTATTTGATAGCTGTAAAAGTGAGAAATATATTGGTAACAGATGTAAAAAAAAAAAAGACTCAGAGTTGGACGTGATGTGTGTCATCTTTTGCCATATGACGTCATGTGGATGCTATATGGAGGGTCATTGGATGAGTATACCTTTCTTCCGTTGTCAACTTTCCAGATCTTGGATTCTTCCGATTAAAAGGCTCCTCAACTGGCATTTCAAGGCAGAGCGCATCTCGTTCCAGTTCGCTCCAATAAGGAAAAATCCCTGGCACTTTTTGGGTCCTTCTCATAGTAGCCAGAAACGGTGAACTCTCGGCTACAGAGGAGGATATAAGGGTTTTCACTGACCGTTAACACACAAATCACAAAAACAGAGCCGGCCAGTGTGGCCGAGCGGTTCTAGGCGCTTCAGTCTGGAACCGCCCTACCGCTACGGTCGCAGGTTTGAATCCTGCCTCCGGCATGGATGTATGTGATGTCCTTAGGTTAGTTACGTTTAAGTAGTTCTACGTTCTAGGCGACTGATTGTGCAATGTCTTACAGCAAGCTTCTGCATTGATTGTCTCATTACGAGGCAGAAATTCCACAAGCAATACTCCTTTTCTGTCCCAAAAAACTGTGCACAATATTTTCCGGGTATAAATTGTTTGCTTAAACTTCACTTTTCTGGGTGAATCTGAATGCCGCCCTTCCATGGACTGTTGTGACTGGTGTGACGTAGGCCACCCATGTTTCATCTTGAAGAAACACCTGGGCGGTCAGCGTCTTCAAGACGATGACGAGGTCAAAACAGTAGTGATGCAGTGGTTAACAAGTCAGGCGGCAGACTTCTATGAGGATGGTATTCAAAAACTGGTACAACGTTATGACAAGTGCCTCAATATTCACGGAAATTATGTAGAAAAGTAGGCTAAGGTACAGGCTTTCATGTAAAAATAAATCTTGCACGTCTTTTTTTAAATTTCAGAACGGTACTTATTTTAAAAAAACGCGCCTCGTAATAAAATATCTGTATTCAAGACGTGTCATTTCGAATAAAATTCTCGTGATTTCCACAGCTAGCTTCGCCTTTGTCTTCAACAGTCAGTCTCACGAGGAGTTTCATAGCGTCTCAAGCAGTACAGTTTACAGGGCATTTTACCCGTTATTCCAGTACGGTTTCAGGTGGAGCAGCCGCAGTGTAGCTGCCGCCCTCGTAGCTAGTATGAAGTTGCAATGTTTGGACAGTAAAGCCGACAAAACAGCTGTTTGCCGCGTCCCCAGTGAAGTGAAGTGGAGAAGTTGAGCGTTTCCCTTAGAGGGGCGCGCCGCCAGTGGCTCCCCACAGGCCGATGCGGCGCCAGATAGCGGCACTACTTCTTACCTCCCCCGCACCCCCCTCTCTCCTCACCCCCGCGCCGCTCCAGCACCCTGGCTGTCCCTGATTAACGGCGACGCCTTGCGTGTCCGCTGCCCGCCTTACCGGCGCACCGCGTCGTGACCTCACACTCTGATTCACCTCCCGCGCCCCAGACACTTCCCAACCCACTGGCTCGTGCTTCAAAATGTACAGTTGTTGTCTCCATACGTTTCGCATATTTATTACTGCGGTTGAGGCGTCGAAAACAGGGCCGATTTAGTAACGTGCTCTGTACTAAATTCGGTTTATCTCGCGATATCAGCGTTGCCGCAGTCCGAGTAAGTGCATTCCTTTTCACATGAAGTAACCTGCTGGTGCAAGGTGATGCACTGGAAAAACCTGAAAACGAAAGTTTATACTTTCTAGAAAACAACGTCTATTACCGGCTGCAGCGTTTTGTCAGCGAATTCGTTTCCACTCTAGCTTGCTGACAAATCGTGATACCATCGAACATGCAAAATAGTTTGGAACCTCTCTGTTTTATTCACTGGTTTTTCAGGTTCAACAGGGACGCTGTAGTTCCTCTCTTTTAGGTGATTAAGCGTGTATGTTAATTTTTCTGAATCATTTTAACGCCGTTTTGACACATGTTATTATAAGAAAAACTTAAAGCTGCTATTGGGTCGGACATTGAGAATGTGTTGCACTAAGTTCTCCTTCCGGCAAATTTGGTATATTCCGCCCTGTTGTGCAAAACCTGGGGACGAATGTAATTTGCGCATCATGTATCACCGCTAACTCACATAGCTCGGTGGATCTTGGACCATACATAGAAGGAAAGGCTGACTGAACGGGTGACTGAAAGAAGTACGCAATGGAACGAACAGACATGACATTATTGTTCAAAGACAATAATTACACTGAAATCACCACGATTTTTGGTAGTGCTCCGAACATTAGAAACGATGGAACACGGTTCTTAATATACATTGTGATCATCGCGACTGGCAATGAATACTCTGCAAGGTGCTCCTATGCTGGGTGCAATACTTACAACGAATTTTTGCGGAGAGCGTTCCCCTTCTTTCACCAGCGCGACTGGTAACCGCTGAATGGTCGGTGTAGCATGTGCCCAGAAATACATCTCCCAGCACATCCCAACGCGTTCGAAGCGATTTAATTCGCGGGAACGGGCAGGACATTCCTTTGCCGAATACTCTCTCGTTTCAGAATTACGCAGTTCGATGCGGTCTCACGTTGTCATTGATAAAAATGAAATTAGGGTCGAATGCACCCTTAAAAAGACATATGTGTGGAACGAGATCAGTGTCACCGTAGTGTTGACTGGCGAGTGTACCGTTTTCAAAGATTTGGGGTCAGTACACAAACGCAACATTGCGCCTCCCCACAACATAAAACCTGGACCACGAAAACGATCATGTTCGATAATTTACCTGCATTTTTTATGTACCCTCATATGGCAAAAAGTGGGAATACGTAACAGAGCATCAATTTTAGAAGCAGTGAATATAAGGTTTGTCGAGACATCGCCCTAAAAGCCGAAGGAGAAAAAATTATTAATTGAAAGTATTTGACGGTAATGACGGTGTTGCTATATGCACCAAACTAAGCTGTTTGACAATTGCTAGGCTACAAGTGACACTTGCTAAGGAACAACTGACACTTGCTACGGCACAGCATCCAATCTCTGCGGAACACCCGATCGATGATTGTAAAGTTAAATGTAGAGGGCGGCAAGTGTTAACGAAGTGAAGCCTGTGCAAGACCTCTCTGTGTGCATTCGTAAATTCATGAAGTTGCGGCATTTGGACGAGCAGTTGGACTGCTCGAAGCCGGTCAAAGTGTCAGTACCGTAGTTGTATCCAAAAGAGACATCTCGCAATTAAAAACTGCCTACGAAGGTGCAAATGCTATGCGAAAGCATACCAGTAGTCGTAGACTAACTACCACATGTCAAGAGGATGGATACGTAGCCCTAGTGGAGATAAGTCATCTCAATCCTCGCCAGATCGCTAAAGACCTTTAAATTGCTACCCGTACATGTGTCTCTGCCAGAACTCTTCGTGGTGATTAAATGAGGCTGTTTTGTATGCTCGGAAGCCTGGTAAATGCATCCCACTTCAGCAAAGCCATCGTCGTGAAAGAGTTCGGTGGTGATGGGAGCATGTTTGTTGGAATCCGCAATAGTGGTCCAGAGTGATGTTCTCCGACGAATCCCGCTTCACTGTGACAAGTGATTCTGGCCACCAGTTAGAGTGAAGAGAGAGGCGAACACTTTACCATAGAATGTTCATGAACGTCATCGGTATGGCCTCGGCGTTATGGTGTGGGCAGGCAGACATTGTGCACAATGGCCGAACACAGCAAACGTTACAGTACAGTAATATTGCAGGAAGTTTTTCCGTGGTCACGTCAGTCTGTTCATGGACGACAAAACTCGTCCACACATGGCCGCTGAGGTCTCAGACACACAGGAAAGTGAAGATATTGAACTTATAGAACGGCCTGTGAACTCCCCGGACCTAAATCCCTTAGCTCATGCCTTGGATGGTCTTGGCAGACTTCTTCCACAAGGAACACACCCTCTCTTAACCGCGCAAGAGCTGGAAACCGCCTTGCGAGATGAGTGGGTCAACATTCCTTCAGCACCACTCAACAGTTTCGTAACCAGCATGAATATCAGACGCAAAATATGCGTTAGTGCCAGAGGAGGCCATATTCCTTGCTGAGAGTCCGATATCGACCTTATATACTGGGAGCGTGACATTTGCCAGACACGAACGTCATTTATGTCTGTTATCGTGCTGTCCATGGGCTGAAATCGGAACATTTTTTGATATAAATACACAACTCCACTTGTATTACGTGTGTACTTTGTTTCATGTCGTCCATCATTGTCTATGATTATTCCTGTCCAATAATGTCTCTGTTCGCTAGCAACTGTCATGTGGTGTAGAATGCTATTAACCTACTTATTCAGTCACTTATGTCAAATCTTTAACTATGGCGCTGGTATTAAAAGCTGGCACCAGATGATTCACATAACCGCTTCACAAAAAATTAATTCCTTTTAGACTCAGAGAACATGTTCCTCATACAAAAGCTTTCAAAGTCAGCTCTAGTCACCTGTACTTTCTATACCTGGTCCACAACACAATGACTGGTGAGAGACTTGAAACGGCATCGATAGAGCGCTGAGTTGCCGGTGGAAAGTAGCACTCCGAGAACCGTCTTCACAGCAAGAGCTGAGACGGTGGGTGAATATCCTTGAATTTGCCCGCAGATTTGGATGTAGAATTCCTTATTCGTTTCGTTACTTTGCTGCGTCTCCTTCGTTTGGTTCTACTCTGCAATTTAACTTCGTCTTACTATAAGTGCTCTGGTTTGTGCCTGTTGCATGAAATCAAAAGACAAATGAAGTCCACGTTGGTACCTGTTCCCAACACGGAATCACAGTGCTGTGATAACTTGTAGCCAGTGCGCTGAGCACCCAAGTTCATCATCCCTCAGCTACCTTCAAATGGCTGTGAGCACTATGGGACTTAACATCTATGCTCCTCAGTCCCCTAGAACTTAGACCTAATTAACATAAGGACAGCACACAACACCCAGTCATCACGAGGCAGAGAAAATCCCTGACCCCGCCGGGAATCGAACCCGGGAACCCGGGCGTGGGAAGCGAGAACGCTACCGCACGACCACGAGCTGCAGACCAGCTACCTTCAAGCACCACACGCTATACTACTGATTTTCTGTTGAAGTCCCTATTTCACTTTGTGTACGTAGGTCATCTGCATTTGACGATGAGTAGCGACTGTGAATGAGTTTAAAACAACTACTTTCATCAATATTGCACGCTAATGAAAAGAAAAAATTTTAAGCCTACGAAAAGATAGCTTCCACTATCATGCCATTATACATACCACCACGCCACAGGTCCCAACAGGGCAAGTGGTGCTCTGCTGCAAATATTGATTGGTTAGATTTGTCTTTAATTTAGTTCTGCGATACTGACTGGTCCCTTCAGTCATGCCTCACTATTACGGAATGATATTAATATTTAAAACAAGCAAAAACTTCAAGCAACTGTTGTGTAATCATACTGTTTCTTCGATTCAGCATGCATGGACTGAGACGAAAACACACAGGACACCACCAGAGGAAGTATGGCGTGGTTTTACCATAGATACGGCTTTTGAGGACAGGCACGATGAGCGCCCGGCAATTTTAAGACGTATCAAGCCCCAAGGAAAGTAAAAGCTTTGATATGCTGGGAAACATCGTCCATAAATCGGGACGAAATCGACAGATTTAAATGTTATTTCCAGTGAACTCCGATGGACAATTATGAGCTTTTTATCGATTACAGTCTACAAAAATGATATACCGGATAATTCTGAAACTACGAAAAGCATATCGCAGACGAGTAAGATAGCAACGCCAGCAGACGTGCAAAACATTGATGACTGCTGTAGAAGCTGACAGTCGACCGCCAAAGTAAATGAGTGTGGTGTATTGCGCACAAATAGGCGAACTACAATTGTTCGATGAATGTCTTGAAACAGTAACAACTGTAAAATACCTAGCAGTTGTTTGAAAAGAAAGTCTCAAGAATAACGGAAAATCAGAAAAGAAGTTCTAGTTGACGAAGATTTGTTGTTGTGTCCACTGACAGAACAGTAAGTTCTGGAAATCGTTCCTACGCAAGCTTGTTGTAAGTGGTAACAGGGACCGAAATGGTCAACAGTAAGAAAGTGAAAAAAATGTGCGTGAAATCTTATGGGACGTAACTGATAAGGTCATCAGTCCCTAAGTTTATACACTACTTAACCTAAATTATCCTAAGAACAAACACACACACCCATGCCCGAGGGAGGACTCGAACCACCGCCGGGATCAGCCTCACAGTCCATGACTGCAGCGTCTCAGACTGCACGGCTAATCCCTCGCGGCTTAGAAAGAGATGTGCATTTGTTTTACGAATACCAGTCTCCTGTTCAACCTTGTGTGCACTCACGTGCGGATTCATTGCAACACAGCCGACAACAGTTGACTTTCGAGGCTTCGTCCGTTCGAGTTCTTCAGCGATTGCGTTGCCTTGGGCTGAAGCTTCCCGTTTCCTGAAGCATCAGAACAAGACGAGAAGACATACATCGGGAAGAAGAGTTCCTGTCAGGTTATCACTTTCTGTAGACTTCCTCTGTCTGAGTGTCATTATGTACGTACTCCGACCGTACAGGCCTTGAAGGCCCAAATGCACCGACCGACCGCCGTGTCTTCCTCAGTCCGTAGACATCACTTGATGCAGATATGGGGGGGGGGGGGGGGGGGAGCAAGTTGTCACTCTCGCTCTCTCGACCATTCTCAGTTTTCGCGAATAGAGCCGCTACTTCTCAGTTAAGTAGATTCTCAACAGGTCTCACAAGGACTAAGTGCACACCGCTTGTCAACAGCACTCGACAAACCCGGATGGTCACCCAACCAAGCCGGCCCAGGTGGCCGAGCGGTTCTAGGCGCTACAGTCTGGAACCGCGTGATCGCTACGGTCGCAGGTTCGAATTCTGCCTCGGGCATGGATGTGTGTGATGTCCTTAGGTTAGTTAGGTTTAAGTAGTTCTAAGTTCTAGGGGACTGATGACCTCAGAAGTTAAGTCCCATATGCTCAGAGCCATTTGAACCATCACCAATCCAAGTGCTAGCCAAGCCCGACACCGCTTAACTTGGGTGATATGACAGCAACCGGTGTTACACTGCAACAAGGCTGTTCGCCTAAGTATCCTGAGTCTACCTTTAATCTCAATAAAACAAAAATAATTAAGAAAATTTTAATAAAAAGTAACTTTACTGTAACAGTGGACAACGTATCATTGTACTACCTGGGGGCCTACTGTACGTACCCGTCTATATAAATAAGAGAACATTATCGTGATTACTTTCTTTGTTAAGTTACGTTTTCCATAGATGCGTAGCGCTTCCACCTTCTCTTCGTTGGCTTACATTTTACTCACACAAACCCTCAACGGTGTAATGTGCAACCAGTGTGTAATGTCCTTGTGTATCCAGTTCGTTTACTATCAACTTCAGCAAGTGGACGCGTAACGTTATCTCTGGCACTATTGCGTGGTATTACAAGACAGTCAGTTCAAAATGGTTCATATGGCTCTAAGCACTGTGGGACTTACCTGCTGTGGTCATCAGTCCCCTAGAATTTGGAACTACTTAAACCTAACTAACCTAAGGACATCACACACATCCGTGCCCGAGGCAGGATTCGAACCTGCGATCGTAGCGGTCGCACGGTTCCAGACTGTAGCGCCTAGAACCGCTCGGCCACCCCGGCTGGCATTGTCAGTTCAGTTTTATGTTACTTTTTCAAGTTTTGTTTACGTGAATACTGCATTGTGATATATTTTTGAACATGTTTTGATGAGAGGAAATGGACTGGGGAATAAAAAATATATGAAAGGCACTGTTTTAAAAAAAAGACGCACTGTATGTTCATATCGTCGTAACGGAGAAAGTGACAAAAAGGTAGTCATGATGGTTAGTGGAGCTAGGCTTACTTAACATTATCTGCTGGATATATATATATATATATATATATATATATATATATATATATATATATATATATATATATATTATTTTGCTTTTGGACTAAAAGTTATTTTAGTGGTCAAGGTCAATGAGACACGCTACATATGATGCTGTAAACAGCTCTCACGGCACTGCATTACATTCATTCGAAATTTCTACCTTGGTCTTTATAAATGAAATAATGACAGCCTTTGATGGTAACTGCATGAAAAATGAGATGGTGTTAAGGCGCCAGTAGGGGCGGCCGCAGCGCATTCCACGGCTCTGTGGGACGCGCTCGGTCCATGCAAATGTGTCGGGCGTGGCCGGGCGCTTCCCCGCACAGCGGGCGTAATGAAACGTTAATAACTGCCGTGAGCTTTATTTGTGATGGTAATTGATTGGTTTATGTTTGTAATGCCGTGCGCCGCGCGCCGGGCGGGGGCGTGGTAACACGGTTAAGCGGGCGCTCTCTGTCGCCGCCGCCGCCGCCGCCGCCGGGAAATCGACTGCGAATTGGCGCCAGCGCGCGGTGCGCGGTGAGCGCCGGGCGGCGGCGCTGGCGCCAGCTCCCGCGTCACCCTAACTGGATTGCAGCGCCAATATGTGTGCCCGGCGCCCCGCGTCGCCCGTTAATAGCCTCAAAAATAGACGCGAGAGACAAAAAAAGGACCCCGGTCGCCTTTTATTTCAGCGATCGGGGTATAACATCCGGTGCAATTTGCTGAACCGAGCAACTGCTATCCCAAATATGGTCGCCACGGTTTTTCTCTTTCAGATGTCCCCTCGTAAATCTCCACCGTGTCCCTCATCGTCTGCCCTTTGCAAATTATTGCAAGGTTACCAGGGGACTGCAATTATAGTTCGCCACAAAGTCAAACTTGACATTAGAAATAATTTTGTACTTTCATTAAGTTGTTTTCATGTAGGGTGACAAAGCCACAAATTTATTAAAAGACAATATCCGTTTTCTACTCCGCTGTATTACGACCACAGTTGTCCACCTCACGCGACCAGCTGATTTCGGTGACGTGCCATTTTCGGTGGTTACTCGCAACCTGTGCGCCTGTCATTCAAATACAAGGCGTGTTGAAAACTAATGCCTCTGGATTTTGGATGTGAAAATGCTCCGTTTCAGTCTCCATTTGCTACTTGTATACTTCTTCGCCTGCGACAGGACCAAGCACGGGTTCGTACATTTTAGACAAGACCCATCTTAAAAAGATGATGGGTAATTTTTCTTCCGAATGCTGTCATTTTTGTCCAACTTTGTTAACCTTCAGCGAAGCAGGGAGAAGATGGGAAGAACCATCTATGTGTTGTTGCCAACACTGAAATGTCTGTGCGTTGATTTAAACACTCAGAATATCACAGTCTGAGGGATGCATTCCAGGAAAATACAAGGGTTGGAACTTTAATAGTGGCAACTATTTATTTACAGCTCGTACAAAATACATAATTGTTTCAAAGTTTTACTGACATTCAAAGTAGTCACCAGCATTGTGTATAACCCGTTGCTAGCGATGAGGAAGTCGTAGGATACCCTTAGCAGTTCCAGTTGTGTTGACAGTTCGAGCGGCGCGGTCTATTGCCCGACGAATTTGTGGCACTTCTGAAGCGAATGCCGTGAAGTGTTTCCTTCAGTTTATAAATCGAGTAGAACTCACGAGAGATTAAGTCAGGGGAGTGCAGTAGGTGGTATAGCACATAGCAGCCCCATCAGCCAATCAAATCAGTAACAGCTTACACTGTGTGTGCTTGAGCACTGTCCTGCAAAATGATGGTCAGGTCCTGCAGAAAGTGTCATCACTTCTGTCTCTATGCTATTCATTTTTGGAACACAACCTACAACCAGCTTACAGACAGAAATGATGACACTTTCTGCAGGACCTGTCCATCATTTTGCAGGACAATGCTCAAGCACGTACAGTGCAAGCTGTTATTGATTTGTTTGGCTGATGGGGCTGTTAAGTGCTATACCACCTACTGCACTCCCCTGACTTAAGCCCTTGTCGGTTTGAAGGTCAGTAAACTTTCAAACACGTATCTATTTTGTACGAGCTGTAAATAAATAGTTGCCACTATTAATGCTCCAACCCTCGTAGACTGCGATTTTCAAAGTACAAACTTGAAAGTGATACGCGAAATACTTCGTAGAATTATTTTGTTAACTGTAACTCATCTCTGTCTCTATTGGACACCCTACTTAACAGTGTGTGAGACAATCTGGGCCTACAGCCATTCACTAAAAAAACCACTGTGAAGTGCACGGCAAAGTCTATTTCCCATTTAGCCGCATATTATAGTTTCTTCCCCGCGCATTCGCGGTTGCGTCGTGGGAAGAATGCCTACTTGAATGCCTTCGAACGCGCTGTAATTAGCCTAATATTGTCTACGCGGCTCATACTGGGTCGATAAGTGAGGAAACTGTAACATACTTTTGCATTCTTCGCTTAGTACTGGTTTTTAAGTATTATAAATTGGATTCCGCGGCACAGATTGCATGTTTACTCCTCTGGCATTTCAGGTTCTTCAGTATCTGCGTAACGCTATCAAGGGAACCCTTGAGTGAAACACAACTGTGGTCATTCGCTCTGTTCGTCTTTGAATGCGTTCAGTATCGTCGTTTAGTCCTATCTCGTACGAGTACCACATACTTGAGCAGTATACTAGGATAAGTCCCACAAGTGCTTTGTAAGCAATCTTCGTTGTAGACTGGTTGCCTTCTGTCAGCACTGTACCAATGAACCGAAGCCTACAATGGAACCGTCGTGATCATTTCAGTTCATATACACACACATTGTTACAAGCTGGTATGTGTATGACTTGACTGACTCGTTTTGTGACTAACTGGTATTGTTGTCATGTAACACAGTGTTTCTGCTTCTTCTGAAAGAAATGCAGATTTATATTTATGAACATTTAAGGCAAGTTGCCTATTTTGGCACCAATTTAAAATCGTGTTAGGAAGTGACTGGATATTTGTGCCGTTTTTTTCAGATAGTACATCATTAGAAAACACCATGCGTAACAGATTTTCGGTTGCTACTAATCTTGCTTGAAAAGTAATTAATATGCAATACAAGTAATAGCAAAGATTCCAGTACACATTTTTGGGACACGCCTGAAGTTACTTCTACTTCTGTCGATCACTTTCCATCCAAGATAACATGCTGCGTCCTCCCCCTACCAAGAAATTTTGAATCCAGTCTTGATACTACATATGATTCTAATTCCGTACCTTGTGAATGTCAAGTTTCCTTCCCCACTATTTCGGGACGAAACACGACGTCTCAGGTTTCATTGCTTCTGAGGAATAATGCACACAGTTCAATGAATGATATGAAGGTCTAAAATGTACTGTAAGTATGGAAATACATTAAGGGGAACAGTGGAATAGTTCTTTGACTGAAGGGTGGTATACAATATCTTACAGAAGAATAAGCTTATAACAGTAGCTGCAGCGGCAAAGAGGTGTAAATGACATTCAAGACATCTCTGTGCAAACGGCCTTGTCACCGAAGTTAAGCGCTGTCGGGCTGGGCTAGCACTTGGATGGGTGACCCTCCGGTCTGCCGAGCGCTGTTGGCAAGCGGGGTGCACTCAGCCCTTGTGAGGCAAACTGAGGAGCTACTTGATTGAGAAGTAGCGGCTCCGGTCTCGTAAACTGACATTCAGTTGGAAGAGCGATGTGCTGACCACATGCCCCTCCGTATCCGCATCCAGTGACGCCTGTTGTCTGAGGATGATACGGCGGCCGGTCGGTTCCCTTGGACCTTCCAACAGCTGTTCGGAAGACATCGCTGTCGTAGACAGCTCAGTGCTTCTACAGAAAAGAAATAATGCATGGTAAAATGTATAGATAAACGCTGACACTTGTAGTAATCTCATTATACCACTCATTGGGGTCAAACCCGTTGGCAGAATATGTGCATTACCTATTTACCTCGTTGTCCAATCGTTTTCCTTATGAGAATTAACCTTGAATCTTTTTTTACCTTACTGACAGAGGCGACTAAGGCATTTGTCATCCAATCGTGAAGAGTGGATAAAATCGATTCTTGTAACTACGTGGGGACTCCAAAGTTTGCGACTGTAACATTTTCCTTGATCTGAGAACCAATACCCACCAAGCAATCGAGATTTATTTTTTTGTGATTTGTGAAAATCGATTAAAACGAATGCTGGAGTGGTTACTTCGAACGTTGCGTGGGCTGTGTCTTTTCCCGTGATTGCGCTGTTCGAGGTAATGTCCAGACCCCAGTAGTTTTTCTTAATTACATACTGAATATCACAATCTTGCTTATGTTCTCTGAACGTGAAATGTGTTTTCGTTTTCCGGAGGTGACAGTCTTTGCTGTGTCACGGTTTGGAACCAATACCACTTCCGGATGCCGAGCGCGACGCCCGCGGAGCGATGCTCTGTACAATAATTTCTCGGAGCTATTTTAGTTACTTATGAGTTCCATCAAATTAAATCTGGTATTCAGAGTTTAGGAGTTATATGAGCGTAATCTTTCGCAGAGGAGGAGGGGGGAGGGAGGAGGTGGGGAGGGGGGAGTCGGTTTCAATCATTCTGGACGTGCGACCTCATCATGGTATGATAAAACTGCCGACTTTTCGGCTACGACTGCTAGCAATCTTCATCTAGGTAGTTTTATCATATTATGAGGCATTCACAATTGATGAAAAATCTTGGTGAAATTTGGACATTGTATTTATGTTGATAAAGTATTTAATCTTATCATATCAGCGCAACTCGTTGTGGAGACGTCCCAAAGCTGTGGTTAAGCCATGTGTCCGCAATATCGTTTGGTACAGGAGCGCTAGTCCTGTGAGATACTCATTTTTGTGAAGTTTGGAAGGTAGGAGACGGGGTGCTGGCGGGAGTAAAGCTGTGAAAACAGGTCCTGATGAATCTTGCTGGGGTAGCTCAGACGGTAGAGTACTTTCCGCGAAAGGCGATGCTCCCGTGTTCGAGTCCCGATCCGGCACACACTTTTAATCTTGCAGGATGTTTCATTCAAAGAATGTAAAGTTGTAAACTCTGCTGGTAGATGTTTTTCAGGGGAGGAATGTGGGGAGGGGGGGGGGGGGGGGGAGCGAGGGCAACGGATGCAGTGCACTGTGTTCTAAGGCTGCAAGATATTTAGCGTGGTCTGCAATCGCCCAAGTGATGTAAGAGTACGTTGTGCTGGGTTTACTGTCAAGCATAATCTGGCACCGCTCGAACAATTCATTCAGCGTTTCTCCTAGGGCGCAACAGTTTTCTTTATGCATTAAACATTGCATCCGGATATGTTAATGAACTGTGCGGCTGTGTTTCGTTTCGCTCAGTGCGCTAAAGCGGCGATAAAAAGCGCCTCCCGCGAGCTGCCGGCCCTCTCGTGACAACAACAGCAACCGCGACGCCGAAACACGGCGTGGGCTGTGGCCGGGACGCGCGACTGTCACGCAACGCCCAGCGCCTGCGTGTCCCCGGGACACGCGCTAATTTGCCTCCCCAATTTCCTCCCAGGCGCCATCCTTTCACAGACCGTATTCCGGCGCAGATTGCTTCCACGGCGACCACTGATTTGACTTTTTGTTTGACAAAGCTGCCACTTTTCCCGTCCTGATTTCGATGAGACTGTTGACGTTGGTACAAGTGCCTAGGAAAGTACTTTGTTCTAGTATCCATAATAATTCTACTCGTCCAGACGTAAACCAGCAACAGCTACTTTTGTCTCTTTACATTTAAAGTAGTAGTAAATCAATATAATTCCACGCTTGCTTTTCTGATTCCTTTTAAGGGGGACAGGAAGACAAACGGGACGACTTGGAACTGGAGCGACACCACAGGACAGTTTAATTTCCACTGTCTATACTTTTAAAAATAAATTCATATAACTTTGTCAGAATGGCTAGAAAGGAGACAGGATTTACACTTATAATGGTGGAAGTTCAAAAATATAAGAATTTATTTTTTTGACGTTTGTATTTCACCTTTTTTCACATACCATTGGCTGAATTTGTTGCTACAGGTACACTTTTCTTCATAAGTAAGGAAGATTATTCTATGAATTTTCCACAACATACAAACCATACTTAAAGGTGTATGAAACTATAGAATTTTCGAAATCTATAAAAAACTGTGATAAAAATTGAGATAATTAACTATAAAATTTGAGTTTTTTCTAAACATGAAGTTTAAAATATAACAGCGTACTCATTTTTCATAAATTAAATAATTTCTAGAGTTTCATACACCTGTAAATATTATTTATATGCTGTGCAAAACTCATCGCAGAATCTCTCTTACTTATGAAGAAACGTGTACCTATGGCAACAAACGCAGCCAATAGAAGTAAAACAAAAAAAAGGATGAACTTCCACATGCAAAAAAAAATTTTTTTTTGAACTTCCGCTGCTATGATTGTCAATTCTAAATTCTTCCTTGTCATGCTGACAAAGTTTTATAAATTTATTCGTAGGAGTATAGATAGTGGAAATTAAAATGTCCTGTGGTGTCTCTCCTGCTCCAAGACGGCCCGTTTGACGTCCTACCCCCCCCCCCCCCCCCCCCCTTAACCATTTACCTCCAACCAACTACGTACAAGAGCAAGAGTCTTCGGATCGCGCTTGATGTAGTTCCAATGACACCTTGTGCTGCTGTTGCAGCGATTAATGCACGGAGGAGATAACTTCCTCCATATCCGAGTTTGATAACGTACGTCTCAGCTGACACGGAAATAACCGGCTCCAGTTCTGGCGGTAGAGAAATTTTCGCCAGCCGTGTTTGGCCGGCAAGGCGAGGAGATGAGGTAGTGCAAATTCCCTTTTGAACAGATTTTCGCAGAGACTTCGGGTTAAGCCTCTCGGCAGTGTCTGACAATTGAGGGCATGTGAAACTTTTCATGGTGATTTGTCCGTTGGATGAGGTATTAAGCTAGGCGGTTCTCTTGGCATTACTGCAGATGCGTAGGCCTTGCGCCAGCACCAGGTAACATCCTCTTCGTTCTTCCGCTTGCATACGACTCAGTCACCAGACTAAACACGTAATACCAGGTGATCAAAAATTCAGTATAAATTTGAAAACTGAATATATCACGAAATAATGTAGATAGAGAGGTACAAATTGACACACATGCTTGGAATGACATGGGGTTTTATTGGAACCACAAAATACAAACGTACAAACGTTCAAAAAAAAGTCGCCCGCATCTCGTGGTCGTGCGGTAGCGTTCTCGCTTCACACGCCCGGGTTCTCGGGTTCGATTCCCGGCGGGGTCAGGGATTTTCTCTGCCTCGTGATGGCTGGGTGTTGTGTGATGTCCTTAGATTAGTTAGGTTTCAGATTTGTGAGCACGAGGATGACTGCCACAACCACCGGATCCCAACATTATGTCTTTGTGGTTTGCTTTCTGGAGAAGGGTTAATGATCACTACCAACTTTCATCTTCGTTACCTGAACTTGCCACTATTTTGCAGGGAAAACGGTATAAGATTCCCTTGGAAACCACACAGGACCTGTGTTCTCCATTCCAGGAGGTCTGGTAGCTGCTTTGAGCACCAACAGTTTTCCTACAGGTCACGTAGAATATTTCAGTCGCATATGGGAAAGATGTTCAAATTTATTCACCGTTTCTGGTACTGTTTTCACATACACCTTTGTGCGCCAGTTCCAGTCTTATTAATAGTCTGGGGTTCGACGTGACGGAGTGGTTAGCACACATGACTCATTCCGGGGAAAGGTGGTTCAAATCCGCTTCCGACCAGTTATTGTTCGGTTTTCTGTGATTTCGTTAAATCGCTCCAGGCAAATGCCAGGATGGTTTCTTTGAGAGGACACAGCCCAATTCCTTCCTCATCTTTGAAACAATCCGTCTCTAGCGACCTCGATGTCGACGGGTCGTTCAACCCTAATCTTTTTTCCTTCTTTTTGAGTAGCAATATTTTTATGACTGGGCGTAAGAAGATATGTATTTCGGTTAATGATAGTCGTTTCAAAACTGTGTTCATTGACTTTCACCTTTGTCAGCACTTGCACCAATTGTAGCAAATACTCTGTTAATACATAATGACTCAGGTTCCTTGTTTCCGCGAAAAACCATCGTTCGACAATTGTGAGTGTGGAATAAAACTGAATATTGCATTCACATTGCCGCACTAAAAAAATCTGACATGAAGTCATGTCTTCTTTCCCTTCCGTTCTTTCTCTCATTTTCTCCCGTTCATCTCTGCCTACAGTTAACTGTGAAACCATCATTCCTCAGCTCATCGTATTCTAGTAAACTTCGGTGCTCAAAGGAAAACTATTATTTTTTTAGTTTTCAGGCAACTGTTGCTTAATTTTAATCTCTTAGCAAATTTAAAATAAGTGTCATAGATATCAGATTCTTGCAGTAGGTTATACATACATCAATCGTGCTGCTCCACTGGTTTCTCTCGAAATAATTAAAAATATTTTTAAAAGTTTATTTGTTCGAATGTAATAGTTCACTGCTCCTTGAGTTAAGATTTCATTGCAACTATCTGTTACGTAAAACTCAATCAGTGCGTGCAAAATCTGAGTGCAGTAGGAGTAATATTTTTGGAAGTATCCAAATGCATAAAGAAGGGATATCAGTATATTATTCTGTTGAGTTATTATGTTTAGAAATATATCTGATACAAGGCAGAAACAACGCGAAGGGTCATTAACAAATTCCTTACAGCTATAAAATTGGAAAATTTAGTAATGTGGCGAAAATTTACAAGTAATATTTAAAATGTATTTTGTACACGTGAAACACTTATCAGAAGCACTCTCAGCGTTACGTTGAACGATAAATAACTTCAGAGTGAAACACAAAGGTTAATGATTGGCAGAATCGGAGTACAGCTGTCGGCATGAGACCCGTAACGTAAGAAATAAACCCATTAAGGCAATAATAAATCGAAGTAGAATACAAATCGGGGTAAAATCAGTATATGAGCGTCCTAAGTATTATATGGAGAGTGGTCATAAACAGTCTCAAAAGTCTGTAAGGGTGTTACGGCGTAGACTGTGCTGAGAAATAAATGTTTAAAAAAATTGATACGTTGCGCCGTTTCCGAGTTAATTAGGACTGAAATTTGCCGATCAGGCCGTTGGGCGCGCAAATTCAATCGGTCCGCCAGAGATGGTATCACGAAATGTGTTCTTCCTTTGGTTTCCTAAAACCGACTATGGGACCAATATCAAAGGTGAATATGGGACGGTAGTAAAGACCGAATGCGATCCAAAGGCTGAGCAGTCTCATGCGCTGTCATCTACGCTACGATGACAACTGACACTAATTGTATCTGGTGGGCCGCTTGAATTTGGCGCGCCCAACGGCCTGATTGGCTAACTTCAGTGTTAATTAATTCGGAAACTGTGCAAAGTATCTGTTTTTGTTCTTAACAATTATTTCTCAGCGCAACCTGCCCTGTAACACCCTTACATGCTTATGAGACTGTTTCTGACCAGCCTGTATGAAGCACCAAATTATATTGGAGCAGATACAGTCGTAGAAATCGAACTTACAGATATACTGGAAGTGGTTCTTTGTTGTCTTCACGAAACCCTGTTAACAGCCATGACAGCTTCAGAGTCAAGGGGGAATCCGCTGATATACACTACTGGCCATTAAAATTGCTACGCCACGAAGACGACGTGCTACAGACGCGAAATTTAACCGACAGGAAGAAGATGCTGTGATATGCAAAATGATTAGCTCTTCAGAGCATTCACACAAGGGTGGCGCCGGTGGCGACACCTACAATGTGCTGACATGAGGAAAATTTCCAACCGATTTGTCATACACAAATAGCAGTTGACCGGCGTTGCCTGGTGAAACGATGTTGTGATGCCTTTGTGTAAGGAGGAGAAATGCGTACCATCACGTTTCCGATTTTCATAAAGGTCGGATTGTACCCTATCGCAATTGCGGTTTATCGTATCGCGACACTGCTGCTCGCGTTGGTCGAGATCCAATGACTGTTAGCAAAATATGGAATCGGTGGGTTCAGGAGGGTAATACGGAACGCCGTGCTGGATCCCAGCGGCCTCGTATCACTAGCAGTCGAGATGACAGGCATCTTACCCGCATGGCTGTAACGGATCGTGTAGCCATGTCTCGATCCCTGAGTCAACAGATGGGGACGTTTGCAAGACAACTATCTGCACGAAAATTTCGACGACATTTTGCAGCAGCATGGACTATCAGCTCGGAGACCGCGGTTACCCTTGACGCTGCATCACAGACAGGAGCGCCTGCGATGGTGTACCCAACGACGAACCTTGGTGCACGAATGGCAAAACATTAGTTTTTCGGATGAGTCCAGGTTCTGTTTAGAGCATCATGATGGTCGCATCCGTGTCTGGCGACATCGCGCTGAACGCACATTGGAAGCGTGTATTCGTCATCGCCATACTGGCGTATCACCCGGCGTGCTGGTATGTGGTGCCATTGGTTACACGTCTCGGTCTCCTCTTGTTTGCATTGAAGGCACTGTGAGCTGTGGACGTTACTACCCGTGGCTCTACCCTTCATTCGATACCTGCGAAACGCTACATTTCAGCAGGATAATGCACGACCGCAAGTTGCAGGTCTTGTACGGGCCTTTCTGGATACAGAAAATGTTCGACTGCTGCCCTGGCTAGCACATCCTCCAGATCTCTCACTAATTGAAAACGTATGGTCTATGGTGGCCGAGCAACTGGTTCGTCACAATACGCCAGTCACTACTCTTGATGAACTGTGGTATCGTGTTGAAGCTGCATGGCAGCTGTACCTGTACACGCCATCTAAGTTCTGTTTGGCTCAATGGCAAGGCGTATCAAGCCCGTTATTACAGCCAGAGGTGATTGTTCTGGGTACTGATTTCTCAGGATCTATGCACCCAAATTGAATGAAAATATAATCACATGTCAGTTCTTGTATAATATATTTGTTCAATGAGTACCCGGCTGTCGTCTGCATTTTTTCTTGTTGTAGCAATTTTAATGGCCAGTAGTGTATTGCGAATCAGAGTCTCTCTGTTGTCGACTGTGAAACCGGTAGCTCATGGAGGCTAAAAGCCATCAGTACTGTCACAATCCTGACGGGTTTTCATAACGGCGACTACTTTATGACGGGTATGGGTATACAGGGATTAGCAGCCAGTGAAAAATGTAATGAACTGAAACTCACTCATCTTTGCTCCAAGTAAGGCAGTTTTACCTAAAGCCACATTGGATCATTTGTTAATAGATAGTTAATGCTACCAACAGACAATAAAATTAATGAAATCCGTGTATAGCTGATGAGCCACACTCTTCAGCTAGGTAAGTCGCTCCCAGTGGAATGAGACGGCCTCGTGAGGCTGCGCCGGGGTGCCCCGCTGGATGTGGTGAAAAACATGTTGGGTCCCTCGTCGGCTGCTGCTTGCATACTTGCCCCCTCACCCTCCCCTGCCCTCCCACGTAACTCACTCTGAACGAGCGCGGGCCGACGCTCGCGGCGTCGTTTTACGGCATCGTGATCTGGTCGGCTGCCAGGGCAGAGGCTCGGGGCCCGCGCTAGACACACTAGATTCCCAGTAATGACGCACTCATCGTGTTCCGTTTCTAACAACTCTTGTATAACAGCGGCTCATGTCAAGAAGCTCTAATGGACAGCCACAGTGCCGGCCGTCACCGTCCACACAGGCTCACACGCACACACACACTCGTGTCACACACTCTGCTGCTTCCTTCGTCGTTGCCAAGGCCCATTTTACTAAAATCTTAGTTTTTATAAGGACATGACGAACTTGCACAAAACCTCAAATACACAATAAAATTTTACTACAATCTTATCTTTTATAACGACATTACAATCTTGCACAAAACCTGAAATATACAATAAAATGATCGATTTCCGTATTGGTGAATTTTTGCTCAGTCTCCCCGTGTTTGCGTGGGGCCATTCTAAAACAGAACATTTTTCTATTTTTTTTCCCAAGCCCCATGCGGATCACCTTATTATCAAGATAAGAATCACATATTCTGAAAAAATATATTACTAACAATATACGGTTTCGTAAATTCCAGAAATTTGCAAGGGGCTGGTGTGCTTCTTAGAATAAAATTTCCAGCTTTGTTTCATTAATGTTGAACAAAATTTTAATAACAAATGTGTGATTTAAATTTCTGTTGATATCTAAATAACTGTCACTGCGTTCAGGGTTCTGACTTGATCTAGGATACAATACCTTTCGACAACTGCACTTACTACAAAATAGCCACTAGTTTACATACGCTGCTCTGTAAAACTTAAGGACGAGATGGATAAAGTACCACAAGACATTAACTACTTGTTATAAATGATTGAAAGGAGCGATCGGGGATGGGTGTGTGTGTGTAGGGGACCAAGTTGCCAGATGTCTCCCTGTCGTGCTACAGATAGCTGGACGTCACATGTCGTGAGGTCAGCGTGACTATAGCGCCAAACGGGGATGGCCTCGCAACTCAAGGCAGTTAAAGTAACTGGAAAAGACAATATGTGTTGCTCAGGGAGCAGTTACTGTGCACTGCGGCGGTGCTGAGCATTACAAGATGAACCAGAGACAATGTCTGAAGGACTTCACACCAGGAAGAATCATCGGGAAACTGGCAGAAGAACGAAGTGTGGCGAGTACAGTCCCGGATTGTGGTATTACTGACAGCTAGAAACTATTCAATAGCCAAGATCGCATAAAATAATTTTTCAAATTTAGGACAAGCGGTTTCAACAGACTATGCTGTCATCTTCAAGTTTTAAGATCTTTCGTTGTAAAACATGTTCATTTTACGCTTATGTAACGCACAAGATGTCCGCTTGATATCTTGTGCGTGAGATCCGCGTAAAATGAACATATTTTACAACAAAAGGTTTTAAGGCTTGAAGATGACAACATAGTCTGTTAAATCAGCTTGTGTTAATTTTTTTTAAGAAAAAGTTATGAAGTCCTAGCTGCTGAATGGTTTTCAACAATTAAATCCCACGCCCGGGTTCCCGGGTTCGATTCCCGGCGGGGTCAGGGATTTTCTCTGCCTCGTGATGGCTGGGTGTTGTGTGCTGTCCTTAGGTTAGTTAGGTTTACGTAGTTCTAAGTTCTAGGGGACTGATGACCATAGATGTTAAGTCCCATAGTGCTCAGACCCATTTCAACCATTTGAACAATTAAATAGACCCCCCTTCAGTTCTCTCAAAATCAGAACATTCAGACACTCAGAACTTTGTTTCACTTGGATGCGGAACGTTCCGAACCACAGGCAATGGTCAATCACGGTAAACTTCAGCAACTGAAATGATGACCACTACATAGTGCAACAGGCGAGAAGGAATTTACGTCAAATAAGGGGTGCAATTGGAACCATACTTATTAGGACTGAAAGGGTCCTAATTTCAAGCTCCACTGGGGCACAGCGACTGCAGGGGGCTGCTCAGTTTGCCCGACGACGGCCCCGTTGTGTTCCTCAGATCGGCAGCATCATTTGCGATAGTGCCAAAAGTGCAGGGACTGAACCAATGAGAACTGTATTCGCGTGCTCTTCTCGGATGAGACCAGATTCAGTCTGATTAGACGTTCTGGACGTACCCTCATGTCACGAGAGGTGTGAACATGCAATCTGGCCAGATAGATTGTCGATCACGATCGTCCTGTTCGTCAAGTTATTATGGTGTGCGGAGGCATAATGTTGCATGGGCGTACTGACTTCTCAGTGTTTAATTACAGTACACTCAGAGATCAACGTTATTGTGACACTGTACTCTTTGCCATGTGCGTCTTTTAAGGGGTGCATTCGGCCCTGACTCCATTTTTATGGATGACAGTGCGTGACCTCATGGAACAGCGTTGCTACAGGAGTTCTTGGAACGACGGGATATTAGGCTAATGGAGTGACGTACTCTTTCCCTTAACTTAAATCCCATCGAACACGTGTGAAGTGCGTTTGTAGAACGTATTGCACAAAGTTCACATGCACCAATGACCAACTAACAGCTGTCAACTGCGCTGGTGGAGAGCTGGCACGCCCTACCACAAGAATTTCTCACCAATCTTGTAGCGACCGTGGGAGCACGTTGCAGAGCATGAATGCAATGCTGTCCCGTGGTTGCCACATGCCCTGTTAAGAACTGTGTCCCG
Organism: Schistocerca gregaria; assembly: GCF_023897955.1. Classification (NCBI taxonomy): domain Eukaryota; kingdom Metazoa; phylum Arthropoda; class Insecta; order Orthoptera; family Acrididae; genus Schistocerca; species Schistocerca gregaria. The sequence continues at coordinate 791,297,726 of NC_064920.1, read as the reverse complement.
CCTTTTCTAATGTATAGAGAACAATCATAAATATCGGTGACTTCAGTGTAATTATTGTCTTTGAATAACAATATGAGTTCTGTTTATCTCATAACGTATGTCCTTCAGTTAACTTCTGTACTGTAGCAGTTATTTCTATGTATGGTCCAAGTTTCATGGAGCTACGTTACGACGCAGTGAAACGTCATGCAAAAGTTACTTTTGTCCTTAAAATTTACACACAATAATTTTTGTACACACATCAAAAAAAGTTTTGCATCACCTCGGTTACGAGAGTTCCGGAACCTGTACAGAAAGTTGGAATAGAGATTGACATAAACATCATTTCTGCCTTTTTTTATTGCTCATGAAAACCACACATTGCATCTTGTACCGCCATACAGCGAGACCTTCAGAGGTGGTTGTCCAGACTGCTGTACACACCGGTACCTCTAATACCCAGTAGCACGTCCTCTTGCATTGATGCATGACTGTATTCGTCGTGGCATACTATCCACAAGTTCATCAAGGCACTGTTGGTCCAGATTGTCCCGCTCCTCAAGGGCGATTCGGTGTAGATACCTCAGAGAGGTTGCCGGGTTACGTCGTCCATAAGCAGCCATCTTCAATCTATCCCAGGCATGTTCGATAAGGTTCATGTCTGGAAAACATGCTGGCCAATCTAGTCGAGCGATGTCGTTATCCTGATGTAAACTATGGAGGCGCAAATTGTCGTCCATGAAGACGAATGCCTCGCCATTATGCTCCCAATAAGGTTTCACTATCGGTAGGAGGATGGCATTCACGTATCGTACAGGCGTTACGGTGCCTTCCATGACCAGCAGTGGCGTACGTAGGCCCCACATAATGCCACCCCAAAACAACAGGGAACAGCAGGGACCTCCACCTTGCTGCACTCACTGTGTCTAAGGTGTTCAGCCTGGCCGGGTTGCCTCCAAACACGTCTCCAACGATGGTATGATTGAAGGCATATGCGAGACTCATCGGTGGAGAGAACGTGATGCCAACCAATCCTGAGCGGTCCATTTGTCATGTTGTTGGGCCCATCTGTACCGCGCTGCATGGTGTCGTGGTTGCAAAGATGGACCTCGCCATGGAGTCGGGAGTGAAGTTGCGCATCATGCAGCCTACTGCGCACAGTTTGAGTCGTGTCACGATGTCCTGTGGGTGCACCAAAAGAGTGGGGGTTGCTGTCAGGATTCCTCCGAGCCGTAGGTTGCGGTCATCAACTGCAGTAGTAGCCCGTGGGAGGCCTGAGCGACGCATCACATCGACAGTTACTGTCTCGCTGTATCTCCTCCATGTCCGAACAACATCGTTTTGGTTCACTCCGAGACGCTCGGACACTTCCCTTGTTGAGAGCCCTTCCTGGCACAAAGTAACAATGCTTACGTGATCGAACCGCGGTATTGACCGCATGGTTGAACTGTTGACAACACTAGCCGTGTACCTCCTTCCTTGTGGCATGACTGGAACTGATGAGCTGTCGGACCCCCTCTGCCTAAGAGGCGCTGCTCATGCAGGGTTGTTTACATCTTTGGACGGATTTAGTGACGTCTCTGAACAGTCAAAGGGACTGTGTCTGTGATACAATATCCACAGTCAACGTCTATCTTCACGAGTTCTGGGAACCGGCGTGATGCAGAACTTTTTTGATGTGTGTGTGTTGGGACTTACAATTCTAGTTTCTGTTTAATTTATATTGTCATCAAGTCTGAAATCGTTGTCATAGCTTTACAAAAATTTGGGAGAACTTACAAAAACATGGATAAGCCGAGAATATATTAAGGAACTTATCGAAAGTTGTGTTTGCTGTCACTAGTACAGCATTGCATGAAACCACAACATTTAATCCATTATGCCTATAGTCCACTTAAGCCATCTGTACAAGCAGGCAACTTGATGTGTGACCATAGGAACGCAGTTGCTGCCGTAGGCAGACAGAGCTGACCATATGGTTGAATGGTGGTCCATTTTTCTCTCACAGTTCTTTTCAGCAACTTCGGGTTTGAAAGAATTTATCGGAGGAGGGTCACAACTTAGGATGCACGCCGATGAAGTGTTTTAGCTAAAAGATAAGGACAGTATTCTCCCCCACATACGTTCTTCCAGTTCTTACGCCACAGGTAGTGGGTACCATCGGTTACTGACCACACAAGGTTTCAAGAAAGCGGTAAACGGAGCGTTTCAGAAAAGGGTTTTTCTCCTCTGTAATTTACGAAATAATTGAAAGCAATATTTATCTAGATAGAGACACACAAGAAACGTTATTTTTTTTGCGGACTTATGGACCGTTTATTTGAATATTTTTTTCCTGAGACGAGTTACAATTTTTAATTGAATATTATTTTTTCCATTATTTAGGTAACGTATTTAAACCAACTGTGTGCAGATCTATTTTAATCTAATCTTTATTAGTTTTACGTAGGTAGTTAGAAACGTTTAAAGTTTTGGTAGTTGATGCAATATACTGTACATAATTGGCTGAGTTCTGATGGATGTCCTGGTGGCGCATTATTCATTTAAGTGAGATGTTCAACTCAGTGCCCATTCACCTGCACAACTTAGGGCGACTTCTAAACCACCTGCGGAGGAGATTTAGCTGTTGGCGGTGTTACGGTGTGAAGCTTCCTCGATGAGCTGTTTGAAGTCACGTTCGATTACATTGCATAATATATCCTCACACTGTCGTATGCAAGGAAAAGCTGAATGAACAAACAATCAACGTTCGGTATGACGTGGATAATGACGTGGAATAAACGTGGAATGCCCATCCAACGAATATGTTGACGTGTTGCTAATGCTTGGCAAATGTCGACACGATGTCGGTGAATCACATATGGCTTATGCCGTAATATTTCCAAGTGGCAGAGTTTCTTCAGTCATTACTTTTTTACGCACTGAAAACCGACGTCGAGAAACAAATTGTTAGGAAAGACGTCCGTCTAAAAGACGACAACCCGCAAGAAGCGAGAATATGAAAGTGTCAGTGGTAGCTGTAGTACACCACAGTACAACCTTGCGAGAAAGTTGCTGCAGTCACTGGTATCAGCCTTACAGCTGTTTGACGAATAGTAGACGGTCAGATGTTTTACCCGTACAACCTGTCATTTACACAGGAGCCGCGTTGGAACAGTTTCGATTGAAGAGTTACTTTCTGCAAATTGCCTGTGAATAATTTCATTCTACACGCGTTACATAATGTTATGTTTTTTAATCAACACACATTCACGAATTATTGTTCGGTGAACCACCGTAATATGCATTACGGGGCCTCAGAAATTCCTAGGTTGGTACGTCATGTTGGTCGTCAAACGAGGGAGTTCATTAATGTGTGGTGCTTAATTCCTAGAACTAAAATCACTGGTCGACACTATTTCGGTGGTACTGTGACAGGTGAGACGAGCCGAAATTTTACCGTCGATAAATTAGATCCCCATCTCGAAAATGTCAGTAAGGACAGTACAGGCCAAATATGTCTTTCTTTCTTTCTTTGGGGATATCTGAAGAATCGTGTTTATTCCAGCGAACCCACAACTCTAGATGACTTCAAACAGCGCATTAAGGAAGCTTTTAGCTGTGTGACACCAGCAACTTTACATCTCGTCCGTAGGTCGTTTGTAAGACACATTGAGTCGTCCATTACTTAAAATATGCTCTCGTTTGAGAACATCACTTAAGCAAATAGTCCGCAACCACAACATCCAGCTGATCAGAGGCAGGTTTGTACAGTATGTTGCATCCAGCTCTAAAACTCAGAACTATTGTAGTGCTCAAACTAAAATTGATATAAATTTTATTCAAGCTGATTTGTATATAGCTTGTGGCTACAGATGGTGGACAGAAATATGGAAACACCAAAAAATTCAGCACATTACCATGCCTAATACTTTGTAGAAACCCGTTTGGCTTTCAAAACAGCTTCCAGTCGTCTCGGAATGGACATACGCAGCCCTTGTATTGTTTCAAGGAATCATATGTCCGCAGGTCGTTCTCTGCTGGCTGGCGTTGCTTCCTCTGGATTACGGGTTGTTGGGTTCGATTCGCGGCCTGGTTGCAGATTTTCTCTGCCTAGGGACTGGGTGCTTCTGTTGTCCTCATCATTGAATTATCATCTTCGTGACAGTAGCTAGCTAGGACTGTGTTCAAAGTAGACTGTGAAAAAAAAGGGACTTTTTATGGGCGCTGATGAGCGCGCAGTAGAGTTCCCCAAAAACCCAACATCACCATCATCATCATCAAGGAATCTTATACTGTTCTTCCTGCAATGTAGTGGCAAGTCCAGGCAACGATGACAGAAGTAGATAGCGACCACGCACCACTTTCTCCAAAGCAAACGACAAAAGCTCAATAATAGTGAAATCTGGCGACTGTGTTGGCACAGAGGAGATGCGATAGTGCTTCCCCGTTCTCCTGGGCGATGCGATCCATGTGAACAGGGGTTCTGCCGTCCTGGAACACAGCATCACCATTGGGGAATGGGATGGACCTGGTCACGTAATCCTTCACAGTAGTGTGGCCTCGCCAAGTAGCCACGGGGCACAGGGAATAAAACGACATGGGTGCCCAAATTTAGAAGACTAATTCGACCAAATGAGATTCTCTCACTGCTCCATAGCCCAGGTTTGATGGTTTCTGCACCATATTCTCCTTTTATGGGCATTTGTATCATTTATGAGCGGTGTTGGAATTCGAAATCGCCGTGAAATTTATAGCTTATGGAACTGCGTGTTCTTGTGGTCCCAGCAGGTTTCAATAGTGCGACATTCGGTTGTGCAGTGCAGTGACTTTTACAACTTTCGTCCTCTTGTCTTTCGTCAGAATTCTCCTCAATGACCGTCTGTCACTATCACTCAACAAACACTTTTGTCCACGTTGTTCCGCTTTAATCTTGTATGCAGTATAAATATTCCATATGATAACACCAAGCACTTCGGCTTCCTTGGTTATGGAAGCACCCACCATACCAACGCCAACAATTTGTCCTAGTTCGAATGCACTAAGCTTCGACATAAGCACTCACATCTACACAGGACACTTTTCTGACGACGATTGACACTTGCAACGTGTTGTGTCGTTACACAGCTGGTCCAATACAAGAATGGAATCTGCGGGTTCTCCTGTCATCTGTATTTATGTTGAAGCATACTTTTCTCGCGGTGTTTCCTTATTGTTGTCCAACTCCTGTACATGAGATACAATACATAAAATATAATTTTTTTTAATGTAACTCCTTGCCGTAACTCTTTGGAAAATAACGAAACAAATGGTGTCCATAACTGCTCAGGAAGAGTAGGGTATGTTATGCCAGGCACTTAAATGTCATTTGCAGAGTATCCATGTAGATGTAGATGAAACTTCCTGGCAGAACAAAACTGTGTGCCGGACCGAGACTCGAACTCGGGTTCGCAGGAGAGCCTCAGTGAAGTTTGGAAAGTAGGAGACGAGGTACTACGGAAGTAAAGCTGTTAGGACCGGGCGTGAGTCGTGCTTGGGTAGCTCAGTTGGTAGAGCACTTGCCCGCGAAAGGCAAAGGTCCCGAGTTCGAGTCTCGGTCCGGCACACAGTTTTAACCTACCAGGAATTTTCATACTAGCGCACATGTAAATAAATATTCCTTTCAGTTATTTTTTGAGTTACAGAGAAAAAAATACGTTATCTGAGAAAGCCTACGTGTGCGAGGCAGCCAGTCCCGTGTTTGCCGCTCTCCTACCCTCAGAGAAGGGAGCGTGTGCGGTTGCTACACCAGCTTGTACACTGCAGTGCATACAAGTGGTACTCCATTTCCTTCAAAGGCAATTTCCGTGATTTAATTTATACAGAAACCAGAATCAGCTGGAAAAGGGACTCCTTCAGGTGAGCCACTGTGTGTTTGAGTGCGTGGCGTGGTGTCTTTATATTCGTCGGAGAATGTACGAACTTCTCAGTCTTCCTGTAAGCATTCGAACAGTGGTAGACTGCGTCAATTACGTTTACGGGCGAATTTGAACAAAAGTAAACAATACCGTCCTGTTCGTGACCTCTTCTTCCTCTCTAACTTCTGATCTGAAATCCTAAAGGACGTCTGGATCGCTCGCAGGAGAGCCTTACTGTTCGTATTCCTCTTCCCTAGAGCTTCTAACAGTTACTGGTAGGCCGGCCGATGTGGCTGAGCGGTTCCAGGCGATTCAGTCTGGAACCGCGCGACCGCCACGGTCGCACGTTCAAATCCTGCCTCGGGCAAGGATGTGTGTGATGTCCTTAGGTTAGTTAGGTTTAAGTAGTCCTAAGTTCTAGGGGAGTGATGACCTCAGAAGTTAAGTCCCATAGTGCTCAGAGCCGTTTGAACCAAGTTACTGGTAGACGAAGCAAAGGTGTAAATACTCATAACACAGTTGTTTTAATTCTGTAAGAAATAACCAGGATCCTGAAAAGGAAATGAGGAAGAGAATTTCATGCTGAAAGAATGACAAGCAGATGTCGAGGAGAAAGTAGGTGGCATGTTCCTTGTTCAAGAGTGCTCGTTACGCGTCGGCTTGCAGATTAGTTCAGGATGCGTAAGAAAATTGCATTGCCCCAAGAGAAAACGAGGTTGCCGCCGGCCGGAGCCAAATTGACTGATGTGGGCCGCATTTCCGAGATTGCGCGGGCCCGCCGGGTAACGACAGGAAATTTGCCCCGGCGGCGCGGGGAACCCCAGGCGCTCGCGGCCCCTCCCCCCGCCCCGCCCCTCCCCGTGCCAATCTGCGCGCCCAATCAGCCCCTCATTACCAGCTGGCCGCGCCGCGCCCACGCCTCCAGACGCTGGCCGCCTCCACGCCACGCAGAATCACTGCTCGCCCCGTCTCCCCGTCACCCTCACCTTACGTGTACTCACATGCATGCCTGTCCACACTGGGTCGCAGATGAATAAATTTCCTGAAAATTTAAAACTGTGGACACATACAGAATTCGTGTCTGTACTCTTTCTCTCCGTGGGAAACACTCTTACCATCTGATTTACCCTGGCACTTGGAGAGCGTGCCGAACTAGCACTCGCGCCAGGAAGAATACTGCGGAGGAGGGATGTACCGGCCTGGTCGTGACTCATGCCTGAGGGCTCAGCTGGAGACATAACTCTCCTCCAAAGGCAAATGTCCAGTTTAGTCTCGGTGCGGCGTATGCTTTTAACCTACCAGTCGGTTTCAAAACAATAAAAAATCCTTTGCTTAGTAGAAGATTACCTGTCGTAAAGAATGTCTTATCATCTTTGTTTGTTACGTCTGCCACAGACGGCCCTTGCCAGGCAGACTACACTCAAGACACCACTGTGTACCATATAACATCCACAAGCACTTGCAGGCGCAACCAAGAGGAAAACAATTCTTCAAAATAAACAGAACTTGCTAGAGACTAATGCAAACCTTTTTCTGCAGAGGTCGCCTCACAGACACAGGGAAAGTTTGAGTATTCCGCCGACCTCCGCCGGCTTTATAAGGTCAGCACAGCAGCAGTACAACCAGTTCCTCGCCGACAGACCTCACCGACGCTCTTGATGAATAGTCGTCTACATGTTATTTGTTTTCTTTGTGTGTATATAGTGATTGTTCGAGAAGTGCGGTTCAGTTTCAATAAACTACATTATACTGAGTGTTCTACGATACTGAGTATTTTTCAATATTTTATTAAAATTAGCGACCTGTATTTTCCCTACGAAATAAGGACACAATGTGCCTTGAACTTTAAAGTAGTTTACTGTCAGGGTGGCCGCTAATTCTAGACTAAAGGAATACACATTAGGTGATCTGATCAAAAATATCAGGATACCCCTATGTAATGCGGAATTTACCACTAGATGTCACGAGAGGCGAAACTACCATGTATAAAAAAAGGCAGGAAGTAATCTGTTTTCAGTAGAGAAGCAGAATGTGTCGGTCAAGAGAGCACAGTTACTTCGAAAATGGACTAAACATCGGACGACTCGTGAATGATAAATCCAACCCCTCCACAGCCGCCCAAGTCAACTGTTGGTGGTGCCACCTGGATAGTGGATGACTGGAAACGAGTGAATTCGGGTGATGAACCACGCTGTATCCTGCAGCAATCCGATGCAAATATTTGGGTTTGGCAAATTTGTCGAAAATATTACGTGCCATTATGTGTAATGCCAAGAGTGAAGTACGAGGGAAGTTGGGTTATACGGTGTGGGAGTGCTTTGCGTGATTAGGGTGTTCTCCCCTTATTGTGTTTAAGAAAACACGAAACGCCGAGGAGATATTAACACTCTTTACAGCGTTGCGTACAGTAGAGGCGCAGTTCGGAGGCTGCTATTGTTTCTATCATCATGACAATGCATCCTGTCATTAAGCAGCGTCTGTAAGGAAATGATATTCGGATAATAACTTTCCTAACCTGGACTAGTCGCTCCAAAGTGCAAACCTAAACCCAATGGAACATCTTTTGGATGAATATTTGGAAGAATCAGTCTCAGTTGCGCAAATTTTCTGGTCTTCAAAATATTAGTCTATCACAGTTGCTGAGGGGGCTGCAACATACTAAAAAATTTTATATCTTTGGGATGCATTAAAACGTCGACAACTCTCCAGACCACAGTGCTCAATGTCACTACCTTCCTGGTTTTGGTTCTTGAGAAAGAATGAACTGCCATTCCTCTGGAGACGTTCATACAGTGCCCCGCCAGATTTCAATCTGTCACAAGGGTGAAGACTGAAAACACTCCCTCTTAGTGTCCAGTAATAGGTGCCTAGATACTTTTTATCAGGTAGCGTATACGAAAAATTCTGACTAGATGAAGTGAAAGGACGATATCAAGTGTGCTAACATATTAAGGAGTAACTAGCATGGTTCTAGAAGCAGCAAAAGTTGTAACGGAATTTGGGATTCGAATATACAGAACAAATAGTTTTAGAATTTGCGTGAAGGCGCTATTCTCAGACGGAAATATTCGCACAAGAGAGGAAATCGTGGGGGCCCACATCAAACCAACTGGACTGAAATTCATGAGTTGTAACTATTAGAGGATGTCCACGGCATCAGATAATGCCTATCTACATAGCGGCCTAATGCGACCAAAGTCAGAATTTAGGGCTCGTACGCAAAAAGCAATTCCTGTTTGGAGTTTAGGATGATGCTGTGTTGCTTTATTCCAAGGGTGTGCATGTATGTAGACAAGTGGGAGCACTTAGTGAGAAGATTTGTACCTGACGATAGCAATGCAGCCTCTTTTGGATTAAAATAGTGTCGCAGAAAATCGATATGCCCGAAACGTGAAGTGCACTCAGGTGCCATGGTACTTAGTGCACATACACTGGTCAGCCAAAACATTATGACCACTGCGTTGCGGGCACGTGATGCAGTAACAGAAGTACGTAACCAGAACAGGCACGGACGGGGGACCATGGGCTACAAATGGGGAAATCCATTGAGATAAGCGACTTTGACAAAGAGTAAATTGTTATAACGCGGAGCCTGTGAACGAATACCTCAAAAATGGCGAAGATAGTGGAATGTTCATGTGCTACTATGGGGAGCATCTACGGAACGAGGTAGAAAGACAGTGAAACTACCGCTAAGCACTAAATTGTTGGTCTTACACCACTCTTAACAGATGAGGCTTGTCTGCTTTCTCTGCTCTGTAAAGTAGGACAGGTGGTGATTTATGGCATCTCTGCCATAAGAGCGCAATACAGGTGCACGCATAAGTGTTTCGGAGCACACCATTTATCGTGGATTGTTGAACATGACGTTCCGTAAAGACTACCCTTACGTGCTCACACATTAACGCAACGACATCGTCAATTACGATTGCAGATACGACCGTCGTTCAATGGAAACGTGTCGGTTCTTCGAGTAAAACAGATTTTTGCTACACTAGTTCACGACTTCGTTCTCAATAATTAAACGGGCCACCTCACGATGCGCTTCTCCAGTCAACTGGGCGAAACAGCGACACGAGATATACACCGCCGTGGTGAACGACGGTTCGAAAAGTGCAGCGTGCCACAAGCGTAGGCTGGTGGGAGCAGTACCATGCTGTGGGAGACGTTCTGGTGCGCTTCCATGGCGCCTGTGGTAGTAATCGAAGACACGCTGACAGCTGCGAACCATTTGCATCCCTTTATGCCTGATGTCTTCCCCGACGGCGATGACATCTTTCAGCAGTATAACTGGCCATGTCTCAGAGCCAGAACCCAGTTACAGCTGTTTGAGGAGCATTATAGTGGACACACGTTGATGTCACGGCGACCCAATTTGCCTGATGTAACTCCTCCATCTGGGTTGCTATCAGGCGCTACGCAGCGTACGCAAATAAGCGGACCGTTATTTACGCGAATATCATGATCTGTAGATTTACCAACAAACTGTAGGTTCCCAAATACGCAGAATCAGTGGTGTGTTTCGTTCCACAGACAGACAAACAAGCTATTAAGCAGTTGGTGATAATGTTTTGGCTTGTCAGTGTAGTCTACCAGCTGCTGGAAATCACCTCGGAATTTTTGGAATGGCAGAATGATCATGACTGAGTGCATTGTCCGGTACGGAAATGGGTGTGGCAGTTGAACAAAGTTTGGCATAAACTGCATTATAAAAATGCGGTGTGAGACTCTGGTGAGAGACTAATTGGTCAATGCTGTAGAATAAAACTGTTTACTGGATAACTTTGCTTTAATTTTCCCACAAATTGCCCCATGAACTTGTGCTGGACTGACAGACGTACGTAAACTGTGTACTCACATGAGCCGATGTTCCCTGTCAGAAGATTGCCCAAAGTTTCGAGTGAGACGGTTAACTGGCTATTTTATCGCATAATGGAGATGAAACATGAATGTTGCAAGAAACTTCGGAAGGAGTGGAGTTAAGGTACGTATGTACCATACATAAAAATGCGAGTATGGTTGTAACCATTCGGAAGCTTTTGTCCGCTGTGCCTTTGGAAAGGCAAGGTGTTTCAGATGGCTGTGCAATGCTACCATGAACGCCAACACTTATTGTCACACTACAAAATTTGCTTCAAGGTGTCTAAAGTGAGTGCACAGGCTGATTCACAACTAGGCCTGTACAAGCGAAGGTGACTATCTGGAAATTGAACAACGACATAGACATATCGAAAACAAGAGCTCTTCCAACTGAGAGAGCTGTCCGAATTCGCCCTATGAACGAGCGGACAGCTTAAAATTTAGTATACCTTCAACGCTGCAGTCGAAGCTCTGGGTAAGTCCAGAAGATGGACTCTAATACCTAACTGGCGATGTTCCGGAAGGGAGCTCACAAGAATTCAGACGTTGGGGGGGATAGATGCTAATAATCAAGCAAGTGAATAAAGTAATCGCATAGTGACCAGTGATTGTTGGAATGTTAATTGAAAAGAGATAATACTACAGAAGAAAATAAATCGCACCTGTAGTCTTAGTTGAAAGTAGGCTGTTGATTCGTGTTAAAATACAAACTCTCAGAATGAGCCTGCAGTAACTGACATGACATGTAACAGCCTACATCGGCTCACGGTTGCAGTTAGATCTCACCACAGCTGCTGAATCATTTATTGGCAGAAACAACGACCCTCGTCATCGGCTAAGTGCAGGTCAGCCTGAAATTTTTCTATGTCCGAAGTACATTGACTCATACGACGCAGCGAGTGGAGTCGACAGCTGCCCTCAGTGAGGAAATCTGGTGGTGAAGGCTCCTGAAGATCAAGTGATTTCTGATCAAATGTGAATTAAAAGAAAACATGCAGTGCCGAATTTTGCATCTCTCACTAAATTCAGTTTGTCTGGCCCCCCGATCTTCCGAGTGCTGACATATAAAAATGATCCTTAGAGAACATTAGTCCACTTCACCTACCTGGCTAATCAAAAACATTCATCCTACAACCTTCTTCAGAAAGAAGTCGGTTCCCTCTCTCTCTTTGTCACCAATGAGGTTCAGCACATTCAGTGGTCTCTCGAGAAGTTTATCTCTGGTGTATGGTACTTTTTGGAAAAACTGTCGACTTTCTACATTTGAGCCCAATAGTGCCTTCCGCTAAAAAGCCAACCTTCTCATTCCACTCCCAGGTCCTAGAATATTTTCACAAGGAGTTTGCGCTATGGGAGACCATATATGTGTTTCTTCAGAACAAAACTGTATGTCCCAGTACGGCAGTAAAAAAGCAAGGCCGATGGCTAATGGCCTATTGAATCTCGCCTCTGCCTTGGCAGGTTTTCTGTGAAATGGCTATGGGGTGGCAGCCGGTTCTACTATTCGTGCCGACCTACGTGCTTTTTCCACTGTTGAGAATGCATTCAACGTTCTCTCATTTCTACAAGGCATGCAAATTCGAATCAGGAGTAAAACAGCATTAAGGTGGAAATAATCAGTTAGCGACAATCACTAGTGCTGCTGAAACTTCCTGGCAGATTAAAACTGTGTGCCGGACCAAGACTCGAACTCAAGACCTTTGCCTTTCGCGGGAAAGTGCTCTACCAACTGAGCCACCCAAGCACGACTCACGCTCCGCCCTCACACCTTTACTTCTGCCAGTATCTCGTGTCCTACCTTCCAAACTTCACAGAAGCTCTCCTGCGAACGTGGTCTAGCGGTTCTAGGCGCGCAGTCCGGAACCGCGCGACTGCTACGGTCGCAGGTTCGAATCCTGCCTCGGGCATGCATGTGTGTGATGTCCTTAGGTTAGTTAGGTTTAAATAGTTCTAAGTTCTAGCGGACTGATGACCAGAGTAGTTAAGTCCCATAGTGCTCAGAGCCATTTGAACCAATCTCCTGCGAACCTTGCAGAACTAGCGCTCCTGGAAGAAATGATATTGCGGAGACTTGGCTTAGCCTCAGCCTGGGGGGTTCAGGAGAGCTTCTGTGAAGTTTGGAAGGTAGGAGACGAGGTACTGTCGGAATGAAAGCTGTGAGGACGGGGCCTGAGTCGTGCTTGGGTAGCTCAGTTAGTAGAGCACTTGCCCGCGAAAGGCAAAGGTCCCGAGTTCGAGTCTCGGACCGGCACACAGTTTTAATCTGCCAGGACGTTTCATATCAGCGCACACTCCACTTAGAGTGAAAATTTCATTCTAGAAACTAGTGCTGCTGTTTATTATATTCCTCAGTGTCAATTAAATATTCCTATCAAATGGGTCTCTAAATATAAGTTTGCGTACTTTATATCATTGTTTTCAGAAAATTCTACCACGTAAAAAAGCAAACCTCAGAAATCTAAATTAGTATGCCTGGGCAAGGTTGTGAACAATATTTATTTCGATTCACCAGACAGCTATTACCTCAAGGAGGGCACTAAACCAGATCTTAAATAAACCATAATAAATGAGTATATGTCCCTATTTACAGACTCGAGTTGGCATTTCGCTTCGTATGTCGCGGCGACAGGAGTGGGGGGAAGACTTTATTGGAAATATTTGCAGTCTTTTTTTGTGTATATTTGACTTCCACAGGAAGAACGCCTTCGTTTACTTCTCTTTTGTGCAAGTATTAAATCCTCCATTTGTACGCCCCCGGCTCGCGGCGCGCCGGTACCTTTGAGGCCGGGCCCCATCCGAGCGAGAGAGCGGCCTCGGGAGTGGCGCGAGGCGGGCTGGCGAGGCGCCCGGGGCTGCCGGCTGCCGGCTGCCGGCTGGAGTGCTGGGGCCGCCAGTAACGGGATTTGCGCCGTTTGATCCGCGCCACCGGCCGCCCAAACTCAGTTTGCAATCAGCGCCCGGTCGCCTCCTGCAGTGACCAATCAGGCGGCCGAGCAGATCGCGCGGAAAAGCTCGTTTGGCCGTTGTCATGCAAGGAGGCGAGCGCAGACTTTTGATGTAGCTGCTGCTTGTTAGCGCCGCACTATAAGTGGCTGGTTTCCTCGGCCTGCGGCTGCTACGTGAGCAGGGCGCCAACCGACGAGTCCTGCCGCGTCCGTCGCAGTGGCGTCTTTTGTATTTCAGACAAAGCTATACCGAAAATAATAGCCGTTTCCAAGTACGAGTTTCTACGACATCTGATCACCGTCAAAGAACGTCGAGAAAAAATGTGTTTCTACTCCAGTGAAGAATTTTTGTTTCATCCAATAAGCGTTTCGACGGTTACCCATCATCATCAGGCGTCTCTTACGTGGTAGTTATTAGTCATAAACACTGGCGATTTTGTGCAGTAGTATGCGATGCAGGCGAAAGGTTGATAGTGACCGGAAAGTGCAAGAAGAGCAGTAATTGTTCTGCATTCCGCTGCTGAAATTCCAATATGCTTCTGACTGTATACCAATCATACAATGTTGTTGTGATGTTGGTTATAGTTGTTTATGTTTTTGAAGGATGTCCATAAGTTGGCAAGGTTCCTCGCTTTGGCGATAAATATGTAGAACTACTTTCAGAAGATAAATATTTTGCTAGATTTCCCGATAATATACGCACCTATCGTTCAAACAAAAGTGAGAGAACAGTGGACATAGAGATGGTACAAGGAACAGCTCTGCCATTTTCCATGGAAGCAACTACGGTACTAGAACAGGTATAGCGTTTAAGAGGTATTGGACGACACGGAAATTACACACACACACACACACACACACACACACACACACACACACAAACACACACACACACACAGAGGAAAGTTCGGTTGGTTTAAAGCAAATTCGATGTCAAAATCATCATACAGGAGGCTTTCGTTTAACTGCAAGAGGATGGGTTCCTAACCAAAGCTGTAACGGGGGGCAAAATTGGTTCAAGTGGCTCTGAGCACTATGGAACTTAACATATGAGGTCATCAGTCCCCTAGAGCTTAGAACTACTTAAACCTAACTAACCTAAGGACATCACACACATCCATTACCGAGGCAGGATTCGAACCTGCGACAGTAGCAGTCACGCGGTTACGGACTGACGCGCCTAGCACCACTCGGCCACCGTGGCCGACTAACGGGGAATCAAATGAAAACGAGACAGATGGGAAAAAATAAGTTAACTGTTTATCATTTCAAAAGTAATGACTGTAATTGTTAATACGTTTATCGTGCTGTGAGGCAAGACGGTCAACGCCTTCATGGAAAGATGTTGCGGTCGCCTTCGGAACCATTATCGTACCCATGCGTGCACTTCTTCGTCCGAAGTTGATCTATGGCCACCAACATCTTCCTTCAGGGCTGAAAAAATATGGAAATCGCATGGAGAGAGATCTTATGATGGATGGGTAAGGGCTCCTCAGCGAAATGTCTGCTGCGTAGCCGAAACAAACTTGGTAGCGTGTGAAGAACGACATTAGTCGTCGTCCATTTGCTTAGGAAGAAGAGGTGCATCCCTAGGTACAATTTTGGTTCTCGAGGTAACCGCGAACATTTTCCCACGAAGGCGTTGCCGACTTGTCTCAAAGTCGACGAAATGTGTGAACACATAAGGCGATAGGGCGTTTGCGTTTTATTAATGTCTTCCCCTTATATTTTACGAAACCGTCTCAGCGTTAAACTTAAATGGTTTGAGGAAATCGCAGTAAATTTCATTAGATTTTCTGAGCAGGGATCCCACCTTTGTCTTCAAGAATACGAGTCCAGTGTCCTAACAGAAGCACCACATATTGTGGTGACTCTACACGGAACATCTTCAGAAAGACAGAGAGTGTCACTAAAAGTTTTAACAAACGCCAAAGGAATAAACTGAAAGAAATTGTTAGTCTTAACAATTTTGTTAGTCTTGTTTCAGTTGTTGGGTCTGTCTTATGCCAGTTTCAGTTTGGTGTACGTTATCTTGAAAACGACTTTGTCATTACTGTACCATCGGCAGTGGTATTTTACTATTTATTCTGGAAATAATTTTAATAATTATTACGATTACTTCATACTTTGTCGTTACAGCAATTTTTGTATACCAAGCAAACAATGCATTTGTTCCAGCAACTCTTAATATTCTTTTCATAATAAACAATAAAACCCTAGTGACGATGCCATAACAGTGCCGCAACATGTTTAGATGAACTAAAATAAAACTTTGTGTCTGCCTGTACAAGCCTAAGAACGAACTGCTCGCATTAAAAAGAAAGTAAGGCAGGAATATATTTTTATCCCACACTGTTCAACTTGCGCACCAAAGAACAAATGACGGAAATAAAGACAGGTTCAGGATAATATTCAAGGTGAAAGGATGTCAATGGTAAGAGAAAGTGAGACAGAATGATACCACATACTGAATGAAATGGACCGTGTACTGATCACCTACTGTGGACTGAGAGTAAACCGAAGAAGGAGGAGAGCAATGAGTAGGTAGCAGAAATGAGAATAATGTGAAACTTAGCATCAAACTTGAGGACCACAAAGTAGACGAAGTTAAGGAATTCTGCTACCTCAGAAGCAAATAATGCATGACGGACGAAGCAAGGAGTGCAGAAAAAGCAGACTAACAAAGGCAAATACGACATTCCAGGCCAAAAGAAGCCCACTAGCATCAAGCATAGACTTCAATTTGAGGACGAAATTTCTGAGGATGTACGTTTGCAATATAACATTGTATGGAAGTGAATTATTGGCTGTGTGAAAACCGGAAAAGAAGAAAACCGAAAAGTCTGTGATGTGGTGTTACAAAGGATGTTGAAAATTAGGTAGACTGGTAAGATAAGGAATGACGATTTTATATGCAGCCTCGTGGACTTTCAGTCATGATGAAGTTCCTGAGAAGAAGCATATGCCACATAAATCTTCATTAACGATAAATGAGTGCCGTTGCCATAAATATGAATCCTTAGTATTTCAATCTACCATTCTGAACGAAATATACACAATATAATTCCCTTAAAAATCCTCAAAATTAAACTTTTCCATGCGTAAAGTTGATACACGTACCAGTACAAGAAAAACGAAAGCTCATTAACATCGACGGCATCGCTTTGCTAGGACGAATACGTTTCACATTACTTTTGTACAACCACATATTAAATACAACGGTTTGAACTTTCAATTTTGCCCAATTTATCCGGCCGCTGTGGCCGAACGGTTCTAGGCTCTTCAGTTCGGAACCACGCTGGTGCTACAGTCGCAGGTTCGAATCCTCCCTCGGGAATGGATGTGTGTGATGTTCTTAGGTTACTTAGGTTTAAGTAGTGCTAAGTCTAGGGGACTGATGACCTCAGATTTTAACTGCCATAGTGCTTACTGCCATTTGAACCATTTGCCCACTTTATATTTACCTGCAGCAGTTGTTCTTGGGATCTACATGCCGTAAAGGCTTTCGATAAGCCTGTACTGTTGGAGAACTAAGTCCAATAGGATTATGGTTTAATACCTGGTAGATTACAGTGTCGTGAAAGATGAAATACTATAGTTTGATTAAAATAACGTTGTAATTGATAGTTCAGAGAGCCAAATGGTAGGAGCCAGGTGGCAGCCAATTGTTGTTTCTCAACCGCCACGTGGTCGCAGTATTGTCTGCTGTGTACATGCATCCAGAGCACGCTGGCTGTGCTCCACCATTGCAATCCGCCAGTCATAAAGTAATATACATGACGATAGTATCTGTTCCCGAAAGAGCAGTTACCGTAGATGACCATGCAGCTTTGCTAGAAATGAAACGATAATTAAATGGACACCTTGGCTGCAAACAGGCGCTGATGTACTTCATTAGGGACATTTTGAAAGTGTGTCCCCCGACCGGGACTCGTACGGGACTTGGTAGATTAATCTGCCACGAGTAATGAGTTGATGGGCAAACATCTCTTAGGTGCACTACGAATGTAGTGGTGTGGACATGTTGGGAATGTGGGTCTCACGGGGAGCGTGCAAGGGATAAGTCCCTGCAGTCGCGCTATCCTCTGTGCCCCCGGTGGCCATGTAAGCAAGAGATCCTGGGTTCGAGTCCCGGTCGGGGCACACATTTTCAACATGTCCCTAATGAAGTACATCAATGCCTGTTTGCAGTTAGGATGTCCATTTAATTATCGTTTCATAAAGTAATATTAATCGAACTATGTATAAATTAAATAATCACTCGATCATGACCTGTTTGAAGTAGCCGTATTGAAATCCGAATAAGTAACTAAATATAGGCGAAATCATTGCCTTAACTAAAATCCTGCTTGTTCCTAATGTTAAACAACTGCGCCATATTTTCCTCTCATATGAAATGTTTCTGTTTCTAACGATTAGCAAGACGCCTAGGTGCTTATCTGTTGATCAAACTCACGAAGACAATGTGGCGATTTTCAGCAATCACGCAGTATTTTTCATTGGCGAAGTAGTAGCCAAACTTGCTCGTTTCTCGGGAGTAGAAGGAGGAGTGAGGACGAGATCAATCGAACTCAGCGATCCTGCTCTGAGTGGAACGGTGGCTATGTGATGGCGTGCCCGGTTGCCATTGAAACCTGAGGTGGAAGGGCTCGAACCGGGCCGGCGTCCTCCGTAATGAGAACCCGGCGAGACTGCGCCCCCGTTTTCCATATCCCAGCGGGCGGCCTCCGCGGAGACCAGCTATTGGCTGGCCCGGCTCATTGGAGGGCGATTACCATAGGCGAGTGGGCCCGAGCACGCCTCCACCCGCCGCATCGGCCGGCAGCGCAGCCGTTGGACTGTGGGGAGCGAAAGGTCGTAGCGAGCCTCGAGTGCTTCTTCCATCACTTACACGCCTACTATACTGTCAGTTCAAAAATGACCAACGGATTGTAAAATTAAATCTAACTTATTCGATAAAATTTCTGTGAGTGTCAATTTAATGATTTCTCTTATGCCTTCTTGTGTTTCCTTGCAGCTAAATCTTTTCTATCTCTACATCTCCGATGACACTGTAATTCTGTCAGAGACAGGAAAGGACTTGGAAGAGCAGTTGAACGCAATGGACAGTGTCTTGAAAGGAGGATATAAGATGAACATCAACAAAAGCACAACGAGGATAATGGAATGTAGTCGAATTAAGTCGGGTCATGCTGAGGGAATTAGATTAGGAAATGAGACAGTTAAAGTAGTAAAGGAATTTTGCTATTTGGGGAGCAAAATAACTGATGATGGTCGAAGTAGAGAGGATATAAAATGTAGACTGGCAATGGCAAGGAGCGTTTCAGAGGAAGAGAAATTTGTTAACATCGAGTATAGATTTAAGTGAAAGTATTTGTATGGAGTGTAGCCATGTATGGAAGTGAAACATGGACGATAAATAGTTTGGACAAGAAGAGAATAGAAGCTTTTGAAATGTGGTGCTATTGAAGAATGCTGAAGATTAGATGGGTAGATCACATAGCTAATGAGGAAGTATTGAATAGTATTGGGGAGAAGAGAAGTTTGTAGTACAACTTGACTAGAAGAAGGGATCGGCTGGCAGGACATGTGTTGAGGCATCAAGGGATCACCAATTTAGTATTGGAGGGCAGCGTGGAGGGTCGAAATCGTAGAGGGAGACCAAGAGATGAATACACTAATCAGATTCAAAAGGATGTGGGTTGAAGTAGGTACTGGGAGATGAAGAAGCTTGCACACGATAGAGTAGCATGGACAGCTGCATCAAACCAGTCTCAGGACTGAAGAGCACAACAACAACATCTAAATATGTACTCTGCAAACCACCATATGGTACGTGGCGGAGGCTATCTTGTACCGCTATGAGCCTCTCCCTTTCCTGCTTCACTCGCAAATGGAGCGAGGGAGAAACGACTGTTTTCACACTTTTGTATGAGCAGTAATTTCCTAGCGAAATGTAGAGCTGGTGGCAGTGGAATCGTTCTGCAGTCGGCCACAAATGCAGCTTCTCTGATTTTTCTCAGTAGCGTTTCGCGAGAAAAACGTCGTCCTTCCTCCAAGGATTCCCATTTGACTTCACGAAGCGACTCCATAACACTCTACATCTACATACGCATCCATACTCCGCAAGCTACCTGACGGTGTGTGGCGGGGGGTACCTTGAGTACCTCTATCGGTTCTCCCTTCTATTCCAGTCTCGTATCGTTCGTGAAAAGAAAGATTGTCGGTATGCCTTTGTGTGGGCTCTAATCCCTCTTATTTTATCCTCATGGTCTCTTCGCGAGATATACTTACGGGGGATCAATATACTGCTTGACTCCTCGTATGTTCTAGAAACTTCAACAAAAGCTCGTACCGAGCTACTGAGCGTCTCTCTCGCACAGTCTTCCACTGGATTTTTTCTTTCATCTCTGTAAAGCTTTCGCTATTACTAAATGATCCTGTAACGAAGCGCGCTTTTCTCCGTTGGATCGTCTCTATGTCTTCTATCAACACTATCTGGTACGGGTCCCACACTGTTGAGCAGTATTCAAGCAGTGGGCGAACAAGTGTACTGTAACCTACTTCCTTTGTCTTCGGACTGCATTTTCTTAGGATTCTTCTAATGACTCTCAGTCTGGCATCCGCTTTACCGACGATATTGACCCAAATTACTGGTAACAAGTCTGGCAGCACGTCACTAAATTTTTTCGAATACGTTTGATAGTACTGTCGTACAGCCAAGTATTAAAGACCACTGTTTGAACTTTTGATTTTGCCCACTTTACCTGCAGCAATTGTTATTGGGAACTACATGGTGTAAAGGCCTTCGGTAAGTCTCCAGTGTTGGAGGATTATGGTTTGATACCTGGTAGGCTCCAAATTCTTCCTGTAATCCTATCTGGCGGGGAACGCGAGGAATGGTACTAAGTGATGTCACTGTCTAAATGGAATTCTAGCAACTGCTTATCCGCTCTCTCAAGCAGAAATTCTAACCTTCATGAGTGATAGTCGCCATGGGCACTAATCCCAGTCTCTACAAAGACGCCGTCAATAGGATCAAGCCTGTTTGTAGGTACAAGGTCTAAAATATGTTACGTATGGGATATATAACTAGCTACTCAAGGTAGTTTTCGGGAAACATTGCCAATAGTACTTCGCAAGGCTGTCTCTCAGTACCTCCTGCAATGAATCCACAAGCGTCCCAGTCTATAGTCAGTAGGTTAAAGTCGTCTGCAACTTGTATTACATGATCTGAGTATTTCTGTCATACTGACAGTAGATTTTTCTTTGAATGACTTTAAAACTATCACAGTGGAATTGTGTGGCCGGTAAAACACCCAAAAATTAACTTTATTTCAGCTAGACCTGTTATATGTGACAGATAAATGTCACACTCAAGCTCGACCTCAAGAGAGACAATATTTTTGTCAACTGCAATGAACATTCCCCTTCCTATAGTGTCTACTGTGTCTTTTCGACATTCGTTACATCAATCGCTAAACTTCTCAGAGCTTTCTACTTCATTTATGCGGGAGAAATTCCCTGAAGGGCAATAAATTCGGGAACTTTCTTAGAAATACTTCGACATTTTAGTGGTAAAATTACTACCGTCCTAGAGTGTTTGTTCTATTTCATATTGCGCTACAACGTAAGCCTAGATATTTAATCGAATGACTGTGTCAAGGAGCACTCCATTAACTCTGGATTCGAACATTACAGGATTGTTTCCCCTATAAATCTGTACTGGTTTAAATTTTTCTGCACTCAGAGCAAACTGCCACTTGTCACTCCAAATAGAAATTCTGTCCAGGTATCGCCCTACAATCACTCAAGGACAACACTTTCCCATACACTACAATATCATCGGCAACAGATGCGGGTTGCTGCTCACCCTGTCCATCAGACCATTTACACATAGAGAGAAAAAGAGCGGTCCTGTTACAGTTACCTGTGGCACTCCTACGGTGCCTTTGTCTCCGGTGAATAGTCGCCGTCCATGACAACGTACTGAATTCTATTACTTCAAAGTACTCGCGGTACTCATATGTCTGACGTGTATTCCGTGTGCTCGTGTCCTCGTCAACAATCCGCAGTGTGGCGCTGTATCAGACGCTTTCGGGATATCTAGAACTACGGAGTCTGCTTTTCTCCTTCACCGATGGTCCGCGTGATTTAGTGATAGAAAAGGGCAAACTGAGTTTCACATGAGCGATAGTTTCTAAACCCTTGTTGATTTGTGGACAGAAAATTCTTTCTCTCATGGAATCTTATTGATATTCGAATTTAGATTATGCTGAAGAATTCTGCAGGAAACCGATGTTAAGGATATTGGCCTGTAATTTTGCTTGGCTGTACTTTACCTTTCTGACACACGAGAGTCGCCCTCGCTTTTACTGCAGTCGGTCTGGACTTTCCACTGGGTTAGAGATTCAAATGGAAGCGTCGTATGGGGCCAATACTGCACAGTGCTTCGCTATGTCTTATTCGACATTATGGCGTCATAAAACTCGAGCAGCAGCAGGTGTAGGTTTTCTTCCACGTCCCGTGTGAGGACGGCTTGATTTACTATGATCTCTAGAGGACTGGTGGCTTACAACACCCGTGGAGGAAAGAGATGTCAACACGTTACACATGGCTGCGGAACCAAGCTACGGAACTTATACGTTTAGAACAGAGTGTTCTAGGGGTGGCCGTTATAGCTGAAACAACACGTTGTCGGTTACATCGTTCTTTTTTTTCAACACCATTTTAACCTGTTAGAGCCGCTCAAAATAACCTGTTCGTAAAATACCCAATATCCGTTTTCTTTATTGCTGTAGTTTCCTGTCATAAACGTAGAAATCGAACATAGGCGAAAATGTTAACTTTCTCAGTTTCAAGATATATAGAACCAAAATATTAAATTGAACAGACAAATAAAATAAAACGTAGTTCTCCTCTAAAAATGATAAGCGTTTGAATATTACAAAAAATCACCTTCAGTCTCCTCTTGATTCTAATTTTTCTAAAGTCTGCTGAAAAATAATGTTGTAATCGAGCATCATACCACTATTTGTGCATTACCAGTGGTCACTGCTAAAGGGTGAAAACTAAAATTGGAGAACTCAATTTTTTGTCTTAATTTGTCTGTTTTCAAGTAGGTAAAGGCATATTATGTAGACACAGGCAACATATCAGCTAATTTCATGTCTCACTGTAAACTATGGATGAACTGCTAAGATTTAAATATTTTTCTTCTATGATGTCGCATGTTTGTTGTCGTTCCTCCAGTTCTTAATTTTTTTAAAGCAAATGGAGCATTGATTATTTCAATGATACACCACTTAATAAAATACTCCCAGACAAGGGATGGTGACATACTGTAATAGAACTAATGTCGGACGACAACAGCAAGAAATTACCATACAGGCAAGACAAGTCTCGCACACTACATGCAGATACCTGCCATCCAGTAGGCCACGATACAGGGTAACAAGTACATTATTGTCTCAGCAGTGCTGTGCCATTTCTAATGCCATCTGTTTATTGCTCATTCCTGTTGGGATTGTTACTGCAATAGCACCGATGGCTTTTCCAGTTTTCTACACTACTGGCCATTAAAATTGCTACACCAAGAAATAATGCAGTTGATAAACGAGTATTCATTGGACAAATATATTATACTATATCTGACATGTGATTACATTTTCACACAATTTGGGTACATAGATCCTGAGAAATCAGTACCCAGAACAACAACCTCTGGCCGTAATAACGGTCTTGATACCACTGGGCATTGAGTCGAACAGAGCTTGGATGGCGTGTACAGGTACAGCTGCCCATGCAGCTTCACCACGATGTCACAGTTCATGAAGAGTAGTGACTGGCGTATTCTGACGAGCCTGTTGCTCGGCCACCATTGATCAGACGTTTTCAGTTGGTGAGACATCTGGAGAATGTGCTGGCGAGGGCATCAATCGAACATTTTCTGTATTCGGAAAGGCCCGTACAGGACCTGCAACATGCGGTCGTGCATTATCATGTTGAAATGTAGGGTTTGGCAGGGATCGAATGAAGGGTAGAGGTACGGTTCGTAACACATCTAAAATGTAACGTCCACTGTTCAAAGTGCCGTCAATGCGAACAAGAGGTGACCGAGACGTGTAACCAATGGCACCGGATACTATCAACGCCAGTATGGCGATGACGAATACACGCTTCCAATGTGCGTTCACCACGATGTCGCCAAACACGGATGCGACGATCGTGATGCTGTAAACAGGACCTGGATTCATCCGAAAAAGTGACGTTTTGCCATTCATGCACTCAAGGTTCTTCGTTGAGTACACTATCGCAGGCGTTCCTGTCTGTGATGCAGCGTCAAGGGTAATCGCAGCCATGGTCTCCGAGCTGATAGTCCATGCTGCTGCAAACGTCGTCGAACTATCAGTGCAGATGGTTGTTGTCTTGCAAACGTCCCCATCTGTTGACTTGGGGTTCGAGAGGTGGCTGCACTATCCGTTACAGCCATGCGGATAAGATGCCTGTCATCTCGACTGATAGTGATACGAGGCCGTTGGGATCCAGCAAGGCGTTCCGTATTACCGTCCTGAACCCACCGATTCCATATTCTGCTAACAGTCATTGGATCTCGACCAACGTGAGCAGCAATGTTGCGATACGATAAAGTGCAATCGCGATGGGCTACAGTCCGACCTTTATCAAAGTCGGAAATGTGATGGTATACATTTCTCCTCCTTACACGAGACATCACTAAGTTTCACCAGGCTACGCCGGTCAACTGATATTTGTGTATGAGAAATCGGTTGGAAACTTTCCTCATGTCAGCACGTTGTAGGTGTCGCCACCGGCGCCAACCTCGTGCGAATGCTCTGGAAAGCTAATCATTTGCATATCACAGCATCTTCTTCCTGTTGGTTAAATTTCGTGTCTGTAGCACGTCGTCTTCGTGCTGTAGCAATCTTGATGGCCAGTAGTGTATAATGACGCAATATTTCGAGGCAACGGAAATTTTATGAATTAGACTTACTGTTTTTTTTTTAACAGGTTTAAGTAAATACCAACAATTTTAGCACTCCTGCTATGGCTAGTTGATATTTCGGTTTTTTACCTGGTTATTAGTAAAAATAAAAATAAAACCCTGTTATAAACCGAGGACAAGCAAATACCGAAAAATACCGGTATCGCCTTTAACCGATCGGTTTCTCCCACGTTTAGAGTGTTCGCCGTAGTCTGTCGGCCCCGCCAGCGCTGGCTGTTGGCTTCTCGCGCCGTATCGAGCGGGGGCGGCGGTGGCGGCGGCGGCCCAGAGCACGCCACACCAGCCGTGGCAGGGCGGGGGCGGCTGGGCGGCTGGGCGGCTGGGCGGCTGCTTGCATATTCAGCCCGCGCCGCTGCCGCTGCCGCTGCCGCCCCCGCACCCATCCGCCGCCAATATAAAACAGCCCCGCTCACCGCTCGCCGCTCGCCGCACCGGCTCCTGTTGACACATGCAAATTGCCGTATATGTTCCCCGATCAAACACCTCCACCGCCATGCACCGCCCTGAAATTGGCCCATATTTACGCTCAGGTGCGCCCTCGCGTGTCGCGGGCGACTTTCCGCACCTCCGGCGCCGCTTCTGGAAACTTACCCTGCATAAATCTATAATCAATTGGCGCGCGATAAGCAACGACGCGCCGCAACCTATTTTCGGTGTATCGGCTTAACGACCGTCTTTATCAGAGGTTTTAGTCCGCGAATTGTACCCTTGATATGTCGACCTGAGATTGTACAAATCATTCTGCATTCCTTAATTTCTCAGATATCTCGCCTGCCCGTTGTTATGGAGAGGTAAAGCTTTTGAGAATTCTCCCACGTCATTGCCCGTAGAACAGTTTTCAGGTGCTCCCATTATACAAATTTCTTAAAAAAGAATGCGAACTCATATAGACAAAGTGGAAGTACTAACACAGAGAAGTTGTCTTCAGTTTCTCTGTGTCTCATCGGAAGTCAGATTTATAGCAGATACCTCCAGCGTCTCACGACCGATTATGCAGTGTTATCAAATAAGCCATCCAGAATTTCGGCCGCTTACCGTGCTTGGCAAGTGACATCTGTAGAAGTCGGTATTGATGGTTGCGTCCAACACCGTATCAAATGTGCCGGTAAAGCATTTTGAATGCTGCCAGTAAGAATGTGCAGACGTGGTGTCAACGTCTCTTGAGGTTCCTAATGTTCATACCGGCTGAACAAAGACGATGCCATACAGAGACTTCCCTTCCTCGTCCCTTCTAATGCTTTTTGTGTTGTTTATCACCCCATTTCTGTTCGTTCATTTACTATGTCCTAAACTCATCCAAAATTTGAATCTCCAGTCTCTTGAGGTTCCTAGTATACATAGCCGCTATGCTTCCGACATTCTTATATGAGTAATTTTTGAGAATACTTCTCCTGGAGTAACAGCGGTCTGGCTAAAATTATTAAAAAATTGGGTAAAAACAGTCTCGACCGAAATAAAACGTTTTTTTCCAGTGGCTAGCGTTTTCGCTCAGAATGGGACCATGTTCAGACCATTTGTATCATGATGGTAGGCGGTTGCGGTGAACGGAACTGGTGTTGTGACTCCTCGAACGTCAACTGCTGAGCAGTTGATGGCCACATACTGACCGAAACCTGTAACCATTGTAAATAAATGTTTCACTGTGGGCGAGACTGAGTTTGAGACGTGAACAGCTTACGGATACCAAATTAAAACGCTTGACCAATAATGTCAAGAATATTATCGCAATGTCACAAAAATGTATGAAACTTCCTCGTAGATTCTCAGTTGTTTTGGGCAATGACGCTGTCATAGAGAGATTTCCTTTCCTTATCCCTTCTAATTCTTTTTGTGTTGTTTATCACCCCATTTCTGTTCGTTCATGTACTATATCATAAACTCATCCAAAATCTGAATCTTCAATACGTCAGTGACTGAGGAAAAATTTACTGACTCTCCTATACTGTCCTATTTCCATCGTTTACGGTTTGTGATTGAACACATTTGCCTAGGAACTTTCCTTGTCTGAAGTAATATAGCCGTTATTCTCTCTTAGAATAAGACAAAACTATTTGTCAATAGTGAAAAACTTATTGAGATATCACGAATAGATAGTTTTCGCCTGTGAGAACGCTTCTACATGTTATAAAGTGTACGTGTATAACTTGAAACTAATTGAGGTAACTGAGTTCACGTTTTTTTTTTTTTTTTAAATATTCGTAGTCCTGGAGCAACATTGGTTTTAATCTTTAACATTTGTCCAGAGGCTAGAAGTTAAGAATTAGAATATCAGTACCTATTTTTTTT
Organism: Schistocerca gregaria; assembly: GCF_023897955.1. NCBI lineage: Eukaryota > Metazoa > Arthropoda > Insecta > Orthoptera > Acrididae > Schistocerca > Schistocerca gregaria. The sequence goes on along the minus strand of NC_064920.1, from coordinate 791,270,757 downwards.
AAGATTGGAATATTGTCAAGTGGAAGTGTGCGACCATTGTAAATGTCTCTATATTAATTTATTGTGTTACGAACGCTTAAATATACAGGGTGAAGTAGAACTGCACCGTCAAACTTTTAGAGATGGTGACATGGGAGAGAACGAAAAAAAATTCTAATAAACATGGGCTTTAATGTGGTGACCTTAAGAGCTGTGAGCACTTCTTCATCTACGTTCCTATGAAACACATCTCTACTATTGAACAAATGCACAGTGTTCTAAAGGTGTGCATTTACAGTTCATGTTTACGAAACAGTTTGGCTTGTTTCGACCCATACTCCCAACTCTGAAAGTTTGTTGGAGCTCTGTTTCACCATGTATATAGAATATTCGCATTCCCGGGTTCGGCAAGTAATTTCCATCTTTACATGTACATAATCCACTAAAAACCATATATTTATGTAACAAATACAGTTAAGGTATCTAAAATACTTCAATGAATATACATCATGTCGTCACCTGTGGATAATTTAAATTCATTGAAATGTTTTAAATGACTCAATGTTTTTTCTTTTGTTTCTTTTATATTCGTTATAGTAGATTAAATACGTCTGAAGATGGCAACTACTTGCAGAAATCGGTAATGTGAATGTTTTGTATAGGACATATAAGTTTTGTGAATATAATACTGCCTCATAACGTATAAAGTGTTCTGGAGAAGCCAACGTTTCGGTCAAGGTTACAGTGGCCATCTTCTGGGTCTACTCGACTCAGAAGAAGGCCATTGTAACCGTGTCTGAAACGCTGGTTTCTCAAGTACAGTTTTTTTATAATGACGGGGTTCCATTCTCAGTGAAATTTTATGTCATTTGATTCTGGTCAAGGGAAGCCTATGCAATTATATTTTGTGTATATTTAAGCGATCATGACGCAGTAAATTATTATACAGTATTATATTTGAGCCAACTACTTCTGTCACGTTGAAGTGGTCTGGGACGTGAGAAACATAGTCTGAGGTCTTGTACTTTTTCCTCTGCGGATGTAATACCAGTATTCGCTCAGGGCAGTGACTACCGCTACTACCATTTGGCATCACTTGCGGACTAGGGTGCCTTTTGCTACTGGTGAGATTTTGCGCGACTCTTCAGCAAGACCCGTGTGCCTTGTTAGTACGATCCGTGTTTCACACATTCCGTCACACTCTTCATAAATAAATTTGCTATTTTATTTCAGGATACACGAAATTTTTTTTTCGTACGTTTTTTCCGCTACTGCCAACGTTCATGTTCTACGAAGGGTGTTATTTAGTGTTGTATCCTTCAGCTTGGGCGCTTTGTTTCACACGTTTCCCAGTTGTTAGTAATGTTGTTTGCTTTAGGTTAGCTTTGAGGATGTCACTGCACTTCTTATTCTGACGTACGAATAGTAGCCGTTACACGTTAGCTTTTTCATACGTCAGTATGCGATAATCCGTTATGCAGGCCTTATGTCCAATCTACTGTGGCCTCAATTGGCCTCCTCCAGATCACAAATACCTGTGAATCTGATACGCCATTACCCCTAAGATATTTAAATTACTCATCAAAGTAATATAAAAGTTTATATCTTTCCTTGGAGCATCAAACTGAATAAAAACTATTATTTTATCCATTTCGGTTAGCCGGCCGTTGTGACCGAGCAGTTCTAGGCGCTTCAGTCTGGAACCGCGCTACCACTACTGTCGCAGGTTCGAATCCTGCCTCGGGCATGGATGTGTGTGATGTCCTTAGGTTAGTAAGGTTTCAGTAGTTCTAAGTTCTAGGGGATTAATGTCCTCAGATGTTAAGTCCTATAGTGCTCAGAGCCATTATTTTCCATTTTGAGTAAAGAACACCGCAGCTGTTGGCTGGTTGCAGCATTTCCTACAGTGCAATTCAATAAAAACTATTACTTCCGACTTCCTTCCCGTATCATCATCGTTGATGTAAGCCACTCATAAAGACAGATTATGTCATTGAGTGAAACACATATACCTTTTTGCATTCTGTAACTAAACTTTATCGCGTAATTATCCATGGGGCAAAATTTACATTACATCATAGAAGACACTGATAAAATTTGGTTGTATAGCATTTTGCCTCTTTTCTTGACGAAGCTCTCTGGACCACCATCTGTAGCACTGTGGCAAGACACTAGTATATTATGAGAATAGCAGCCGATATGTACACATACACATACTGAAAACAGCTTTTGATAATCCAACAAATTTTCACCCTTATTTGTTTTAAAGGAAAAGATTCATTCCAATGAGTCTACGATTCCAAGTTCGGAACAAATTTTAGTCCAGTGTGTACGTTACCATTATAAGTCATCGGACATTCCTATTTTGTCATTCATATCTGTAAAACCCCTATTGCGTCAGACTGTAGTCATAATTTTTGTGACTATTTAAGGTCATGTATTAGAAGAAATGTACACTCCTGGAAATTGAAATAAGAACACCGTGAATTCATTGTCCCAGGAAGGGGAAACTTTATTGACACATTCCTGGGGTCAGATACGTCACATGATCACACTGACAGAACCACAGGCACATAGACACAGGCAACAGAGCATGCACAATGTCGGCACTAGTACAGTGTATATCCACCTTTCGCAGCAATGCAGGCTGCTATTCTCCCATGGAGACGATCGTAGAGATACTGGATGTAGTCCTGTGGAACGGCTTGCCATGCCATTTCCAACTGGCGCCTCACTTGGCCCAGCGTTCGTGCTGGACGTGCAGACCGCGTGAGACGACGCTTCATCCAGTCCCAAACATGCTCAATGGGGGACAGATCCGGAGATCTTGCTGGCCAGGGTAGTTGACTTACACCTTCTAGAGCACGTTGGGTGGCACGGGATACATGCGGACGTGCATTGTCCTGTTGGAACAGCAAGTTCTCTTGCCGGTCTAGAAATGGTAGAACGATTGGTTCGATGACGGTTTGGATGTACCGTGCACTATTCAGTGTCCCCTCCACGATCACCAGAGGTGTACGGCCAGTGTAGGAGATCGCTCCCCACACCATGATGCCGGGTGTTGGCCCTGTGTGCCTCGGTCGTATGCAGTCCTGATTGTGGCGCTCACCTGCACGGCGCCAAACACGAATACGACCATCATTGGCACCAAGGCAGAAGCGACTCTCATCGCTGAAGACGACACGTCTCCATTCGTCCCTCCATTCACGCCTGTCGCGACACCACTGGAGGCGGGCTGCACGATGTTGGGGCGTGAGCGGAAGACGGCCTAATGGTGTGCGGGACCGTAGCCCAGCTTCATGGAGACGGTTGCTAATGGTCCTCGCCGATACCCCAGGAGCAACAGTGTCCCTAATTTACTGGGAAGTGGCGGTGCGGTCCCCTACGGCACTGCGTAGGATCCTACGGTCTTGGCGTGCATCCGTGCGTCGCTGCGGTCCGGTCCCAGGTCGACGGGCACGTGCACCTTCCGCCGACCACTGGCGACAACATCGATGTACTGTGGAGACCTCACGCAACACGTGTTGAGCAATTCGGCGGTACGTCCACCCGGCCTCCCACATGCCCACTATACGCCCTCGCTCAAAGTCCGTCAACTGCACATACGGTTCACGGCCACGCTGTCGCGACATGCTACCAGTGTTAAAGACTGCGATGGAGCTCCGTATGCCACGGCAAACTGGCTGACACTGACGGCGGCGGTGCACAAATGCTGAGCAGCTAGCGCCATTCGACGGCCAACACCGCGGTTCCTGGTGTGTCCGCTGTGCCGTGCGTGTGATCATTGCTTGTACAGCCCTCTCGCAGTGTCCGGAGCAAGTGTGGTGGGTCTGACACACCGATGTCAATGTGTTCTTTTTTCCATTTCCAGGAGTGTAATTGACATAATAGATTTTAAACCGGCTTCTTAATTAGACAGAAGTTTTTTCCCCCGATATTCGCTTAATGTCAGAGACGTCGCGGCACTGAAGCACGAAGCATAGCCACCGCAGGAACTGGCGCTTCGCGTGCGGCCTATCTCGCTGGTCAAACGGAACCGCGACCTCCGGCCTCGTCAGATCTCCATCAGGTCTCCTGTTGTAGTGGGGATAGGCGTATCGACCTGTCCAGGCACCTCCCCGTTGAGTAGAGGCTCTTGGGGCTGCACGATCCAACAGTGGCTGCCGCGACACCCCATCGATTCTACTGCTACAGTACATCAGAGCCGAGTCTCAGCTGTGTTAAGCAAAGTAGATTTGGGAGGATTGACTGTCCCGTACACAATCCTTTCACTGTCTTTTGAAGATACGTCATATTTTAACATACACACATCAACAACATCTTACATCACCCCTTTATTTCTAAGTTCGTGATAAAGAAACAAAACTGAGTCTGAGGCATGCGTATATACTCATTTGCAATGTGTCCAGATCACCAAACAGAAAAAAAACATACATTTGCGCAGCGACAAAATCGTCTGTTTCCCTTCACAGCGCTTCCGAGCAACGTTGATACGTGGTGGAACGTTCCCAGCTCGAACGCAGGCTTGACTCCGTGGCGACTCCAAAGATGAGATCATCAAGCCTGTCCTGGTCCCAACTGGCCTACTCTTCAAAGGCAATTCTGCGTAAGGCGAGCAGAGTGCGTGGTCGGTGAGGACGTCCAAAAACAGTTAGTTTCAGTCGGTCTCACATATGTTTGATTGGTTTCCTGTTCGAGGAATAAGCAACAAAGTGTTCACGAGAACAGCACGGTGAGCACGCGCCTGATCATCCAATAAGATGAATTTTTCACTAAAATGTTGGCTATACGGTTCCACTACTGGCTGCAGAAACTCGTCCCTGTTCCGTAGAGGAGTGAGACTGCCACGAGAGGTCTACGGTGGCCCCATGTAATCCCATCCCAGAAAATCACGTCGCTACCACCTTGTTGCTCATGTGGTACACAGTGTCGGAGGCGTTCGAGAATGCCGGGTTGTCTCAAGACCTGTTGACTGCGATTATCAGGGTACAAACAGGCCCTAGCCGTAAACACCAGCAGACATAAATGCTGGAGGGCCCATTGAACGTGATTTCTTTCCCGTCTGTTACAGACTCCACCGTGTTGCGTGTTGTGTTGTACAGGGTGGTGATCGCCAGCTCGCCATTGTCGTTGGAAATGGAGATTCGAATCATACAATCGTGTCCTAACAGGTTGACACGATAAATGACGCTCTGTAGCCTCTTATAACGCCGAATTCAGTTCCGGAGTACTCAGCTCACGGTTCCTTTCACTTAAAAGTCGTAGATATCGATCATCCTGTATAGCTTTCGAACCTGGCCTCGCGCTGTATATCTCCAACACTGCCTGTCGATAGGGTGCAATTCTATGTCCACGATACATCACCTTGACTCCGGTGCAGACGTCAAGTAACTTCCCTGGTTTGCAAGCCTTATGCGCGTGACGTGGCAATACGGACCCGACATTTGATGCCGTTGCCTTCGAGGCTTGGTGAATGTTCACTCTGCTGTTCTACAGCCGTCTCTGGTGCGTCCCATCTGGTGCTCTACTATCAACTGAAATGCAGCAATTCATTCTAGTGTGGCGTTGTACCCGCAGTGTTTGTTCATTAACAACTTCAGGGATGACATTTCGATGGGTACAGGAAAGTTCGTAAAAGCAACACACCTGCACTACATGTCGGTGCGATGCAAATGTTTGTTGATGTGCATATCTTTCGATTCTTCTTGTGTAGCTCTTCTTTTTGTCTTATCTGATCGTATCTACCACAAGAAAGATACTTTTACATGCAGTCACTTCCTAGCTGAGAAATTTACTCATTTCTTAACAAGTCGCGTTTCTCTTCTTTAGATACCATAAGGAGTGTTCAAACAAAGAGCTGATATGAGACAGAAAATCTTATGTATATAATTGTCTCGTAATGCTAACCTCAAAAGCTTTTTTAGTTTGCAGTCAATTCATACTTTTTCACTTTATGCGGTAACGGTCCAATGCAATGAGTTCCGCAAAAATGGACGTGCGGTTCATCGTGTAAAAGAAATTATATTGAATTATCAGTTCAAAAACTCTGTGCACAAAAAGTTTCTTCTGACTTCATCTAATGAAGTCTTGATCTCTAATATGATTGGTTCTAATGACTCTAAGCACTATGGGACTTAACATCTGAGGTCATCAGTCCCATAGACTTAGAACTACTTAAACGTAACTAACCTAAGGACATCACACACATCCACACCCGAGACAGGATTCGTACCTGCGACCGTAGCAGCAGCGCGATTCCGGACTGAAGCGCCTAGAACCGCTCGGCCACAGAGGCCGGCTCACTCGGTCATGTCCTGTTTGAAGTAGCCATTTCTAAATATAATGTACTTGTATCCAAGGCGACATTTTATGTAAAAGACGTCTCCTGATGTAAAATCAGTTTCCTATCCTGGCACGACAATATTCCTGGAAGAATCCTTCAGGTAAATGTAGCTACAAGGAGATTGTTATTACACTTATCTGGTTTAGAAACAAATGTATCACGGCAAGGCTGACTGATGCGAGGCTTCGCTGCTAATTTGGTGAGGGGCATTCAAATGAAACCCGGTCACTAGTGTAAAGTAACGCTCACGATTTTATCAACTCAAAAATGTAGTTATACATAGTACATATACTCAAAAATAGTCACAAAAATGGTTGCCACATTGATGCACTTCGATACTAGCCGGTCGATTCCATCCTGAAAGTAGCTAGTAGGCTGCTGTCGGATCCAGGTCTGGACACAGTCACATACTTCGTCGTCCGTTGCGAATCGATGTCCGCGAATAGCTTGTTTTAGAGGTCCAGACACATGAAAGTCACACGGTGAAAGGTCGGGACTGTGCGGTGGATGTTCCAGCGTTTCCCACCGAAACTGCTGCAATGTGTGGGCCGGCATTATCATGCAGGAGGATAACGCCATTGGACAACATGCCTCGGCGTTTCGACTTGATGGCTCGTCCAGTGTTCTGTAAAGTGGCTTGATAACGCTGGGCACTGATGGTGGTTCCCCGTTCCAGAACATCGACGAGCAGTCGGCCCTTGTGGTCAAAAAAGTACATCATGACTGCTGTGCACGCCCTTTGATTTCTTTGAAGGTGGTGAAGTCGCATGTTTCCACTGCTTGCTCTGACGCTTGCTTTCCGGTACAAAATTTTTTGTGGCACCATGTTTCGTCACCTGTGACAATACGCGCAGAAAGCCGTATTCCTCCTCATGATAACGCTGCAGATGACTCAGAGACAGCGCCATTTGAGTATTGCGCTCTTCGGCGGTCGGTTGGTGGGGAACCCACTGCGCACAGATTTTTCGAAAGTTCAAGTGTTGATGCATTATGGACTCGTCCACGGTCATTCTGCGTGTGTCCAAGACTAAAAAATTCACTTCCCTAACGATGAGGCTGTCCAGGATCAGCATCGTCTCCCAGTGATTCGCGCCCCTCAAGGAATCGTTTGCGCCATTCCACAACACTTGAACGACTCACTGTACAGACTCTTAATCCGTCGATACATATCACAGCCTCCAACTCCCTCCGCCACCAAACATAGAATCACTCCTTCTTGTTCGTGCTTACTCGCCTGCATGTTCGATAGTGGACGACAACTCGTGTGACCGCCTTCTCTTCGACTTGAAACCACACTGGTGCTATGCTACGTCAAACTGTGCGAGCGCCTCAGTCGCTCCACCGATAGATGGCGGCACTATACCCGCAGTTACGTGGTGCGCCTTACGTGTAAGGCAAAGGTAGAAGCACTGACCAGGTCTTATTTGAATGAACCTCATATTTGCTAAATATTTCACCCGGCTTTATGGTGCGGCCTTTATTTTTAATATTTTCTAAGACGTGTAAGGCAGTTGCTGACAAAGGCACTGAGTGTAGGGCAAATTGTAGCAGTGCATGTGTTACATAGTCATCGAACTGCAAAAAGCACCACAAACGGAGACAACGGCACAGATTCACAAACAGCCGCATAAGCCTGAACGAAAACGACCCTATAAAAACCGGAAACACGTTGAGACAGCAGTCTGATAGATGTATGCGGTTAACAAAAGGTATAAAATATCACTAACTACAAATAGCGGTTAGCAGATCGACCATGTTAAGCAGTCATTAATTGAGGTGGTGGCCGAATGATCAACGTGTTTGAATCTAGGAGCTGGCTGCAGAGTTTATTTTTCTGTATTTTTCGTTTTGAAGACACTACTGTCTTATGAAAGTTTGGCAAGTAATCTTTCTTATACGGCCACACGCATACACACTCACATAAATAAAGTTGTGTTGGTAGTTACGGTGGTCATTTCTGTTATGAATAGTTAACTGAGTGGTTCATGTGTCAATCCAGTGCTGTTGGTTGCGATCTCCTAGCACATAATATCCAAAAAGTTATGGAATTAAAGTATTACAGAGAGGGAAAGAGGTAGATGGATGGATAGAAAGAGAGAGAGAGAGACAGAGAGAGAGAGAGAGAGAGAGAGAGAGAGAGAGAGAGAGAACAGAGACCAGCAATTATTGCGTATATTTGTAGTATCTTATAAGGATACGTATTTTGTAAGAAATAACGCTGAGGAACGCACATAGTATACCCAGAGAATTTACCCCAAATCGCCGAATTTCTCAGAGACGCACAATGTTTACACCAACCATACTGCTGGGTTCGCAAAACAACACTGCGCTGTTGCTCCGACTAAGGCGACACCTTCACTGGTTCCGTGTTTCTCCCGATTCGACGCAAAGCGATTATGCAACCCCATGTCGTCCTTTTTGAATGCCTACAATGCCTTCAGTTGACGTCCGATCGGGAAGCAGTTGCAGTTGTGTTGTGGGAATACCATAAGTAACTGTGAAGCCTGATCCTTGTGTTTCCTTCTGCTAGAGGAAAACATTCTCCTTAATATGTGACTTAGAAGAACAGGTACGGCTGCACCAGTTTAAAATAGATCTACTGTGGAGTTTCTTGGAACCTACCAACCTTATCCAAATTACCATGATAAATTCAACAACTGCTATTGTGTAACTAGAGAAACGAGCGATTAGTCAGATGTTCCTACTTAATGCAGAACTTAATTATTGACTATGATGGGCTTTACACGGAATTAAGAAGTTGTTCTATCGAATAACCAGCTTAGCGAAATAATTCAATAAGAACGTTCAAAATGGTTCAAATGGCTCAGAGCACTATGGGACTTAACATGTGAGGTCATCAGTCCCCTCGACTTAGAACTACCAAAACCTAACTAAGCTAAGGACATCGCACACATCCACGCCCGAGGCAGGGTTCGAACCTGTGGCCGCAGCAGCAACGCGGTTCTGGACTGAAGCGCCTAGAACCGCTCGGCCTCGACAATGGCCAGGGGAGGCCAAGTGCAATAATACCGCAATCGGATAAGATAGTGTATAGCCTTGGTGACTGTTTTCCTTCCGATGTCATGCGATGGTCACAGGTAGCATCAGTACCTCCGCAAGCGGCGCAAGATAGAAATAACAAATTCTGTGGTTTCTCTGAAGTTGTTACGTTACCGACATGCACGCATATCTGAAGGAACAGATATAGTAAAAATAAATATAGCAGCCTATACGCCAAACATGTTTCTCTGATTAACCCTGTTGAGGGAATCCGGGTAAGGGCATGAACAATAGACACTGTGGCATATGGTGGTTTCGATCGGTCCTGGAGTGTGTACGAATAGCTGAGTGGTTAAGGTGACCAACGGGACGAGCAGGAAATTTGGTTTCGAATCCCAGTCTAGTACAGATTTTCATGCATCACCAACGTATTCTTTCAACATCTAATGCAGCTGATGCCAAAATTATAAATGGTGAGGCAAAAAGATGTTAACATTAAATAGGTGTTTAATTACGTCAAACTACACGGTAGGGACCTGGTTGCAAGATTTCAGTTTGGCACCCTTCCCGCTCAATTGGGTGACCATCCGGTCTGCCATGCGCTGTTGCCATTTTTCGGGGTGCACTCAGCCTCGTGATGCCAACTGAGGATCTACTCGACCGAATAGTAGCGGCTTCGGTCAAAGAAAACCATCGTAACGACTGGGAGAACGCCCCTCCTATCGGCATACTCAGCTGAGGATGACACGGCTGTCGGACGGTCCCGATGGGCCACTTGTCGGTCCATTGTTGATTGAAAGGTCCACTGCACCATTTGGGTAGGAATAGAAGCGATGACCTCAGAGATGAGGCGCTTCAGGTCGTAGAAACTGCTGGGATTGTTGGCATAGATGCGATCCTTGACCTGCCCCTCAGCCAAAACATCGCATGGTATCCAGTCGGCTGAACGCGCTGGTCATGGGAAAGGACCACCACTACCAATGCCACGTTTACCGAACGTGTCGTTCCGGTAATCCGTGATTGCAATGGGCAGGGCTGCCGTCTTGCAGGAAGTACTGTCGCTAAAAATGGCAAGTGGCGCATTCTCCTCCACGAGCGTGCTGAGCGTGGGAAGGTAATTCTCTCCGCTGAAGGTCTGTTCTTCAAAAAAGAAGGTTTCGGTCACTCCAAGTACGCTCACTGCACACCAGACGTTGACCTTGGGAGAATCCCGCATATGCTCTACAACTTCCAGGAGTGCGGGACGACGAAGTTATGCTTCTTCGTACGACCGCTGATGAGAAATATTGCCACATCAGGAGACATGCAACAGAATATCAGGCCCCGTGTGCACCCTTTCAAAGATAACTTGTGGAACACTCACACGTGCTTACTCGTCCGCGTTTGTCAGCTGCTGCACAATGTGCAAGTGGTGTGGCTTCATTCCTAGATCATGGTGCCACAATTCTAGCCACTGACCTTTGCGAAATGTTGGTCTTTAGAGAAAGCCTGAGTGAGGGCTTGTGGGCCGGCTACCATCGTTCGGTTGATGAGGATGATATTCTCTTCAGCTGGGAGAGATCTCTTTTTACCACTGTTTCCCTTGCAGCCGTCTTGAATGGACCTCGTCCTTGCAAACATCTCGTACGTACCACCAATTGCCAAGCACGATGGTGCGTCCAGTCCGGTGCAGACATTCTATTTTTCTTGTACTCTGCTTCCGGATAGGAGGCAGCTATATTCCTTAGTTCCTCAATGGAATATCGGGACATCATGGCTTGATCTGTGAAAAAAAGAAAAAAAAAAGGAACACGCATTTAATATTGACATCTTTTGGTTTACCCTGTAATTTACTTATTTTCAGTTTTCTTTGAATTTTCCTTGGTCTCAGAATGTATCCTGCGTTATTAAATTCGACGTCGATTCTTCCGGAGAAACGGAAGCGCAGTAATCTAAGCGGACTACTTCTCTTATCCGTCTAGTACGCAGGATCTCGTCTAAAGCGGATTGCGGTCTCCTCTCGTGAGCAGACAGAGCGTCGGTAAGCAAGAGGCGTCGCCGTCAGAAACAGTGGCAGGGCAGAATGCAAATAGCGGCGGAGGAGTGTTCGCAAAGCGGAATCAGAGCGCCGGCAGTGGCGCTCTCGCCCGCGGCGGCGCCTCGCTGTGTCAGCTGGCGCGACGCTCATTAGGCGCCGTAATGAAACTGTGCTCCGCGGCGCGTGAAGCGCGAGCCGGCGCGCCAGCGCCGCGGCGCGCACCGGCGCCGGGATCAAAGGGCGCCGCGCCGCGCCGCAGCGCCGCGGGCGGCCGCCTCAAAGCGCCGCAAAGTGCCCGCCGCGCACCTCTTGTCACAACACTGTCTGCGGCGCGCCGCCGCCAGATTGGATTTGCACAGAGGCCGGCGTGGCCGCCATCGGCCCCAGGGGGCGCCGCCGCCGCCGCCGCCGCTCTGCGCTCGTTTGTGACGCGGCGCAAGCCGCCCGCTGGCCAGATTACGGCGCGCTCGCTCGTGGGGAAATTCACTCGGAACTTGTTAAATTTACTTTCCAGTCCCCGCCCCGCCGCCCCTGCCGGTCGCGCCTGCCTGCTCCCTCAACTATTAAAACAGATATACAGAGGGAGCAGCGGCCGTCTTTTGTGCGAGGCGGCCGCCGGTGCCGCCATGTGTGAACAGGGCGCTGATACCGCGCCTGACCCACATACTCGCCCCGCCCCGCCCCGCCCTGGCGAAACGGAGCGCAACGGAAGGCTCGGATTTAAATCTTCCCCACTGCTTTCCTTCTCTCTCACCGTCTCCTCCTCCTCCTCCTCCTCCTCTTCCTATCTCTCTCCCTCTCACCCTCACCCCCTCTGTTTCTCTCTTACACGGCACGAACGGAGCCCCGGGAAGCTGTCTCAGCTGATGGAATATTGCGAACGCTTTTTTTTGTTTATTTTTCGAGCAAAAACGTATGTTTGCTCGTCGTTCGAAAGTTTCATATGTGAAAAAAAAAAATCACTTCAGTCTTGGCTTCCTAATACTTGCAAATACATAAACAACAATTGAACCCATATTAAAAGAAATGTATTGGCCAGTGAAATTTAAATATTTTACTGATACAAAATAGATAAAACGTAAAACTAATTTTACGCATCAGACCAAAGTTTACGCGCAGAAGTGTTTTTCATGTGCTTCAGAACTACAGCATGGGGTCCGCAGATGATAACGGAGACACTAAACAGTATATTTCTCCGTGCTATGTCACTTTATAAACTTCGTTTTCGCTTCACACTGGATTTTACTTGCGTATTTACGTGTGTAAGTAAAGTAACTTTGAAACCCTTATATCTCGGGAACCGATGAAGATACGAAGAAAATTTTCAAAAATGGCTCTGAGCACTATGGGACTTAACATCTGAGGTCATCAGTCCTTTTAGTCGGGAACAGCGCGACCGGCCAGTCTCGGTGGCCGTGCGGTTCTAGGCGCTACAGTCCGGAACCGCGGGACTGATACGAGCGCATGTTAGAATCCTGCCTCCGGCATGGATGTATGTAATGTCCTTAGGTTCGTTAGGTTTAAGTAGTTCTAAGTTCTAGGGGACTGATGACCTCAGAAATTAAGTCCCATAGTGCTCAGAGCCATTTTTGAAACTTTTCTTCGTATCTTCATCGGTTCCCGAGATATAAGGGTTTCAAAGTTACTTTACTTACACACGTAAATACGCAAGTAAAATCCAGTGTGAAGCGAAAACGAAGTTTATAAAGTGACATAGCACGGAGAAATATACTGTTTAGTGTCTCCGTTATCATCTGCGGACCCCATGCTGTAGTACTGAAGCACATGAAAAACATTTCTGTGCGTAAACTTTGGTCTGATGCGTAAAATTAGTTTTACGTTTTATCTATTTTGTATCAGTAAAATATTTAAATTTCACTGGCCTATACATTTCTTTTAATATAAGTTACGTGCCCCGCTGGAGTAAGGAAAAGATGGAAACCATAGGAAAAATGCTCCTACTGGGGCACAAAAATTTGAATATGTTCATGCTTATTTAAAAGATTGAGTGAAAAGTGGTTACCAGTTGCCTCATTCTACTTTCTTCAGGTCATTAAAAATATTCCTTAAACTTTTGGTACGCTAACATATTCACTGTGGCAGTGGCAAAGAATCGAGAAAGTAATAAATACCGGAAGATAGTAGACAGTGGTTCTGCTGTAGAAAAAGAGAAGGAGACAATGGTAGTGCGAGACAAAGAGAGGGACACAGTGGAAGTGGAATGTAGTTGACGATGACAGAATAGTGTTAGGAAAAGAGTGAGAAAGACAGTGCCAGGGAGGAGGAATAGAGAGAAAGGTGATGTGAGTGAGAACTATTAGTAATGAATGACAGAGTATATGCCAATGACATCGAGGAAAAGAGAGGTAGTGTCAAGTGAAAAGAGACAGCAGCAGTAGGAATGAAGGAATGAGAGAGTAGCAACGAGAGAGTGCAAGAGGAAAACAGTGACAGTGAGAAGAGACTATAGTAGTAGGACAGAACGAATGAGACTGTGGCAGTTACACAGGAGAGAGTGACGGATAGAGAGCTACAAAAAGATACTGACAAAGCGTTGAGCTGAATGAGTGAGTGAGAACAGGCGTCTAGGACTGGACAGGTAAGAACGACTTGCAGCGATGTAGTGGGTTTGCGTGAGTTACAGTTAAGGTGCTTGAGGGAGCTTGAGGTGAGTTGCGTGTTACCAAAAAGCACGAATATGTTCGCATGCCAATATTTTCGGAAAATTTTTTGAAGGTGCTGAGGAACGTAGAATAAAGCAGCTCGTATCCCATTTTGCAGTCAGAGTCTTTTAAACAGACAAGAACATATTCGCATTTTTTGTGCTCCGTTAGGCGCATTCTTCTGCTAGTTTGTTTTGCCTGTGATGTCATCATAGTCATCTAGGTGCGTGCATGTGATTGTTACAAATAATCTCTGCGTGAACTTATAAATTAGTGTAGCATGGAAACGTGTTGACCTAGGACATTGATTCGCGTGTCGCTGTGAAGCGCTTACGAGGAAAGCTCGCATTCAAAGGAGTCCACAAAGCCTACCTACGGCAGTGTCGGGGAAGAAAAAAATACAATAATAATAAAAAAACAAAAGTATTAAAGAGACTGAAAATTAAATTACGTATTATTACGAAACATTTATTTATGGTTTTATACAGAAGTTTTTTTAAAAAGTCTACGGCGCGGATACGAAATGCGCACACAGAAAATTATGTGTATTCTTGATCTACGAACGTGTCCCCTCGCCAGAGTATAGTATTTTATGAACTTGACGCCACAGAGCATTTCATGTTACATTAAGAGACAGCACAGCCACTACTTTTACACGTGTGAAGCACCACTGTTTGTGAATATTTAAAGAACTTTACGACAACCAGGTGTCTACTTACTATCATTTTCGATCACACAGATCGTTATCTTGTCCGTACAAAATCAAGTCAATGTATGGGAGCTCCTCGTGGCAGTTGTGACGTTTTATGCGTAATGTGTTATTTATTCGTATGTTCTTGCAAATATCTTTGTCTTTTTAATTCATTGGTTTACAAATTGTCTAGTCACCGTTCTGTAAACTATATAGATCTCATTCTATATAGATCTGATGCCTCGTTCCATGACCAAATAGCTTTGGTTCTCATGGTCCAACAAAAAATTTGCCGGCCTATGTGGCCGTGCGGTTCTAGGCGCTACAGTCTGGAACCGAGCGTTCGCTACGGTCACAGGTTCGAATCCTGCCTCGGGCATGGATGTGTGTGATGTCCTTAGGTTAGTTAGGTTTAATTAGTTATAAGTTCTAGGCGACTGATGACCTCAGAAGTTAAGTCGTATAGTGCTCAGAGCCACAGAATTTTATAAGTAGGTAAGTCAATAGTCTGAGCGATTCTTTTGTAATCATATCCAATAGAGAAGCATATGGTGTCATAGTTATAATGGACAAAATACATCTGACTGACTATGTACATTTACACTTGTGATATCTTGTTTTCTATTCGACATGATTAGAAGAGAACCACCCAGATTAAATTATATTACTGATTTAATTCCACTTTGTCCCATGTTAAGTGCACTGAGATGACTTTTACCTTTGAGTTTATGTTTGGAGAACATACTGGCCATTCTAGTCGAGCGATGTCGTTATCCTGAAGGAAGTCATTCACAAGATGTGCACGATGGGGGCGCGAATTGTCGTCCATGAGGACGAATGACTCTCCAATATGCTGCCAATATTGCTGCACTATCAGTTGGAGGATGGCATTCACGTATCGTACCGCCGTTACGGCGCCTTCCGTGACTACCAGCGGCGTATGTCGTCACCACACAATGCCACCCCAAAACAGCAGGGAACCTCCACCGTGCTGCACTCGCTGGACAGTGTGTCTAAGGGGTTCAACCTGACCGGGTTGCCTCCAAACACGTCTCCGACGATAGTCTGGTTGAAGGCATATGCGACACTCAATCCTGAGCGGTCCATTTGGCATGTTTTGGGCTTATCTGTACCGCGCTGCATGGTGTCGTGGTTGCAAAGATGGATTTCGCTATGGACTTCGGGAGTGAAGTTGCGCATCATGCAGCCTACTGCACACAGTTTGAGTCGTCACACGACGTCCTGGGGCTGCATGAAAAGCATTATTCAACATGGTGGCGTTACTGTCAGTGTTCCTCCGAGCCATAATCCATAGGTAGTGCTCATTCACTGCAGTAGTAGCCCTTGGGCGGCCTGAGCGAGGCATGCCATCGACTGTTCCTGTCTCTCTGTATCTCCTCCATGTCAGGACAACATCGCTTGTGTTCACTTCGAGACGTCTAGACACTTCCCTTGTTGAGAGCCCTTCCTGGCACGAAGTAACAATGCGGACACGATCGAACCGCAGTATTGGCCGTCTAGGCATAGTTCAACAACAGACAACACGAACCGTCTACCTTACTCCTGGTGGAATGCCTGGACCCCCTCCGTCTAATAGGCGCTGCTCACGCATGGTTGTTTACATCTTTGGGTGGGCTTAGTGTGTTCTCTGAACAGTCAAAGGGACTGTATCTGTGATACAATATACACAGTCAACGTGTATCTTCTGGAGTTCTCCGGGTTCCCGGGTTCGATTCCCGGCAGGGTGATGGATTTTCTCTGCCTCGTGATGACTGTGTGTTGTGTGATGTCCTTAGGTTAGTTAGGTTTAAGTAGTTCTAAGTTCTTGGGGACTGATGACCTCAGAGGTTTTAAGCCCCATAGTGCTCAGAGTCATTTTTCTGTAGTTCTGGTAACCGGAGTGAAGCAACACTTTTTTATGTGTGTAAATTTAAATGCTAGGGAGTCTTTTGTGGAGGTAGGCGTATTTGTCTGGATTGACATTGCAGGAAATTGTAAATTTTAATGTAAGCAGTTCAGACAAAAAGACATTGGAGGCTTTTGAAATATGGAGCTAGCGAAGAATGCTGAAGATTAGATGGGTAATCAAGGCACAATTGAGGAAGCGCATCATCGAATTGGGAAAAGTTAAGTGTATAGCGCAACCTGACTAAATAAAGGAACTATTTGATAGGACATATTCTGAGGTGACAAGGGACCGTCAGTTCGGTCATGTAGTGTGTGTGTGTCTGTGTGTGTGTGTAGGAGACACCAAGATATGAATACAGGAAAAAAGTTCGTATGGGTGTAAGTCGCATTGGCTGTTAAGAGATGAAGGGGCTTGCACAGAAACAATGGGCTGGAAAGCTGCATCATACCATCTTCAGCCTGAAGGCCATAACGACTGACATAATGAAAACTGCAGTGAAAAATAAGCTGCTCGTTGTTACTCACTGACAACAATATACCAAAAATGAACAAACAGATTTTCCTGTGAACCTGATCGTAACTGATCGAAAAGGGCAGTCAATGTATTTTTTTAATCAAGGATCCACTTACTCAGGTGGTCTTGACGTTCTTACCTATTTACAAATGGTTCAAATGGCTCTGAGCACTATGCGACTTAACTTCTGAGGTCATCAGTCGCCTAGAACTTAGAACTAATTAAATCTAACTAACCTAAGGACATCACACACATCCATGCCCGAGGCAGGATTCGAACCTGCGACCGTAGCGGTCGCTCGGTTCCAGATTAGAGCGCCTAGAACCGCACGGCCACTCCCGCCGGCTATCTATTACAACATCAACATGTGTACTCTGTAATCCGTAATACAATGTGTGTCGGCGTTCTTAGTAACTACTTTACCTGCGACGTCCTGTTGTTTCAAATGGTACGAGGGAGATGCACACCTAGAATTTCGGACGTATAGCAGCCTGCGATGCAAAAGATATGTCCTTCCTGTCGTGTCTACTACTGGAGATTTTTGAACACTGCTGACAGTCTCTCGCAATGGCCAAACAAACCTGTAATGAAGCCACAGTACGTCTTTGAATCTTCTCTCTGTCTTGAGTTTATGTAACTATTTAAAGGGCTTCACCGATGAATTATGTTCAGTAAATTGTAGAACGAGAATTTTGCACACTTACTTCCAATAAATCTCATTATAGCATCAACCTTGCCTTCTGCTAGGTTTATTTGGTCATTCAGTCTTACATAACCCCAGACAAATACTTCTAAATATATGACGTTAGCGACTGATTTCAGTGACTCGTCACCCAGCATAGATTTAAACGATATCTGGGCTTTATTATTGTTTACGTGAATTCCGTTTCATTCATTTATGTTGAGGGTCATCAGCTAAATATTACACGAAGCACTGATAATCTGTATTTTCCAACGCTTGACCTCTTGTTACACACCAATATTGTCTGTGAACCACTATCAAGGTAATCCGTATTCCATACGTATTATAAAAATGTATGTAGGTATGTATGTGTGTATGTATGTAGGTGTTCCACGCCTACTCCTAAACCACTGGATCCATTTGACCAAACTTGGTGCACATCTCACTACTGTCTGGAAAGAATCGCTGTGGCAGTGAGAACCGCTTACCTCTCAAGGGGGTGGGGGTGGGCATGAAAAAGCAGCATAGTTGACGACGCGCATATTGCCAGACAATATTCTTCCAGTATTTGAGAACAACCGCGCTTAGTGATTGCAGCCAGCTTTACGAGACTTTTTCTCGATTACACCCCACACAAAACGCTGAAAGGAAATAAGTGTATCGTTTATTACATTTTCGCTGTGCATGCAGTAAAGCTGCCGCATAAGATATGAAATTTTATTTTATTATTTCTTTATTCCTAATGTTATTTCCAATGTGTTGTACAAACAGTATTCAAATATACCATTAAATGTACCTCCAAAACTGTGTCATTGTACGACACATCGTTCAGAAGAAATGACGTCATAAACATTGAGTTGTGTGACAACGAAGCTGCAGTGTGAAATTCGTTAGAGATACATGTGAAATATGTGTTAAATGTGGGTGACATATGCGTATGTCAGAAAGCTACAGGTAAACAGCTACTTATAAACACCTATACTGATTTCAGCGAAACTTGTCACATTACTTACTGTCTGGAAAAGAGACACTGTGGGGGTAAGAGACAGCGACAACGTACTGGGGAGGGGTGATAATGTGGAAAGAGGAGAGGGGAGGAAAAGATGGACAGAGAGAAAAGGGAAGAAGGTGATGGACAGAGAGTGGTAAGGAGGACATGGACACAGATAGGGGAGGACGAGATGGATGCAGAGAGTAGAGTGGTACATGGACAGAAAGGGAAGAGGAAGGGGTGGACACAGAGATTAGAGAAGAGCAGATGGACAAAGGGAGGGAGGAGGAGTGAATGGTCAGAGACAGGAGGAGTAGGAGATGGACAGAGAGAGAGGGAGGAGGATATGGACAGGGAGAAGAGGGAAGAGGAGGTGGACAGAGAGTGGGGGAATGGAGGAGATGGACAGAGAATGGAAAGAAGTGTAGATGGACAGAGAGAGAAAAGAGAAAGGAGGAGATGGACTAAAAGAGGGGCAGAAGCAGACAGACAGACAGTGGAGTATGGAGAAGGTGTACAGAAAGAGGGGGGGGGGGGGGCGGAGATGAGGAGACGGACAGAGAGGGAAGGAGGAGGTGAACAGAGATTGGCTAAGGAGAGATAGGTAAGGAAGAGACGGCTAAGAGAAAGTTGGAATAAATGCATACCTAGGCAACGCCGGGTACTTAGCCAGTATTTTATACATTGTACTGCCGTTATAGCGACTCAGACGTATGATGAAGAAAAGGGATGAGTCCGTCTCTGCGCCTTCTCATCCGCTATTATTACACATTAATGACGGTACTTCCACAGGTCTACAAATGATTCTATGAAACGCATGGTGTCCCTGACACTAGTTGCATTCGTCTGGCAGTGTTACTTGTCTACGGCCAATCTGTGGTTTACAGAACGATAAAGAACGAACTGCACACGTGATTACCAGTGATGTACATTTCCAGCAGATTTCACTCCGTGTGCTACCTTGCAGATGCCGAAATTAAACAGTTAATTTAGATTTTAAATGTCGTTGTTTCTACAGCGTTTGAAACTGGTGATGCAGGTGTTAAATATTTTGTTACGTAGCATATAGGCTATTCCCATACAATTTTTTCTACTCTCAGCTCTTTTTAATTTACTTCATATCAATTTCTAAGCATTATCTTCAGGTACATTAGCGTTGTGATCGATCTGATACGCCATCGGAAGTATATGCTGCTAGTGTACTCCAGCATAATTTGGCGTGGTAACTATGAGACTTAAGTTGCGTCGAAATCGATATATATATATATATATATATATATATATATATATATATATATATATAACAAAAACATAGCTGATAATAGAAAAACTAGTAAGGGAATTCCTTTACGTAACTGATAAGAGAAAAACTAGTAATTCTCCATACCAAAATTACACCCGAAAGTCTCGACGTTATAACGTCCACCCCTTTCTGGGTAAAATTTACACCTCTTCTCTGCAGTTCTACAACACATGGTTCATACTTGACCTGTTGATTTGTCTTACATGCTCACGGCAAGACATGTATAGGTCATGGTAATTCTGCTGTTGTCTTCCCACTGATCTAGGTGAAGAAATTCGATTATGATTCAAGCAAGTGGTTAAGCAATACCCTGGTCCGCCTCTGGTAGCTGAGTCCCCAGCGCAACGGAATGTCATGCCTAATGGCCCGGGTTCGATTCCCGGCTGGGTCGGAGATTTTCTCCGCTCCGTGATTGGGTGTTGTGTTGTCCTTATCATGATCATTCCATCCCCATCGACACGCTAGTCGCCGCAGTGGCGTCAACTCGAAAGACTTGCACTAGGCTAACGGTGTACCCTCGCCACACGGCAAGCAATACCCTAGAAAAAGTTTAGCGCCTCTTCTTCTCTCATTACACAAAAATATTTATTTTGCGTAATGATGTATTGGTTTTCAACTAAAATTATTTTGACGACAAAATATTAATGTTCCTCTTCAGCGTCTTACATTACCTTGAACAACAGGCGGCATTAATTCCGAGTTTCTAGATAATTCCTTCACGATTCTGCAGTTTCTGTAGTCATCTGTATAAATAACTGTTGTATCTAATGTTAACGCTGTATGGGAAGAGTAACTTGCCCGAGGATTAAATCACAAATTCTGAAAGTAGCCAATAATTACTTGTGACGGGAGCGTCAGTCTGGATATATACATTGGTGTCCAAAATTAAAGCAACACACCGCTATATCCGCTTCCTGCTTCTAATCCAATATATAATCAGGCAGAATGTCAATAGATGTCAGTACGGTCGTGCTCCTAACGGTAGGTGGCATTCCGGTCAACGGACAACCATGCCAACAATGACGTCAGGGCACCCATCAAACGCGGTAGAATTTATAGGGTAGTCCCACATCCACACTCGCTGTGTACACTGCCACAGTCGGCACAGTATGACACAGGAAGACTCCTACCAGACTCTCTGCAGTGGAGAGCCATAGAAAGAATGGAAGCTGGACAGTCGGAAACTGATGTGGCCACATGGCTTACTCTTGAATCGCTCTGTTCTTCTCGTATGTGGCGACAGTTTGGAGAGACCGAAACTCTATCCCAAAGACCAGAGCAGGGCCGAACACGTGTGACATCAGAAAGAACGAACCGTTATTTGGCTGTAATGGCACAACGGTACCGCCTCAGTACTGCACGGCAACTGGCATCTGACTTCGCAGCACCCATTGGACTTGTTACATCGAGGCATTGTGTAGAGAAGGCTTCAGCAGAGTGGCTTCTGCTGTCAGAGACTTGCTGCCTGCTTACATCTGAACTTCTAGAGTGGGATTCTAAACATGCCACCTGCACAGTCGAACAGTGGGCCGATGTTCTTTTCACGGATGAGCCTCGATTTGGTATGGAGCGTGATTCTCGACGGATTCGCATCTGGAGGAAACGTGGAAGACGATTTCTGGACACGAACATTGTGGAAAGGGACCGATATCGTGGAGGATCACTGATGGTGAGCGCAGGAGATATGCTGACCACTCGAACAGCTCTTCATGAAATTGTACGGGTGAATCGGCAAGGTTTAATTTCTGTCAGGTATCGTGGCGAGAGTTTGGGACGTCATGTGTGGTCGTTGCGAGGTGCTGTAGGCCCAGACTTCGTATTGATGGACAATAACGCTCGGCCTCATAGAGCCCGAGTGGTTGATGTTTTCTTGGAAACGTAAGATATTGCATGCATGGCGTGGCCAGCTGCTATTCCGATTTGAATCCCATTGAACATGTCTGGATACTCTGCGGAGATGGGGTGAATCACGTCAGCATCCACCAACCACTCACCAAGACCTGCGAGCAGCTCTGCAGGAAGAATGGGCGTCAATGACTCAACGTGAGATTTATGACATCATTCACTGCATGTCCCGTCGTTTTCACGCCCGTGTTACTGCCAGAGGTGGTCACAACCCATACTGAGCACAGTAATCAGTTGTCGGAAAGTGTGTGCACGAAGAACATTTTTGTCTACCGTTATGCATGTTGTAGTTGTTTACGTTCTGTATTCTTTACATTGTTTCTGCTTTACTATCATCTGTTTATAATGTTTTCTGGCAAAGAAGATCAACCTTGTAAAATTTCCGTTTGTTGCTTTAATATTGGACACCAGTGTAGATTTACGCGTACGAATGATTACTTTTGGAAAGACGGAAAACCACCTAGCAGAGCACAGTGCTGGTTGTTTCGTATACAGTGTGTTATAGAATGTTGTTTTGAAAAGTTGGGAGATTGTAGAAAATGAAACAAGGAACTTGTAGGCGAAATTCCGAAATGAAGTTCCTACAGGAATAGGAGTTGTTTGATCTCCTATCACTTGGACAGCTACCCTTCCATTCACTGACCTTACGTTGCTCCTGCGGATGATAGATAGTAAACACACAACTACAGAAGTCTGCTTAAGCCTGCATACAGGAGATTGTCTGCTTAGCACTTGTCGTCCTAAGGTTCACCTATTTCATGCACTTCTGCTGTGCTGTAAACACACAGCTGGTCAACGTGACTCAGAGTATATTTGTACGCTTACCATGCTTTACGTAGTGTAGCTAAGTTCTGACTTCGTGGAGGGTGATTAGACATTTGAAGAACTTGTTGATATTCATTTGCGTTCTGGAAAAGCTATCAGGAATGCCAGTGCAGCTTGCTCGTTGCACACAGTTAGGTGCCCACATTGACAACTTGCAAGGTTCCCATTGTTAACCAGTGTTGACCGCCGACTGAGGGAGGAAGGAACCGTGCCGGATGATATAGATCAGACCAGTGCAAGGAGAAGGTTACAAGTTCCTGGCGGTATGGTAATATGGGAATAACTTGTGATTAGTCACTGCCGCGGGCTGACCCTTGTCTCAGAATTACCCTTAAGAAACTGTATTGTAATCTATGCACAACGAACTGCATAAACGCGAATTAATAAAGTGTCTTACCCTAGTATCGAATTATAAGTTGGCGTACTTGTAATAAAACAATAAATAATGTTTAATATCCCACAGAAAAAAAAATGTTAAGTAATCTAGCTATACTAACTTATACGAACTGAAACTCTATTCGCCGTGACAATGGCTTAATTGAACAAGTAGTGGATGTAATTTGACATTTAAACACAAAAGCAAAACAAAAAACAAAAAGAAAGAACACATCTGGAATTGAAACACATTTATATCAAATTTAGCTTGATAAGTACCAGTGAGGTTGACAGAGTTGGCACGAAGGGGTTGAAATCTCTGCAAGATGCCTTCCCTTTTTCGAGTATCAACATTAATGTTATCTAATTGTTTCTGTATTGAGCGATAGTCAGTGTGAACCACTGAACTGTAAGAATATTGTACACGCATCAACTAAACAACACGCTGCAGAAGGTGACAGCAGACTTGGGGAATACCTCACGTGCCTGGTGCACCCCCAACACAGAGGCTTGCCGCCTAAAAGTTATAGACACCCGCCATAGTCTTCTTACACCAGCATCTAATTTCAATCACGTCTCTTATTTTATGCTTGGACGGGAAATCGTTTGGAGTGAGAAACTGAGGAACTCTAAAAAAAATATACTGGCTGCGCTGGCTGCGACTTTAAAAGGTGAAATACATTCAGGGGAGAAAATGTTTTTCTTAAAAATATTCTGTTCATCTTGCTGCTTACTTCACGAAAAAGTAAATGACTAATGGTGAAGTTATTAAGTGTTGCTGTAACCAGAGTTCGGCTTATGAGCCTCCACGTACGTCAGCACAAAAAAAAATTAAGTAAAGCAAAAAAGTGTTCATGGAGCTTTTCAATGCGTGTTTGGATTTCAAAATATTGGCTTGATCATTGTATTCGGGCCAACCAATGCATACATCGCGTTTAACCCTAAATGAAAGCAGACACAAGATAAATAAAGTTGCAGGCAAGAATTTTCAGTGAAATAATATTCACTTCTCGCTTTTCAGACACTGAATTTTATTCCAGAAAAACAAACGAAATATCCTTTCACACTGTTCACAACAGTTCATTATTAAAACAATATTTGTCACTGCGAGCATTACGTGTTGGCTTTCAGAAAATCCACTAAAATTGTACAAAGTGCTTCATCTCACTTCCTAGCTGAAGTTCATGTAACCAGGAACTAACGATATTTTTAATTGCAGATTACCATGAACATCAACTGCAGAACATAATGTTTAGACAGTCACATAACCCAAAATTATTGAGAGCCCAAACGCTGAACAATGTTTCAAAATCTTTGTGATCGACACTTGAGAAATACTTACGTCCACGAAAATGGCCGCCAAGACTTATAACCTCGAACTGAACGTGAGTTAGCTCAAGTACTTCCGACTTTTTAAAACATAAACCATAAATTTAATTATATATGTTATGCCGCTCTTAGTTTTCGTGTAGCTTTAATATCTCGCTCACAAATAGTGTTATCGGTCCTAAAGACGCCATTTTGCGTCGTTATATCGCTAATGAATACTAGTCATAGATCTCTAGTTGCCTCTCTTTATTAATGATGTCATTATTTTCAGTTTTACATGTTTTATTTGCTAGAAAAATCACTTTTCCATGCGCAAAGTATACGTCACGAGAGGTATTTTGAAATACACAATATTCACAGAAAATCTATTAGAATATTTCGATAGTGCTCATTGAGTCCTATCCATTGACACTGAATCACTTTAGGAATTTGTGGATTATTAATTTTTGATATTATTTAATAACTTTTAAATTAAATCGCACAGCGAACGCATGTCTTCACTCACTCAGTCTTCTGATTTTTGTCTTCAAAACCATGTGACTGCTTTCTCTGTCACTGGTTTGGCTCAGTTTTTATTTCGAGTGTCACGTATTTCGCATGCTCTTCATTTAGTTAGTTCAGCAAGGTAGGCTACCCTCCGCAGTTCGTTCAGACTGTCAGGTCTTTCCCGCCTCGTGTTCAGAGCGTCAGGCCAGCTGTCCTACACTCAGGATAACTCATACTTCTGGGCGGGGACAATCATTGCGCCACAAAGGTGTCGCCACCATGGCCCACAGCTGTCATATCGCGCTCTCCTGGCTGTCTCAGCACCCGCCCACTTGGCTGCTAGTGTTCTGACAGGACGTGCGCGCGCGGCCACGTCTGTTGCTAAGTTTTTCTCAGGCAATCTCTGGATGTACCGACTCACGGAGACAAAGTGTCGGGCGCCCAGCAGCGTTACGCTTATTCGGACTATGAGAAGTAATGTTTTACGAGTCGAACAGATACGCTTCTCTGAAAAAAAAAAGGGTCGTCTGAAACCCAGACCGCAAACGCCGGCAAATTCCAAAGAAGCTGTTTGTGCTAACAGGGAACATTTTCTGGGCAGTGGCCGTCGTGCGCCAAGGCCTGAAAGCTGTGAAAAAGCCCTGCAGCTAGCACCAGGAACAATGCGTGGCAGTGTCAGACGTTCCTCAGGGGCTGGCCGACTCCCCGTCGGCACGGCTCTTGTGCCACTCACCCTCCTGATGCTCAGGCAGCGACCAGATCCCGCACTGCCCCTGGTGATTTTCCTGATCTCTCCGTTTCCGCCTTCGCAGAATTGCGGCCTGTTAAGGCGTCCGTGCGGTGACTCTCCGAGCAACGTGTTTCGCCCCACACAGTGCCGACACAAACGCTTCTCAAGAAAGGAAGTCCAGTCACCTCTAATTACCAAGAGTAACTAGATGCCGTAACAAGCAGTACGTAACCACTTTCCACCCAATGTCATAGTGGCTCCGTTTTTACATAACTGTGCATTAAATGTGTATATACTGAATTAATTATTAATAAAAGGGCGCAAACGCCGGCCGCGGTGGTCTAGTGGTTCTAGGCGCGCAGTCCGGAACTGCGGGGCTGCTCCGGTCGCAGGTTCGAATCCTGCCTCCGGCATGGATGTGTCTGATGTCCTTAGGTTAGGTTTAAGTAGTTCTAAGTTCTAGGGGACTGATGACCACAGATGTTAAGTTCCATAGTGCTCAGAGCCATTTGAACCATTTTTAAAAGGGTGCAAACCTTCATGACGTGTCTCCTTTCAAAGCGAATTTGAAGAAGAGGATATGGAACATGCAGCTGTCAATCCATAAACAAGGACTTGTGCAGTTCCCCATGAAATGCACATAAATCACATGAGTGTCTCTTGCAGGGAGTGCACTTTCATCGACTCCATGGTCATTTACTTCAAACTATGTGACTGCCTGGTCTTGAACCAGTGGTTCTCTCGTCAGTGTAGTGCTGTCCTTGGTTTTCCACACCTCGTGCTCTTTACTGAGGAGTCGGTTTTTACTAGCGAGGATATTTTTAACTCAAGCAATAGCCACCAATGAGCTGTTAAAAATCCTTGCATTACCCGTACCAGAAGTAGTATCTCAACTTTCTGGAGAATTGCCTCAACCTCTGGAGAATGTTCGATAGCAACTGTGTTCTAGCTTGTGGTTTCAGCACGACGGTGCTTCAGCGCACTATGATCGTTGGGCAAGGGCGTATCTCACGGACAACGTCCGATGGAAAGTAATCGGAAGGAGATGCCCAGTCTGTTAACCGGCACCCCTCTCTGACTTCAGCCCTCTCGACTTTTCTTTCTGGTTGCAGGCTAAGTCCCTTATGTACTAAAGAGAGCTGCATCCTACCAAAACCACGGTTCGGTAGTTTTGGTACATTACTTAAATGACGTAGTGAATCGTACGATTACCGGTAGTATTTCGTAGCATTTTTAGAGAAAAAAAGATAAATGAATGTGTTTGAGGGAAACTGGGATCCGGCGGCTTCTCTTTGTTCTTTAGTTTGCATATAATTAGGACCACACATTATTCAGTGTTAGTCCACTGTGAATTTTATATTCTTACAGAATATAAATCACATTTGGTAAGTAGTAAAAATTGGTGAGTACATAACTTCTGGGCTTTTAGAAAGCAAAGCAATAACTTTTGACGCAAATACAATTTACATGCACTTGTTATTTTGTACAAAAATAGAACGTGAAAGGCAAGAGTTTCCTGTCATTATTGATAAATGCAAAAGTTGCTTAAGAATGACAGAAACATATTCTACATAAGTCCGACAAAGTATTGAAGCGATGTTTGATGTATTTTCGTTTTTCATTTTGCGGTTTTTTATATTGCATTTTTGTTGGGAAAATTGCATTTTCTAGCGCTGTATGATAAATTTGAATTGTTTTCTTTAATTTTACTATAACATCCCTCTGCTTCACGTTACAAATCGACAATTTTCGAATGAAACCTGAATAAACATGAATAATTTCAATTTCGCTATAAATAATAAATAAATATAGTTGAGATATGAAATCCCGTAGGAGGCAGGGGAACATGGCTGTATTATAATGTAGCACTGTACTAGAGCTGAATAGGTCGCTTCAAAAAAATCTTACAGACGGTGAAATAAGCCCATATTACTCAAATTGCCACTTGACTCAATTCGGTTTCCATCCGTTGATCGAAATAAATCCGAACTGCATCAAGTGAGCAGTGTTAACAGTAAAGTCGTTTCCTACTGGCTGCTGATTTTTTTTGAAGCTACCCCTTCAGCTCCAGTACAGTACTACATTGGAAAATACTGTTTACTTTCAAGTAGCAGACAAGAGGATTACCATGAAGAACAAAAATGTTCCACAGGTTTCCTGGCCCTTCATGTGTCCTAATTCAGTTTCTACGTGGATCACCGCTTCCGCTCGTTAGGGGAATCTAGTATGACACTGTCCGAATACGTAAAGCGAGTAATCGTCATGAGGTAACGCCCGATACGTATGCAACACACCTACCGGTCGAGTAAAGCGGATACAATCACAACTGATCGAGTCTACGTTTACTTACTATAGTGTACAGTAGCCTACAGTAGTTTTGTAACTGTAGCCACCAACACCATTAGGTACTCTACCTCAGCTTATAGTATGTATCCGTACAGCGTTTAATACTATTAGTACAGAGCTCGAAATTTTCCGTTGACCATACACTCTAAAGTATGGACGCCACACATTCGGTTCACAGTATTTGATTGTGCTGTAGGGCAGCGAGGGACTTGTTGTAACAGTTTTCATGAAAACTAATATATCTTGAGATCCATTCATGAAATTGCTACTAAATACAGATTGATGGATGCTGTAACTCTTCCTCTACCAAATCAAGTAAAAATAATACCATAACTATTGGTCATTATTTTACAAACAATATTTTGCTAGAAGAAGTGTGGTGTTACAACTTACCTCGTGATTGGGGCAAGTTGCAACGTCTAACGGGGCAAATAGTAACGACACAAAAAAAAGCAACAATGATATTTCTAATCATTTATTCTTTGTTTTTTGTTAACAAAACTGACATCTTTATAAAGTAGGTGTTATGTAATTCTTATCAAAAATCAACTTAAATACACTTTTTAATTAGTCAAAACCTAAAAATTAAGTAATTAACAGTTTTATTTAGTTGAACACTACTTATAATCATCATGGCACTTTTCAATCACAATAAGTAATTAAACTATTTATATCTAAGGTATGCTTCGTATTTATCTCTTTTTAATGCATATCTAACAAAGTATTACACTTATATATTGGTGGGTTTCATTATAATCATCTGAGCTACAATTAATACAAATAAAAGATATAATGTCTCCTGTAACGCATCCTACGTGTGCCCACATCTTACAAATGCAACACTCGACCCAATCATCTTGATTTGAATCTGTGTAAGCGTCACCACATACCAGACAATACCACTCTTCTGATTCAGTTTCTGAATCTGACTTTCTTTTATACACCCTCATTCTAGAAGAAAGGAAAAAAAAGTGGGTATCTACATTATAACGTGGGGCATGTTGTAACACGTTACAACAAGCCCCAGGATTTTGTTACAACTAACCCCATAGTATGATTTTTAACATTTATCGAGACAACTATTTAAACAATTTAGCAATCTGAAAACCTGTTACACATTATTAGAGATAGAGAAATTTGAATGTAAATAAGATGTAGAAAGTTTGCAATTGCACGATAATAATAACGCAAACCAAAATGTTACGACAGTACAATTTTACAATTTTATATTACCTGGCAAAAGTGAAGCGCGTGCATACTTCCGCTCACAGCGCCGGCAGAGCGGAGGGGGGGGGGGGGGGGAGGGGGAGGGGAGACATTGGCTATGGCAACATGATGCGGTGTGGTTTATAGGTCAAATCGAGTCAAATAAATACGCTAATAAAGTTTAAGATCCTAGTGAAAAGAGCCTGTTGCTACTTACTCCTGTTGCAACAAGCCCCACGCTCCCTTACTGTTTTGTCAATACGAGTTTTCCGAACAAGAGGCTGGCGTTTCGCTTAACCTACCAGTGTAGAAGGTGCACAGAGCTGGAGAAGCTTTATTTCTCATTTCCTGCCATAAGTTCCTCACAGAAAAGTGTTTCGATTTTCATCCTCTACAATCTCCAAATTTATCAAAAGTTTATTCTGTAAGGCGGTGTACAGGGTACTGTTTTAAGAACGGGCCAGCAGCCGTGCATCTGTGCCTAAGCATGTTGCATGAGCAACAGCCGTAACGCGGCTAGCGGAAGCACGCGAACGGCGCTGGGTGGGCTTTTTGGCTGGGCGCTGGTGTTGGTAACACTGGAGGCGGGGGCGGGGGCGGGGGCGGCGTGTACGTGAGCCTCGGCGAGGTGGAGAGCATGCGGTGGCGGCGCGGCGCGGCGAGAGGCCGGCCGGCCGGCGTCGCCTTCCTTCCTTCCTTCCTTCCTTCCTGCTGGGTGGTGTTCGCGTCCGGCCGCCGGCGCTCGCCTGTTTCCGGTGTGGCCGCAGCGTCGGGGGCGGGGCCCACGCCGCGCCGCGCAGCGCCCAGCCGCGCATGCGCACTGCCGTCCACCCGGACCGTCTCCATCGACACCGCCCGGCCTCGCCGCCTTCAAACTAGCTCCTCTCGCCAGCGGCCAAATAACGCCGCATCGAGATTGCACGCTTCTGAAAAGATCATTTTTTTAACACTTTTATTACAAGACCAACAACGACGAATTATAAACGGGAACTTACATTAAAGACATAATGTACACATTATTAACTTCGATAATACATCGTTTCTTTTTTTTTCCTTTTTACGCTTTAATCTTTCGGCTGTTTTCATACCGCCACTACTGTACTCAACATCTTCTATAACCTGGTATCAGTATTCTAATCTTTGCCTACCTACCCCATTATTTTTGCCACATTTTACTTTCTTATATGTCCATCTGTTCAGGGCAAAATTTACAATTGATTTTAAACTATCTTCGGGCTGAGCAAGAGACTTTAAATTTTACACATGTGTCGGAACTGGATGGCAATGCTACATTAAGTCACCTTGCTTGCCGGTCTCTTAGGAGAGGGTGAGGGTGGCGTTGAAAGAGTGCAGTAATGCCTAATATGTAGGCTGCCCCTCAAGAGCAGCGTGTAGTACCAGAATGCATTCTAGAGGGTTTACATGCAGTCGAGCTCGTCGGAGGAGGAGGAGAGGGAGCAGGAGGAGATGAAACAGAGAGGGAGAGGAGGAAATGGACAATGGACAGAGAGAGTGGGGTGGAGGAGGTGGACAGAGAGAGAGGGTATGGAGATATGGACGGAGAGGGCACGTCAGGAAAGGAACAGAGAGGGGATGAATATTTAATAGCTATGAAAATACCTTTAAGAATTGAAATGAAAACTTTGGGTACTTACAACACATAACTGATGCTCCAATAGTTTACCTCCTACCTATTATCTATTACCTGCAGCACACGTTTATCGTTAAAAACCTCACAAATCTTTTCTATTAAAAATTATGTGTTTGGTGTTAGGAATCAGTATGACACTAGGAGCAACAGTGTTATACTTCTTATGCTAATTTTAAAATGTCTTACATTAAAAGTATATTTTTTATTCAAATAAATATTCCCCTCTGCTGGTGCAATCAGTGAAGTGTCATTCCTGGATGTCATAGCGGATGCCCCGTGAACCTGTCCTTCCTTCTGTTAGTAATAGTCCTTCGCAGAGTTCTTTCCTTTTCTGTTATTTATTCAATTCGTACTTTCCCTACCCACTTAACTTTTAACATGCTTCTATGTGCCACATTTCAAATTACTCTAGTTCATTCTTCTCTGAATGTGCGATGGTCCTAGTTTTACTTATATCCAATGTTGTGTTCCAGATGTACGCTCTCAGGAACTTTATTTCCATATCACTATCTGAAACGGTCAGAAACCCTTCTTTGCCTATACCAAAATGTCTTTGGCATTTCAAGGCTTCAGCTAACCGGAGTGAACTTGCTTCCTAATTGGGGGCATTTGCTTCATTCCTTAACTACGTCGATCTCAATTTGTATTTCGAGCAAGTCGATATTCTCCTTTCTACTACTTATCATGAGTTTTGTCTTCGTTTCGCTTATCGTTAAGCCAATTTTAGTATAATGTTTGCAGCCCATTCTCTGTACTTTACAGGCAGTGTCTTCGGCGGTCCTCAGTATTGGCTCTATTCCTCTTTCACTTTTACTTCTCTTCCGAACTTTTCGTTCCATCGTTGCTTCTATGAGCACAAATTGAAGAATAGCTGTGATATGCTTCATCTCGGTGTTATTTCTTGACAAGAACGTTTCTTTCTTAATATTCCAATTTGATTACTCTTATCTAGGTTCTGTATATAATGTAGACTTTTCGTCTGTCTCTGTAATTTAGACACAATATTCTCATTTTACCCACTCTGTCGAATTATTTATGTGGATCACAAAATACTGCGAAAGTATTCTGAATTTTGTTCAGTAATGTTAGATTTAGCTCTGTGGTAAGTCTTCCCTTCGCTTCTCTTCTTTCTTTGGTAATGTGAAGGCATGGTTTTGTTAAATATAGTAGTAGATCGTCCGTTTCATTTTTTCTGACTCCAATTAAAATAATCATCTGGTTCTTTTACTTCTTGCAGATTTCAGTATCTTCTAAGGTATTTGATCGACTCTAACTACTTCTTCGAGCGAAGTTATTAAAACTCTGTCAAACTCTGATTTACTATGACAGGCAGGAGCTGAGAAAACTTGGATTTCATGGTCGAGCGGCTGCTCATAAGCCACACATCACGCCGGTAAATGCCAAACGACGTCTCGCTTGGTGTAAAGAGCGTAAACATTGGGCGATTGAACAGTGGAAAAACGTTGTGTGGAGTCAAGAATCACAGTACGCAATTTGACGATCAAATGGTTCAAATGGCTCTGAGCACTATGGGATTTAACATCTGAGGTCATCAGTCCCCTAGAACGTAAAACTACTTAAACCTAACTAACCTAAGGACATCACACACATCCATGCCCGAGGCGGTATTCGAACCTGCGACCGTAGCGGTCTCGCGGTTCCAGACTGGAGCGCCTAGAACCGCTCGGCCACACCGGCCGGCTTTGACGATCCGATGGCAGGGTGTCGTTATGACGAGTGCCCTGCGAACGTCATCTGCCAGCGTGTGTAGTGACAAATTCGGAGGTGGTGTTATGGTATGGTCGTGTTTTTCACCCCTTGTTGTTTTGCGTGGCACAATCACATGCTCTTAATTGATGTTCTAAGCACCTTCTTGCTTCCCACTGTTGAAGAGCAATTGGTAATGCTCGGCCGGAGGCGGAGTAGTTACACGACAATAACATCCCTGTATCGTACTGGCTTGCACAGAGTCCAGACCTGAATCCTATACAACACCTTTGGAATGTTTTGGAATGCCGACTTCGTGCCAGACCTGACCGACCGACATCGATAATCGATACTTCTTCTCAGTGCAGCACTCCGTGAAGAATTCGCCAAGAAACCGTCCACCACCTGATTGAACGCATGTATGCGAAAGTGAAAACTGTCATCAAGGCTGCCTTGGGCCAACACCATGTTGAATTCCGGCATTACCGATGGAGGGCTTCACGAAGTTGTAAGTCATTTTCAGTCATGTGTCCGGATACTTTTGATCGCATAGTGTATTTTGTGTGATTTGCTGCTGAACGGGCTGTCTAGCGGCAGGGATCGGCTTCTGAAGTGTCGGCGCTTTGTAACGCCATTTTATGACATTTCCGTACACTGGTTCTCATCCTCAAGATCTTCTTTACAACCCCTAGAAAACTTTCGACATCTTTTTGTTATACACTGCATCTGAACTGATTAGTCCACTTACACTAAAGCTCCGACTAAACTCGTACGTAACTTTGACTAAGTTGCATGGTTTTTCTTACACGCTTTGTATTTCGCCCTCTCCTATTTCTCTCGGGAATGGAATCTGCTCCAGGTACTGCTGACTGTAAGAAGAAAAAGTCATAAATGTCTAGAACATATTCAGATGCTCCCTTAAAGCTAATCGTTTACTGTTGGAGTCTTTCCAGTACTGATTAGTTGTGGCCTTCTACAATTACAGTTCTGGATATGGAGATATTTGCACCAGATAATATTATTCCGTCCTCAACGTTTCAGCATTCAGAACATCATTACATACATCTTTTTATTAACCTGAAGCT
The DNA here is from genome assembly GCF_023897955.1 of Schistocerca gregaria. NCBI lineage: Eukaryota > Metazoa > Arthropoda > Insecta > Orthoptera > Acrididae > Schistocerca > Schistocerca gregaria. The sequence goes on along the minus strand of NC_064920.1, from coordinate 791,237,021 downwards.
ACAACGGTCAGTATAATCTGTCACTGATTCAGACTCTGCTATCTGCATTATTTGCTTTTACTCCAAACATGTCCTGTAGGAGTCTACCCAGGTTCATGGTAGACTAGATTCTGATGCTTTGTTGTTCAAATTTTGCTTCAAATATTCTGCAAACGAGCCTTGTGATAGAACTATAGCTTTTACTCTACCTGAACTTGGAGCTGTTAATCCTATAGTTCTTTATCTTCGTACAGTTGCATCTGCTGTAATTTGGAATGTGACCATTGCATGACGAGGAGGTGACTAATACGTTGACCACCATAATCACCCGTCTAAGTAATAATTAGTCTTTTATAGATTTGCTGACCCAGTGAAAAAGTCTTTCGAGGAAGCAGAAAGCCTCTAATGTCCACGTATTTATCATTTATTATTTACGTTCGCATCTACATCTACATCTAATCTACATCGGTACTCTCCAAATCACACTTAAGTGCCTGGCTGAGAATTCATCGAACCACCTTCATAATAATTCTTCAGTACTTCACTTGCGAACAGCGCTGAAAATAACGAACGCCTATATCTCTCCGTGCGAGCTCGGATCACCCTTATTTTATTACGATGATCGTTTCTCCCTATGTAATGGCCGCTATCGACAGGGGATCTCAAGTTGATTCCGTATTTCTAGATTTCCGGAAAGCTTTTGACACGGTTCCTCACAAGCGACTTCTAATCAAGCTGCGGAGCTATGGGGTATCGTCTCAGTTGTGCGACTGGATTCGTGATTTCCTGTTAGGAAGGTCGCAGTTCGTAGTAATAGACGGCAAATCACCGAGTAAAACTGAAGTGAAATCAGGTGTTCCACAGGGAAGCGTCCTGGGACCTCTGCTGTTCCTGATCTATATAAATGACCTGGGTGACAATCTGAGCAGTTCTCTTAGATTGTTCGCAGATGATGCTGTAATTTACCGTCTAGTAAGGTCATCCGAAGACCAGTATCAGTTGCAAAGCGATTTAGAACAGATTGCTGTATGGTGTGTCAGGTGGCAGTTGACGCTAAATAACGAAAAGTGTGAGATGATCCACATGAGTTCCAAAAGAAATCCGTTGGAATTCGATTACTCGATAAATAGTACAATTCTCAAGGCTGTCAATTCAACCAAGTACCTGGGTGTTAAAATTACGAACAACTTCAGTTGGAAGGACCACATAGATAATATTGTCGGGAAGGCGAGCCAAAGGTTGCGTTTCATTGGCAGGACACTTAGAAGATGCAACAAGTCCACTAAAGAGACAGCTTACACTACACTCGTTCGCCCTCTGTTAGAATATTGCTGCGCGGTGTGGGATCCTTACCAGGTGGGATTGACGGAGGACATCGAAAGGGTGCAAAAAAGGGCAGCTCGTTTTGTATTATCACGTTATGGGGGAGAGAGTGTGGCAGATATGATACACGAGTTGGGATGGAAGTCATTACAGCATAGACGTTTTTCGTCGCGGCGAGACCTTTTTACGAAATTTCAGTCACCAACTTTCTCTTCCGAATGCGAAAATATTTTGTTGAGCCCAACCTACATAGGTAGGAATGGTCATCAAAATAAAATAAGAGAAATCAGAGCTCGAACAGAAAGGTTTAGGTGTTCGTTTTTCCCGCTCGCTGTTCGGGAGTGGAATAGTAGAGAGATAGTATGATTGTGGTTCGATGAACCCTCTGCCAAGCACTTAAATGTGAATTGCAGAGTAGTCATGTAGATGTAGATGTAGATGTATGTACATCGACGTCAACAAAATATTTCGCATTCAGAGGAGAAAGTTGGTGATTGATATTTCGTGAGAAGATCCCGCCGCAACGAAAGACGCCTTTTTTTCTAATGATGTCCACTCCAAATCCTGTATCACGTCTGTCACATTCTATTCCCTATTTCTCGGTAGTAGAAAACGTGCTGCTTTTTTTTGTATTTTATCGATTTACTCCATTAACCCTATCTAGTAAAGATCCCACTCGGTGCAGCAACACTAAATAAGAGGACGGTCAAGTGTAGTGTAGGCAGTGTCTCCAGTAGATTTGTTGCCTCCTCTAAGTGTCCTGCCAATAAGTCGCAGCCTTTGGCTCGACTTCCTCATAACATTTTCAATGTGTTCTTTCCAATTTAAGTTGTTTGTAATTATAATTCCTAGATATTTAGTTAAAGTGGCGGGCTGTAGATTTGATTGATTTGTAGTGTAGCCGAAATTAAACGGATTCCTTTTAGCACTCATGTGGATGACCTCACACTTTTAATTATTTAGCGTCAATTTTCCATATTTCGAACCATACATATATCGTTTCTAACTCGTTTTTAAATTTGTTTTGATCTTCTGATAATTTTACTACGCGATAAGCGAAAGCACCATTTGCGAACAACCTAAGACGGTTGCGCAGATTGTCTCCTAACCGTTTATATAGATGTGGAACAGCTGAGGACCTCTAACACTATTTCGAAAACGCCAGAAATCACTTCTATTTTATTAGATACATTTCCGTCAGTAACAACGAACTGTGATCTCTCTGATACGAAATCAAGAATACATTCGCATAACTGAGACGATATTCCATGAACACACAATTTGATTACAAGCCACTTGTTAGTTACAATCTCAAAAGCTTTCTGAAAATCGGGAAATACGGAATCAATTTGAAATTGCTTGACGATAGCACTCGATATTTCGTCTGAGTGAAGAGCCAGTTGTATTTTACAAGAACGATGTTTTCTAAGCCCGTGTTGACTGTGCGTCAATAGACCGTTCTCTTCCAGGAAATTCATAATGTTCATCACAATGTATGTTCCAAATTCCTGCTGCGTATCAACTTTGATGATGTGGACCTTTAATTTAGTGCTTACTCCTACTTCATTTCTTGAATATTTGTGTGACCTGTGCAGCTTTTCGGTCTTTGGGTAATGATCTTTCGTCGAGCGACCAGTTTTATATGATTTTTAAGTTGTTGCACCAGCATACTCTGAAAGGAACCTAGTTAGTATACAGTCTGGACAGGAAGACTTTCTCTTATTAAGTTGTTTAAGTTGCTTCACTATTCCGAGGATATCTGCTTCTAAGTCGGCAGCTGTTCTCGATTCGATTTATGGAATATTTACCTCGTCTTCTTTGCTAAAGGAATTTCGGAAAACTGTGTTTATAAAAACTGCTTTAGCAGCAGTGTCATAGATAGTATTTGCATTGCTATTGTGCAGAGAAAGCATTGATTGTGTTTTGCTGAAGCTGTGTTTAGATACACTGCTTTAGCAGCAGTGTCATAGATAGTATTTCCATTGCTATTGTGCAGAGAAAGCATTGATTGTGTTTTGCTGAAGCTGTGTTTAGAAACACTGCTTTAGCAGCAGTGTCATAGATAGTATTTCCATTGCTATTGTGCAGAGAAAGCATTGATTGTGTTTTGCTGCTAGCATACTTCGCTAGAATTTCTTTGGATTTTCTGGCACGTTTCGAGACAAAGTTTCGCTGTGGAAGCTGTTGTTAGAATCTCGCAATGAAGCCCACGCTAAATTTCGAGCTTCTGTAAAAATCGCTAATCTTGAGGATTTTGTTTTCGTTTAAATTTTACTTGAAAATGAGTTGACATAGTTCGGAATAATGATTTGTTCTAGTCTACCAACGGGAGCATCAGACCTGTTTGATCACGAATTTTGATGAGTTTTTGGTGTGTTTTATGAGGACCTGTCCTTAGCACCTTCCTAGCAGCTTTCCATGCGAAGGCCCCCAGTTTCCCAGAGAATCGATGTTTAAGTTTTGTGCGTAAGTCCTAGACTAGTAAGGTTACTCAGAGTTCGACCAAGCGAGTGAAGCGCAGGGCCTCAAGTTAATGTCTACTATCCTGCGGAACTGGTTCAGACGCTATCCGTGCAATTTTTCTTTCAGTTTCCATCGTATAGATTATCATTAAATAGTAACAGAATAGCCTAGAATCTTAGTTCACTGCCTTAATTTATATGATTAAAAAAAAGAAAAGGTTACGTTGAGGGGATGACCAACTGCTGTTGCCACTGTGAAGAACAAGAATCTCCGTTAATTCCTAAAAAAAACGGGGGAATGCAGCTGAAACTTTCCAATCGTGGCATGAAAAACGCATATTAAAAAACACGATGTTAGTACTGGGATGTGGAAGTGTCTACTCCATTGGTCAGCCCCCTTACACAAAGCACGGCGGTAAGGCGACTCATTTCGATTTGATGGTCAAAATTTTGGAGCGAAAGCAGTCGTCTTTCTCCCACTGGCAGTGTGGTATCACCGTGTCTCACTCTTTGGTGTTCGTGCAGAAAAGGCAAAATTGTCACAATAAATTATTCTCCGGGGACGGTAGTGGTGGATCAGCATCCGCTGTCATCAGCCAGGCCAGGTGCCATCCCTGCTCCCAAAGGCACGTAGACTAATGTCTTACTTCCACGAAAACTGCCTCTCTCCTGGGGCACCCCTGCCCTCCTAATGAGGTTCACCGACTGCCTTCTGCCTACAAAGAGGACCCAAAGATGACACTGGAAGTCCAGCTTCCCAGCGTGAAAGCTGCAGAACTTTGCTCCTAGCAAATGTGCCCAGTTCACTTGAAACCTCCCCTTTGGAAAATTATGAATGTCTGTGCTGGTAAACCTCTTCCGTTATTTGATTTTCAAACAGCTGAGCAGACTGAACGTACTCAGACATTTCTCTCTTTACTTATTCTGATCAACACTAAACTGACACACAATATTTTTAGCGCAACGCAATCTGAGTTTCAATAACCCCTACAAAAGAGTGGCACTGACTAACAATAACCTACACCTTTAATGAATCACTTACCTCACAAAAACCTTCGTTACTCGAACTACTGCAATACAGCGAGCGCCAATACTGCCAGCTAAATAAAGGAATGTAACTACTGAAGGCACTGTGTTCAAATGTGTGTGAAATCTTATGGGACTTAACTGCTGAGGTCATCAGTCCCTAAGCTTACACACAACTTAACCTAAATTTCCTAAGGACAAACACACACACCCATGCCAGAGGAAGGATTCGATCCTCCGCCGGGACCAGCCGCACAGTCCATGACTGCAGCGTCTTAGACCGCTCGGCTAATCCCACGCGGCACTGAAGGCACTAACTATTGATAGGCATAGTTAGCAAATGAAAGATTTCGATAGAGAACAAACAATGTATTTACCTTAATAATGTTCAAAAGTCATATATATATATATATATCAGTTCACGACATCCAGTATTATAAATTTACTCTTTCTGATGGACACACGTCCAGATCGTCCGCTCTCAAAATTCTGGCATCTCTTTTCCCACATCCACCACTGCTGGCGGCTCACCTCCAACTGCGCAACGCTACGCGCTGTTCACATCCAACTGCCCAACACTACAATAGCAAATATTCCAACAATGCAAACCAGCCATAGACTGCACACAGCACAGGCACCGATTTTTATACAGAGCGCTACTTAGCGTTACCAACATAAAAACCTAAACAGCCTACTTACACACTGCAAACAAAATTAACCACAAAACAGTAACAGGAATGGAACAACATTACATAGCAATATGCGACATTAATCTGTTGCATAAAATCAGGTACACATCAAGATAGCAATTACGTTTACAAGTTTTACAAATAGATGACCCTCTTGTATGTTAAATTTCACCTGTGGCAGCTGGGAACCTAACATTAAAACTGCTGGAATCATGACACAAAATAAATTTCTTGAAAATGAGAAAACGTTAGGAGGAACAAGAAGACATGCCGTGAAAGTGTTCATTGGCATGTCCAGATATATTTAAATATTACCTAGCTCTTTCTAAAATGACAAGAGAATAAGAATTAAAGGTTCGTAGTGCACGTGTATCAATTAACTGTCCTCCAGATCCCAGATACAACCTGATTTCAACGGTAATTCAGTTATGTTCTAAAAAATCCACGATTGTAATCATTGAAATCATTGAAAATGAGAAAACGTTAGGAGGAACAAGAAGATATGCTGTGAAAGTGTTCATTGGCATGTCCAGATATACACTCCTGGAAATGGAAAAAAGAACACATTGACACCGGTGTGTCAGACCCACCATACTTGCTCCGGACACTGCGAGAGGGCTGTACAAGCAATGATCACACGCACGGCACAGCGGACACACCACGAACCGCGGTGTTCGCCGTCGAATGGCGCTAGCTGCGCAGCATTTGTGCACCGCCGCCGTCAGTGTCAGCCAGTTTGCCGTGGCATACGAAGCTCCATCGCAGTCTTTAACACTGCTAGCATGCCGCGACAGCGTGGACGTGAACCGTATGTGCAGTTGACGGACTTTGAGCGAGGGCGTATAGTGGGCATGCGGGAGGCCGGGTGGACGTACCGCCGAATTGCTCAACACGTGGGGCGTGAGGCCTCCACAGTACATCGATGTTCTCGCCAGTGGTCGGCGGAAGGTGCACGTGCCCGTCGACCTGGGACCGGACCGCAGCGACGCACGGATGCACGCCAAGACCGTAGGATCCTACGCAGTGCCGTAGGGGACCGCAACGCCACTTCCCAGCAAATTAGGGACACTGTTGCTCCTGGGGTATCGGCGAGGACCATTCGCAACCGTCTCCATGAAGCTGGGCTACGGTCCCGCACACCGTTAGGCCGTCTTCCGCTCACGCCCCAACATCGTGCAGCCCGCCTCCAGTGGTGTCGCGACAGGCGTGAATGGAGGGACGAATGGAGACGTGTCGTCTTCAGCGATGAGAGTCGCTTCTGACTTGGTGCCAATGATGGTCGTATGCGTGTTTGGCGCCGTGCAGGTGAGCGCCACAATCAGGACTGCATACGACCGAGGCACACAGGGCCAACACCCGGCATCATGATGTGGGGAGCGATCTCCTAAACCGGCCGTACACCTCTGGTGATCGTCGAGAGGACACTGAATAGTGCATGGTACATCCAAACCGTCATCGAACCCATCGTTCTACCATTCCTAGACCGGCAAGGGAACTTGCTGTTCCAACAGGACAATGCACGTCCGCATGTATCCCGTGCCACCCAACGTTCTCTAGAAGGTGTAAGTCAACCACCCTGGCCAGCAAGATCTCCGGATCTGTCCCCCATTGAGCATGTTTGGGACTGGATGAATCGTCGTCTCAAGCGGTCTGCACGTCCAGCACGAACGCTGGTCCATCTGAGGCGCCAGGTGGAAATGGCATGGCAAGCCGTTCCACAGGACTACATCCAGCATCTCTACGATCGTCTCCATGGGAGAATAGCAGCCTGCATTGCTGCGAAAGGTGGATATACACTGTACTAGTGCCGACATTGTGCATGCTCTGTTGCCTGTGTCTATGTGCCTGTGGTTCTGTCAGTGTGATCATGTGATGTATCTGACCCCAGGAATGTGTCAATAAAGTTTCCCCTTCCTGGGACAATGAATTCAAGGGGTTCTTATTTCAATTTCCAGGAGTGTATTTAAATATTACCTCGCTTTTTCTAAAATGACAAGAGAATAAGAATTAAAGGTTCGTAGTGCACGTGTATCAATTAACTGTCCTCCAGATCCCAGATACAACCTGATTTCAACGGTAATTCAGTTATGTTCTAAAAAATCCACGATTGTAATCATTTTCGAGCGAGCATGTAGAAAAAAAATCTGTTTTTCGCACCGTCAGCGCTGATGCAGTGTGATGTGCACTGTTGCAGGTTACGGCAGCAACTCGCTGAGCAGCATGTCCAAGTCGTCCCTGGACCCGCACTCACATCTCAGGCAGCCCGGTGAGTTTTGTCTCATAAGTAGATTAGTAATTAAACGCGTGTACACAACACTATTTAATCAAGTACACCGATGAGGCAAAAACATTATGACCAAATGCTAAACAGCGTCTTGGTCCACCATCGGAACGCAATACAGCAACGACTCTACGTGGCACAGATTTCTCATGTTCTTGACAGGCTTCCGCAGGCTCAAGATGTCTACGTACAGGTGGCGCAGTACTCATAAATTGCACGCCGGTGTTTTGGGGAAGCGGTTCTGGCCCCTGGCAGCGTCCCAGATACGTCCATCGGATTCCAATCAGGAGAATTTGTTGGTTAAGCCATCAACGAGAGTTCCTTATCGCGTACCTCCAAACCACTAGCCTTATCGTACCGACAATTGCCCTCCTTGCAGTTGCCATCGCCGTCGGGGAAATCGCCAAGCAGAGATTCGGATGACCCGCAGTAATGTACACGTAGTCAGCAGCTCTCATATGCCTTCGTTAACTAATACTGGTCCCAAGACCGCCCAGGTGAATCTTCCCTATCGCATGATACTATCCGTATCAGCCTACGTCCTAGCAGCAATGCGTATTCGAGCAGCCATTTGCGGGGTAAATGCATATCCGGACACAAGCATAGATCTGGTGCAACAAGAAATGTGATTCAGGCGACTCATTTACACTGAAACACAGTCCATTCCCGATGATAACGTGTCTTCTATAATCATAAGCGGCGATGTCTTTGTGTCAACATACACTAAATGATCAAAAGTATTCGGACACCTGGCTGAAAATTACTTACAAGTTAGGGGCGCCATCCATTGTCAATGCTGGAATTCAATATGGTTTTGGCTCATGACAGCCTTGATGACAGCTTCCACTCTCGCAGGCATACGGTCAGTTAGGTGCTGGAAGGTTTCTTGGGGAATGGAAGCCAATTCTTCACGGAGTGCTGCACTGAGGACAGGTATCGATGTCGGTGGTGAGGCCTGACACGACGTTCCCAAAGCTGTTCTGTAGGATTCAGGCCAGGACTCTGTGCAGGCCAGTCCATTACATGCATGTTATTGTAGTGTAACCACTCCGCCACCGGCCGTGCATTATGAACAGGTGCTTTCTCGTGTTGAAAGATGCAATCGCCATCGTCGAATTCCTCTTCAACAGTGGGAAGCAGGAAGGTGCTTAAAATATCTATGTAGGCCTGCGCTGTGATAGTGCCACGCAAAACAACAACGGGTGAAAACCCCCTTAATGATAAACGCGACTACACCGTAACACCACCGCCTCAGAATTTGTCACCACGCACGCTGGCTGATGACGTTCACCGGGCATTCGCCATACCCACATTCTGCCATGGGATTGCCACATTGTGTACCGTGATTCGTCACTCCACACAACGTTTTTCCACTTTTCAATCGTCCAATGTTTACGGTCCTTACCGTAAGCGAGGCATCGTTTGGCATTTATCGGCGTGATGTGTGGCTTATGAGCAGCTGCTCGACCATGAAATCCAAGTTTTCTCACCTCCTGCCTAACTGTCATAGTACTTGCAGAGGAAGCTTATGGAGTTTGGAATTCCTGTGTGATGGTCTGGATAGATGTCTGCCTATTACACATTACAACCCTCTTCAACTGTCGGCGGTCTCCGTCAGTCAACAGACGAGGTCGACCTGTACGCTTTTGTGCTGTATGTGCTCCTTCCCGGTTTCACTTCACTATTCTAGGGATGTTTAGGGGTGTGGAAATATCGCGTACAGACATATGACACAAGTGACACGCAGTCACCTGGTTCGAAGTCCGTGAATTCCGCGGGGTGCCCCATTCTGCTCTCTCACTATGTCTATTGACGTCGCTGATATGGAGTACCTGGCTGTAGGTGGCAGTACAATGCACCTAATTTGATACACGAATGTTTTTGGGGGTGTCCGGATACTTTTTGTCACATAGTGTACGAGATCGTGGACGTTCTCTGCATATCCAACAACGTGCGTTGAACGGTGTGCTGCCTGCGCGAGCATTTACTTCGTCGTCAAATCTGCCGAAATCATCACCTACCCTGCTTTACACAGGTGACAAACCTTCGTCTTTCATGTACTGAGATGATACGTTGACTTCCAGCTCTTTGTTACTTATTCGTGGTTTTACCATCATTAACCACTTTCCGTAACAAATGCTCAGACAACAGCGCGCGTACAACCGGCAAACTTCGGCGTTTCGGGGTGCTCCTTCCTAGGCGCCGGGACAATATAAGATGTCAACGTCGCTTATGGCAGAGTATATACCCATTCGCGGGCCGCATTGCCGCTATAACGAATCCTCGTTCGTCCCCGCTCAGCTTATATACGAGGGTTATACAATAAGTTAGAAAAGAAGCATATGTGGTAAATAGAACGCCTAATTCGTGAAACTGAAACTTTTTTAAGCGTTAGTTGCCAACCTTGGGAAGAGTTTTACTTACCTGTTAAATTAATGTTTACGCAAATTTAACGTCTTAAGTCTTACTTAGGATGGCGCGTCAGCTAAAGAAAGTACATTTGAAGAACAGCGTTCTGTGATGTGACGTTTACTTTCGGAAAATGTAAATTCGTCACAAATATTCTCTTATATCAACAAATAATACAGCAGTATTTGCATGAACCGTGTGAGTGGCCACGAAAGAATAACCGACGAGCACCTCACCGGGCGTCTAGTAAGGGTATCGACCTCGGCCCTGCAAACTCGTATTGATTAAGTTATCCAAGAAGGCCGACGACTCACAGTTGGAGAAGTTGCTGAAAACTACCGTGGAAATACTAGCGCTTGCGCGACTTCATAGATGAGTGCAAAATGTCTCTGGTTATCCTATGATCCGATACCACTGAAATGCGTTTTGCACGACACATAACCTAGTGATGGAGGTCTTAGGTATTACAACTGTCTACCATAGAGTACTTGGTGCACACATTTGCCAGTAAGCAGACATGCAGGACGGCCTGTTTCACTTGATTCTTTGTTTAGGAGTCTAGAACGGCACCCACGAAATAAAAAGACTACACTTTTCTGTACATGTCGTAATTTTCCTTAGCTTATTTTCATTATCTCTACGTCAGACAACTTTGCGAATACTGAATCTCTTAATTTACCCGGGAGCATTATGTGAAAACAATATCACAATTTCTCCAGATATATCCATTTAACTTGCCTGAGCATCACTGTTATAATTTTGTACGATCTGGGTCGATGTGTTAAATCCTAACAGTATGTCTCTGATGTTATTTCTCTGACCTCCTTCGACATCTTCTCTCAGCTTAACATAACAAAGATCGCAAACATTGCAAACACTAGTATGTTGCATGGGATCTTCTTAACAGATGAACGTTGCCATCAACCAACAAATGTAAGACATCCATTCACCTACGCTACCAATGATTTCACATGTTCATGTCAACTGGTACTATTACTCCTTGGTATTTATACACTGTGGTAGACTTTATAAGTTTACCACTAACATTGTAATCGATAAAATCGAGTTATTTTTCTTGTTTACACACATTTTCTTTTAATTATCCATATTAAAATACGGTTACCATTCGGCTTATGAAATGGAAATATTCTTTAAGAAGCTCCAAACTTTCTTACACTGATTTTCCTGCAGATAAGAGCATCGTCAGAAAAGAACCTGAGATGGCTGATGATTTAATCTGGTATATTGAGAACATTAGCAGTCCTGTTGTATTTTCTTGGGCACAGTGTAGCTTTTGTTTCTGCTGAAGATTTGCTGTCTACTGCAGCACATTGCGTTCCGTCAACTAAAAATTCTCTGAGTCAAAATGTTTGAGAAGATACTTCTTATGTATTCCAAATGGTTCGAATGGCTCTAAGCACTACGAGACTTAACACCTGAGGTCATGAGCCCCCTAGACGTAGAACTAATAAAACGCAAGTAACCTAAGGACATCACACACATCCATACCCGAGGCAGGATTCGAACCTGCAACCGTAGCAGCCGCGTGCTTCCGGACTAAAGCGCCTATAGCCTCTCGGACACAGCGGCCGGCTCTTATGTATTCCCAATATGATGTACACGCTACTCAAAAAGAAGGAACAGAGTTCAAACATTCATTGCTTCCAAACTAATTGAGCACTATGGAACTTAACATCTGTGGTCATCAGTCCCCTAGAACTTAGAACTACTTAAACCTAACTAACCTAAGGACATCACACACACCCATGCCCGAGGCAGGATTGGAACCTGCGGCCGTAGCAGTCACGCGGTTCCGGACTGAGCGCCTTAACCGCGAGACCACCGCGGCCCGCACACAATTCCAACGGTCGTGGAAGCAGAAAAGTTCAAATTTTTATGGATTAAATGTGAGCACCATGTTAGACGACAAATATCAAAAAGGTGGCTCGTTTCCTGTCCCACACTTATCGAATTCACAGCTTCAACAACGTGATGTCGCAGAGTTCCAAGAGCGTCAGGCGGAGAGGGAACAAAGACGCGATCTTTTACGTAACCCCACAGATAAAAAGCACAAGGTGTGAGGTCTGGGGACCTGGGACGCCACCGTGGTTGAAGTTCATCTTCTATTCCTCCTCTTCCAGTCCAATGTCCTCGAATGGTGCCATTCAGGTAACGTCGGACGTGCTTAGAGAAATTACTACGTTCAAATTGTGTGGGTTCCTCAGTTGACGTCGTCTTCTTACTTTCGTCTTGCACTTGATACACCACCAGTGCACGTAGTACTGTAGGCAACATGCTAACATTTGCCAAAAGTTATGTTGTTCTGCATTACTTGGAAGGGGGGGGGGGGGGTAAGGGAAGGCTGCGTTTCGCCAGGCCGCTTGCTGCGCCACCATGGCGAGGGGAGTGTCGCTCTGCCTACTGCAGACTCGAAAGAGGACTTTTTTTCTTTAGAGACTGGGAGGGAATCGGATGTTCAGCCAGCCGAAGGAAAGCCAGGAAACTTTGCTTGGTAACAATCATGATGCTTAAGAATGTGGTGGCAGAATATTTCAGGATAGATAATATTATTTCCAGTCATGTGACTGAGCTTAAAGTTACATGCTTGGATTTTGACTAGCATTCTTGCGGGGTAGGAACTTCACGCCTGCGCGATAAGTTAGAGGGGTGAGTTTAAAGGCGGAACTGCTTCAGGTGGGAGAGCACTCGACTGAATCCTCTGTGGTGACTATTATGGTGCGAGTTAAATATTATTGCTAGTTATTTTGAATTGAAGCGGCGTCTTGTGTCTAACTTGCGACTGGTTGTGGCGGAGGAAAGGATGAAATGCTATGAACTCGGGTGACGAATCCATGAAGAGTGACTTAAGTGGAATCCGCAGAGAGAACTCGTAGAGCAAGAGCACAGTCCTGCTTGTGGGGAGCAGTCGCTCATCTCCAGACTCGGGAAGTTTCCAGTGCACAGTAGCTTTCCATGATCTGAGATAAAAGTCTTCCACCCAGCACTGGCCTTCGACTATCCGAGACGATGGCTTGCGGACTCGAGTCTGCAGTAGGCAGAGCGACACTCCCCTCGCCATGGTGGCGCAGCAAGCGGCCTGGCGAAACGCAGCCTTCCTCCACCCCCCCTTCCAATTAATGCAGAACAACATAACTTTTGGCAAATGTTAGCATGTTCCTACAGTACTACGTGCACTGGTGTTGTATCAAGTGCAAGACGAAAGTAAGAAGACGACGTCAACTGAGGAACCCACACAATTTGAACGTAGTAATTTCTCTAAGCACGTCCGACGTTACCTGAAAGGCACCATTCGAGGACATTGGACTGGAAGAGGAGGAATAAAAGATGAACTTCATCCACGGTGGCGTCCCAGGTAGCAGATCATCTACATACGTTACTTGCAAATGAATCGAAGGCTCGTAATGCAACCGCATACCATCGCCTGCAGCCCCAGTCATCGAGCCAGCTGCAGTGAAACGGAGTGCAATGCGAAATACTAAGCTAGCAGCGAGCAGCAGAGCATTTAGATTTCAGGTTAAGCAGTGTCGGGGTTGTATTGAAAGTAATATGTATTTGTGTGGATCACAGAGCTTAGGCTTGTAGTTAATGATCTTTTGGACTTTTCCACTTGAACTGCTTGAGTCGAGCAATCACTCATTTTAGCAGTAAAAGTAGGGTCATTACGTGTCGTTGAGTCATGAGGGATAACTGAATTCGTTTTGTTAACCGTAAACACTATGATCTACCATCGCCGGCCGTTGTGGCCGAGCGGTTCTAGTCGCTTCAGTCTGGAACCGCGTGACTGCTACAGTCGCAGGTTCCAATCCTGCCTCGGGCATGGATGTGTGTGATGGCCTTAGGTTAGTTAGGTTTAGGTAGTTCTAAGTTCTAGGGGACTGATGACCTCAGAAATTAAGTCCCATAGCGTTCAGAGCCATTTGATCTTCCCTCCACAGATTTCAGAAAAATATAATTCATGTGTTTATTTGTTGTGTTGTGTTGTGTCATATCTTGAATTAGAAAATTCGATGTATTTTTTTGTTCCTTTCAAGCGCGTTTTTTGCTCGTAGCGATCTTGTTTTCTTGTCTTTTTAGAAACAAATTAATATTGTTGGATGACTGATTATCATTTAGCAGTACATTGGTGCATAATTACGTAGAGGTTTTGTTTTGTATGTTGGTATTCTGGTTGGTATGAGTTTATTTATCGATAGTATTTTTTTCTATTCCTTCGAGTTTGCATATTGCCATTTTTCATTTTGGCACGGTGAGCGGAGCTGTGGACGCTGGAAAATGGAGTGCCAAGTGGAGAAATCGGAAGATTGTCGACATATTCTTCTGAGTTCAGTAGAGGGGCAGCAGTAGCGGGGGTAGCCAGGAACATCTGCGCCGTGCATGGGGATAATGCTAAGGGACAGAGCACGGCAGAAAAATAGCTTTCTCGTTTTAAGGAGGATCGTTTTGACATTGGTGACGCTGCACGTTCAGGAAGAGCTTCGTGGTGTGACAAATATCGTTTAAATGCATTAATCCGCAATGTTCCATGGCACTGTACTCGAGAACAGGAAAATGTGACGAACTGTTATCTTTCCACCATCGTGCGACATTTGCAAGCAAGGACTAAGGCTTAAAAATTGGGTGTATTTGTACAACATGCTCTAAGCCAAAATCATCATAGTCAGTTGGTGGTCGTGTGTATATCTATACTTGCTTGTCATCAATTGGTTCGTAAAGAACACCGACTATTCCTATCATGTATCGTTGCTGGTGACGACCAATGGTATCTTTACGGCAACGTAAGGGAAAGAAAGGCATGCTTGAGACCAAACGAAGCAGCAACCCTACGTACAAAAGACTTGAGTGTATTTCTAGAAAATAATGATTTGCATCTGGTGCAACAGCAACGGTATGGTGTACTACAGAATGCTCCCACTTGGTGTAACCATCACTGCTGACATTTACCGTCCACAACTGAGACGTCTTCCAGACGCATTACAGCATTAACGACCAGGAAGACTACGTGAAGTGTGCTACTTCATGGTAACTCCCGCCCACATTCTGCTAGACTGACAAAAATCTCTATTCACGCGTTGGCTTGGGAAGTCATTCCGCACCCACCTTATCAATTGAACTTGCTCCATCAGATTTTCTTCTTTTAACCACTACGTTTTTGGGCGCTCTCTGCATCACTAGGTCTAGAGTGTCAAGTAACAATACCAACTTTGCTTCGTCAGCCCAGGGGGCAATGTGCTCATCAGTGTATTTCATAATGGGGGAAATGTTTTCTCATTCGGAATGAAAATTTGGGAAAGTTTGTAAGTTTGACTATTGATTTGATATTGAACTATTGCTGTGTACTGAATCGATACGTGAGGGAGCAACTTGCTGACGCTCGACCGTGGGGTGAGGCTGTGACAGTGCCCGGTGGCAGGGAGCCTGCAGATGGTCTCCCCAGCGCCACGGCGTGCGCGGCGGGGCGCTCGCTGTATTGCTCCTAATTGGAGGAGGGGCGTCTATTTAGCTCCGGCGGGCGGTCATTATAGAAAATTACTTAACAGCACGATTACGTTGCAATTTTCGCAGCATAAAGAAAGTTTGTCCGAAAGAGCGGATTTCTGGTACCTCCGGCTTCCGTACAGTGACTCAGCGTGCGCTCTGGGCGCTACTGTGTCGTCAGAGGGGGGAGTGTCAGGGCTCTGGTAAGAACTGAAGTGAAATCTTACAGCTCCGGTACAGGTTATTTCTCGGAGTATAAAGTCTTTCGGCATCTAGTCCCCAGCATTTATGTCGAGTCCGCAACAAAATCACGGATATTAATGTGTTATAGCTTGTAAATGAATACGCTCCACATGTGGGACACTGCGAATATCATATAAAAAACACAGCAGAATTTATCAGGAGAATCAACCGTCTACGGCTTATTGAGGATGATATGATGGTCAGTTTTGATGCAGTGGCACTGTTTACGAATGTGCCTATCAAAGACGCTTTGGACCTAATTTCCCATTACTTTGTAATTGACATGGTCGAGCTATTTAGGCACACTCTTACGTCCTCCTATTTCGTGTACGACGGCCAGTATTACGATAAGACAGACGGCGTAGCAACGGGTAGTCCTTTGGCTAGGGCTATTGCTAACTTCATGGAGAATTTTGAGGGCATTGCCATAGATACTGCGCCATTGAAGCCGAAGTGTTTCTTTCGATACGTTGACGACAAGTTCGTCATTTGGCCACACGGTCGCGAGAAACTAGACAAGTTTTTGCAACATCTCAATGGCATCAACAGTAATATCCAGTTCACCATGGAGGTGGAAAAAGATAATTCATTGCACTTACTCGACGTCCTTATCCACAGTAAACGAAATGGGTGCCTCGGCCACAGCGTCTACAGAAAACCCACCCACACAAACCTGTACCTGCATGCCACCAACACCCTTCATGCAGCACAGAAGCTCAGAGTATTACAAACATTGGTGCATCGTGCAAGAGTAATATCAGACGACGATAACCTGCCCCATGAACTGAGTCACCTACGCAAGGTTTTAACAGCTACAGCGTCCATCAAACGAAAGAGGCGATTTCTGAGAAATATCAGAGTAGGACCACCGACGAAGAGCAGGAAACGAAACTTGCTTTGCTGCCATTCTGTGGCTCTGTGTCTGGCAAGATAAACCTCCTGTTGAAAACTCACAACATCAAATCAATCTTCAGGCCTGCAACGAAAATCCGTCAATTACTGAGACCAGTTAAAGACGCAGTAGGTCTCAGAGCACCTGGAGTCTACGAAGTACCTTGTGAGTGTGGCCAGAAGTACATCGGACAAACAGTGTACACTGTGGAACAACGCAGGAAAGAACATGAGAGGTATTATCGCCTACGCTGACCAGAGAAACCTGCGTTAGCTGAGCATGCGTTTGAAAACGGTCGACACATGAAATTTGACGATACCTCTGTCGTGGCTCGCACTAACGGCTTCTGAGACAATTTAATAAAGTTAGCTTTTGAAATAAAAATTACCGCAAACACCCTGAATAGAGACAGTGGCTTGCAGCTCAGCGCTGCGTGGGGTCCAGCGATCGCCCCGTTGAAGAGGGCACGTCGAACGCCGACTCAAAACATGCCCATATATGGCAATGTCACGGGCACCAGTGACGTCACAGCCGGCAGCTAGCGTACATAAGGGCACACCAACAGCCCACTGGCAGTCATAACACTTGACAATGGCCAAGGAGTGCTTGGCCAAAAGCTCGTGTAGTTTTCAGCAATTGACGCGATTGGAAACCCGAGAACATTTTATTCACAGTTAGTCAAAGCTCCTGGCTTTCTTGCAGAAAGAAAATTTAAAATTCATTATCGCAGCTTATATTGTATTCTTAGAGGTTTTAATAGATTTAAGTTTGATGGAATTTTGTAGATCGCTGCAATGACACTACAAGCGCCCACAAGATACTTGCTGCCTTCAGTCGATCGTTTGAACAGCTCTCCCTGACTATTGGTTAGGTTGCTAGACACTGCCAAAACATCAAACAAAACAAATAGTGATAAACCTCTGGACGAGCGTTCATGACAGACATAATTCCTGCATCAATACCACAATGCTAATTTAAGTGTTTCTTGATTGTCACAGCATAGCACATACGGTTCCTTCGTTTTTCCTTGTCTGTTTGTTGTGACCTTGATACTGACACTCAAAAGACCGTAACAGAAGTACCACAGATTTCTTTTTCTTCTCAGCATTAGTAGATGAATGAAACATTGCGATTACAGGGTCCGGTACAGCAGTAAGTGTTTAATTTTTTTACGCAGTTAGCGTACCAAAAATTAATAATTGTAGACTGACAACAGGAAGTACAAAATGTTGACCAGCTCGGGCTCATGACAGCGAAAAATGATAGAAATTAAAATAACATTTCATTCGTTTGATATATCATAATGTAGTCTCAGGAAGGTGTTTGTGTATCAAAATTAATACCCTGATCACATTTAAAATTTATCTGCCTCATACGGAGCGGCCTTAAAAAATTGATAACGCACTAATAATTTCTAAAATGTTAATGTGCATTTCATCAAAAGATACAGAGAAAACATTCTAAACAAACTTGACAGACTGACGTTAAATATAAATGCACTGTGTTACAACGGTGTGCACGTTGGCCACACCTCATAAGCCGCTGTGTGCTGCTGGCTCGTGCGTATAACCTTGCACAGTAAGTCTTACGGTGCGGGAAAACTCCCCACCGATCGAAGTGGAGAAGCCTATTCTTGCTCCCCTATAGTCTCATCTTCACTGTAATTCGATTTGCCTCTGCAGTTCGGTATTATTGACCTCGGGACTGAAGAGATCAGCCCATCACAATCTGATCTCACCCCACATGTTTCTTCGTGACGTCTCTGGTCATAACGGAGGTCACCAAGTTATCGATGTATGATTTCCCTGAAGAAGAGTTACTAAATACACATACTATATGTTGTTGAGAAACTGCACATATATTATGCTGAAGGCAGT
The DNA here is from genome assembly GCF_023897955.1 of Schistocerca gregaria. Classification (NCBI taxonomy): domain Eukaryota; kingdom Metazoa; phylum Arthropoda; class Insecta; order Orthoptera; family Acrididae; genus Schistocerca; species Schistocerca gregaria. Next base: position 791,218,344 of record NC_064920.1, on the reverse strand, counting down.
GTTTCGGTATGCTGTCTTCAAATTTTTAACCAAAAAATTTTGGGAAACTGATTATTAAAGCAAATCGAAGAAGTAGGGTAAGGTATTCTCTCTAGAAGTAAACGTGTTTCATTTTGTTACAAAAAGTTCTACCTGTCTCTTTGGAAGAATTTACGAGCATCGAAGATTTCCTTATAACAAACAGGCACTTCGTGAGCTAACCAGTTTTTGCGAAAGACTATCCTATCTTCATTTATGTATTGTCTCATTTCACAGTTATCTCAACTGAATGTTCGTCTATTTTTCTTCTCTTTCGCTCAGTTGCTCACACGGGCTGATAAACAAGTGTTTCTGTTCAGTGTTGAAATTTCTCACAGTTTAAAGCACTTCTAAAATCTCGCATTCGTTCGCCGCAATCCATCTGTTCGTGGTACGCTAGCAGAAGTTCAGATTTCACCACTTTACATAAATTTGTTATTATTCACTTTCAACAATATAAACTCACGGTATGAAAAGCGACCAGAATAGCCTAGCTACAAAGTTTGTGGTAAAAGCTTTCCTTAAAAACCATGCCATGCGCAAATTACATTTCTTCCTGCTGCTAAAAGCAAACACCTAAAACAGTAGCAAAAAATGGTGCACTGTCGACTGAAAGATACTTCAACACTCTTAGGCGACAGCCCCTTGCTATGTTCCAGCTTTCATATATTTCGGTAACTGTCGTCTGCCTCTGGCAGTCAGAGTCGTAAATCAGATACAAGCGACATTTAGCGAAGCCTTGATTCATAGTGCTTAAAAATAAGTTCTTTGTAACAGAAAGCGAAAATAGCAGTCACAATTAAACAAACATTTTTTTTCTTTTTCCTTTTGAGTAGTGCTTAAACGAAATCAGAATCTGACTCAATAACTTTCTTAGATATTACGAACAGGGTAGACACAGAACTGTTTCACAAAACTGGAATGAAGAATTGATGGAATGCTAATGACTTTGATATCATTAGACATAGCATCAACCTAGCCACCTACCTACGAAAGGTAACCCACTGCGGCCTGTTTTATGAGACTGTCCCGGACATCATCTGAAGGTCGAATATAATAAACTTAAGACTAAGAAACTTATGTCCACGAATTAGCGCGGTTTTAGAAAGCATTGCTAGTGCAATACTCAATTTCCCCTGTTCTCACGTGATATACTGCGAACTATGGATGAAACAGGCAGATTCCATATTTCTAGATCTCCGGAAAGCATTTGACATGGTGCTGCATTGCACGCTGTTAACGAATGTGCGAACATGTCGAATAGGTTCACAGATATGTGAGTGGCTCGTAGATATCTTAAATAATAGAACGCAGTATGTTGTCGTGGAAGGCGAGTGTTCGTCAGAGACAAGGATATCGCTACGAATGACCCCGGGAAGTATGATAGCACCGCTGTTGTTCTCCATATGCATAAATGATTTGGCAGACAGGATGGGCAGCAATCTGCGGTTGTTTGCTGATGATGCAGTGGTTCACAATAAGGTGTTGAAGTTGAGTGACTGTAGCAACATACAAGACGATAAAGACAAAATTTCCAGTTCTAGCCCTAAATGTACAGAAATGTTGCTTAATGACGGATGAGTGGGAAGAAGAAACCTGTAATGTTCGGATACAGTGTTACTAATGCCCCGCTCGAAACAGTCAAGTCGTTTAAATATCTTGGCTTATGAGTTGGAACGAGCATGTGAACGCTGTGTTAGGGAAGGGTAGTGTTCGACTTCGGTTTATTCGGAGAATTTTAGGAAAGAGTGGTTCATTTGTTAAAGAGACCGCATATGGGACGCCGGTAGGAACTATTCTTCAGTACTGCTCGAGCGTTGGGGATCCGCACCAGGTCGGATTGAAGGAAGACACCGAAGCAGTCCAGAGGAGGGCTGCTAGATTTGTTACCGGTAGGTTCGAGCAACACGCAAGTGCTACGGCGATGCTTCGGGAACTCAAATAGGAATCCTTGGAGGGAAGGCGACGTTCTTTTCAAGAAACACTATTGAGAAAATTTAGAGAACCTGCATATGAAGCTGACTGCTACACGATTCTACTGCTGCCAACATACATCTCGCCTAAGAATCACGAAGATAATACACGAGAAACTAGGGCTCATATGGAGGCGTACAGACAGTCGCTTTTCTCTCTCTCTGTTTGCGAATGGAGCAGGAAGGGAAATGACAAGTAGTGGTACAGGGTGCCCTCCGCCACGCACCGTACGGTGGCTTGCGGAGTAGCTATGTAGATGTAGTAGGCGTAGACGTGATTTGGGCAAATTGTTTAAAACTTAACTCAAGATGACCCGTTGGGATTTGAAGCTCATTAACATTTAATATGAATCTACGATCAAAGAATTTGCTACGTCACTCTGTTTAAAGGTGCAGCGACTGCGAAATCGACCTTCGTATTACGTTTCCTGTCTCTGTGGTCGGTTACCCTACTACAGAAGCATAATTTGTTCTTTATTTTCTGTTCATCGTTGTGGGATTTTCCGAGCAGTACACTCGAGAACGTGATCTTAACAACGTAGTTCGCTACTACGTAAACAGCATATGATTTACCTATGCTTCACTTGGACAGATATGCTCGCAATGTTTCTGATGTCATCTTGAGCTGTTGTGGCAGATTTTATAAAGTTATCCTAGCCCTGAAATTCACTGTAAAATCTTCCTTACTCTGAGTTTCTGCTTCGTCTCCAGCAACATCATCGTCGACGAGTCGCTACAATATATAATTATTTATTTTATCGTAACATATCGAACAGGATCAGCAGTACTGTAAAATGGGTCGCTAACGATGGCATGTGTACGGGAAGGTATCATCGATGGACGACCGTAAGGAACTGCAAAAAATTCGGACAACATTTCGAGTTGGTGTTATGAATAGCAGCTATTCTTAATTGTAGATAAACATAAGACAACCCATATAAGAAAGAGAAAGAGCTGCATAGCATCCGTTCACAAGATTAGAGTTGAAAATCTTGGGCACGTGACATCACACTATATTTACGGGTAATAGCTCGAGTTATTCTGTATAAATCACTCTTTTACTGGAGGAACTTCCTTAATACCAAAAATAAGAAACCAACCCGAAACAAGGCAATCCGGAAAATTGTTGATATTAGTTGGGGCGCTCAAACCCAGGTGATCCGTACTTCCGTTATGTCACTGTTTCTTGGGTGATAAACATTTCTGCCAAGTTGTAAATATATAGAATCCGACGTAGGCTATATGCTTCCGGCACGAGTTAAAAAGTACTTAGATGCGATACGAAATAGGACGATCACATAAAGTCAGTATTAGAGAAGATGAACATAAGACTTACGTTTTTCATCAGGTTTGATTCTATGGAAATAATTGTGATCCATGACTATGATTTACTCTAGGACAGAAAGTCAGCATCGTTTGTGATTATCATCTGCATTTTATTACAGCTCTAGACCTCAGCTAACAGCGCAGCTATCACTAGTGTATTACAGCCAGTCTAGTAGACTTATCACAGTCAAACTAACTGTAGCTCGTACACGCCGAAGTTACATTGTAATATGTATCGTTATAATTATGCTGTTATAGATGACTATCTGTAATAAAATACACATGCGGCCGGTGTGGCCGAGCGGTTCTAGACGCTTCACTCTCGAACCGCGCGACTGCTACGGTTGCAGGTTCGAATCCTGCCTCGGGCATGGATGTGTGTGATGTCCTTAGGTTAGTTAGGTTTAAGTAGTTCTAAGTTCTAGGGGACTGATGACCTCAGATGTTAAGTCCCATAGTGCTAAGAGCCATTTGAACCAAATACACATGGTATTGCGACCAATGGTAATCTTCTGTCTGCCCTATTCTTATATTTGTTGGAAGAGTACTGGAAAAGTGCGGTTCAACTGTAAAGAACGTTGTGCGCAAGACACTAGTGTGAGCGACACTAGAGTTTTTTCAAGTGTCTGGAGTTCGTACCAAGTATGCATGAAAAACTTGCTGTTATGACTGTTTCAAGTCGGTGGAGCTCATCCAAAGTGTAACAGAATTGTTCCGGGGACTTAAACGGTAAACGTTGGAAGAAAGATGACATATTTCTCGTGAACTTCTGTATCTGAAGATGGCTGTACGAGCATTATGCTGCAGCCAACGCATATCTCAAGCAGGGATCATGAGAATAAGATAAGGGACATTAGGGGGGAGGGGGGTACATAGGCATATAGAGAGTGTTTCTTCTATCGCTCAAAACGCGAATGGAGTAGGAAAGAAGATGTACCCTCCACCATGCACTATGCAGTGGACTGCAGGATATTTACGTAGTTACAAATTTATAACATTGCTGTCAGAGGAAAAAATGACTGAATAGGTAACGATCAGAGTACAGAATATTCGGGAAATTATGTAACTTACATAGTAAGTGAGAGCCGACACGCAAGGGTTGAGCCTCCTCCGGTTGATGGATGTGAATTTTGGATTCTTATCCAGACAAGGAGGAGGACACGTCCGATGACTTGATGGAATAAGAAGCAAAAGTCGACAGGAAAGAGATGGGGAATCCAGTATTAGAATCAGAATTTTGAAGAGGTTTGGACGATTTGGGCCAAATAAGGCAGCAGGAGTAGGGAACATTTCATCGGAATTTCTAAAAAAAAAAAAAAAAGGTTCAAATGGCTATGAGCACTATGGGACTTAACAGCTGTGGTCATCAGTCCCCTAGAACTTAGAACTACTTAAACCTAACCAACCTAAGGCCATCACACACATCCATGCCCGAGGCGGGATTCGAATCTGCGACCGTAGCAGTCGCACGGTTCCGGACTGCGCGCCTAGAACCGCGAGACCACCGCGGCCGGCCGGAATTTCTAAAAAATTGGAGGAAGTCGCAACAGGACGATTATTCACATTGGTCTATATAATGTATGAAACTGGTGACATATCCTCAGACTTTCGGAAAAATGTCATCCACACAATTCCGAAGGCAGTACGAGCCGACAAGTGGAAGAATTTTCGCACAATGAGCTTAACGGCCCATAAATCTAAGTTGCTGGCACGATTAATATACAGAAGAATGGAAAAGAAAACTGAGGGTCACTTAGATGACAATCAATTTGGCTTCAAGAAAGAGGCGTTTGTGACGCGCTTGATAATGAAAGGAAGGCAACAGAAGGATGACGACACGGTCTTAGGATTCGTTGACCTAGACACAATGTAAAGTGGTGGAAGATGTACGAAATCCTGAGAAAAATTGGAGTAAGTTATATAGAAAGCTGGGTACAATATGTACAATGGCCGAGATGGATCAATAAGACTGGAAGACCAAGAACGAAGTGCTCGGTTCAGTAGGGTGAAAGACAGAAATGTGGTCTTTCATCCGTACTGCTCGATCTAACCAACGAAGAAACAATGACGGAAATAAAGGAAAGATTCAGGAGTAGGATTAAAATTCAAAGTGACAGGAAATCAACGATAAGTTTCGTTGATGACATTGCTATTCTCAGTGATAGTAAAGAAGAATTACAGGATCTGTTGAAAGGAATGAATAGTCAATGAATACAGAATGCAATGAGGAGTAGCAGAAATGAGAACAGCGAGAAAATTAACATCAGGATTGGTGATCATGAAGCAGGTGAAGCAGGTGAATAATCCATGCTGGACGGAGCAAGGAATATATAAGGATCAACTAGCTGTGGTAGAAAGGACATTCCTGTATCAGAAAACTCTAGTTATTATCGAATATAGACCTTCATTTGATGAAGAAACTTCTAAGAATGTACATTTGTAACATCGAATTGTATGGTAGTGAAACATGTACTGTGGGAAAACTGGAACAGGTGAGGATAGAAGCATTTGAGATGTGGTACTACAGACGAGTATTGAATATTGGGAAAGGAATATATGGAAAGGGCTGACAAGAACTGGGGACAGGATGATAGGACATCTGTTAAGACATCAGGAAATAAGTTTCATGTTACTAGAGGGAGTTTTAGAGGGTAAGAACTGCAGAGAAAAACAGATTGGAGTACATCCGGCTGTAATATAGGACTACGGTGCAAGTGCTACTTGGAGATGAGAATATTGGCACACGAGAGGAATTCATGGCGGTCCGCGTCAACCAGTCAAAAGACCGATGACTCAAAAAAATAGTAAATAATTCCAGTCCATAGACTTCTGAACCAAAATGCTCAGAACCTCTTGTTTAGCTTAGTCAGTTGAAGGCGCCTTCTCATTAACATGTCAGTGTTTCAGCCGTGACGGTAAGCTGACCCGCGCATCGGAGGGTGGCTGGTCCCACGGGTTGCCCGTATTGCCGCCGGGCCAGCACACTGAGAGAGGAGTCAGTGCATTAGGACCCCGCCGGGGGCAGCAAATCTCGTGTCGCGGCGCTGATGACTTGTCGTCGCCGGCCGAGCACAATTACGAGGGCCGGCCCCGTGTTTGCTCTGGCTCCCCTTCCAGGAGCCGCCGGCAGGGGCGCGCCCTGGCCAAAGAGTGCCTCCCGCTGTCCAGACGGCTCCGCCACTGTTGTGGCACAGAGGAGAGCAGATATCACCAGCTCGAGCATCTTACCGCTCACCAACTCAACGGTCCTCATCTCTGTAGTGGCTTGTGTACCACGTTCGTTGTCTGTGACCAAGTGTGCCAGTTTAGTAGCGACAGCTCGATCTCCGTCTTCTCCCACATTTTTTATAGCTTGTAGTTTTCTTTCTGACAGGATGGTATCTATGCTCTGCTTCTGTTTAGTAGGACTTGGCACTAACCTCAGACTCGTCATCCACCAAATCCACTATTCACTTCATCTAGTCGCTGAGTGCTGACGGCTGTTATTTGACGTTGCAGGTCAAATTTTATCAACACCAAACGTCTTCCCTTACTTGTACCGGGCTCGTGACGCAGTTTGCTTTCCTATGAAGTCTACTACTGACGATGGTCGATGGGGTAAGAGGAGCGGAGCGGGGGAAGAGGTCCGAGCGAGGTGGCCCAGTGGTTAGACACTGGACTCGCATTCGGGAGGACGACGGTTCAATCCCGCGTCCGGCCATCCTGATTTAGGTTTTCCGTGATTTCCCTAAATCGTTCCAGGCAAATGCCGGGATGGTTCCTTTGAAAGGGCACGGCCGACTTCCTTCCCCGTCCTTCCCTAATCCGATGAGACCGATGACCTCGCTGTCTGGTCTCCTTCCCCAAAACAACCAACCAACCTCAGTAAACTTTATGTCGATTATACATCACTAGTCCAGTAAATTAATAGGGAGACCATCAGACGTGTTAATCACGGATTTCGATGAGTCTTCAAAAAATGGTTCAAATGGCTCTGAGCACTATGGGACTCAACTGCTGTGGTCATTAGTCCCCTAGAACTTAGAACTACTTAAACCTAACTAACTTAAGGACATCACACACATCCATGCCCGAGGCAGGATTCGAACCTGCGACTGTAGCAGTCGCACGGTTCCGGACTGCGCGCCTAGAACCGCGAGACCACCGCGGCCGGCGATGAGTTTTAGATTTAATGTTAAGGGACCCATGCTGGGTACCTCTCTAGCACTTTTTCATGCTACGGCCTCTAGTTTCCGGAGAAATCGATACTGAAGTTTTATGTTCCTATAGCTGTAAAGTTAGACACATTTCGACAACACAAAAGTAGTGCAGTGGCTGAGGTTCCAGGCTCTCCCACTGTCGGCACGGGTTCAAATCATGCCCATATGCTCTTTTTTTTTCAATTTCATCTTGTAGAATGTTATTAAATAGTATATGTCACGCAAGACTATTCAAAAATTGTCACTTTGGCCGTTGTAATTTTATTAATAAGTTAATCATTTCAGCAAACATTTTTCTAATGTTTATTCCGCATGTGGTTCACAGCTACAATTCAAAATATCTGTAAAGCGACCGCTTTATTGGTGGAGAGGGAGGACTGATCATGAACTTCACGATAAGATGTTTGTAGATGAAAGAAAAACCTGCACATGGGCCGTAATAATTATCTCGCCGAAACGTATTCCACTTTGACAACCTTGTGATGTTTATTTTTACAGGCAGGTTAAATTTTTCAAGGAATTCAAAATGCTACCAACTTCCTACAGAGTAATAGAGAAATCTTTTCGAGTGAAGATTCCATAAAAATACATTCTTTAATTCCGCATACGTTTAGTCCACTTGCTTTCCCAGGAATGTTCAAACACTCGTGGTTCGTGTCGATTTTGATCAAAGAAAGAAAAATCTCCTTGAATTTAAACGAACTGTGTTTTCCGGCGTCGCTTCTGAACGGTTGCAGCAAGGCAGTGGCTTTCATTAAATGCGCGTTTTTGGTTACCTCTACAACAGGTAACAGCCGGAATTCTGTTCTAGCACAGCAAGCGATGAAAGCGAAACCGTATAAGACGACTTTGTAATGTATACACATTGTAAGAAAGTATGCTGTCATGATTCAATTATTAATGAAAATACAACCATGAAAATGACTGTTTTTCAATAATATTACATGACTATACTAGTTAATGATTGTCTGTGCAATCAGCTTGAAAGAAAAATGAAAACGGCCCGGGCTTGAACCTTAGCCGCTGCGCTGCTAACAGCCGAAACACAAGTAACGTCACTGGCACAGGTCAAACTGGAACATCGATTTTCTTAGAAACTAGGCGCCGTCGCTCGAGAATCCGCTAGCCACGTACTCAGGATAAGTCTCTCCACAAAATCCTTGAATAACAGGTCTGATGGTACCCTTGTAAACTCAAATGTAGCTAGATGAAATTCTTTTCTGCTGGAGTTCATGGATAACATCATAAGTAGCTGATGCTCCCCAGCGTATAGGTCACTCTAAAAGCTTCAGTTTAAGCGAGGAAGGCAGCGCAGCAATAAAACAGTAAGTCCATATTCGTTGGAGAATTGTTCATTTATTTTCTGGATAACCAGATTTAACCCTTCCTTTGCTTCACAAATAATTTAAGGCGATTATCATACTGCAGGCCTTGCTAGTGTCCCGCCCTTCCGCCTCCCTTATTAAATTCCTTGGCACATTACATCAAGGTGATAAAAAGTTTCGTAGCCAACAAGAATGTTTCTCAGGAAACAACGTGGCATATTCTTAACTCGTTCTACTGCTTTCGACATACTGATGACACGAAATTCTACATTTCGTATGGGCAGGATTAACCGCAAGTCCCAATTAGAATCTCGAACATTTATTTGTTTAAGATATTTGTAGCTTTGCTTTCCAACCATATATTATGACGATTCGGATGGAAATATATTTGTTTACCATTCCTGGCAACTTTTATAAATTTCTTCACTAACCTCTCACGTGTACTATTTTGCAATCAGACTCCTCGTTCTCCTTGCTAGGCGAGTGCTTAGTATGACATATTATTTAATCAGCAATCAAGTGCCGTAAATTCCAGATTCTCGAAGAGAAATACGAGGGTCGGTCAAAAAGTAATGCCTCCCATTTTTTTTCTACTTAAAAAAATTAAGTTAAGTGAAAAATTTGAATTTGGCGCCATTCCTCAAACCTTCTTCTGCAATCCACTGCAGTAGTAACTTTCTGTGTCAACAGGTGGCAGCACAGCAGAAGTATGTAAGATGGCCGACATCGATGTTCGTTTGAGACAGCGTTGTGTGATTGAATTCTTGAATGCAGAAGGTGAAACGCCCAAACACATTCATGAAAGACTGAAGAAGGTGTATGGTGTTGTGACAGTGGATGTCAGCACTGTTAGACGATGGGTTCATCGTTGTAAGGAAGCTGAAGGGCAAACACCGTTGACTGACGAAAAGCGGAGCGGCAGGCCGGTGAGTGCAGTGACTCCACACAACATTCAGCAAGTTGATGACATCATTCGTGGTGACCGTCGGGTGACTGCAGATGAAGTGTGTCGCATTATTTCTCTTAGTAAAGGCAGTGTGATCACGATTATTAAACAATTGGGTACTCAAAAGTTTGTGCACGGTGGGTTCCAAGAATGTTAACCGATCAGAATAAAGAGGCAAGGAAAACAATAGCCTCCCAACACTTGCAGCGCTTCCGTTTGGAGGGAGATGAGTTTCTGAAAAAAATTGTGACCGGGGACGAAACATGGGTGCATTTTTTGGAACCCGAATCAAAGAGGCAGTCAATGGAGTGGCGTCACACAAGCTCGCCGAGGAAGAAAAAATTCAAAACTGTGCGATCGGCAGGGAAAGTTATGGCAACAGTTTTCTGGGATACAGAGGGTGTGATTCTGGTTGATTTTTTGGAGCAGGGATGCACAATAAATTCTGTTCAATACGTCACAACCCTCAAAAAACTTAAAGCACGTCTTCAGCGAGTTCGCCCAACAAAATCAATGGCAGATGTTCTTCTTTTGCATGACAATGCAAGACCACACACCAGTCGTCACACCTCTGACGAGATTGTCAAAATTGGATGGGAAGTTTTGCCTCATCCCCCATACAGCCCTGACCTGGCACCATCAGACTTCCATCTGTTCGGGCCACTAAAAGAAGCTCATCGTGGGATTCATTTTGAAGATGAGGAGGCCGTCAAAACATCCGTGCGTCAATGGCTTAGGAAGCAGAGCTGTGATTTTTACCGTGCTGGGATACATGCCCTTGTTCAAAGATGGACCAAAACTGTAGAGATGGGCGGAGATTACATTGAAAAATGACAAAATGATCCTCAATGTTGTGGTTTTCAACCTATGTAATTGCATTTAAATTTCCTGACAATTAAACGTAGAAAAAAAATAGGAGGCATTACTTTTTGACTGACCCTCGTAGCTCTATCTAGCGAATTGTATGTTTCGTTATTGGGATTTTGTGTGCCAGTTAGAGGAAATCATTTCCATTATCGCCTTATATGAAACAGTCTTCTGTGACACTGTACGTATCCAGTGCCTTATCATTTATTTCTCTGCCGTGCATAGAGAGTTTTCTCTGTCACTCAGAATGATTTTGTGGGGTGGAGGGGTGGCATTCCGTGAAATACACAGGAGCGCGCATGGATGCACGGCACTGACGTCACAGTACTCCTGGAGGCAGTATAAAGAAAACAGTTACTGTACACACTGACTGGAGAACATTATCCCACCATGCATATGATTTTACAGATGGTTTTCCTTAATAAAATGTTATAAGGCAGGAAGTGTATTTTGAATATCAGTCGCTGTTTACGTGCTATTTTTATAAGCCAAAACGTACTCCTGTTTACATGTAAAGGTCCTTTCAAAGATTTATTTTAGTTTGAGTTCATTCATTACGCTTAAATACACTGATGAACATCAGCATGTTTTGGTTAATATGTTTAGTAAACTAGCATAATTTATGTCAGACGTCATCTTTAGTCGGTTTCTACAGAACAGCAAACGTAATAATACACTTGAGAAGATGTCTCGGTTTGCCACTTTCACCAAGCTTCCTTTCAGTATATAGTATTATAACTGATACCTACTCTGGCGTAATACTTTTTTTTCTTCCTTAATAATCGGGCGTGGTGAGAAGGTACAAGCGACGCTGGTTATAAACTAGTTTGGTGAGATTTTTCGTGTCGTGTAATACGTGTTTTGTTATAAACAAAACCGTAAAAAGACCATATTTCGCTGTGTTCTCGTACAGTTCATGGCTAAAAGAGTCTCTCAATTGAATCAAGGACAGATACTCTACTGTACAAACAGAGCACGTTACGACTGACCTCTACACTGACAGAGAGATGATTCGCGTTCATGCAGTGTACATCACTCTTCCTTTCCTTATTTATAGTCTGGAAAAATCCTCTTGATCTTGTTGGTGTCCTGTTTGTAGAGCTGCTCACTCTTCCCAGCGTGCGTACAGAATGAAATGTGAAAAGAATGGGCCCAGCTGGCAACTTCAAGACTACAAAGTGCGTCAAAAGTATTCGACGACTGGACCGATATGTAGTGGCTACGCGTGTTAAGAATGCGCAAATGCGAGCGCCCAAGGACAGACATTTCGAGAAGTCTCACATAGAATAGAAGACACTATTCTGAGAATTGCTTACCTATTCACGACAGTGCAGTATAGCGAGTGCGAATGTCTCTACGACAGTGCAGTGCCGTAACGCATAAACATCAAACGTGGTCATAAACAGAGGTAAACAGTAATTGAGACACTGACAGAAGTGTGCGGAACAGAAGCTGTAGAAAATAAACAGGGAACAGCGCATAAATTCTTTGCGAGTTTGATTCTGTGCACTCAGTTGGGAGTAACTAAGTATCGGAGGCAGGCGCGTAAACAGTATACGCAGATGTCATCGTTCGTAAGAGAACGTGTAGTTGGGCTCAGAAAAATCGGTTGGAGTAATCAGCAAATCGTTCGATATTTGAAAAGTAGCGATGCCACTATTTGACGATGTTGGCAGGAATGGTTTAACCGTGGCCGAACACAGTAGTAATAGAAAAGCAGTCGAACTAGTGAGATGACATTAAGCATGGTTCGAACAATCGTTAGAGAGGCATTCAGAGCACACTACTGATAGGTGTACACCAACAAGCCCGTTTGCAGTGGTATCGGACACATTCATCCGAGAATTTCATTGACTGGAGCAGAATTGTCTTTAGTGATGAGTCCAGCTTCGAACTAAGCCCCGATGACAGGTGAAGACGTGTCTGTAGATGCTCCGGGCAGCTGTGACATAACAAGCTGAGTGTCGCCCTCCATAAGGCCCAACAATCAGAAGTCATGTTCTGTGGTGACATTTCTTTTCACAGCAGGACCCCTTTGGTTGTCATCTGCAGCACCCTTACTGCACAACGGTACGTCGACGACATTCTTCTGTCTGTTTTGTTGCGCTTCATAATAGGCCATCCTTGGCTTGAATTTCAGCAAGATAATGCCCGCCCGCTCACGGCGAAAGTTTACACTGCTTGTGTTCGTGCTTGCCAAAACCTACAGCCAACACGGTCGTCAGCTCTCTCACCAACTGAGAACGTTTGGAGCATTATGGGCAGGGCCTTCCAACCAACTCTCAACTCTGACGACCCAAAGCGCCAATTAGACAGAATTTGGCATGGTATCCCTCATAAGGACCTCCAACAACTGTGTCAATGAATTCCAAACCGTATAACTGCTTGCACAAGGGCCAACGCATTAGTGCATTATTGACTTGCTCAATTTGTGATGCTCATTCTCGTCAATATTTATTTATTTATTTATTTTGCCCGACTAGTTAAAGCGATTCAAGAGCGGAATGGAAGGGAAACCACAGATGTCAGTGTCGGTTAGTGTCGGTGGTCAACGAACAGCAAGAGTGACACATACTGGCACAAAGTCCATGACTGTCCCCGAGCCAGATGTCTTAGTTACTGGAGATTAGCCGTCTTTCGATGGGCTATCAATGGTGTGGAATATTAGTTTGAAATCGATTCCAAAATAAGGATTCAACTGACGGTTTCCAGCACGTTTATGAATATTACCTCAAGTATATTGTGGCTAACGGTCATTACTTATGAGATTCTTTTCTTTATTATGCTGTTCACTGACGTTGCAAGGGATCCTTTAGAATATGTTAGTATGTCTTATTCGTATGTGTAGTAACCAAAGCCAGTAGGTCAATTTAAACACCACAGTGCTTTAAAAGGCATGTAGGTACCAGAGGTGCTACGTTCTTGTCTCTCTCCGAACTGGGACTGATTTGTCTACCCAGTTACAAAAAGACAAGAACTTTAAAGGCACGACGAATCGCAGCGCACTGGTGTGTTTTCACACATTTAAAAATCAATGCCAGAGGTGAAATAAGCAACAAGTGACAAAGTCGTAGAACTAAATGAAGATCGAATGCGGAGCCTTTGAGATTTGTAGTCTTTCACCTATTGCGACAAGAGAAATTGTAAATGTACCTCTCTGTATATGCGCTACCGATTTAAAAAATTCTAGTGTGTAGACGACATTTAGCAATTCCAATTTTAGCCACAGCTTAGGATCCACATGTAGCCCACCACAATAGGGGCAGGTTGCTACCGATGGGCCGGCTCGATTTCTCTGCGGATACTGACAATATAGGCATTCGAGTGGTCAATAAGAGTACCCCGTGCTACCAAAGACTAACCACCATGGTGATGTGTTTATCCCGAAAGAGACAAAGTAACAGCGAACTGACGTAAAATTTCCACTACATTCTTGCAAATGTCTAATATTAATGATGGAAACGTTGTTCTATGTCAACAGTGATTCAACTTCTGCACCCACCAAGGGAAAATACGAGCAGTTCACTCCATTTTGTCATATTCATTATATAGGGTTGTACACGGAGACAGCATGTTGTTAATAGATTCCGTGCGCGTTACCTTGAATGAATCACGTTCAGTTTTGTCTGATCTTATCCCTAGCTAGTCCAATTTAAGTAATGGTTTTCATTACATTTTATCTTACAGATTGCAGAGCCAGAAAAACTTGTACATCTGCCTAACATTGTGAACGGCCCTCGCGAGCTCACAGAAATGCCGCATCACGACGTGGCATGAACTGGACTAATGTCTGAATTAGTGCTGGAGGGAACTGACACCATGAATCCTACAAGGGCTGTCCATAAATCCTTAAGAGTACAGGGGGTGGAGATTTCTTCTGAACAGCACGTTGCAAGGCATCCGAGATATGCTCAATAATGCTCATCTCTGGGGAGGTTGGTGGCCAGCGGAAGTGTTTAAACTCAGAAGCGAGTTCCTGGAGCCACGCAATAGCAATATGGACTGTGTGGGGTGTCCTATAGTCCTGTTGTCCAAGTCCGTCGGAATGCATAATGATTGTGAATGGATGCAGGTGATCAAACAGGATTCTTACTTACGTGTTGACTGTCAGAGTTGTGTCTATACGTATCTCGAGGCCCATATCACTCCAACTGCACACGCCACTCACCGTTACAGAACCTCCACCAACTTGAACAGTCCCCTGCTGACATGCAGGTTCCATGGATTCATGAGGTTTTCTTCATACCCGTACACGTCCATCCGCTCTATTCAACTTGGAATGAGACTCGTCCGACCAGGCAACATGTTTACGGTCTCCAGCTGTCCGATGTCGGTGTTGACGGGCCCAGACGAGGGGTAAGGCTCTTTGTCGTGCAGTCACCAAGAGTACACGAGTGGACCTTCGGCTCCGAAAGCCCATGTCGATGACGTTTCGTTGAACGGTTCGTGTGCTGACACTTCTTGATGGCGCAGCACTGAAATCTGCAGCAATTTGCGGAAGGGTTGCACTTCTCTCCCTTTGAACGATTCTCTTCAGTCGTCGTTGGTTTCATTCTTACATGATCTTTTTTCGGCCACAGCGATGTCGGAGATTTGATGTTTTACCAGATTCCTGATACTCATGGTACACTCGTGAAATGATCGTGCGGGAAAATCCCTACTCCATCGCTACCTCGGGGATGCTATGCCCATCGCTCGTGCGCCGACTATAACACCACGTTCAATCTCACGTAAATCGTGATAATCTGCCATTGTAGCAGCAGTAACCCATGTAACAACTGCACCAGACACTTGTCGTATATAGGCGTTTACATATCTCTGTATTTGAATACGCATGCCTATACCAATTTCTTTGGCACTTCAGTGTAGTTCATTCGTATCTGATTATTCTACCTTCGAAGGCCACATTCCTACTTTTAGCTTCCTTGCTTTGGAATGCACGTTATTCTGTTTCAGACACCAACAAAAAATCCTAAAGTTTAAAAAAATATATGAAATATATTTGACACGTGTGTACAGTATTTAATAGCTGTTACAGTCTAAGCTATTTATGGAAAATGCCTGTCGTAATGAAGGAAACCTGTCATTTTCATTGGTTCGAAGACACATGTTTTTATATTCCAAAAACTTCATGAAACATGAATATTTATGACTTCGGTATCTACTGTAGCGAAATACAAAATATGATGTTCACTTTTACAGAATACAAAATATTTATAACAATATCAAAGGATATTATTACACATTTTTAGGTGACTTGTCGATAGCATCCTTCCCCTAACACAAATTCGTTTAGGCACTTTGGATATCTGTCTCGGTTTGTGAGAGTTAAATTAATCGGATTATACGGTTTCTTTATCTGACAGTTTCCTCGTGCCAGTACGCTCATGTCAAATCAGCACGGATTTGAATTATTGATACGATCACGGTAAAGTTGCTTGTGCCCCGGGAGATCTTATCGGTCTCGATAAGCCGCTGACACAATGTGGGGGCAGTAAGACGCGCGTGTAGTCTAACTTGGCGGCGCTCGCGCGGCCGGGATCTGGACAGAGGCGGAGCCGCCGGGCCGCCGCGTGGGGGAGCCGGCAGCTTCCGGCGGAGTGCACCGAGCACAGCCAGAAAGTACTGCTGAGATAAGCGGTCGCTCGCACTGTGGGCCGCGTGCGCTTTTGTCCCCATTGAAGCACGGCCGCCGGAAAATCGATAATTACACTTGCCGACACCGCGTCGCCACTTCACAGGGACCGCCGGCCACAAAGGCGGCGCGAGTTGCCACCAGCCCAGCTGTGCGACGTGTGTGAGAGCAACAGTCAAAGGGGAGCACGTCACGGCAGACAACATTGTTCGTCGCGTCACTGGCGCACCGACGTGACACTGAGATACAACTTCTAGTTCACTCTCCATTTTCCGATAAGACAGCTGGAGGGCCGAGTGAGCATTACAGGCTCCTTGAAGCCTGCCATACGTGATTCAACACCGAAGAGAACTTAAATATGACAGGTCCGTAATGAATGAATGAATCGATAGCAGCGAGAAAATGCTCCTACTGGGGGCAAAGAAAGTGCGAATAGCTTCCTGTTTATTTAAAAATACTGACTGAAAATTGTGGTAGGAGCTGCATCATTCTACCTCCAGCAACTTGAAATATTTTTACAAAAATTTTGACATGCGAACATATTCGGCGCTCTTTTTAACGTGTAACGCATCTCAAGCTCGCACAAGATCCCATCACAGTACTCACACCCACTGGTGCTGTAAATCGCCCATACGCATCCACTCCTAGTTGCCCTTTCTCACTCACTCATTCAGCGCAGTTCATTGTCATTATCTCTTCGTGTCCCTCTGTCATTACCTCCTGTGTCACAGCCAATGTCTCCTTCATCGTGTCCTATTACTATAGTCTTCTCTTACTGCCACTATCTCCCTCTTGCTCTCTCTTACTGCTTCTGTCTCAGTCAGTCCTCGTCACTGTCGCTGTCTTTTCTCACTGTCACTATCTCTCTCTTCCTCGTTGTAATTGTCATATCCTGTAGCTCTCATTATGACTGGCTCTCACCCACTTTCCCTTTATCTTTCTCTTTATTCCTCCCCTCCGGGCACAATCTCTTCCACTCTTTTGCCAGCAGTGTTCTGTCATTGCCAACTATGATAAATTGCAACTGTCGTCCTTCCTTTGTCTCAAACCGTCATTGCTTCCTTCGTCCTTTCTATAATACAGCCATTGTCTACTACCTTCCAGTATTTATTACTTTTCCGTCTCTTTTCCATCTCCACTGTCTTCGTCTCTCTCAGCATGAAAAAAACGCGAATATGTTCGCATTCCAAAATTCATGGGAAGATTTTTAAAGGATCTGAGGAAGGTAGAATGAGGCAGCTGGTATCCCTCTTCGCAGTCAGAGTTTTTTACACGAAGAGGAACATATTCGCAATTTTTATGCTCCGATAGGAGCGTTTATTGGCTGCTGCAGCAGGGCATGTAATTCATATGAAAATCAAATTATTTGTCAGTAAAATTTAGATGGTTTACTTATGTGAAACTGAAACGAAAAAAATAATGTTACACCGCACACCGAATTTTACTCGCATAACAAAAAAAAAAAAAAATCTTATGCTTTAGTACTACAACATGGGGTTGCCAGATGATAACAGAGATACTTTAAAGCATATTTCTCCGTGCTAAATCATTTTATAGACTACGTATTCGTCTCACACTAGATTTTACGTGCGCATTTTACGTATGCAAGTAGTGTAAATTTGAATAAAATATGAAATATGAATAAATTTTTTAAGGTTGTTCGAGATCGGGATCTGAGGAATACATTGTAAAAATTACAGTCATCCGCTGTACGTAGGCGTCTCGGTATGTACGGCTGGGTTTTGGTACCCGAAAAACAAGTTTTTGGAGTGTTTCCCGATAACGGAATAAGATTTTAGGAAACAGAGAGATGGCTCGTCTAGATAAATGCCTAGAAAATACACCGTTAAAATGTGAGCAGCTTTCCACGGTTATTTATGACTAAGATTTCGCTTCATATCGTATTTTACTTGTAGAAGTAAGCTAACATTAAACGCCTGTGTATTGAAGAATGAGAAATATATCGGAATCTTAGAAAACTGACACACAAATTTCAGCCGTTTGTTGTACATTTTGGGATCTTCGGCCGGATTTTGGAC
The DNA here is from genome assembly GCF_023897955.1 of Schistocerca gregaria. Lineage (NCBI taxonomy): Eukaryota > Metazoa > Arthropoda > Insecta > Orthoptera > Acrididae > Schistocerca > Schistocerca gregaria. The sequence continues at coordinate 791,200,016 of NC_064920.1, read as the reverse complement.
CTCTGATGACGGCGAAAGTATAGAAAAAAAAGCTCTTTTACGGTTTTCCGAGGACCTGCCTCCGTAAGTCTGATCAAGCCCATCGCAGACCACATCAAATGTAAAAAGAACCAACCGATTTGCTCCATTTGCTTAGGCAGGACTAAGAAGTGTGAAATATTCATACTTTGGCCCTATGCTGTAGGACAGTGACACTAAGAATAAACAAATGGTCCCGAGCCCAAGGGCTGCCCAAAACACTTGAACCTGCCTTTTCATCTCAAATAGAATCCGAGGTATGACTATGGAAAATCCCGATTATGTGCGTGGTGTTTTGCTACATATAAGGTACCCATGCTGCCGCATTCATAGCGATACTGTAAGCCAGAGGCGGTGCCTTGACTTTTATTGTCTGGATTCCTCGGCGCGTTACGAGAGGGAGGGAGCTCCACATGCGCCGCTTTGAAGACGGTGCGCAAGTGTGGTACGGGGAGATGGACTTACGAAGTATGTTGACCATGGTGACCTCTGGCAGCAGCTAGCACGTCAATATAGCCGATGCACAGTGACGATTACCATCTTGAAAGATGATAGGTTTTTCAATTTGGAACTGTGAAAAAAATCGTTATGTTGTACTTAATTTTTCTCTCTGGGACCAGTCTTCAGCACATCAAGGACGAACTCAATACTTTGCAACGAAACGTCTTCACAGTGAGAAGATCAAATCAGAAATGCGGGGACTACATTTCTTTTTACACTGAGACGCCAAAGAAACTGGTATAGGCATGCGTATTCAAATACAGAGATACGTAAACAGGCAGAATACGATGCTGCGGTCGGCAACGCCGATATAAGACAACAAGTGTCTGGTGCAGTTGTTAGATAGATTACTACAGCTAAAGTGGCAGCTTATCAAGATATAAGTGAGTCTGAACGAGGTGTTATAGTCGGTACAAGAGCCATGGGTCACAGTATCTCCGAGGTAGCGACAAAGTGGGGATTTTCCCGTACTACCATTTCTACAGTGCACCGTGAATATCAAGAATACGATAAAACATCAAATCTCCGATATCGCTGCGGCTGGAAGAAGATCGTACAAGAACTGGCCAACGACGACTGAAGAGAATCGTTCAGCGTGACTGAAGTGCAACCTTTGTGCAAATTGCTGCAGATTTCAATGCTGGACCATCAACAAGTGTCAGCGTGCGAACTGTTCAATGAAACGTCATCGATATAGGTTTCCGGAGCCGAAGGCCCACTCGTGTACGATTGTAACAAATGGAAACAAAGCGTATTCACTTTAGGAGTCGTCGAATACATTAATGTTGCGAAATTAATTTCTGGACGGCTCGATAGCGATAACCAAAAAAGTTAGAGTAAGGTCCGCCAGAATGTCGCGATTATCCGATGCACTAATGGCACGTCTTAGCACAGGCCCGAACTGACTACATTCGTACCAGCGTACCAATTTCGTTCATTATATGTACTGAGGAATACACACACATCGTCTGCAACGGATATCTTAGGGTATGAGTAAAAGAAAGCAACGACAGATGACTGCTGAAATGACTGTGTGTTAGGGAATGAATGAAACCCCATTGTATTGTGACAAAAGAACCAGAATCCACCAGTAACTGTTCATTGTTATCTGTCAACTATATGCTGTAACCGGAACAACTAACAAATCAAAGAAGTCCCGCTGTCGTTGTTGTGGTCTTCAACCCTAAGACTGGTATGATGCAGCTCTCCTCGCTCCTCTATCTTGTGCAAGCTTCTTCATCTCGAAGTACCTACTGCAACCTACATTCTTCTGAATCTGCTTAGCGTATTCATCTGTTGGTCTCCCTCTACGATTTTTGCCTCCCACACTTGCCTCCAATACTAAATTGGTGATCTCTTGATGTCTCAGAATGTGTCCTATCAGCCGATCCCTTCTTTTGGTCGAATTTTGCCACAAATTCCTTGTCTCCCCATTTCTATGCAACACCTCGTCATTAGTTCCGAGATCGACCAATCTAATCTTCAGCAATCTTCTGCAGAATCATATTTCGAAAACTTCTTTTGATCTAAACTACTTATCGTCCATGGTTTACTTCCATACATGGATACGCTCCAGATAAGTACTTCCAGGAAAAACTTCCTCACACTTCTATTTTGATGTCGACAAATTCCTCTTCTTTAGAAATTCTTTTCTTGCCATTGGCAGTCTACATTCTATATCCTCTCCACTTTCACCATCATCTGTTATTTTGCTGCCCAAACAGCAAAACTCGTCTACTACGTTAAGCATCTCGTTTCCTAATCTAATTCCCTTAGCGTCACCTGATTTAATTCGATTACATTCCATTGTCCTTGTCTTACTTTTTATTATGTTCATCTTATATTCTCCTTTCAAGACACTAGCCATTCCGTTGATCTGCTCTTCCAAGTCACTTGTTCTCTCTGGCAAAATTACAATATCATCGGCAATCTCAGTTTTCATTTCTTCTCCGTGAACTTTAACCATAACTCCAAATTTTTTTTTGGTTTGCTTTACTGCTTGTTCATTGCACATAATGAATATCGTCGGGGTTAGGTTACAAATCTGTCTCACTCCCTTCTCAACCACTGCTACCTTTTCATGTCCCTCGGCCTTTATAACTTCAGTCTGGTTCTGTACAAATTGTAAATAGCGTTTCGTTCCCTGTATTTTACCCCTGCTACATTCAGAATTTCAGAGAGTATTTCAGTCAACATTGGCAAAAGCTTTCTCCAAGTCCACAAAAGCTATAAATATAGGTTTGCCTTTCCTTAACCAATCTTCTTAGACAAGGCGTAGGGTCAGTATTGCCTCGAGTGTTTCTATATTTCTCAACAATCTAAACTGATCTTACCCGAGGTCTGCTTCTATCAGTTTTCCATCCTTCTGCAAATAATTCGTGTTAGTATTTTCCAACCGTGTCTTATTATACTGATTGTTCCATAATTTTCACATCTGTCAGCAATTGCTTTCTTTGTATTGAAATTACTACAGTCTTCTTGAAGTCTGAGGGTATTTCACTTTCCTCATACTTTTTGCGCCCAGATGGAAGAGCTTTGTCGTGGCTGGCTCTCCCAAGGTTATCAGTAGTTCTGACGGAATATCGTCTACTCCAGGGCCTTGTTTCGACTTAGAGCTTACAGAGCTTTGTCAAATGCTTCTCGATGTATCGTATTTCCATGTCGTCTTCATCTACGCTCACTTCCCTTTCTATAATATTACTTTCAGCTTCATCTTCCTTCCTCCTTTCAGTTTTCCCTTCTTTGCTTAGGACTGTTTTACCATCTGAGATGTTAAATTCATCACAGCTGCTTCTATTTTCCCCAAAAGCCATTTTAATTTAGTTCCTGGATATCCGTTTTATACTTCCTATCAGTCTCATTTTTTAAACGTTGATATTCTCTTTGGCGTGCTTCATTTGCTGTATTTTTAGATTTTCTCCTCTCATCAGAGTTAAATTCAATATCTCTTGTGTTATCCAAGAATTCCTACTACGCCTTGTATTTTTACCTACTTGATCCTCCACTGCTTTCACTATTTCATCCCTTAAAGCTACCCATTCGTCTTCTATTATTTTCCTTTCCCTTGCTGTAGTCAACTATTGTATAATGCTCCTTTGAAGCTCCCAACAACCTCTGGTTCTTTCAATTTATCCAGGTCCCATCTCCCTAATTTCTTACCTTTCTCCAATTTCTTCAGTTTTGATGTACAGTTCATAATCAATAAATTGTGGTCAGAGTACACATCTGCCCCTGGAAATGTCTAACAATTTAAAATCTCGTTCCTTGATCTCTGTATAACCATTATATAACCAATCTCAAATCTTCCGGTGTCTTCAGGTCCCTTCGACGTATACTACCTTCTTTTATGGTTCTTAGACCAAGTGTTAGCGATGATTAAATTATGTTCCGTGCAGAATTCTACCAGGCGGTTTCCTTTTCCATTCCTTTCTCCAAGTCCATATTCACCTGCTATTTTTCATTCTCTTCCTTTGCGTACTATCGAATTCCAGACACCCATTACGATTAAATTTTCGTCCCCTTTAGCTACTTGAATAATTTCTTTTATCTCATGATACATTCCTTCATCTCCCCACCATCTGCGGATCTCGTTGGCACGTTAAGTCGTACTACTGCCGTTGGCGTCAACTTCGTGTCTACCTTGGCTACGATAATGCGTTCCCTACGCTGTTCATGGTAGCTTACCCGCATTCACATTTTTTTGTTCATTTTTAAACTCACTCCTACAATAATCCCATTTGATTTTGTATTTATAACCTTGTATTCACCTGACCAGAAGTCCTGTTTCTCCTGCCACTGAACTTCACTAATTCACACTCTATCTAACTTCAATGTCTCCATTTTCCTATTTAAATTTTCTAACATACTTGCCCGATTAAAGGATATAATATTCCTCATTCCTTTACGCAAAATTCCAGTTTTGTTTCTTCTGATGACGACGTCCCCCTGAGTCCCCGCCTGAGTGTCCAAATGAGTGACTATTTAACCTCCGTAATATATTATCCAAGAGGGCGCCATCATCATTTACCGTTTCAGTAGAGGTGCATGTTCTGGGGAAAAAATACGTCTATAGTTTCCCCTTCAACCGGAACAAAAGAGAATCGAAGCATTTGGGATGTGGTGCTATAGACGAATGTTGAAAATTAGGTAGACTGATAAGGTAAGGAATGAGGAGGTTCTACGCAGAATCGGAGAGGAAAGGAATCTGTGGAAAAAACTGATAAGGAGAAGGGACAGGATGATAGGGCATCTGCTAAGACATGAGGGAATGACTTCCATGGTACTAGAGGGAACTGTAGAGGATAAAAACTGTAGAGGAAAACAGAGATTGGAATACGTCAAGCAAGTAATTGAGGACGTAGGTTGCAAGTGCTACTCTGAGATGAAGAGGTTAGCACAGGAAAGGAATTCGTGGCGGGCCGCATGAAACCAGTCAGTAGACTGGTGACCAAAAAAAAAAGAAAAGTTTCCCCTTGCTTTCGGCCTTTCATAGTACCAGCACAGCAAGGCAGTTACAATAATAAAACATAATATCTCCTTGAACATTAGAATCATTATCCAAGGAACCACCACTCTTACACCATACATATACAGCTTTCAAGTTTACGACAAACACGACTTCTTAAAACCAGTGGCTCATCACTAGACAGATAACTCCCTCCATAGGCTTTATTAGATTGGTGTACAATATTAAATGTCTTCCAAGCAATTACATCACGAGATGGAAACGAATCCAAAGAAATCTTCTTAGCATCACTAGAACGAACGAAAGCAATAGTAATCCAACGATTACCCGTTCCTTGCACAGACATAGACAAACTAAATCTTGCAACAAAACCCATCCACCTGTGGGCACCAGGTAGTATAGAAGGCAGTTTTCGTTGATGTCACAAGGTCAGATCAGTCAGTTATCCAGACTGTTCCCCCTGCAACTACTAAACAGGCTGCTGCCCCTCTTCAGGAACCACGTGTTTTTTTCTGGACTTTCAGCAGATACCTCTCCTTTGAAGATGTACTTACAGTAGGGCTACTTGTATCAATGAGGAACGCAAATCACCCCACCGACTGCAAGGTCCATAGTCCATGGATGTTGGGAAGTCCTGCTACACAAGGCCGTATACGGGTGTGTCGAGTCTATGAAGTTTGTGTCAGTAGGGAGCCAAACCAAAAAGGGAAGAACACCCTAACGTAAATGGCAAATACTTTCCCGACTACTGACATCAGTTACTCTAACATGTATAGTAATAATTTCTTTCTAAATGAATTTTAGTGGCTCGCTGTTCACTTTCTTGGAATAATTGTAGTACTTCACTGTGCTCACAAAGTTGTCTATAGAAATTACTTAAAACATGTGTTTAAGGACCTATGTGACGAATGGTTACTTGGTTATGAAATTAAAAGCCTATGAAAATCACTCTCTCGCTACCTAACATGTAAGACAACGTTGCGCTATCTCACGTCACCCGAGTTGTAATAAATGGTTTGACGAACACACTACGACCATTAAGTGGTGTCACAGATGCTCGTACGTAGGACATTTTTGTGATCCGTCTCCGCAAGCAGTAGAGAACTATTTGGTGGCCATGAATCACCACAGATTCTCAACGTTTCCAGGGACCACGTCTGTCGTCGCAATGAAAGAAGATACTACACAAGTTAACTTCCGTGAGTACTAGCACCGAGTACTTTGTGAGAGTAGCACATAAATTTTATAGATAAAGTCATGAAGGTACGGTGTCGGCTCCATATTGTTCTTTAATATAGAATCATCTGCTCTTGGATGCTGTTCCAGTCGCAGTATTTTCTTGACTCTCGCTGGCGTATCAAACTACTGTTGGCTGGTTTTCACAGAACAGTTTGCTTCCTAGGCAAAAACTATCAAGGGTATTTGGAATATGAGACATAGATAAGCGTCTAAATATATTGTTGGTCAATTATATCTCATTTTGTTTCATGCGCAACTGATAGTGGAGGCACTATTGCCGGAGAATATTCTGTATTATTTGGATTTCAGTACTCTCATATGGCGATACGTAATGTAGAAAAAGTTGAGGCAATGTAATTATCAAACGCGCACCTCTTGTCTTACTTTTTGATTTAGCGTTGTCTTCAATCGGCTTTTTTGTTATCCAGACTTCGGACTGCACTAATAGCTATGGATTACAACTTCAACGAATGCCTTAAATCAGTTCGGCATTAACAAGATCACTTAAAATTTCTATATCTTTCTTTGTCAAATTGATCTTACCCAATGTCTCAGCTGATGCAATACTTGTAACGTCCTTCCGTTTTAAGCCAGTTGGTCTTTTACTTTCTTTTACCTTACATGTTCCTTACGTTAAATAAATACAAAATAGTTACTTCACTTTTCAGAGGGAAATTGTTACAGTAATGACTTCCAACAGATTTACTTGTTTTATTGCTAAGAAGATTAGCTTCGAAAACCGCATTTTTAATTTCGCACTGCCCACTGAAGTTCAAACACATGAAACACATACCTCTTTCCTTAGATCCTCTACAGAATCAACATTTACTGCTGTTGTAGTTAAAAGATGACTACCTCAAGTTGAAGATGCAAATAAATCTGGGCTTTTGAGTGAAGAATTCTATATTGATCGTTGAATTGGTTCGGGGCGGACGTCCGATGACACCAGTTCAGGTTCTTCGTTGATCCGTTCACTCAGTTTTTTTATTACAGAGGTAGCTAACCCTCTGACCGAACACGCTGAGCTACCGTGCCGGCAGTCCATCGAAGCCACCGAGGGCACAGAGGATAGTGCGCCTGCAGAGACTTATCCCTCGCACGCTCCTCGTGAGACCCACATTCCCAACATGTCCACACCACTACATTCGTAGTGCTCCAAATAGATGTTTGCCCATCAACTCAATACTCGTGGCAGATTAATCTACCAAGTCCCGTACGAGTTGGAGCATAGCGTGTGCGCTCGCACAAGGTCAATGGACGGGAAGCCATATTTTAACTGTATATGAAGGTAGTATCTGTTCTCGAAACAACAGATATCATTGATGACCGTGCAGCTTCTCTAGACCCCCCTGTGGGTTCGGGGGTAAGAATAGGCCCACGGTATTCCTGCCTATCGTAAGAGGCGACTAAAAGGAGTCTCAAACGTTTCGGCCTTATGTGATGGTCCCCTACCGGGTTTGACCTCCATCTTCTAAATTCTTCCGAAGAGCGAGCTGATTGGGGAAGGGCGCCTTACAAGGTGCAATGTGTCCATCGCTCATTACCATCTCTAGCTTGGTTGGTCGTCGTCGCATAGCTGTCCCGCCCACTCACCATCTCTAGGGCGTGGCTTTGTTCTTGGGTGCGGTTTTTGCAGTCTGCTCTGCTGTGTCGCTTTATGCGCCAATGACGATCATGGGCTACATTTCACCTGAAATCCAGCACGGTAGCCAGTCCGTTGTGGTGGGGCCGCCATGTACCCTGTTGGTTGTAGCCCCCTGACAACACAGGGATCGCTCTACTGATGCCTGCGCCGTTAACTCCCCGCGTATGCCAAGGAGTAGATGCCTGTCTCCTTGGGGCATCGGGACTCCCGGCAATGGCCATCCCGCCAGGTGGTCGTTGCTGAGGCTGGGTGGCGCCCGTGGGGAGGGCCCTTGGTCGGAGTAGGTGGCATCAGGGCGGATGACCCGCGATGAAGCGTGGTACATCATCTCTTGCTGGCGGCCAGCCGCCAGCAGTCTCTAAGCGTTCTCGGCCTCAATACAACGCTCAGGCATATGATCCACAATCGTTCCCCTCCCTGGCCACACCATGGGAGGAACGAAAGGCTACGGTTGGCAGCGAACCTTATTCACCTCGCTATTTAGTCTGTACACGAGTCGATGGGGAATCGTTTATGGCGACCAAGCCTCAGTTTTTTGTCGAGCACTTGGAGGACAAGTTTGTGGAGGTGGAGGGCTTGTCCAAAATGCGCTCTGGGGCAGTATTGATCAAAACGGCATCCTCTGCACAGTCACGGCGGTTACTCGCTTGTGACAAGTTGGGGGATGTTTCCGTCACGATCACACCCCATAAGAGTCTCAACATGGTCCAGGGCATTATATTCCATAGGGACCTACTCTTGCAGTCAGACGACGAGCTACGCGCCAATTTAGAACGGCGGGGTGTTCACTTCGTCCGGCGCGTCCATCGGGGTCCGAGGGATAATCAGGTAGCCACCGGTGCCTTCATCTTGGCCTTCGAGGGTGACGTCCTACCCGAAAAGGTCAAGGTGATGGTCTACCGATGTGATGTGAAGCCCTATATCCCTCCCCCGATGAGGTGTTTCAAATGCTGGAAGTTCGGCCACATGTCATCTCGGTGTACTTCCAGCATGACATGCAGAGATTGTGGACGCCCTTCACATCCTAATACTGCATGTGCGCCGCCTCCCATCTGTGTGAACTGCGGCGAACACCATTCCCCTTGCTCGCCAGACTGCAAGGTTCTACTGAAAGAACGAAGGATCATGGAATATAAGGCCCTGGACCGCATGACCTATACTGAGGCTAAGCGGAAATACGAGAGGCTACATCCTGTGGCTCTGACCAGCTCCTATGCCACCGCTGCCAAAACAGTAGTTTTGTCATCTGCTGCACCAATTCCACTGAACACTCTGAGCCGGAATACTACACCTGCCCCCTTGATGGTGGGGGGCACTTCCCCATCTGTTGCTCCTGCACCACCTACCTCAGGAGCAACGACCCCCCAACCATCGGGGACACAAGTCCCCAACTCTAAGCCGGAGAAGCGTCCGACTTCTTCGGCGACTCTCTCTCTCGCAAGGGATCCCTCGGGTCCCTCCCTTCCCAGGTTTCCACCTCTGGGAAGGGTGACGTCAGCCAATGGCTGAAAAGCAGGCCAGCGGCTGGTCGCAGGGCTTCCCGCTCCTCCTCCGTCCCGGAGACTGACTCGGTGGAGCCCTCCCAGCCAGTAAAGCCCAAGGAGCAGAGAGAGAAGACGAAGAAGAAGAAGGCCTCTAAGGCCAAGGAACGCGCGGTGGCATCCACCCCACCGCTCCATACAGGCTCTGCGTCTGAGGATGAGGTGGAGATCCTGGCGTCCGCTGAGGACCTGGATCTCGCCATACCCTCAGACGCCAAGGACGCCGATTGTACTGGTCCTCGATCGGTGACAGCAGGTGACCCAGTGACGTGATCTGCCTCCTCGGTCCCTTCACGCCTATTTCGCCCATGGACAAAGTGATTCTCCAGTGGAACTGCAGCGGTTTTTTCCACCACCTTGCTGAGCTCCGCCAACTGATCAGCAGTCACCCTTTCTTCTGCATTGCCCTCCAGGAAACGTGGTTTCCGGCAATGCGGACCCCTGCCCTACGAGGGTATCGGGGTTATTATAAGAACCGGGCAGCTTATGAGAGGGTGTCTGGTGGAGTCTGCGTCTACGTCCTTAACTCTATCTACAGCGAGTGTGTGCCTCTTCATACACCCTTAGAGGCTGTCGCTGTAAGGATGTGGACGCCTCAGCCTATTACTGTCTGCAGTTTGTACCTTCCGCCGGATGGTGATGTCTCTCGTCATGTGTTGGCTGCATTGATAGGACAACTGCCGCCTCCCTTTGTGTTGCTGGGCGACTTTAACGCCCATAACCCCTTGTGGGGTAGCGCCGCGATTACTGGCCGGGGCAGAGATGTCGAGACTCTTCTGTCACAGCTTGACCTCTGCCTTTTAAACACGGGAGAGGCGACCCACTTTAGTGCGGTCCATGGCTCGTTTTCGGCCATTGACCTTTCTATTTGCAGCCCCGGACTTTCACCATCCATCCACTGGAGGGTCCATGACGACTTATGTGGTAGTGACCATTTCCCCATCTTTCTGTCACTGCCACAGCGTCACTCTTCTGAACGCCCCTCCAGATGGGCTCTGAATAAAGCTGATTGGGACTTATTTACATCTGTCGCAGTGATCGCACCTCCTTCCACTGATCCGATTGATGCGGTGGTTCAGTCGGTCACCACCAGCATCGTTTCTGCGGCGGCATCTGCGATTCCCTGTACATCCGGGTCACCTCGGCGGAGGACTGTGCCGTGGTGGTCGCCCGAGATCGCAGAGACGATTCGAGATCGCCGGCGGGCTCTTCAGCGCCATAAGCGGCACCCGTCGTTGGAGACCCTCATTACTTTTAAACAGTTCCGCGCCCGAGCCCGACGCCTTATTCGCCAACGGAAGCAGGAGTGCTGGGAACGTTATGTTTCCACCATTGGCGTCCGTACCTCTGCATCGCAGGTTTGGGCCAAGATTCGGCGACTCCAAGGCTATCGGCCACCTGTCTCTGTCCCTGGGCTTTCGCTGAATGGAGCAGTGTGCACCGACTCCGACACGATTGCGGACCGGTTAGCAGAGCATTTTGCTCAGTGTTCCGCGTCAACGAACTACCCGTTGGCCTTCCGCTCCCGGAAAGAGCGGTTGGAAAGTCGGAGGCTTTCCTTTCACACGCGCCACGCGGAGTCGTACAATGCTCCTTTCAGCGAATGGGAATTCCAGAGCGCACTTTCTGCTTGCCCTGATACGGCTCCTGGACCAGACCGCATTCACAGCCAGATGCTGAAACACCTCTCAGTGCCTTGCCAGCGACGCCTCCTAGATCTTTTCAATCGCGTCTGGGTCGAGGGTGTTTTCCCGTCTCAATGGCGGGAAAGCATAGTCCTCCCCGTATTGAAACCTGGCAAGAACCCGCTGGAGTTGGACAGCTATCGCCCCATAAGCCTCACCAACGTTCCTTGCAAGTTGCTGGAACGTATGGTGAGCCGGAGGTTGAGTTGGCTCCTCGAGTCTCGGGGCCTTCTGGCTCCGTCTCAGGGTGGGTTCCGTAAAGGCCGCTCTGCCGTCGATAATCTGGTCTCCCTGGAGTCTGCCATCCGTACAGCCTTTGCGCGCCGCCAACATCTGGTTGCCGTCTTCTTCGACATGCGGAAGGCATACGATACGACTTGGCGCCATCACATCCTGGCCACACTTCATGGGTGGGGCCTTAGGGGCCCGCTCCCGATTTTTATTCAGAATTTTCTTTCGTATCGTTCCTTCCGCGTGCAAGTAGCTGCGTCGCATAGTTCCTCCCGGGTCCAGGAGAACGGGGTCCCACAGGGGTCTGTCCTCAGTGTGTCCCTGTTTTTAATTGCCATCAATGGGCTCGTTGAGGCGGTGGGGTCGTCCGTCGCGGCTTCTTTATATGCGGACGACTTCTGCCTATATTACAGCTCCAGTGGCATCGCCGCTGCTGAACGGCAGCTGCAAGGTGCCATCCGCAAGGCGCAGTCATGGGCTGTAGCGCACGGCTTCCAGTTTTCGGCCGCGAAGACCTGCGTTATGCATTTCTGCCGGCGTCGCACGGTTCACCCTGAGCCGCGCCTTTACCTTGACGGTGAACCTCTTGCTGTGGTCGCGACGCATCGGTTCTTGGGACTGGTGTTCGATACCCGGTTGACTTGGCTGCCCCATATTAGGCAGCTGAAGCAAACATGCTGGCGGCACTTAAACGCTCTCCGTTGCTTAAGCCACACCAGGTGGGGTGCCGACCGGTCCACCCTCCTCCACCTATATCAAGCGCTGATCCAGTCCCGCCTTGATTATGGGTGTGTGGCGTACGGTTCTGCCTCGCCTTCAGCATTGCGATTGCTGGATCCCATACACCACTGCGGGATCCGTCTCGCCACGGGAGCGTTCCGGACAAGCCCCGTCGACAGCATACTTGTGGAGGCTGGTGTCCCTCCATTGCGGTTCCGGCGTGACCGCCTTCTGGCCGCCTATGCCGCGCACGTTTATAGCATGCCAGGGCATCTAAACTACCGTCTCCTGTTCCCGCGCTCGATCGTCCATGTTCCAGACAGGCGGCCCCGGTCAGGGTGTCCCATTGCGGTTCGCCTCCGGGACCTTCTCCGTGGCCTTGACTTTTTTCCTCTGCCGCCTGTTTTCCGGGCCAATCTCCGTCTGCCCCCGTGGAGTGTGCCCCGACCGTGCCTTCGGCTCGACTTGGCACAGGGTCCGAAGGTCCCAGTGCCTCCGGAGGCCCTCCGCCGCCGCTTTCTTTCCATCCTGGCCGAGTTTCCGAACGCGGCGGTGGCCTACACCGACGGTTCGGTGGTCTCTGGTCACACTGGTTACGCTCTCACTCTACGGGATTATTGTGAGCAACGGTCATTGGCAGCTGGCTCCAGTGTATACACTGCCGAGTTGGTTGCCATCTATCGTGCCCTAGAGTTTCTCCGCTCCCGCTCAGGTGAGTCCTTTGTCATCTGTAGTGACTCCCTGAGCGGTTTACGAGCTCTTGACCAGTGTTTCCCTCGTTCCCGTCTGGTGATGGCCATCCAGGAGTCCCTCCATACTCTCGTCCGTTGCGGCCGCTCTGTCACCTTTGTTTGGTCCCCGGGTCACGTCGGCATCCCGGGTAACGAGCGGGTTGACGAACTGGCGAAACAGGCGGTCAGTTCCCCGGCCATGGAGATCGGTCTTTTAGAGAGTGACGTCCGATCCGTATTGCGGCAGAAGGTCCTTGCTGCTTGGCGTGATGAGTGGCGCACCCTGCCCTCTCCCAACAAACTTCGGGCAGTCAAGGAGACAACCAGTGTGTGGCGCTCCTCCATGCGGGGGTCTCGCAAGGACGCTGTCGTCCTCTGCCGGCTCCGCATAGGACATACCCGGCTCACGCACGCGTATCTCTTGTGCCGTGACGACCCGCCTCTCTGTCGCTGCGGATTGGCCCTGACCGTGGTACACGTCTTACTAGACTGCCCACTTTTAACTGCCCTCAGGCAGACGTTCGCGCTGCCTGATACACTCCCTGCTCTTTTAACCGATGACTCTACTATGGCTGACTTAGTTCTCCGTTTTATTCGAGCAGGGGGTTTTTATCATTCAATATGAGAGTCCCTTTTTATTTTTTTTAGCGTCGACTGTGGCTTTTGGCCTGGGGTTTTAGTTTGTGGTGTTTTAATGTGTCCCTTGGTTGTTGGCCTTTCCAGTTTTATTTTCATGGTCGGCCAATGACCGTCGCACTCTGTGTGTCTTTTAATCTCTTTTCTCTGGTCTTCGTCTATGTCTTCCTCGTACTGTGTCGTCCCTTGTCGTCTCCGTTATGTGTTTATTGCTTGTTGGACTTTTCTTCGTGTATTATTATGGTCGTGGAACAAGGGACCGATGACCTAAGTAGTCTGGTCCCTTTAACCCCCACAAACCAACCAACCAGCTTCTCTAGAGTGAAATGATAATTAAATCGACACCCTAGGTGCAAACATGCGTTGATATACATCATTGCGGACATGATGAAAATGTGTGCCCGGACCGGGACTCGAATCCATGATCTCGTGCAAAGGAAAAGTCCCTGCAGGCGTACTTTCCTCTGTGCCCTCGGTGGCTCAGATGAATAGAGCCTCTGCCATGTAAGCAGGAGATCCCGGATTCGTGTACCGGTCGGGGCACACATTTTCATCATGTCCCCACTGATGTATATCAACGCCTGTTTGCAGCTAGGGTGTCGATTTAACTATCATTTCATTCTAGAGGATCTGTACGGTAATCAATGGTTTCTGTTCTTTCGTGAACAGATAGTACCTTCATATGTAGTGTTTGGAACCATCTACATTAAGAACGCGGAGCACTGTAGCCATGACGTGAAACAAGAACGTAATCTGTAAATGTGTGCGATGGGTGACGGGATCGCTTCTGGCGAATTGCTCACAGTCGATACGAAGCAGGGAACCATAGATGCAACTTCACTTCTATGGTTCGGTCCTATGCGTATTCGGCTCCTCAGAAATCCGATGGTCGCTAAACGAAAAAAAAAAAAAAAAAAAAGAGTTCAGACGCATTCGACATATTGAAACTGCAACTATTAACAAAGTGTTACTTTCACTGATGAGTATAATTTCGTGCTTCATCGCGTAGATCGACGCACTGTGAAGTATCACTTGTAAGTGCCGATACGACAAGTGTTTAGTTGTCTCAGTTACAAGAACCAGTGGTGGAGAGTGCCCATGCCGCCGTTACATTCTTTTGTTTAATGTAAGTGAAGAAAGGGCGCTTTGCCCGTGAGGGGTGGTGCTCATTTGCCTCTCTCTCCCATAGGCAGTTCATTCAAACACATCGGCCATGGACGATCTGCGTCTGCAGCCATCGGAACGCTGTTAGTAACACATTAATAAATTACACTGCTTGACAGTTGCTAAGGGACAACTGACACTTGTTATGGAACAATTACCAGGTGCTGCGGAACAACCGATAATTGCTACGGTACACCCGACCAATGAGGTCGGGTAGAGGGCGGACGTGTTTATTGCAGCGAAGCCTGCGAATGAACGCTCTGTACGCGTTCGACAGTTCATACAGTGTGATGTTCGAAGAAGGTTGTGGTGGAACCGATTAGTGCGGCATTCGTGTGGAACGGTAACGTGTCTGAAACACATCATTTGATTGTTAACGATTGTGGACGAGCCGCTGCACGGCTCAAATCCGGTCAAAGTGTCACTGTTGTGTCATCTCGAGATTAGAAAAGGCCACTGAAAGTGGAAGTGCGATGAGAAAGCATATTGGCGCTCGTAGACGGACCATCACACCGTAAACCCTAGTAGCGAAAAGGAACAGACATCTCACTCCCAGGTAGATCGCCGCAGATCTTGCAACAGTGTCTCTGCCGGAACCATTTTGCAGAGATTAAATAAGGTAGTTTCTGTGCTCGAAAGCCTGTAAAATGCTTCCCGCTTCAAGCACGCTGTCTTCGAGAAAGAGTTCGTTGGTGGAGGGAGCGATTTTGTGGGGCTCAGAAGCAGTGGTCCAGAGTGATGTTCTGTGACGAATCTCGTTTCACTATTGCAAAAATGATTCTGCCCACCAGTTAATGTGGAGCGAGAGGGGAACACGTTACGTACCACAGAGTGTTCAAGTACGCCATCGGTATGCCCTAGGCTTTATGGTGTGGGCAGGCAGTATGCAACATGGACAAACACCGCAGCATACCATTGCGTGAGGTACCACTACAGCACAGTGATACTGCAGGGAGATTATGCTGTACCAAGCCGGTCTGTTTAGGGGTGAGGTGTTCATTGATGAGAATGCTCACTCTAAATGGACAACTGAGGTGTCGGACACACAGGAAATAAAGATATTGACCGTAAGGAATGGTCTGTCTGGGATGCTCTTGACAGACATAATTCTCAACGAACATCACTATCCCGAACTGTGAGAGAACTGAAAACAGGCTTGAGAGAGGGGTGGGACAAAATCCCCCGAGAAATCCTCAACTGTTTGGTAGCCAGCTTGAATAACAGGTGAAAAATAAGCATTAGTGGCAGAGAATGGCATATTCGTTAGTGAGAGTCCGATATCTACATCTATGTTGGGAGTCTGACCTGTATCAAAAATGAACGTTGTTTATGTCTGTTATCCTGCTTTCTCATGTGATGACCTCTGTTCCATATCTCGTTTTAAATGTACCGCTCCACATCTACAACGTATGTCCTGTCTTCAAGGTCGTCCATCATTGCCTGTGATTATTCCTGTCCATCAATGTCTCTGTGCCTTAACAACTGTCAAGCAGCAATGGTTGAAAAGAAAGATTCTCTCACTTCTCTATCGCCATTACGGGTTAGTAGTCTCCATTTCACTAAGTAGTACCTTGGTTATGAAATAAATGTGACCAAAAATCAAATGAGGGAACACGAATGCTAATTCTCGGATTTTAAGCACTTTCTGCTGTCCAAGGAATAAGGCTTTTACACTTGAAGGTTCTGCCACTTACATGCCAAGTTATGGCTGGTAAATATTTGCTCTGGGTGCAGTCTGAGAATTATGGAGTTATCTTTAGATTTTTGTTATTAATATTTCGTGAATCTGTTGAGTCACTTTTGTTTGTTAATACAGAGTGTAGAAGAAGGCATTACTGAAGTATGTGTTTGTTTGACGGTGTATAGTATGAGATTTCCCATAGTTTTGCATTTCTTAAGATAGTGGGACAGCATAATATGACTTGTCTTAAGACGTCAGGGAGTAATTTCTAAGGTTGTATAGGAGGAGTACTGATTAGTAAGTGTAGGAGAAGGCTAGGCAGAAATCTGAATACCGTCAATAAATAATTGAGAAAATTAAATGTAAATATTATTCTGAGATGAAGAAGTTGACAAAGGGGTTGATGTTGTGATGGAGCACATCAAATCAGGCAGAAGACTCATGAAAAAGGTAATACTAATAGCTTGTGCCATTTTCAATGAATGTCCCATATTCAGTTTGCAGATAACCGCGTTCTTATTCTAATTGTTTCCCAGTGGCAACCATATCTTCATTCACATCACCGAGTAACATGTTACCTCTCCTGTTAAGAGCAGATCTAGTGTCACCCCAAGAGCAGCCCTACTGGAAGGCGTGCTCTACATATTTGACCACGGCTCCTTATATCGATACGCATGAAGTGCCGTACAAGACAGGAAATCTGCCGAAAAAGACATATCACACTTTAACGGTAGTTGGAAGGGAACCATCAAGCACTCAATTACGATTATAGCCCCTGATTTCCAGGTACTGAAGGCAGCTTACCTATTGTGAGTATTTACATTACGCTGTGAGATGCACTGCATGTACCATGCCTCCGCATGTATGTGTCTTTCTTACCCAGTTACGGTTCCCTCCGAGCACACGACTACGCGAACAAAAATGTGTAGTGGAAGAGGACGGCATTTACAACCTTTACGCCTCGAACGAATTCAGGTGTTATCAGATACGCGGTCAATCGCGATGTGGTCACTGGATGCTGGAAGCATGTGGCAGTGGTACGACAAGCGGTGCTGCCGCCTGGTGGCAACCATCGACCGCGAGTCGGTGTGGGTGCCGTATGACGTCACTAGAGCACGGCGAGGCCCTCTCACAGCTGACATCAGAGCGCCGCCCACGTATCGGCTTCCGACGTGCCCGCGTCTGACACTCCAGCGGTACAGTCTAGCGACGTCCGGCACAGCCCAGTTCCAGGCAACCGCTGTTAACGTACTGGAAACTGTATTTTGGACTAGTTCCTAATCTTGCCAGTCTTATCTTCTTATGCCGTATGGATGAATTCCAAGGATCAAAACAGTTCTTCTTCAAAACTGAGGTGAAGTTTAGAAAATGTAGGTCGTGGAGTGAAACAACTCGGTCTCGTTTTGTTCACAATGAAACATACAGGGTGAGAATTAGTACAAGCGATAAACTGCGGGGATGGATTCCTCAATGGAAATGGAGGAATTATGGTGCTATAAACACGTGTCCGAAAATGCATCGTTGCCGTGGTAGATGGCGCTGACGAATGAAACTTCCTCTGATCACGTGCTGTGTGTTCCTTGTGCGTTGCAGGCTGCGTGCTATAAGCAGTAGAATGGTCCGGCGTTCATGTTGGGAACAAGCCGACGTGCTCTTTGCGTACGGCCAAGCAGATGGAAGCGGTCAATAGGAAGCACGGCTGTACTAATGCAAATACCCTAACAGACTCCAAACACATCACACAACATTTCAAGTCCTTTATAGGCGTTTGTGTGACCATGGGTGTCTCAGACAGACGAACGTGCAGAGAGGCGGCCGACTGTGCGTAAACCAGGTTTTGGAGGAGCAGGTTATACAGGATACTGAGACGACCCCTAGCACAAGCTCCAGGTAAATGGCTCGCCAATAAGGTGTTCGATTATGTGTATCCTGCATGAGAACCACTGCTATCCCTATCACCTGTAATCACATTGAGGCCACTTTGAACATATGTTGTGATGTCGATCCTATGCAGCTCTGTACCATGTTCCGGTAAGTTTTGTTGTTTGTTGTATGCATATCATCCACTTCCGGACACATGTTACAGGGTCTATTTGCCTCCATTTCCTGCCAGGAGTCCGTTTGTAGGTTTATTAGTCTTCACCCTGTATATGGAAGACCCGGAAGGAACGCTGTGCAAAGAAATCGGCGAGACCCGCTGAAAGAATCGCTCCTTTGTAGTCACCTTATGAACGTGTCCGCGCCCGGTAGCTGAGTGGTCAGCGTGACAGAATGTCAATCTTAAGGGCCCGGACTCGATTCCCGGCTGGATCTGGGAATTTTTCCCCTCAGGGACTAGGTGTTATGTTGTCCTAATCACCATCATTTCATCGCCATCGACACGCACTTCTCTGAAGTGGCGTGAAAACGAAGGACTTTCACCCGGCGAACGGTCTACCCGAAGGGAGGCCCTAATCACACGAGATTTATATACCTTATGGAAGTGTATCTAAGCGAGAATGATACCGTAACACTTTGAACTCCTCTTCTCCAGAAACAAAAGAACTAGCTACTCACTGCCCGTATCGCGTGAATTACAGGAAGAACAACTTCAACTTCTATTTGCTTTAGCCAAAAGAAGCATTTTTAATGGCTGTAATTCTGTACATTTGATGTAATCGTTGCAATAATAAGGTCGTATAAATATTTAAACTTAAAGTGCCACTTTACAAACTTCTCACAATCACTTCTATTTTCCATGCAGATATTATATAAGAGAGTATATTTAGTTTTTGAGAAAATTTCTGGAAAGAAGAAATAATAGACAGCATCTATAAAAAAACAACTTGCATTTTTGTGAGATAAAAAACCAAATGAGTCGTTGTTAGTATGAACGACGTGATCACATCGTGCATCTACCGATAGCAAGTTGTCGGTAGATACACGAACTGATCACGTCTTTCATCTCAGAGATATGTGGTCTCCAATTCTCTTATTCTGGCCCTTAGAATGACTACACGCAATTTTAATTTTGTCCGATCTTCTTTCGTCAAGGTGCTTGATGACGATTTAATGTATCATCGAAACCCGTAGCTTAGTAAAGAATTCAAAATTTACTGCTGAAGGTGCACTGCTGTCTACACCAAATTGATCAGACGACGTCCAAACCATCATTTTCTACAAAGATGGACGTACCAAGATTGGATTTCATTCTGTTTACATTGATGTCTGCCAAACAGACAAAACATGTGCATGTTATATTACATACGACGAAAGAAACAGAATGAAATGGCCGGCCGTTGTGGCCGAGCGGTTCTAGGCGCTTCAGTCCGGAACCGCGCTGCTGCTACGGTCGCAGGTTCGAATCCTACCTTGGGCATGGATATGTGTGATGTCCTTAGGTTAGTTAAGTTTAAGTAGTTCTAAGTCTAGGGGACTGATGATCTCAGAAGTTAAGTCCCATAGTGATTAGAGCCATTTGATTTGAACCAGAATGAAATCCACTTGATAATGATAGCAGGAGCTTTGAAACACTCATTGTACTTTAAAATGAATACCTACAACAAGAAGTCTATTTTATTTTGCAAGGTCTGGCCCCGACAGACAGGGACAGTAGTGGTTACGTGTGGATGAGCTGCGTTTGCGTGAATGTGTGTGTCTTTTTGTTGTCTATTTCGGAAGAAGGCCTTCTGCTCGAAAGCATGAATGTTCAGTAGCCTTTCCGTTGTACCTGTCTGCGACTCAACATCTCTGCTATATGGTGAGTCGCAATCCATTCTGGATTTTCCATTGTTTGTTTTATTTTGCATATTGCTGGGTGATCAAAAACTTACTATAAATTTGAAAAGTGAATAAATCACGGAATAATGTAGATAGAGAGGTACAAATTGACACACATGCTTGGAATGACATGGGGTTTTATTAGAACAAAAAAAAAAAAACAAAGTTCACAAAAAGTCCGACAGATGGCGCTGGACAGCAAAACTTCAGTAACTGCTACCGTGACGGGTGGGAGGTACGCCGATATGTTACGGCATCGCATCGTCCCCAGCCTGGCTGATAAACACCTGCTGGAACGTACGATGTTCATGCAGGATGGCGCTCCACCCCATATTGCTAGTCGCGTGAAAGATCTCTTGCGCGCGTCGTTTGCTGATCGTGTGCTCAGCCGCCACTTTCGTCTTGCTTGGCCTCCTAGGTCCCCAGACCTCAGTCCGTGCGATTATTGGCTTTGGGGTTACCTGATGTCGCAAGTGTATCGTGATCGACCGACATCTCTAGGGATGCTGAAAGACAACATCTGTAGCCAATGCCTCACCATAACTCTGGACATGCTTTACAGTGCTGTTCAGAACATTATTCCTCGACTACAGCTATTGTTGAGGAATGATGGTGGACATATTGAGTAATTCCTGTAAAGAACATCATCTTTGCTTTGTCTTACTTTGTTATGTTAATTATTGCTATTCTGATCAGATGAAGCGCCATATGTCCGACATTTTTGAACTTTAGTATTTTTTTTGGTTCTAATAAAACCCCATGTCATTCCAAGCATGTGTGTCAATTTGTACCTCTCTATCTACATTATTCCGTGATTTATTCAGTTTTCAAATTTATACTGTCTTTTTGCTCACCCGGTACTTATCCAGCTTGTTGCAGAGTTGCAGAAACTGAACTCAGCTGAGATCAACAAGTGCCCTGGACAGGGAAGCGCGATCGCTTGTTAGCATTACGGTGGTTTTACTGGCACAAGTAATGCACTTGCGCCGGAGCCATCCGGCGCCAGTGGTGGGCGGCGGTGACAGCGGCAGCGGCTAATTTCCATCATTTCGGTCGGTCTGGCGCGCGCCGCTCTTTGTGGCGCGAGTTCATTAAGCTATCCGATTCTCTGGCGTATCTGACAGTGGCGGCGCGCGGCCTGACAGGCGCTCTGTGGCCAGCGGCCAGACATCCTGCTCCAAATAAAACGATAAGGCGTGACGGCGCATCCCGCGCTTTCACGGCGACTGTAAAACCCTGCGCGCCATACACGGCGCTTCGTTTCAAATTTATGCGCACTCGCCTTTCAGGCGGCGCGCCGCCTGACACGGGATGACGGCGTCACTCGCCGCAATCTGCGCCGGCCATCTCGGCCGCGCACCGGCGCGTTCCGAAAACCTGGCATGGAGGTTAAAATAACGAGATAAAGAACAAAAAGCCGGCGGGGGAGCGAAGTTAGCCGCGGGGGAAGGGGCCCCGCCACAACAATGATATTGCAGCAGAAAGACAGCTCATCCAGGAAATAGAATTCCTGGCGGCGCGGTGAGTGGCCCGCCCGCCCACAGGGGGACGAGCGCGCCGGCAGGCAGCCAGAAGGCGGCTCGCTGTGGGTTTGCGCAGCGGTCCGTGCGCCGCTGCCCAGGGCGTCTACACCGAAACGTGTGTTTGCTTCGACGATCATCCGGTTTTATTTGCGCTAACCCCCCCCCCCTCCCCGTCTCCTCCTCCTCCTCCCCACGCTTCTGTCTTTGATTTCTCAATCTGAAAGCTTAACAACCACTGTAAACTGATATGGTCGCTGCGCGGGAGACGCTGAGACGATAAATGAAGGACACGACTACCGACTTGCGTCAGTAACCATTTTTAGGATACCGTACCTCAGTCGGTAAAAACGGAACCCTTATTGGATCACTGTCCGTCTGTCTGTCTGTCTGACTATCCGACTGCCAGAGCCCCTGTTTCTGAGGAACGAATACATCTATCAAGTTGAAATTTATGTCACGTTATAAGCCAACCGTCCCTAGGCTATGCAAAAAACAAAGTACATACAATCAAAAGATATGGCCATTTATGTTGAATATTGTCATACTCGCAAACTCACTCATCAAACATCTGGGGTATTAATGACCGCTTCATCTGTATTTTGTCCTTTATTACTGGATCAGTACCGCTTCCGTGGCGCTAAAAGTCACCTCTTCAAAAAGACGGTATGTCATAGATTGTCTTTTGGCGGTGATTTGTTTTGACGGGCAACGAATGTTCGGTGAAAACATTACGAGTTCTTCCGCTCTAATGTCTTAATCATATATTCACCCGAAGATGAGGCTTTTAGCGCTACATAACCGGGCTATCTCCTTACGGAGAATACAGAGGGAGCACGAAGAGAACATTTGAGTTACACGAACGAAGATATCCTTACATTCGGTGTACAACAAGAATGACAGTTCACCACATAAGCAGAACAAGGTTCTTCTAAGGGACCTTAAATACTATGGAGAAGCGGAGCGAACAAAATATTCCGGTATGAAGTCTAAGTTCCAACGACCAAACAGGATTTAAAATATTACATGAAAAGATATCGAATCAATCGCTTTATTCTGCCGATAAGTCCTCGAATCAGCCACTGCAAAGGTGTACTGAAGTAAACGGGGGGCATTGGAACACTGGTTCATGTGAATGGAACTTCACGGAGGAGTTAACGACCACGATCTTTTTCACGATTCCCAAATCCATTCAATATTTGAAGTGCACCTAACTTGAAGACTCTGGCAGAAACAAGAGCAGAACTGTCACCATACTTAACTGGTAGTCTAAGACATTGTCAGGTTTCCCGTCCTTTGCCTTCCAGTTGGTGTGTCAGTTCAGCCACGTTTAGACAAGTGTGATTAGTATCAGCTTTAAGTTAAAGTTCACCCCACTATTCTTCTTTAGTAAGCAGAGTCTCTTAACTGTGCCAAGCTTAAGCGTCGCAACAGCCTGGTGTGACAGTTACATATGACAGCAAAAACTTCCTCTTACAACAGCTATCTGTTTCGTATTCACAGAAGATATATCCTAAGTTATGTCTATTGTAGTTCCTCCGAAAACAGTAATCGGATATTTAAAATTTAAACGCCGTTGAGTTCGTCGCTTTTACATTTATAATACTAGCAGCGGAAATTACTATAGTTCCATCTGAAAACGTGAAGTTGATTCCGTCACCTCTGTAATCAGTACAGCTGTGAAATGAGACTATATGTCGTTAAGTGAAGCTTTTTTTAACAGTTCTTTTGGGTAAAAACATAAGTACGATGTTTGAAATGGTTTACAAAATGTCTCAGATGAACATCTTGGAATAGTTATTTTGTATATAGGGTGCCGCAGAAATGTTGCGACAAACTTCGAGAGGCCGTAGAGGATGTCTTGAGGAACAAATCGAGGATAGGAAACCGCGACCGCAATAGTCATCTAATGACGCTACGGAGTGTCGAAGTTACAGTCACTGGAGGCTGCCACTAGACCATCACTTCGGCAGCGAACGTTAGTTTGTACGGTGACGGACAGTAGAGAGAACGTCTCGCTGTGCTGTTTCTTATTCAGTGATTGCGACTGACTGCAACGATCACCAGTGGAGGAGTTGCAGCTAACTGCTGCGTAGAAAGGGCTTTCCTACTATGAATGCGATGCTCTGCTGCCTTGGTAGATGACGGTTTAGGACACAGTTCTCCATTTGCAGTTTATTTTTCTCTTGTATACCGAAAAACAAAGGAGATCCTAGAGAGTTTCAGGAGGAAAATAAACTGCAGATGAAAATCGGTGCCAGGTGATATGGCCGAGAGGTTCAAGGCGCTTCAGTCCGGAAACGCGCTGCTGCTGCGGTCGCAGGTTCAACTCCTGCCTCGAGCATGGATGTGTGTGATGTCCTTAGGTTATTTAAGTTTAAGTAGTTCTAAGTCTAGGGGACTGATGACCTCAGATGTTAAATCCCATAGTGCTTGGAGCCATTTGATTTTGAAAATCTGTACCCACAACCGTCATCTTCCAAGGCAATAGAGCATCGCATTCTTAGGAGAAAAGGCCTTTCTCCGCAGCACCTAGCTCCATCTTTCAAACTGGCGATCGTGGCAACCAGTAATGGCAAGCGCTGGTGCCTTTATCTAAGATACTCTGTAGCGTCATTGGTTGACATTCCCTAACATGGGTTCCTAACCTAGATTTGTTCGTCAAGACGCCCTCTATACCATCTCGAAGTCTGTAACAACATTATTTGCACCATGTACATAACAAAAAGTAAGATTAACTTTTCCATATTTTGAAGAAATAATCACTAGACTTGGCCTCTTACAAAACTGACTACTGTTTTTGACACACATTTCAAGTATCTTTTGTGTGGTTTGGAAACGAAAGGTATGATTCATTTATTGTGTTCTTCTAGAAGATTTCAGTCTGCAAGGGAATTCAACATTAGAAACACTAGGCTGTTTCAACATGGATCATCCCTTAACTTTCTTTTAAAATATCTCATTCTCAATCCGAAAAGGGCCAACTGATCTGTCAAAAGAGGGTAAAAAAAAATACTGGGTGGATTTCTGTTGCTGTTGTGGTCTTCAGACCAAAGCCTGGTTTGATGCAGCTCTCCGTGGCAGTCTGTTCTGAGCAAGCCTCTTCATTTCTGAATAACTGCTGCAGTCTACATCCATTTGATCCTGTTTACTGTCTTCAAGCCTTCGTCTATCCCTACAATTTTTGCCTCCACACTTCTCTTTATTGCCACACTGCCTATTCATTAATGCCTCAGGACGTGTCCTGTCAGCTGATGTTTCTTTTAGTCCAGTTGTGCCATAAATTTCTTCTCTTCCCATTTCGATGCTTAACCTCCTGTTTAATTATTCGATTTACCCGTATAACCTTCATCATTCTTCTATAACACGATATTTCAAAATCTTCTGTTCTCCTCTACATCCTTCATGAAGTCTGACGCTATTGCTCTTGTCTCATATAGCTTGCGCATTATGCAGAAAATCCGGTCATAACTTGCTCTCCCAAGGATCTCAGTAAATTTTAGCGAATGTCATCTATTTCATCTATTCCAAAGGCCATATTACCACTTAAATCTTTCAGTGCTCTATCTTATCTTCAAATCCTTCCTCTTCTCTCTATATAATATTGTCCTCATGTGTGTTTCGCGTCTATGGGAATACACATCTCCCAACATTCAGCTTTCCCTTCTTTGCTTAGAACTCGCTTGCCATCTGAGCTTGTAATATTCATACAGTCACTTCTCTTTTCTCCAAGTTATCTTTAATTTTTCTACATGTTTCTACAGCCCCGAATTTGTTCTCTAGATAGTTTGCATTATCTGTCAGTCTCATTCTTTAGACCTCTCTATTACTTTTGTCTGCTTCATATACTGCTTTTTTGTATTTTCTCCTTTCGACAGTTAAACTGAATACCTCTTGAGTTATTCAACGATTTTTACTACGCCACGTCCTTTCACATATGTAATCTTCTGCTGCCATTCTTATTTCTTCTCTCAAAACAATCCATTCTGCTTCTATCGTGTTCCTTTCACCTCTTTCATTAAACATTGCCTAAAGCTCCCACAGAAACTTTCGACAGTCTCTGTTTCGTTCAACTTATCCAGGCCCCGCTCCTTGATTTCGTACCTCTTTGCGATTTCTCAAGTTTTTATCTACAGTTTATGGCCAATAAATTATTTTCATAGTCCTACTCCGCCCCTGACATGTCTTACAGTTTACACTGTGGCTTCAAAGTCTGTGTGTTACTATTATGTAATGGATAGGAAAGTTTCCAGTGACCCAGTTCTTTGCTTTCCTGATGTAGCTATCCTACTCCGCCCCTGAAATGTCTTACAGTCTTCAAAGTCTGTGTGTTACTATTATGTAATGGATAGGAAAGTTTCCAGTGACTCTGATCTTATCCTTTTCTGATGTAGCTGCTGTTCTTCATAAATTAGATTAAATCTGCTATTCGTTCTAATGGTGTCCGTAGTGAGGAGATTGTCAAGGGTGTATAACATGTCAGGAAACTGTAACAGGTTTTCACAGAATATCTATAATGTAATACCTTCCTATGTGTAATTTTCTGCAGCAGTTCGGTCTTAGACTGCATAATTCTCTCTGTCAACACGCCCTTACCCCCTCCGCCACCACCCCCCGCCTTCACAGCCAACTCCCATCCCTTCTAAACACGGACACAGTTTTTTTTTGCATATGATGCAAAATTGCAATAAATAGCAAATCAACTGAAGTCTTAGAAAGATGGGTTGATGAAATTTCCATGATTATTATCCAAGGTTTTTGTCACTAGTTTTTGGGAAAACACACTAGATGCAGTTCAAAACTTGTAAGAAGTTTCCCACCAGTATAAGCCTAATACTGTTGTGTTGTTGTGGTCTTCAGTCCTGAGACTGGTTTGATGCAGCTCTCCATGCTACTCTATCCTGTGCAAGCTTCTTCATCTCCCAGTACCTACTGCAACCTACATCCTTCTGAATCTGCTTAGTGTATTCGTCTCTTGGTCTCCCTCTACGATTTTTACCCTCCACACTGCCCTCTAGTACTAAATTGGTGATCCCTTGATACCTCAGAACATGTCCTACCAATCGATCCCTTCCTCTGGTCAAGTAGTGCCACAAACTTCTCTTCTCCCCAATCCTATTCAATACTTCCTCATTAGTTATGTGATCTACCCATCTAATCTTCAGCATTCTTCTGTAGCACCACATTTCGAAAGCTTCTATTCTCTTCTTGTCCAAACTATTTATCGTCCATGTTTCACTTCCATACATGGCTACACTCCATACAAATACTTTCAGAAATGACTTTCTGACATAATATATATGGAAAAAAGATGAAACTAGTGGACAGTGTTAAATTCTTTTGAATTACAGCTTGATAATAAACACTCCTGAGAGGAGCATACAACAGGACTGCTGAAGAACCTAAGCGAATCTCTGTTTGTGTTGCGAATGTTGTCAGACAAAGGGGACTTAAAAATGAAAAAGCTGGCATACTATGCTTACTTTCATTCCATAATGTCATATGGGATTATTTCTTGGGGTAACTCACTAAGGCAAGTTAAAGTTCACCGGGTCATAAAAACGTGTAATAAGAATTATTTGTGACGTAAGGCCTTTTTTACGGATATGGGGATATTACCTATTGTTTCCCAAATATATTTATTCCTCAATGAAATTTGTGATTAACAATATATATGTTTTTGAAGCCAACAGCTCAGTTTATGGAATCAATACTAGAAATATGAATAATCTTCACAAAGATCAAAAAGTCACTTACTTTGTTCCAGAAAGGGTCCATTAATAAGGAACACAAATTTTCAATAACCACCTATAAAAAGTTCATCTACCGATAAAGTTCAGTTTAACAGGAGTCAAAAGGTGGCCAACTCCTTCCACTCCATTAATTAATTTCTTAGTAGAAACAGTGATGCATATGTGATACTAATTGTATCAAACAATGCTAGTATTAGTGCAATCTGACTTCTGTACAAATTCAGTGCACTTTTGCAAGCAATGTAAATAAGAGTTGCAAAATTATTTTTTATTTGTTGATGCACGGCTACAACAGCCTAAGAATTATCAGTACACCTCAGTGTATTTAACATTCACGCGTTTTCTGGCAAGTTATTTATTTATTATTAACTTTTTTATTTTTCTACATTTTTGACGACCATATCACTTGGGGTCTGAGGAAGGTATATTATCATATTTGCTTTTCTTTGTATTTATTGTGTATTCTTGTTTCCCTGACATGTCCTACGTCCTGGAAGCTCTCCTCACTATGGATCTATTGGAACGATGAGGACATCGGATCTAATCAACACACACACATATATGTTAGGGAGAGGGAGGCACATATTTCAATAACATTTCGAGCAGCCAAACATTTAAAACATCGCCGAGGCATACATAGCTTTGTTAGATTTGTGTATGGATGTTGACGCAATATATTAAATGGAAGGAAAAGTTATATTTTTCATCAGGGAAACATTTCATTCTGATTATTTTCATATTTAAACTGTGTAAAAGTAGGCAAGTGCTCTACCACTGGCAGAAGTAAAGCTGTGAGGACGGGGCGTGAGTCGTGCTTGGGTAGCTCAGTAGAGCACTTGCCCGCGAAAGGCAGAGGTCCCGAGTTCGAGTCTCGGTTCGGCACACAGTTTTAATCTGCCAGGAAGTTTCATATCAGCGCACACTCCGCTGCAGAGTGAAAATCTCATTCTTGTGTAAAAGTAGTTTTGAGAGTCTGATCAGTGGATCAACGGCTGAACTGTTTGCATTATTGGCAAGCTATGGAAGTATACAAGCTTGCTGCACCGATTCTCACAAACTGTACCCTTTTCTGAGGCGGAGAATTGTACGTGTCCGTGATTTGTCTACCTGTGTGAGGGAAACTGCCTACAAACCACTCGTAGGATGGCTGGTGTAGTGGAACAACGGAGGTTGCAGTGGCCAGCGTCAGTCTCTTTAAACCCTACTGGGTGTACTAAGGCGTCATCTTATAAAATACTAACTTCGTTAGGGCATAGGAGGCCTGAGTGAGGCCGCTGCAAGATAGCCGAGAGGTCGGTTATCTTACTATTTTTAATATTTTAAGTAGTTCTTAAGATGACGCATCCGTACACGTATTTTACTAAGGAAGGTCAAGAACGCTGATGACAGAGGTTGTTAGTACGACTCAGTTGTGTTGAGTGAGTCGGGCTGAAGCTTTCTTGCGATACGCAGTGACTCGTTGACCAAGAGATCGCATTCACAAGCTAACAATAACATATACGTGAATCGGTCCGTTAGCCTAGGCAAGCTGCCAGCCTGTACATGGCAGGGAGGAAATATTACTTTCATTTCTATGAATCATGAAGAAATAAAGGAAGGAAGATCTAGAGTTTAGCTTCCCATGAACGACGAGGGAATTTCGTTGTAAGGAAGGAAATCAATCGTGCCATTTACAGAGAAACAGTCCCAACATCTGCGAGCAGCGATTTAGGGAAGTCACGGAAACCAAAATCTGGATGGCCATACAAGTATGTGAACCGTCATCCTACCGAATGCTAATTCAGTGTGCTAACCACTGTCATATCTCGCTGGGTCTATGAATTATGAAAGAAATTTCTAGTAACGTAACTCTTACGAAGTTTGTGTGGCCTTTTGTAGTGGTAATAGTCAACGTCCGTATGAATTTCAACTTAATAATTAAAGCAAATTTTTAAACACATAAAATTACATAAGACACAGAATTTATGAATTTCTATGACAAATAAGTTCGTGACATCCTAATATGTTTTGTTTAGAAGTAACTGAATAACTTTAACTATACACTTTGTAATTAAATAACTGAGTAAATAGTATTTTGATTAAAAAACAAAAATGTTTGTAATAGCTTCAGTTTTAGGCAGCTGCTGTTATTTTATCCCTTGCATAACATTATTTTCATATGTAGTGTTGTCTGAGTCAATGAGAGAGAGAATGTGGAATGTATGTGTAATGCGAATCGTTAAAATCGTTAATAACTAAAATGAGTGACTTTGCTTAGCAAATTGTGCAACCTCGATGTGAGTCGTACGTGAAAAAGATATAATCTTGGAAGTAGGCAATTTTCGTTACTTCAGAAATATGCTTGGGTCCTTGGGACGGTTAAAGACAAGGTTATTTTAATGTGTTTTGCTTTATGGAATATACTAGTCTGTATACAGTGTGATCAAAAAGTTTCCATTCGAAGGCCGTGCAGTCGAGAATCGATGTGCCAATCAGGCAAATCGCCGTGAATATTGAGACAATCACCCCGTCGAGACACCAGGTTGTAGATACCAGTTTGGTAAGAACACCGTACCCTGCTGCGCGAAGAAGTCCGTAACTACCTGCTGTACATCCTCATAGGAATCGCCGATTTTTCAACGCCTTTTCTAAGGAACCGACGCCGTGATAATACCATGGGGAGAGACCAGGACTATAGGACGGATTCTCGAGTCTCTTCCATTTGTGTTGGAGTAACTTCTGTGTTACGACATTTGCGATGCGCGACTCACTTTCTCACGAAGCAGCAGCAACCCTTGTCGCTGTTTTCGTTGACGGTGACTTTTGACAGACACGCTTTCATTCTTCGATGGCTATGTACCGGTGTTTGTCCTTCGGCATCGAAGAAAAACAAAAAAAAAACAAAAAAAAAAAAAACATCGCTTTGGTCGTGTTGGGAGACATTTGGTAGTAACGTCGCTAAATTTCGCGGTTCCTCATTCGTTGCACGTCCAAAAAGGAGAATACTACGCTAGTCGCTTGCCTACATGTTGGAGCTTATATACACTACTGGCCATTACAATTGCTACACCAAGAAGAAATGCAGATGATAAACGGGTTTTCATTGAACAAATATATTATAATAGAATTGACATGTGATTACATTTTCACGCATTTTGGGTGCATAGATCCTGAGAAATCAGTTCCCAGAACAACCACCTCTGGCCGTAATAACGGCCTTGATACGCCTGGGCATTGAGTCAAACAGAGCTTGGATGGCGTGTACAGGTTCAGCTGCCCATGCAGCTTCAACACGATACCACAGTTCAAGAGTAGTGACTGGCGTATTGTGACTCACTATGGACGAACTGCCCCGTCTGCCCTGAGTGCTGCAATAAATGCCATTCACCACTAGGAAACAGTTGGGTCCATTTTCTATCAAGTCGCTTGCAAAAGAGGATACGTCCTTACGGTCGGCGGCCTCTAGCGGCATTTGAGTCGCCTCGTGATGGACGGTCGGAGCGTGGCCGTGTGACTTCCGGAAAATTGTCCCCTGTCTGCTAGAAATCTTTGAAGCGCTGGTTTGATGTTGGATGCTAATCACTGCAGGTGTTACGCCTTACTACAGTAGACTTTCCTTGATTTACCAGTTATAGCCAGTTGTCGTGGTCTTCAGTCCAGAGACTGGTTTGATGCAGCTCTCCATGCTACTCTATCCTGTGCAAGCTTCTTCATCTCCCAGTACCTACTGCAACCTACACCCTTCTGCATATGGTTAGTGAATTCATCTCTTGGTCTCCCTCTACGATTTTTACCCTCCACGCCGCCCTCCAGTACTAAATTGGTGATCCCTTGATGCCTTAGAACATGTTCTACCAACCGATCCCTTCTTCTAGTCAAGTTGTGCTACAAATTTCTCTTCCCCCTAATTCTATTCAATACCTCCTCATTAGTTATGTCATCTACCCATCTAATCTACAGCCGGAACCAAATGAAACTAACTCGCTTTACGTGTATAAGACTGTTTCAGAAGTGTCTGCACCCTACTGACATGTGTAGTGCAGCTTGTTAGCAGTTTTTTCAGCTGCGGGACATTGTGTCGCTTCAGAGCGAGTCGTACTTCTGAAGAACTCAAATGTGTGTGAAATCTTATGGGACTTAACTGCTAAGGCCATCGGTCCCTAAGCTTAGACACTAAGCTTAGACACCTAAATTATCCTAAGGAAAAACACACACACACCCATGCCCGAGGGAGGAATCGAATCTCCGCCGGGATCAGCCGCACAGTCCATGACTGCAGCGCCTTAGACCGCTCGGCTAATCTTGCGCGGCCTGAAGAACTCACGAAGGTGCATAGTTTCGGCGCTAGCAGAAGGAAGTAAGAGGTCGTGAAAGCACATATGGCTCAATTTCATTTCTCTAAAACTACCGCTTCAGTCTTACGCTGTACGACAACTTTCCTGAAGCCATCTGGAACTGAAATTTTACTAGCAATGATTTAGAGATGGTGGAATGTTTTACTACTACTTTCTGGTATCATTTGGACGTTCGGCTTTACAAGTTAGTAACCTGCGATTACGCCACATTTGCGTCGAAGAATGTCAGTGCGGGCTGCAGCTCGAGGGCATGAGTAATCCTCGGCGACGTTTAAGAAAGCGCGGGCCACTTAGCGGTCGCACAATGCGCGGCATTGACGTGCAGCCGGCGGCGGCGCGCATTATCGCTCCCCGGGTGGACGCGCGTGCCGCCCGGCCGGCCGAATCGCCGCCAATTGTTCACTTTGTTATGGATCCCCGTCCCTAGGTTTGCTCACCCTCACTCAATATAGAGGACATAATTGTGCGCCTCCCCAGCTACGCTGCGGGCGAGTCCACCCTCGCCGCAGGGAGCGCCCCTGGCGGCGGGCGGAGTAACCTGAGAGCGCGGCGCGCCGGCCGCCACTGTACCCGTAATCCCCGGCCACGCTGCGCCGCGCCGCCCGGGTCGGCAAACACGCCGCGAAGCGCAGAGCCTGCTGTTTGGACGCGAGCGACCGCGCGCCGGGCCAGAACCGCTTTTAATTGTGCTGCGACGGGCCGCGGCTTCGCTGCCCAAACAGATCAACAGGTCTAGTGGCCGGCGCTCCGCATGTTGACGCGCCATACGAGACCCACTCACCGCAGTCTCGCCGAGACGCGCTCGTTAGCAGCGGCTCGTCAGGGATCGCAGTACTATCGTTTTCCTCGGAGGGATCAATGGCGTCATGGGCGGCGTGGTCAAACACCGTCAAATTCCCGCACATTAATCCGGAAGTACACAGCAGACGAACGAGAGAATCGCCTAGGCCGGCCTCGTTGTTCTGTGCTGTCACTGGTACGCTACGTCATCAGTACGTATCAAGCAGTAAAGAATTCTTTAAGAATATCTGAAGTGATGACGTTCACCTCTAGATTTGAGCAATACCCGTCAAAATGATTTACTAATATCACCAACACGATGCATTCATAGCTTGCACGCAATAATCAACAATACGTTCCTGAAGACACAAAAGGCAAATGACAGAGCGAGATTGATTGGAAGAGTCCTCAAAAAGTGCAGTCTACCAACGGAGAAGATGGTGTGCGAAACCCTCCATCGACCAGTGCTTGAGTATTGCTGCTCAGTCTGGAATTCTTACAAGATAAGATAGCCGGCAGTGGTGGCCGAGCGGTTCTAGGCGTTTCAGTCCGAAACCGCGGGACTGCTACGCTCACAGGTTCGAATCCTGCCTCGGGGTTGGACGTGTGTGATGTCCTTAGGTTGGTTGGGTTTAAGTACTTCTTAGTTCTAGGAGACTCTTGACCTCAGATGTTAAGTCCCACAGTGCTCAGAGCCATTTGATCCAGATAAGATTTTTAGAGGAAATAGAAAATTTTAAAAGAAAAGCAGCATATACCTAATCGTCATGGATTCGTTTCGTAAGCGCAAAGGAGTAATGGAAACGCACAGTCAAGTCCACTCTCAAACGCTACAAGAGAGGCTTTGTGCATCGCGGAAAGGTTTACGAGGTGTTAAAAAAAAAAAAAAAATGGCTCTGAGCACTATGCGACGTAACTTCTGAGGTCATCAGGCGCCTAGAACTTAGACCTAATTAAACCCTTACTAACCTAAGGACATGACACACATCCATGCCCGAGGCAGGATTCGAACCTGCGACCGTAGCGGTCGCTCGGCTCCAGACTGTAGCGCCTAGAACCGCACGGCCACTCCGGCCGGCAGTTCACGAGGTGTGGTGATAAAGTTTAAATTATCACTTCCAAACATTAAAGTTACGAAGTTTATTTCTCGTTCATTTCTAACTACAGTTTGGCACACATGGTACATATTCAATTCTCCGCGCCACAATACCGTAGGACACCGCTAGATCAGGGAAAATAAATGTTTGTTCAAATGTGTGTGAAATCTTATGGGACTTAACTGCTAAGGTCATCAGTCGCTAAGCTTACACACTACTTAACCTAAATTATCCTAACGACAAACTCACACACCCATGCAAGAGGGAGGACTCGAACCTCCGCCGGGGCCAGCCGCAGAGTTCAAGACTGCAGCGCCAATAGACCGCTCGGCTAATGCCGCGCGGCAAGAAATGTTTGCGTACTCGAAAAGTCGAGCTGCGCAATAATACTAAAGAATTTAAAATAATTTCCTATTGGTTTTAATGATCACTTATCTCTCGCTTTTCGCAATGTTTGACTCTAACGTGTCTTTTGAAATTCTGAGGGTTGCAGTGATAACAGACAGGCAATTGAAATTATTTTTTGTAAGAGTTACGACATTCGAAGAACCTGAGAGGAAATCGGTAGTTGAGAACAGGGCGGGACAGGATTGTGACCTCTCCTGGTGGTGTTTAATCTGTGCATTAAACAGGTCTTAAAGAAACCCAGTGGGTATGTGGAAAGGGAATTAAAGTTCAGAGAGAAGAAATAAAAAAGGAAATGGAAGAGAAATTGAGCGGATTGAATAATGTCTTCAAAATATGTTATAAGATAAACTTCAACAAAAGTAAAACGAAAGGTAGTCGAATCAAATCAGATGATGCTCAGATAACTGAATTAGGAAATCAGTTTCTCTAATTGGTTATCAAAATAATTGACGACAACCTAAATGGAGAGGATATTAAAGGAGGAGTGACAACAACAAGAAAATGATTTCTAAAAAAGAGAAATTTGTTGATATCGAAGATAAATTTATATGTTAGGAAACCTTTTATGAAAATATTTGTAGGGAAGTCAATTGTGAAACAGGAACTATGCAGACAAGAAAGTAGTTTTTGAAATGCAATGCCATAGAAAATGCTGAAGATTCGATGGGTAAATCGAATAACGAAGGAAGAGGTGCGGAATATAACTAGGGAATAAAGAAATTTATGACACAGCTTGACAAAAAAAAAAAAAAAGGAATCGGTTGATGGGATACATCCAGCTGCATCAAGGAATATTGAGTTTCGTAATGTAAGGAAGCGTGGTGGATATAACTAATAAAGGAAGACCAAGTTTGAATACAGTAAGCAGGTTCAGATGGACGTTGTTTGGATCACTTATGAAGCGATAAAGTGGTTTGCATGGAAGAGACTACCCTATAGGGCAAAATCAAACCACTCTTTGAACTGAAGACCAAAGACCACTACAAAATTTACCTCAATGAACAATTGTGGTTACAGAATTTACAGCAACTCTTCGAGTAGTTATCAGAGTCTGTAACCTCTGTCTAAGATAAGACAGACGTCAACAATTTCAAATTTTTAGCAGCCCCAGAAGATATCTGCAAATTTTCTGTTTGTTGTCTCAGAACAGACGCCATTGTCAGGCCGCAACTCTTTGCATCCACAAAGATGAAGTTGAAACATTCTCAAAACAACCACGTCTTGAGTAGTGAAGTAGCAACTGAGGAGCAATGGCTGCAAATATTAGGAACATTATTTTCCCTGCTCGACCCTTTATGTCAAAAAATCGCATGTTCGGAAGAAACTGATGAATCTGTTACCAATTGTGCACTTCGCTCTAAGAGCCGAACAAGGCTCCATAATGTTTAAGGTACTGCATTCACATTCTGAGGCAGCGGAGTTCAAATCAACGCTCCTCTGGTTACACTTAGGTTCTCGCGGTTTTTATAACTCGCTTGAGAGAAATTGTGTGATGGCTGCGTCACTGGATCATTGCCGGTCCCTTTCGCGCGCCCTTTCACTACACAACTTGTGCTCTATCTCTAAAGGCCTCTACGTCGACTGGGCCTTAAACTCCAATCTACGTGCTTTTGGTTCAAGTGCTGCGGTTCACATTTTGATTTCGGAGGAGTTAAAGCAAACTGGCAGTACTGATGTAGGTTTTTGGATTGTTTACAAAAACGTTGAGACAACCGATTCTCAATGCAAAAAGGTGTCGGCGTATATTTGATGCTGTTCTTTTCCGTGCGTGTTCCACCTATAATAACGTCACCGTGGAACCTCATTAGCTGGCCGCTGTTGCAGAGCGGTTCTAGGCGCTTCAGTCCGGAACCACGCACCTGCTACGGTCGCAGGTTCGAATCCTGCGTCGGACATGGATGTGTGTGACGTCCTTAGTTAGTTAGGTTTACGTAGTGCTAAGCCTAGGAGACTGATGACCTCAGATGTTAAGTCCCATAGTGCTTAAAGCAATTTGAACCATTTGAACCTGATTAGCCGCAGATAAAACGATGTCCCGTTTAATGTACGCTCATTCGAACAGTGGTTGTGTTGAGATACGACTGTATGCGCCAGAGATGCACCGATCCCTCGCTCCTGCCCACCCACGATCTCCAGAAGCGACTGAGGGCTGCCTCAGCAGCGAGCGGCGCCACCACTCCCCCCCCCCCCCCCCCCCCCACTCCCCCCTCCTACTGCCTGCTGGCCGGTGATTGATCTCCTGAACACGATACCCCGCGGGGAAGACGACTTTCAAACACATTTCACGCAAAGTGGCTCGCTTTCCTGTCCGCAAGTGAGGGGCCACTGACATTCAGTGTTTACAGTCGCTCCTGATTTTGCGGCAGCTGCCGGCAGGAGTCCGCTCCAAAGCAAACCGTACAGACATGAACCGCCGAAGGATCTCTTTTCAAGGGAAAAAGATAACAGAACTTTCGTCGAAATGCTGGCACCATGGCGAACGGTGATTTTGTCACAAACAAGATAGTTCGACAATTTTTATCTTTGCTATCGAAAAGCGAATTCTTTGATGTAAGTTAGGGATATTAATGACGAAATTAAATCAAATTTAAACTGTCACCTAAATAAATAACTTATCAGAAGAATAGAAATATCGGTTATTCGAAATAAATATACACATCAGCATTAACTTACAGTTTACACCAAGCGACTTGTAGTTAATTTGTCTCCACTGTACAAGAATTAACATAACGGATGTACGAGTGCAAGTTGTGGACATATGGTTGACGATATACGGAACTTTGGTTTCGCCCTGAGTCGTACGTACTCGGAGAGCCTAATAGCAAGTCGACCCCTAGCGATAAGTTCGAAATCCCGATTCGCGTCCCGGTCTGCCACAAGTTTTTGTTCTCGTTATTCCTTTATACAGCTGGTGGTTGTCCATATTTGCAACTATGTATAATTTCATATACTGTATAAGAGCTGTAGCCGTAGCAGTGCCTGTTCCTTCAGATATGATTGCATACATTGCATCGTCCTTCTGAACAACACGGCACTGAAATTTGGTATGTATCTGCCGAAAGGGGCAAGCGATTTTCATATCTACATTTTACTGGAATATATGTAATGGATGTAAGAGTGCAGGGTGCAGCCACATGGTTGACGACGAATCGAAGTTTGGCTCTGACTATTGAGCGTGCTCGCATAGCCTAATGGTAAAGAAATTGAGATTGACTTCGACGAAACCGAAAATAAGTTGAAGAGAGTAAGTACAATGGAGACCCGAAGGTTCAGATTTTACCAATAGGCTGCACAATTTTTAAATAAAGGACGAGGTTACGCTGATTAAATAGTGAGGAGTGAAGTATGAAATATACTCATGGGTCAGCTGCCGAGAATTCTTCCGGATTGCATGGCCGTTGTCCATGGAACTCTTCTATCCCTGACGTTTCGTACAAAACTGCGTTGGACATCTTCGGAGGTGCTCCTGGTTGTGCTGAGACTGGACGTCGAAGAACGGCCTAAATACCGTGGAAAGTGGGCGTGGTCTAGATTTCACGCGAGAGCAGAGATAAACCTTGTCAAGGATAAAATATAACTGTCGATTACAATACGTCAAACATAAAAACTTCTCATCGATTCTGTAGCGACACTGTCCACATATCGCTGAGTTTCATAGCTTCTTCTTTTCCGTTGCCTTCCTTTATGCCAATTCTGCAGAATTACTGAGTGCTAAACAGACAGCAGTGGGCCGAGCACCGACGATTGATGCTCGCCGACTAAAGTCATCGCGTTTGCAAACATTCTTCTGTGTTGTAACGTGGAAGAGCCTCCTCCCAGAAAGAACTTGAAGAAACTCATGTCGCACAGAAAACATTTCTTTTTGTTTTGTTTTTTTCTTGAGAAACGTGTCTTAGAGCTCTGATAGTATTTTAAAAAGAAAGTTCACGTTATCGCTTTAAACTGAATAAAGATTTATTGACGACTAGCTCTGGTAGGAAGTAGCATTTCCAGTTTGCTTGAAAATTCTGTAAAAGTCAGACTCGTTGATGTGCGTCGTACAGCTGTGACAGATCTATGTGCTTATGTGATCTGGATAACACATAGCAGAAGTACAGAAGATGTTGATCGAAATTTTAAAGTGTTAACTTGGATATGACGTTTTACTACCTGTAACACCGTTTTTATTGTAAAATATTTTTATGTCGACCGGAGAATATTAGTTCCTACCAAACCAGTCGTCAATCAAACAGTATCTCCTAAAAGCAGTTTATTTCTTATGACACGTGAAAGATGTATGTAGAGAATCCCATCGTGCTACATGGAATTCAACACTAGGGTGGCGTCGACAAGTGCAACCCTGAAGTATTTCCAAGCAGTGCCTTTGAGGACAGCGGCGAGAGGGTGTCTGGGTGGTAGTTTCTTGATACCCGGGATAGTTGACAGAGGTTATATGTCGTATTTTGCCGCACCGGAATATAATAGAGTGTAGCATCTAATTGTGCGGCCTTGGCCGAGATGGTTCGTACGCTTCGGAGGAGATAATATCCGCGGATGACAGGATGACTGTGTCACGAGCTACCCACATCAGTACATTCGTCTTAAATTGGAGCATCGGCAACTATTAAAAATTTTTAATGTTTTACATGTGACGATGAGGCAATTATCGGCGTAGCATGGGCTTAGATTGCACAAGTCGTTTTCAAACCAACCTTTCCGTGTTTATCTTAATCGATTCAGAAAAACAGAACCTTCCCGCCTAGTGGAACCGTTCCAGACGAATTTTGACTCCAAGACCTTAACCACTGCGCAGCTTGGCGGTTCTACTCTCAGGCTTAATGATACTAATTTTCGTATTGAATCTCATTCTACACTAACAGTGCAATGCTGCCCCTCACAAATAAAATATTTATATCCTCGATGATATATCCGTTTTCTGCAAATTACGCCGTGGTCAACTGGGAGTTTTATGCCCGACATTTCGTCTCGTACTGTGTGTGTGTGTGTGTGTGTGTGTGTGTGTGTGTGTGTGTGTGTGTGTGTGTGTGTGACGCCCTCAAAACCAATGGACATGCCGCTAGTTGATACTTCATCGGAAATTGCTATAAAATACGAATTAGTG
Organism: Schistocerca gregaria; assembly: GCF_023897955.1. Classification (NCBI taxonomy): domain Eukaryota; kingdom Metazoa; phylum Arthropoda; class Insecta; order Orthoptera; family Acrididae; genus Schistocerca; species Schistocerca gregaria. The sequence continues at coordinate 791,161,007 of NC_064920.1, read as the reverse complement.
CACAGAGTAATTGTTCAGCTGGCCAAAATTGCTAGATTGTTTATTCGTAACGACGTAACGTTTCAGTCTGGACGTCACCTGCAAGCTGGCAAAGAAAAATGGGAATTTTTCAGGCACGCATCGGCTAACAATCTTGTTCTTCGAAAATGATGGAGAAGATAGCGAAAGACGTGCTATAGCAGAGTGATTTGAATGGGGCTGCGGCGGTTAAAGGTATTGCAATGAACGAAATATTATAATATAAAATAATATCTATAAAGTTTCAGTAGCTCCTGACAAAGACGATGGTGATAATCGCCGAAAGCTTGATATTTTACCCAGAATTGACGCTCAAGAAGTTCGAGAATGTTTTACTCAGAGCAGTCGCGAGAAAACTCATTCCCATCTAACAATAAGAAAATCATCACCGTACCCCAACACTGAATAGGTCTTAAATACCATTAAAAATCATTGTGCATGTATTGTGTATTAAACCGGGGACCTAGAAACGACAGAGGCTTTGTCCTGCCGTAGCCCCCAGTGGTTCACAACCTCGCAACAGGCCACAGCAGTCTACCCACCCCACCGCCGCCCCACACCAAACCCGTGGTTATATTAAAAATCATAGTTTCTTCAACACTGACAGAAAAAACTCTGATCACCAAGAAAGAGTTTTGCGAGATAAACGAAACATGACGTCTATTCAGATTTCTTGCCAATCACATAAGAGTGGCACTAGTAGAGCCAATATAAGAATGCAGGTTTGCCTTAAATACACTCTGTAACGGTCTTGAGCGTTAGTTTCCTTTGAGACTGGACGTAGTACATTGATGTGAGTCAAGAATGCCTTTGAACGAGGTGGTGTAGAAGGATATTCCTTTCCTTTCGCGATGTTGCAGAAAGACTTGGCAGGAATGTAGCCACTGTCATGATTGATGGCAGCGGTGGTCACAGGAAGCCACTGTCGCAAGAAGACCAGGTCCAGACCGCCAGGTGGCACTACTGTGAGGAAAGACTATCGTGATTGGCGCATCGTCCTGAGTACAGGAGCAATTAGAGCATCAGTTGGCACCACAACCACACAACGAATGTCACCGATCGCTTACTTGAAGGGCAGCTCCGAGCCAGACGCCCTGTAGAGAGCATTCCAATGGCCCCAAATTACCGCCATTTGCGACTTCAGTGGTGTCAAGCTAGAGCTTACTGGCGGGCTGGGTGAAAAACTTGTATTTACTGATAAAAGCTGGTTCTCCCTCCGTGCCAGTGATGCCCCTGTGGTGGTTAGGAGGAGGCCAGTTGAGGGCCTGTAACCAAGTTGTCTGCGTCCTTGAGACACTAGACCTACACTGGAGCCATGAGCAACTCGTATGACAACAGGAGTACTCTCGTGGTTCTCCCACGCACCCTGACTGCAAATTTGAACGTCACTCTGGTGATTCGATCTCTTGTGCTGCCATCCATGAACAACATTCCATAGGATGTTTTCTGACAGGATAACGCTCGCCCACTTACCGCTGTTGTAACCTAAGATTCTCTACAGAGTGTCGGCATGTAAGCTTGGCTTACTCGATCACCAGACCCGTCTTCAGTGGAGCACATCTGGGGCATCATCCGACGACAGCTCCAGCGCTGTCCGCAACCAGTATTAACCGTCTCTGTATTGACCGAGCAAGTGCAACAGGCACGGAATTCCATCCCACAAACTGACATCCGGGATCTGTACAACATAATGCATGCACGTTTTCATGCTTGCATTCAACTTCCTAGCGGTCACGCCGGTTATTAATGTACCAGTATTTTATCATTGCAATGGCTTTTCCTCCGCTTACATGTACCCGTGTACCTGCAACGTTAATCACTTAAATATGATACCTACAAAAATGTGTTCCCGAAATTTTATTACTCTTCATTAAATATTTCTTTTGTTTGGATTGACTCTCTTCGTCCAGTTGTTATCTTTGGAATTACAAAAGGCCACAACTCTTAAAAGATCAGGAAAAAAACAGTCTAATGTATACAGCCATGGCTGTTACATTGCGTGGATACTCCGCATACGCAAGAGTAGCTCACCAGAGTACTTCGTAGTTATTACCATCGAAGTGAAACACTCAGTAGTGATTTTCGATGTGGCAGCGTCTCCTCACTGTTTCACAGCACTGAAAGACAAGTAAATCTCGTGTTTGTGAATATGATGTGAGGGATGGCAAGTTGGACAGCGGCAGCCCGCTCCGCTGTCAGTGGTGCCTGCCGGGCCCCCGGCGTGTGTGTTTTGGCGCGCGTGTGCCGGTGTCGACTGGCGGCGCGTGGCGGGCTCGTTAATCAACGGGAGGCGGCGGGGGCGGCGGGGGCGGCGGAGGCGGCGCTGACGGCCCGGCCGCCCTTTGTGTCGCCGAGACTGATGGCCGCGGACCACCACCCAGCGCCCGCCGATACCCGACAATCACACGTGCTCCTCTGCGTCGTCACCACACACCTAACGACGTCAGCGCCAATACCTTGTATTGCTCTCATAAGCCCGCCCCGAGCGCTAGTACAGAGACGAAACGGACTTTACATCTTTGGTATGGTATAGAGATGCATTGAGATAGCTTACGGTAGTGGCATACTGACTCGCATGTGTCATTTTGTGGAAAACAACCTCAAGTTTCACATAGAAGCGTCAAATGCCATTTTGATTCGATGTGACTACCCTTTGTGATGCTACAAACATTCCACCGGTTATCAATTGCTTCGCACACTCATTCCAGAAAATCGGGCTTAACTTGTGCATCGGCAGCATAGATTCGATTTTTCAAGTCGGCTAAATTGTTCGTTAGGTTAGGAACATACACACGATCTTTAATGAAATCCAAAAGAAATAAATCCAGTGGTGTCAAGTCTGGGAAGCGAGGTAGCCATGCGATTGGCCCTCTCACAGCCAATCCACCGACCTGGGGAAGCGATTGTCGAGGGCATCTCGAACTTCCGTGAGGAAACGATGTGGTGCACCATCTTGCGGGTAGTAATCCATCTCATCTCGGTCATCTTCATAGATATGTGAAATTGAAAAGTTTTCAAGTATATCCAGATACGCAATACCAGTGATAGTTTTGTCCAGAAATTTTCTAAGGGCACGAAACGCATTAACTTTGGGGCTGTCACGAATGTGTTGCAGATTTGGATGTGAATTTTTCCTGCCCCATATACTGCTTACGCAGAACAATTGTTTCAGAGTTCGTTTCACGAAAGCAACACACACAACGAGCACGCTTCGCACTAATGAAAGTAGGTATTTTAGCTGTCCAATATGCCGGCGCTTCTGCTATCGGAATGGCTACTGATACACTACGTGAATCAAACTTGAGGTTGTATGCTACAAAATGACACATGTACTGATTCTCTCTTAGTTATCTCAATTAATTTATGTATCATTATGAAATCCTTTTTGACTCGCCCTGTACTATGAATGGTATTTATTGCCGTGCTTATCATTCAGCTTCGGTAAAACATTGCTTTTAATGAGCCTGATTAAAAGTTTTTGGAAAAACTATTCTTACCAGCACGAAATATAATATCTGATCAAACGTATCCGGACACCTGTTAGTCGACGTAAGTACTGAGTATCCCCACCCTTAGCTTTTGTGATGGCTTGAACTCTGCTGGGGACGTTTTCAATGAGGTACCTGAATTTCTGTTGAGGAATGGGAGCCGAAACCAGAGAATAAAATGATGCCGGACGCTGAGGTCTGGAACGGAGTTGACGTTCGAACCCTTTCCAGAGGTGTTCCACTGGACTCAACTTTAGACTCTGGATACGCCCGACCATTTCAGAAATCGTATTGTCTACTAACAACTGCATCACAGGTGCTGCTTCTTAACACGGTGCATTGTCACGCTGATACAATCATTGTCTCCCAACAGTTCCTCTATTGACCGCGGTACACAGTGCTGAAAATGTGTTCGAATCCAATCACATTTAGCGGTTTCTTAAAAGTAATGGGAGGACCACATCTCAACCACGAAAAACGCACCACCTCCTCAGTACTTCACTCCTCGCCCTACACGTGATGACAGGTAATGTTCTCCAGTCATTTGCCGAAGTCAAAGTCTTCCGCGTCTTGCAAAGGGTGTAGAGTAATCCATCACTTCCAGTCTCTCGTTTTCACACATTCACCGTCCAGTGGCGCCGCTGTTTTCATCATCTCAAGCATCGTTTGGCACTCACAACATAAGTATGTGGCTTGTGAGGAGCTTCCCAACCAATGAAGCCCCTTCTTTTTATCCCTCTACGCGCAATGATTGTGCTAGCAGCTCTGCTGATAGCACTTTGGAACTCCCGAGCGATTCCTTTCCTTAATTTCATGCTATGTTTTACAACCATCCTCCGCAATGCCTGACGGTCCCTTAGCTGCGGTTCTTCCTTCGTGTTTCCCCTTCACGTATCCGACAGTCGACTTGGGCAGTTTTAGAGAGGTTGAAATGTTACAATTGAAAGAAAAACAGCCCTCGGTCACTATTTTTAACGAATTAACTGGGCTTCAACACTGCTAGGAGTGTCTTCCGTAGAATTTAAATCAAAGGATGGTCTATATTCTATAACATGGTCACAGAATTATGACTAAAAACATATGACAGAGTGTAAGTACGGAATCATCTATCATAAGTTTTTAGTCACAATTCTGTGACTATTTTATGGAATATTGACCATTCTTTGATTTAAAGTCTGAGGAAGACACTCCTAGCAGTGTTGAAACCCGGTTAATTCGTTAAAAATAGTGACCGAGGGCTGTTTATCTTTCAATTATAACTATTCACGGTCTTTGAACGTGCAGCCATGTACAAAATTTTAGGTTGAAATGTCCTTGATGGAGCTGTTACTCGGTGACATCCTATGAACAATCCACATTCGAAGTCGATGAGTTTTCCTTATCGAACTGTTCAACTCTTACTGCTTTTCTCTTGACAACATTATAATGCCCGCCTCTTTTTATACAGGTAGGTTCACCTCTGGTGGTCAATTTTTGCTTCACACTGTAGTGTCCGGATGCTTTTGATCATATAGCGTGCAACACTGAAGCTCTAAAATTCGTCTAAATACGTACTGACAATATTCCGCCTATCCGCACACTCCATCCGAAAAATTAAAGAATCTGTAACTAAACTGAATGTCACATCTAGCTGTCGAAGCATGCCGAGCAAAGATTTTCACACTTAGAATGCCGCCAGCCTCCAATATGGCGGTCACGAAGTGACACTAGAATGGAAATGAATACTTTCTAATTCTGCACTCGCATGTGCCTGTTACATGTTCAACATCTCTAGAATAGATAGATAGTTTCAAGACTAATGGAAAAAATAGAGATAAAAAAATCAGTTACTATTGGTTTTCACCTTGAGCTTACTGCTATTTAATTAAAGAGAATTTCACCATGCAGATTGAGATGTAACCTTCCAAACTTCATTTGGAAATGCATGACAAGGTGTCCATAATACGTTTGTTTGCATCGCCATCTTCCGCAGCAGCTGTCAAAATCAGTTATTATTGGTTTTCCGTCTTGAGCTTACTACAATTTAATTAAAGAGAATCACACCATTCTCTTTAATTAAACTGCAATAAGCTCAAGACGAGAAGCCAATAATAAACTGATTTCAGCAGCTGCTGTGGAAGATTGCCATGCAAACAAGCGTAGAAATCGAGAAGATTGTGGCGATTATGCTGTATTATTTTAAAACTCTGCGGTCACGAAACGGATTATACTTTTTTTCACTTAAATTAAACTTATACACCTTTCTTGTTACATCAAGTCGATGATCGAGTCTGGTTGCTCCGTCATCCAGACGAACCACGCACCGCGCTACGGGACATTCTCATGGGCTTTCATGAGAGCTGAAGTGTATTACGTGAACACTGTTCTACATCTACATTCATACTCCGCAAGCCACCCAACGGTGTGTGGCGGAGGGCATTTCACGTGCCACTGTCATTACCTCCCTTTTCTGTTCCAGTCGCGTATGGTTCGCGGGAAGAACGACTATCTGAAAGCCCCCGTGCGCGCTCGAATCTCTCTAATTTTACATTCGTGATCTCCACGGGAGGTATAAGTAGGGGGAAGCAATATATTCGATACTTCATCCAGAAACGCACCCTCTCGAAACCTGGCGGGCAAGCTACACCGCGATGCAGAGCGCCTCTCTTGCAGAGTCTGCCACTTGAGTTTGCTAAACATCTCCGTAACGCTATCACGGTTACCAAATAACCCTGTGACGAAACGCGCCGCTCTTCTTTGGACCTTCTCTATCTCCTCCGTTAACCCAATCTGGTACGGATCCCACACTGATGAGCCATACTCAAGTATAGGTCGAACGAGTGTTTTGTAAGCCACTTCCCTTGTTGATGGGCTACATTTTCTAAGGACTCTCCCAATGAATCTCAACCTGGTACCCGCCTTACCAACAATTAATTTTATATGATCATTCCACTTCAAATCGTTCCGCACGCATACTCCCAGATATTTAACAGAAGTAACTGCTACCCGTGTTTGTTCCGCTATCATATAATCATACAATAAAGGATCCTTCTTTCTATGTATTCGCAATACATTACATTTGTCTATGTTAAGGGTCAGTTGCTACTCCCTACACCAAGTGCCTATCCGCTGCAGATCTTCCTGCAGTTCGCTACAATTTTGTAATGCTGCAACTTCCCTGTATACTACAGCATCATCCGACACTACCTACTGGGTCATTTATATATATTGCGGATGACGCTCGTCTTCATGCTTGCTGTCTTCCCCAGGCGGCATTGCATCTTCCAGCAGAACAACTGTGCGTATCACAAGGCCAGAATAGTACTGCAGTGCTTTGAGTTGCATGATAGTGAACTGATGTTGACATCTTGGCCATAAAATTCTCCTAATCTGAACCAGAGGATAATTATCTGGCGCTATCAGAAGCCAGCAACGTGCCAAAAAACCACTAAGCGTATTTCAAAGAAATCGCGTGACGCGTGTATAGACATCTGATGTCAGTTACTTCCGGACACGTACCAAGTACTTCTGGGATCCATGGGAAGCACAATCACTGCTATGCTGCTCTCCAGAGGTGGACCAACACGCCATTAATGAGACTGTCGTAATGTTTTGGCTGATGAGTGTCTAAATGTTAATGAAGACTGTTGTGTTGGCAGAAGAGCCAACACCGTGGTATTAGAGGAGACCGAAATGCACGCGTTTTAGCTCACACAGGGTCGCGTGAGGAGGGAAGAACTATACTGACGTGAGGTCTGGAACATGACAAGGAATTAGAATTCAGAAAGCGGACGTAATTAGTTCGATACTTATCTTAAATCCATTTATGATGAACGTCGCTCTTGACGGTACATGATTCACAGTATTATCAGTTCAGAATACATTCTTGAAGAATATGGCGCCTTGCTAGGTCGTAGCAAATGACGCAGATGAAGGCCATGCTAAACTGTCGTCTGTGCAAATGAGAGGGTATGTAGCCAGTGAACCATCGCTAGCAAAGTCGGCTGTACAACTGTGGGAGTGCTAGGGAGTCTCTCTAGACTAGACCTGCTGTGTGGCGGCGCTCGGTCTCAATCACTGATAGTGGCGACACGCGGGTCCGACGTATACTAACGAACCGCGGCCGATTTAAAGGCTACCACCTAGCAAGTGTGGTGTCTGGCGTTGACACCACAAAGACAAACTTACCTAATTTTGGAGATGTGACGCACTTGTGTGAATTTAAACGCTCGGTGATACATTTTTAAAGTTAAAAATTGTAACTGTTTAACGTTTTTTTTTTTCCAGTCCAGCGCTAACAGCATTCCTTATTCTTTATTTTTTATCTCATCGCAGATTACTTTTTTGTGTCTATCCCGCTTGATCACTCTCACAGTTACGATAAACGTTTATCTGCCGTAAGACCAGCGTATGTACACATACTGTTAATCCATTGTTAGAGCGACGAACACTAGCACAGGACCATCTTTCTGTGTTCAGAGAAAGTTTGCGTCCTGCCGCAAATTCAACGAAGCACCAATACACTTGTCTGGAAAATTGGAAGGCAGAACGCTGGAGTATTTTTCGGAGGCCGCGTCTCCGCGTGTCGAGTAAGGCGACGTGACGCTCGCAGCCGTGCCGCTGTTGGCTCGCTTAGCATACGGAGGCGGCACTCTGCGTGTTTGCCGACGACGCGTGCGTCTGACGTGGGGAGACACTGGCTGTCGCCCGCCTTCCGCCCGCCCGCTCGCCGCAACCACATATGAGCTCCGCGTACGTGGGCCACCAGCTGCCGGACACCCACTTACACTTTCACACACACACACACACACACACACACACACACACACACACGTAATCACTGAGTTTGAAATGTTTATTCAGCCGTCAGAAACACAATAACGGTTTCGTATACAGAGTGGCCCATTGATCGTGACCGGGCCAAATATCTCACGAAATAAGCGCCAAACGAAAAAAAGATGCCTAGCTTGAAGGGGGCAACCAGATAGCGCTATGGTTGGCCCGCTAGATGGCGCTGCCGTAGGTCAAACGGATATCAACTGCGTTTTTTTAAAATAGGAACCCCAATTTTTTATTACATATTCGTGTAGTACGTAAAGAAATATGAATGTTTTACTTGCACAACGTTTATCGCTTTGTGATAGATGGCGCTGTAATAGTCACAAACATATGGCTCACATTTTTAGACGAACAGTTGGTAACAGGTAGGTTTTTTAAGTTAAACTACAGAACGTAAGTACGTTTGAACATTTTATTTCGGTTCTTCCAATGTGATACATGTACCTTTGAGAACTTACCATTTCTGAGAACGCATGCTGTTACAGCGTGATTTCCTGTGAATTAATACAATAAATGCTCAAAATGGTGTCCGTCAACCGCAATGCATTGGCAAGACGTGTAACGTCATTCCTCTCAACAGCGAGTAGTTCGCCTTCCGTAATATTCCCACATGCATTGACATTGCGCTAACACATGTTGTCAGGCGTTGTCGGTGGATCACGATAGCAAATATCCTTCAGCTTTTCCCCACAGAAAGAAATCCGGGGACGTCAGATCCGGTGAACGTGCGGGCCATGCTTCGACGACCAATCCACCTGTCATGAAATATGCCATTCAATACCGCTCCAACCGCAGGCGAGCTATGTGCCGGACATCCATCATGTTGGAACTACATCGCCATTCTGTGATGCAGTGAAACATCTTGTAGTAACATCAGTAGAACATTACGTGGAAATCAGAATACATTGCACCATTTAGACTGCCATCGATAAAATGGGGGCCAATTATCCTTCCTCCCGTAATGCCGCACCGTACATTAATAAGCCAACATCGCTGATGTTCCACTTGTCGCGGCCATCGTGGATTTTCCGTTGTCCAATAGCGCATATTATGCCGGTTTACGTTACCGCTGCTGGTGAATGACGCTTCGTTGCTAAATAGAACGCGTGCAAAAAATCTGTCATCGTCCCGTTATTTCTCTTGTGCCCAGTGACAGAACTGTTCACAACGTTCAGAGTCGTCACCATGCAATTCCTGGTGCATAGAAATATCGTACGGGTGCAGTCGATGTTGATGTAGCATTCTCAACACCGACTTTTTTGAGATTCCCGATTCTCGAACAATCTGTCTGCTACTGATGTGCGGATTAGTCGCGACATCATCTAAAACACCTACTTGGGCATCATCATTTGTTGCAGGTCGTGATTGACGTTTTACATGTGGCTGAACACTTCCTGTTCCATTAAATAACGTAAGTGTCCAGCCCGTTGGGCATTTTGATCAGAACTGCCATACATCGACCTTTTCCTCAGTTCGTAAACGGACCATTTTAACACGGGTAATGTATCACGAAGCAAATACCGCCCGCACTGGAGTAATGTTACGTGATACCACATACTTATACGCTTGTGGCTATTACAGCGCCATCTATCATAAAGCGAAAAAAGTGGTCCAACTAAAAGATTCATATTTCTTTACGTGCTACACGAATATGTAATAAAAAATGGGGGTTCCTGTTTAAAAAAAAAAAAAAACGCAGTTGATATCCGTTTGACCCACGGCACCACCATCTATCGGGCCAACCATAGCGCCATCTGGTTTCCCCCTTCAAGCTAGTTTTCTCGTTTGATGCTTATTTCATTATATATTTGGCTCGCTCACTATCAATGGACCACCCTGTATATCGTACTTGTGAAACAAAACTAACTCTTCGTTCGCACTAAGTAACGAGTACTATCGATAGCGGTTCTCAAGTCGATGCCACATTTTTAGGATTCTAGAAGGCTTTTGTCACCGTTCCGCACAAGTGAATTCTAGTCAAATTGCGCAGTTATGGAGTATCGTCTTAGTCGTGCTACTGCATTCGTGAATTCCTGTCAGAAAGGTCAAAATTTGCAGTAAATGCCGGTAGCTGACGGAACTGATGTCTGGCGTTCGCCTAAGCCCTCTACTGTTCCTAATCTATACAGGGTGTACCAGGTATAAGTGCAGATTAAATAAAACAACAAGTTTACTGTTACCAGTCACTGTTTATTTATCTCCACGGCGCGTTTTAAAAGGTTTAAACCTCCATCATCAGGTGGATTTACATTTCTTAGTATGACATTTGCGTGTTTGTTGTGTTATGATTGTTTGGAGGAAATTGTGGCACTGCCTAATGTAAAAAAAAAAAAAAAAAAAAAAAAAAACACTGTTTTAGAACATGGTTTTGGGTTTCTTTTGACAAAAAATTATACGTATATCTAACGGTAAACACAAGATAAGTGGTCACAGATTCCTTTCGCTGTCGTAACACATCACACGTATACTGTAATACTTTGTAAACAACTATCATGTCTGGAAACTATTGGGTGCAAGGGTCGTATAGCAGAAGAGAAAACATTATCGCAAAGTATAAGGAATATACATCGTAACAACATTATTACAGAATTACTTTTTTAAGGATTTCGAGGTGTTTGTTTTGAGGTGTAGAATAGATGCGTTGGAATAAATACTGCAGGTAGTATATAAATTTGATTTTGACAAGTTAATATAGGTTAAAAGTTCAAATGTATGTGAAATCTTATGGGACTTAACTGCTAACGTCATCAGTCCCTAAGCTTACACACTACTTAACCTAAATTATACTAAGGACAAACACACACACCCATACCCAAGGGAGGACTCGAACCTCCGCCGGGATCAGCCGCACAGTCCATGACTGCAGCGCCTAAGACCGCTTGGCTAATCGCGCGCGGCTTAAAATAGGTTAAACGTGTTTATACTAGCAGGTGAAATGTTAAAACAGCTTAAGTTTCATTCTTGTTTATACAATCAGGTGAAATGTTACAAACTTAAAAGTACAGTAATCATATTGGCTACAGCGGTAAAGGCCGAGCAGTTCTAGGCGCTACAGTCTCGAACAGCGCGACGGCTACGGTCGCAGGTTCGAATCCTGCCTCGGGCACGGATGTGTGTGATGTCCTTAGGTTAGTTAGGTTTAAGTAGTTCTAAATTCCAGGGGACTGATGACCTCAGAAGTTCAGTCCCATAGTGCTCAGAGGCATTTGAACAATTTACAGCCGTAAAATTACACATAAATAACAGTTCTGAATGGGATTCATAGATAGATATGAAAGGCTGGAGGTAGAGGAAAAGCAAGAGACATTTTTTCTACCAATGCTAGCGTGAGACAATGTTGCATTCCTGTCCAGTATTGTTCAGTGCATTTGATGAAAACGTTGTCGGGGTGGTTCTCGAGAACTGGCATGAGAGCATCGTTGTAAATGGCAGAAAAATTAACATCTCAGGTATGCAGATGACGCTAATAATTGCAACAGATGAGCATCAAATGGAAACCATCAGGCGAAAGTTTACCGAACCAAACAGAGAACAAGGTCTTGAAATCAACTACACAAAGACCAAAGTGATAGTTGCAGATTGCCATAATGACAACAGACCTCACATCGCACCACTGAGGCGGATAGACTAAATGGCTCTGAACGCTCTGGGACTTAACACCTGAAGTCATCAGTCCCCTAGAACTTAGAACTGCTCAAACCTAACTAACCCAAGGATATCACACACATCCATGCCCGAGGCAGGATTCGAACCTGCGGCGTAGCGGTCGCGCGGTTTCATACTGAAGGGCGTAGAACCGCTCGGCCACATCGGCAGGCTTAAATTAAGAGTCTAGCCGGAACTGGCTTGGAGCAAGCAAGTTACCCTGCCCAAAACAGAGCTTCGTGGAGGCAGCTCTGTGAGGGCTTACATGTGATACTATTCAAAGAGAGAACATCACTGCCTGTTAAACGCAGGGGTCAGAGTTCGAGTCTCAGTTGTGGTATACAGTTTTAACTTGTGTCTATGAACAACTTGATGAGGAAAATTTAACTAATCAAACTAAAATTTTTCTCAGATTCACTGAACTTTAGCACGTATCATGTTTAACTCTAATGAGGCACTAATAGCTACTGTCTCCTTCTTTTGCAGACCCGTATCAGATGTTCGGGCCCACAAGCAGCCGCCTCGCCAGTTCAGGTAAGTCAGTTTAATGTTAACACAACTATCAGTTCCATCTCTTCATGCAGATGTAAGGAATGAAAATTTTGCGAAGCGTAGAAGGTGTGTGGGTTAGGTTCTACGACCCAAAGGTGCATGTAATCAGCAAAATATTGTGCCCAGGGCACAGTGTCCAATTTTTAAGCAAGCATCTGACATGAGACTCACTTCTTCCACGTTTTGGGTATTAGAAGGAACTTCTAGCAGTAGAAGCCGAACGCCGTAAAAGAAGTGACAAACAACGTTCACCGGTAATACTGAACATTCTGTCAACAGGTAATTATTATTACAAACGTAGGAAATGAATTCTGGAACAGTCGTGGGTGTTAAGGAGCTCATTTTCATGTTACGAGACCGAGCAAAATTTTCGTTACAATAATGAGCAACGGCAATGGAGTTCATTAACGTCCTCTACAGAGCTGCAAGGTGACACAATACTGTGTAGCTTCGTCTCAAGCGGTACCTGGGCTCCACTTTTTCAGGCACGAAGAGATCACAATGACAATGATTTTGAATCATTACTATTAAATTATGTATTCATTTTCTGCATTTGCGCTGCACAAGTTTTTAAACTTTACAAAGAATGTTTCAACAAGATGGGGCAGTGTTACGAGTACACACCTACTGGTAGTTGTGCAAAACACGTCTGGTAACCTTCCTGTCTCAGAATTCTGAGATATTTTCATGACCGACGACGTCATTGAATTTGTCAATTTATGACATTTTCCTTGCGAAGATGAAAGTCAGATATACCTGTGTCGGTGAAGGGAACAAGACGGAAGACATCGGCCGCTAACATAGCTCAAAATGTGAACGCGAGGAAATTGGAACCAACGGGCAAACGTATGCGAAGAAGGCGCTTTATGTAAGACACAGTCTTCAAACACAATTATCCTTACGGATTCCCTGTCCGTTGTGGCCGAGCGGTTCTAGGTGCTTCAGTCTGGATCCGCGTGAACGCTAAGGTCGCAGGTTCGAATCCTGCCTCGGGCATGGATGTGTATGATGTCCTTAGGTTAGTTAGGTTTATATCTGTCTCGCGTGTGTGCGACTGATGACCTCAGATGTTAAGTCCCATAGTGCTCAGACCCATTTGAACCTTACGAATTCATAGAAAATTTTCCTTTCGTGTTCCGACAAAAGTTTTTCATTTTTAGCACTCTACGTCGAAGTAATTAGCATAATCAGAGGCAAAACTTTTGTAGGGTGTTTGGGAAATATCGAATTTTTGAGCGGCTCTGAAGAGACGGGAGGGACAGAAATACCAGCAAACAGTGGCGAACGTATTCCAGGCACGCCTTTTGTGTAGCAAGTAGATGGGACTAGTAAGAATTCGTGCCCACGTAAAAGATCAATCATTTCTGCTATTTTACACTCCATCATAGCGTCAAACAGTAACGTGACAGCAGGGGAGGGCGCCGGGCCCGCCCCGAGGGGTCGCCGGAAAGCGAGGGTTGCGGAGGGAAAAGTTGGGAAAAAAGTCATTGGCCTGGGCGTCGCTTTGTCGGCCCCCGGCGCGCCGTCCATTAGCTTAGCAACAGCCTCTTTGCCGGTCCCGTGAAGCCATTGTCCTCGCCGCGGCCTGGCCGACCGTCCCCTTACTGCGGGGGCGTCTGACTGCGGAGACATCGATGAGTGTGCCTGCCCGCGCTCATGTCGCGTGGGGAGGAATCGACGGCAGCTCACGTATCTGCCATGAATCTAACAGAGATCCGGAAAGGCGCTGCTCCACATCTGTTCTCAAGCCGTTTCGTTGCGCACTAGAGATTCCATAGCAGGTTTATCACTTACGTCAGGCCGAGCGGTTCTAGGCGCTTCAGTCTGGAACAGCGCGACCGCTACGGTCGCAGGTTCGAATCCTGCCTCGGGCATGGATGTGTGTGATGTCTTTAGGTTAGTTAGGTTTAAGTAGTTCTGAGTTCTAGGGGACTGACGACCTCAGATGTTAAGTCCCATAGTTCAAAAATGGCTCTGAGCACTATGGGACTTAACTTCTGAGATCATCAGTCCCCTAGAACTTAGAACTACTCAAACCTAACTAACCTAAGGACATCACACGCATCCATTCCCGAGACAGGATTCTAACCTGCGACTGTAGCAGCCGCGCGGTTTCAGGTAGTAGCGCCTAGAACCGCTCGGCCACATCGGTCGGCTTTTGCCAGTTCTCGGAGCTCTGTACTGAGAGAATAATTTGTGAATGGGTATTTGAATTGAGGAGGGATGTGTGATAGGGTAGACCGCACAGTTGTGCGAAGCATCTGTGTCAGCTTGGTTGGTTGTTTTGGGGAAGGAGACCAGACAGCGTGGTCATCGGTCTCATCGGATTAGGGAAGGATAGGGAAGGAAGTCGGCCGTGCCCTTTCAGAGGAACCATCCCGACATTTGGCTGAAATGATTTAGGTAAATCACGGAAAACCTAAATCAGGATGGCCGGGCGCGGTATTGAACCGTCGTTCTCCCGAATGCGAGTCCAGTGTCTAACCACTGCGCCACCTCGCTCGGTCTCTGTATCAGGCTGGCGTAGTGGTTAGCACATATGGTTAGTGAGCAGGAGACATGGCTTCGAATCCTGGCCTTGATACGAATTCTTGTTCGTCGCTTCAGTCTGCATACATATGTCATAAATCTTTGAGACTTGGAAGGGTCCCTGGGACCATATAGTTTCATTTGATTGTAGCAGCTATGCCTGGGTTTCAGGCAGGATTCCCCGTTTCGTTCGATACTGAGGTACTATTGCAATACACTTGGAAAGCCTCTGTAGTGCTGTCCGAGTTTAGGGGGAATACCGTGTGGGCTGAGGTGTGAATGGGGGTTTAGACTGAGGAAGTAAGCACGCAAGGGTAGACCGTGCAGCTATGCAAAGTCACTGTGCCAGGCTGGAGTAGCGGTTGGTGCATCTGTATGCTAAGCGAGGGACCCGGGTTGAAGCCCGGCCTTGGTACAAATTTTCATTTGTCGCTTCAGATATATAGCATAAATAATCTTCAAGGCAGAAAATATGAAAAACAGTATGCCTCTTTGACGACAAATAGTTCTTTAATATTTTCTGTTAACATAGCGCCTGGTTGGAAGAGAATATGATATAATTTTGTTAGAGCACCAGAGCTATGGCACAACTGCACGAAAACATAACTCTGGAATTTCCTCTGCCGATGTCCTGCCATAGACACATGTCAGTTTCTATTTAAATGTCACCAACGCGTATTTATTTGTTCAGTGCTTTATAAATAATATGCAGCGTTCAGTATCATACTGCACCAATCAACACGGACTTATGAAGAGTGCTGAAGTGCCGGAGACAATGTGGACAAGATATAGCAGGAGCAATTTAAGTTACAATGCACAACCAGAAACTCGAAGTCTTAGCGAAACGATAAAAGAATTGAACATAGAAGCATAGAAATAAAATAGTAGTACATAGATGGGGTTCACTTTGTGTAATGTAGTTTGCGGTGGTTTAATACTAATTTCATTTCATATCGTTTTATTGTGCTCACTATGTTGTATTGGTCATTTTCCTTTCTCAAAGTAACTTCGTTATTTTAATTTGAGCAATCCTGGGTTACAATACACTGAACCTTAATTTTGTAAGTACTTGCGTTTAGGATTCAACAGGGTAGATCTATTTGAAATAGCAATAAATTAAAAAATTAGGAAATGGAAAAAAAGGAGGAATCCATGGAAAAATTGCAGAGGTTTAGGTTATGCGAAATCCGAAGTCCCCGATTTGATCTTTTCTTTTACTTACGTGTCAGTTTGTCCATAAATTTAGAGTCGAGTGTGAGCCGGTAGGTGGCGACGGTGGACGGCAGGTCTGAGCGCTCGCCGCTGTTGCAGGCTCCGGGCAGATCCAGCTGTGGCAGTTCCTGCTGGAGCTGCTGTCCGATTCGAGCAACGCCAACTGCATCACGTGGGAGGGCACCAACGGCGAGTTCAAGCTCACCGACCCGGACGAGGTGGCGCGCCGCTGGGGCGAGCGCAAGAG